>NC_140998.1:120313968-120913968 GCF_052327205.1 Somniosus microcephalus
AAAATTAATGAGATTAGATAAAAGATTTAGAAAGTAATTAACTTTTTTAAAAAACAATATGTGTTTTAAAAGCAAAGTTTTTTTGAAAGACGCAGAAAGCGGGAAAAAGAAAGGAAAAGTTTGGAATCAAGATGGCGGCGACTCACCTCGGTTCAGAACGATAAGGCCTGCCCACACACGCACCGATTGGTCGACCGTCAGGTCACCAAAGCGTAGGATTGGTCAATCGTCCCGTCACTCGACCGTAGGAGGGTCCGGCTGCACGCGCCAGCAATCCGGCGTACGATTGGTCGACCTCGAGGTCACTCTGTCGCTAATGAGCGGGTAATGAGATGCTAATGAGCGGAATGTTGAACGTTTTTCGGATACCGCGGGTGCGATTTTTGTCCGGCCGAAACGTAAATACGCTTACCACCGTTTCGGAAAGGTAAGCTTTCTTTCAACGTAACGCATGCGTAGGTACGCTCTATAACTTTCGAGCGCATAGCCGGACAGACGCACACGTGAGGACAGACAGAAGGACAGACAGACAGAAGGACAGACAGATAGACAGACAGAAAGAAGTATCCGTTTATATATATACTAGCTGGAGTGCCCGGCGGTGCCAAGGCTTTTTCAAGGGCATGTTGTTGTTGGAAGAGAGAGAGAGAGTGACTGGGAGGAAGAGAGAGAGCGACTGGGGGGAAGAGAGAGAGCGACTGGGGGGGAAGAGACAGAGCGACTGGGGGGAAGAGGGGGGGAAAGAGAGGGGGGAAGGGGAGGGGGGAGGGGAAGGGGAGGGGGGAAGGGGAGAGGGAGGGGGAGAGGGAGGGGGGAAGGGGAGGGGGAAGGGGAGGGGGGAAGAGGGGAAGGGGAGGGGGGGAAGGGGAGGGGGAGGGGAGGGGGAAGGGGAGGGGGGGAGAGAAGGGAAGGGGGGGAGGGGGAGAAGGGGAGGGGGGGAGGGGGAGAGTCCCCGAGCCCCCTGATCCCCGAGGCTCGCCCCCCCACCCCCCCGAACTCCCGAGCCCCCTGATCCCCGCCCCCCCGAGGCTCACCCCCCCAGAACTCCCGAGGTTGGCCCCCCCAACCCCAACTCCCCAACCCCCACCCCACCCACACCCCCACACCAACCCCAACCCACCCCCCCACCCCACCACCCCCCATCCCACCACCCCCCCCAACTCCGGAGGCCCGATCTTCCGAGCACCGGCCCCCCCGCCCTCCGGAGCCCCGCCCTCCCGAGCTGGCTTCAAGACCGCCGATTGCGGCTGTGAGACGGCCGGCGGGCCCGGTTGCCGGGGTAACCCTTCCCGCTCACCAAGCCCCGGCCGAGATCCGTACTCCCGAGAGCCCCGCCCCCCCGCCCGAGCTGAGCGGGGAACAGAGAAAAAGAGAGAGACTCAGCTGCTCCTGCTGCGCATGCACCCTGACCCTCGTGGCTGACGCCGTTGCCCCGGCCGGTGGGCCCGGTTGCCGGGGTAACCCTTCCCGCTCACCAAGCCCCGGCCGAGATCTGCACTCCCGAGAGCCCCGCCCCTCCCCGCCCGAGCCGAGCGGGGAACAGAGAGAGACGCCGCGTCTCAGCTGCTCCTGCTGCGCGCGCACCCTTACCCTCGTGGCTGACGCCGTTGCCCCGGGTAACGTGACACCGGGGCGGGGGCGGTGAGGAGCTTAGCAGAAGCCGTGGGACAATTACCTAGCTCGGGCCTGGCTGGGCAAGAAAGGCCCAGGCTTTCAGGCCTAACAAAAACGGGGAAAGGTAGGAAAAAGAATCTTCAGGTTAGAGAAAATATTTACAAATGAATGAAGTTTTTTTTAAAACAATGTAATAAAAGCAATTTTATTTTGCTGGAAATGTATATTTGAAAAGAAAGACGCAGAAAGCAGGAAAAAGAATGGAAGTAAGATGGCGGCTACTCACCTCGGTTCAGAACGATAAGGCCCGCCCACACATGCACCGATTGGTCGACCGTCAGGTCACCAAAGCTTAGGATTGGTCAATCGTCCCGTCACTCGACCGTAGGAGGGCCCGGCCGCACGCGTCAGCAACCCGGCGTACGATTCGTCGACCTCGAGGTCACTCTGTCGCTAATGAGCGGATAATGAGATGCTAATGAGCGGAATGTTGAAGGTTTTTCGGATACCGCGGGCGCGATTTTAGCCCGGCCGAAACGTAAATACGCTTAAGACCGTTTTGGAAAGGTAAGCTTTCTTTCGACGTAACGCACGCGTAGGTACGCTCTGTAACTTTCGAGCGCATAGCCGGACAGACGCACACGTGAGGACAGACAGAAGGACAGACAGATAGACAGACAGAAAGAAGTATCCGTTTATATATATATAGATAGATAGATAGATAAGATATGTTGGATGGACTGAATGCCCTTTTCTGTTCTTCACCTTGTATCTTAATTTCCTAGTACAAATAGATAATTTGAAACTGATAAAGATGGCATAAAGTAGATAACACAAAATCTTTAATAAGGTGTCATTTTTCACAGAGGGTATATGATGTGGGGAATTTTTTACACCTTTCACTGTAATTGCATAGATACACAGGGGAAGAACATTTAACCTACTCATTTCACCTACTCATTGATGCCATATTTAGCACCTGTTTGTACTCTATATTGTAACCAGTTGGCAGCTAAACCCGAACATTCCTGTCATCACAAAATGATTTTCTGTTAGTTGTTACTCTACTTACTTATTTCCAACTGACTGACAGCTTCTTAGGTATATAGAGAACATGGGTAGGAGCACGTAACCTCACTTATGTCAGAATGGAACTACTATGTTGTACCTGCCAATTACTAAGGGGCCAGAATATTTGCTACACTTTTTCTCTTTTTGATAAAAATTGTCGGCCTCCTGGAATGATGCTGTCAGATGTTAGAGAGAAGTTGTCAGCTGGGATGGTAGTAGGGGCTGCAAAAATTGGCCATAGCACTCGTGAGCTAGGAAGGGGAGAATCAGCCAGGGTTCCTATTCCTGATTGTTATTAAGTGACTCCTGCTGGAAGCTCCACGTCTATGGGTATTTGGTGATGACTTCATTGCGCTTGTCGGTAATGCCTCCCACAGTCCAATAGCCTGTAGTACACACTGTCTGAGCTCATACAAGAAGAATGGCCACAAGATATCAGAGAGCACTGGCTGCCCATGGAGCTATACCCAAGCAGGAGTCGCAGCTTCAGGAGAAGAGGTTAGGGGAATGAAAAGCTGTTGCAGTCAGAATTGCAATGTTCAATAAATTGGAGAGAGTTACAAACAGCCTTGCAACGTCACAAGATAATGTGAAGACCAGTCCTATAACAGGTAGCAGACACTCATGAAAAACACCAACCTTATTAACTTCATGAGGGACACAGGCACTTGTTTCTTTGAGTCTGGAGATCGAGCTGTGACACAAACCTCCAACCACCGCCATTAGTGTATTAAAGTTCTGCAGCTGCTGGAGTTTCTGTGGAGAAGGTAAGATGACAATGCATTCTAAATCAAAACGAGAAGAATGGCATAGCAAGGAATGATTCAGATCTACTGTACTGCAACCCATAATTAACATTTCTACCTGGATTCAAAACAGTAAAATATATAATCTATTGAAATACTTAAGAGTACATATTTTCCTCTGTGTGTAAAGTTAAAGAAAAATGCCCTTGCTAAGTTATAATTATGAACCAAGGACAATTTAATCTTTTATCTTTTGTTGAAATCTTTGTTTGGACAGTGTTCTTCATAGTTTTACATTTTGTACTTGGTTCTCTAAGTTGCAGGAGTTTCAGACTCAATGTGATCTGCCACTTTATTCTTAAGCTGCTAATAAATAATAATGAATAGCGCTGATGCTGCTGCAGGTGTAACCTTAGACCATTACAGTGTCTCAGAATATTTGATGATGCAACCAAAACATGGATAAATCAAATTTTAATTCGATTTCTTTGTCTCATTCTATCAGTATCCATCTGTGAAACAAAATTAGGGCTCATGGGATTGGGGGTAACATACTAGCATGGATTAAGGATTATAAACGGACAGAAAACAGAGAGTAGGAATAAACAGGCCATTTTCAGGTTGGCAGGCTGTAACTAGTGGGTTATGGCAAGGATCAGTGCTTGGGCCTCAGCTATTCACAATCTATAGCAATGATTTGGATGAGGGGATCAAATGTAATATATCCAAGTTTGATGATGATACAAAGCTAGGTGGGAATGTAAGTTGTGAGGAGGACGCAAAGAGGCTTCAAGGGGATATAGACAGGCTAAGAGAGTGGGCAAGAACATGGTAAATGGAATATAATATGGAGAAATGTGAAGTTATTCACTTTGGTAGGAAAAAGAGAAAAGCAGAGTATTTTTTAAATGGTGAGAGATTGGGAAATGTTAGTGTTCAGAGGGACCTGGGTGTCCTTGTACACAAATCATTGAAAGTTAACATGCAGGTACAGCAAGCAATTAGGAAAGCAAACGGTATGTTGGCCTTTATTACAAGAGGATTTGAGTATAAGAGTAAAGATGTCTTACTGCAATTATATAGGGCCCTGGTGAGACCACACCTGGAATATTGTGTACAGTTTTGGTCTCCTTATCTAAGGAAGGGTATATTTGCCATAGAGGGAGTGCAATGAAGGTTCACCAGACTGGTTCCTGGGATGGGGGGATTGTCCTATGACGAGAGATTGAGTAGACAAGGCCTATATTCACCAGAGTTTAGAAGAATGAGAGGTGATCTCATTGAAACATACAAAATTCTTACAGGGCTTGACAGGGTAGAATCAGGGAAGATGTTTCCCCTGGCTGGGGAGTCTAAAACCAGGGGTCTCAGAATAAGGGGTTGGCCATTTAGGACTGAGATGAGGAGAAATTTCTTCACTCAGAGGGTGGTGAATCTTTGGAATTCTCTACCCCAGAGTGCTATGGAGGCTCAGTCATTGAGTATATTTAAGACAGAGATCGATAGATTTTTGGATATTAATGGAATCAAGGGATTTGGGGATAGTGCGGGAAGGTGGAGTTGAGGTAGAAGATCTTATTAAATGGCGGAGCAGGCTCGAGGGGCCAAATGGCCTACTCCTGCTCCTATGTTCTTATGTGATGCACATATATGGGGAACCAGTAAAACAAACTGGATTTGCGATTTTAATTACCTCATTGTCTACTGGGTTAATAAGGAAGCATTGTATACTCACAAAATATTCTAATTATTTACTGTGACAGTAATGGTGTCCAGACAACACTAATTGCATATTTGGCAAGAGACACTAGTACCATCCATACCTGAGCCACACAAATAAACTTGGTGAAGACTTCAGCACGTAGCTGTGGTGTAGGTCTGCTGAGAACCATAAGCTGGACCCACTGTGAGATGCCATTACACAAAGCAACAGAGCGTTCCATTGTGGGATTGTCCTTTACACAGCCAGTCAACACATAATTCTGATAATCTGAAAACTGGATAAAGCAAAGTCCAGTTATATTCTGGTTATTATCAATTTATACTTGTTTCATCCTGCCTTTATGCTGCAAAACGGCTTCTAATTGAAGTGCGCAGTTGTTGAAGTCACAATCACAGCTAATTGTTTGGCCATGCACCTTCCCATATGTGACAAGAAGATCTGTACAGCTCAACAATATAAAAACACACACTAACTAAACTTCCTGAGCACTCCACCAACCAGCAGGCAGAAAAATATTATGTCCTCTATCATTGCTCATGGCTGGTTATGTTTTCTGTTAATGGCAAAGTGTCACCGGCGATGTACCATTAACCATCCTTTAATGTGGTACTGAAGGTACAAGTGATGCCTTGTATATTACAGCATTTCTAGGCTGCCTGTGGAGGGACCACTGTAATATAATGCTGGGTGTCAGCCATGGCTCAGTGGTAACTTTCGCGATTCTGAGTCAGAAGGTTGTGGGTTCAAGCCCCGCGCCAGAGACTTGTAAGCTCCATTCCAGAGCACACAAGGTAGCTGAGTCGACAGTGCAGTACTAAGACTGCATTGCCAGAGGTGCCGACTTTCGAATGAGATGTTAAACCATCAGCCCTCTCAGGTGGTCGTAAAAGATCCCAGGTCACTACTCGAAGAGGAGATGGGGAGTTCTCCCAGTGTCCTGGTCAGCATTTTCCCCTCAGCAACACCTAAAAGAGATGATCTGATCATTTATTCCTTTGTTGTTTGTGGGACCTTGCTGTGCACAAATTGGCTGTCACATTTCCTACATTACAACAGAGACTACACTAGAAAAATTACTTCATTGGCTGTCATTGCTTTGGGTTGACCGGAGATCATGGAAGGCGCTTTATAAATGCAAAATCTTTCTTATAAGGATGTATCCACACACCATTTTTAGTGTCACTGTGAAGCAGAAACATTAAAGATGGTGTGTAACCAAGGCCAATGGCAGATTGATACGATCTCCTGACTCGACGGTGGAATGCCCAGTGCATGGTGGCTTCACACCCAACCTGCAGATTTCAGACCACAGTGTAAACATGCTCCTCTGCAGTTCGGGTCCCAAAGGGCAAAGTTCAGCAGGGCTCGGGAGGAGAAAAAGGCAATAATGCCTCAAATTCTTGCCCAATCGGTTGTATTTTCTAGAGATAATGTGAAAAATATTTTTCATTGCTGTAAAATTACCCAAACTGTTTGTGCGCATGCATTGTCACCTTGGAAACATAAAGATGTCACCTGGCTAAGAAATCACTATGCATTCAGATGGGATTTTGGAGGTGCCAATATGAAGCAATCCTTGAAACCCGAAGTGAAGTTGGGAGAGATTCACTCCAAGTTTGATTGATGGAGTGTGAATGCACCGTAAATGGAGTGCATGGATCATTGTCTTCACACTTGCGCTGGTGTTGTCAGCTTTGTCAGAATTTAATGGATTTCCCACACACCATCAATCATTTCCGTATCTAGCACAATTTCTTACTTTGTAATTTATCTGTAAGTGTGTGAGGCTTAAATGAGTAACCAAACGAAGAGTTTATCTTTTTCAATATGATAAAGGGGACACATCATTTTTAAACAGAGCTATCTGATCTTAGCACTTTCCCGCCAAGACCTTGACAGCGCACTTACTGAAATCCTGCGGAAGGACTTGAACTCGAGGTAGGTTAGGTGTTCAGCCAGCTCTCCTGGCTCCAAGTGATCAAATAGAAGGGAAACTTTTCGTTTTTTGCTGCAGTTTGGTTTTATCCGCTGAGTGATTTTCCGTGACCAGTCATGTGTATTTCTGTCAGATAAACAAAAAGAGGTCTAGTCGCTGCTTCCAAAAATATTCGGATACTAGGCAAGATGGGGCACGTATTAGAGTGCCCTGTCACCTGTTCTGTATTTCTGAGAATCTGGTTTCTTGTCTGCACCATGATAATGAAATACCCTTGCTGCTCTCCCCATATCTTGGATCGATATCTCTTTCTGTTCCATTGGAATCTCTATATTCTTGTCTGACTATCTGACTGTCTTCCGTTACTGTATATTCCTCCTCAAGTCTACCCTTACCTGTCTGCTGATCTAATACCAGCTTCAAACCCCTAATGGTTCACTGAATTGAGTAATCCTTCTTCCACCCATTCTAATGCTAGGAAAGTCCCTCCCGGTGTTTCTGGCTGTTTCCTCATCTATAATGATACCATTTGATACAGCTGCTCCCATTACTTCAGTAAAGCCACTCGGGTGAGTGCTGTGGGGCTGTAATTTTATAATCTTACATGGAATAGCAAGGCTCACAATGTTTTACAGGATTGGAAAATCCCAGCCCTGCAACAGTCATAGAAATATTTTGTTGGAGGATCATGAAGCTGTGTTTTAATAGTAAGAAGGCAGTCCGGAAATTGGAATCGATTTGCCCAGATAAAGACCAGGCAGTGGGGATTCCCAACACAGTGTTTGACAGGATATAGAGGTAGTTTGAAACCGCAGAACAGATAATTCTGGTAGCTAACAATTTTCAGTACATTCACAATATTAAATGAGAGATTATTTATATGAGTAATTGACGTTTGGAGTTTCTGTTCTCTAAACCTCTTAAAGCACTGGAGAATAACTTAAACAAATTGTGATCATTTTTGTTGTTTTCCACATGATTTACAGCCAATTAAAACTAATATAAACTGGGGACTGGGTGAGACACTGGTTGTGCACAATATCATTTTACTTCTGGAATCTGAGTTACAATATAGTCGCATTGATGAGATGAAAGTCACCTCTCTCTGACAGCTCTAGATTCCTCTGAAATGACCCAGTCCCTAATAGACTTGGGCCCAAGGCACAAAACTGCTTATAATTCATCAATATCAAAGAAGCCACAGGAATGTTTGATGCTGGGAATGGAAAAAAAATCCCCAATAAGGGGAGGGGTACTGTTCTGAGGATGGAGTTAAGTCACCTTGTTAGGGCAAATAGATTGACTTTTCTTTGCAACCAGGAGACCTTTACCTTAATGTTGATGCTGTGTGCAAAAAATGGAAACAAATTTGCATTTCTCAACACTAACATCACTCCCCTTCCCCAACTGTATCCTAATTCTTCCACCCATTGATAGCTTCTGGCAGCTTATGGTTTTCAAAATCACCAATAGTCCAGAAACCACAGAAAGACCTCAGGAAGTTTTAGGCGATCCTGGGGGTAATTTTAACCACAAAATAAAAGGAGGGTTGGGGTCAGGTTGGATGTTAACATTTAAAAAATCTCAAACCCAACCCCAACCCACCCACTATTGGTTTTAACGGAGGCGGGATGAGGGTCGGGCAACTAACCCGCTCCCAGGATGCAGGTTGGCCATTTAAATATTATAATGAGGTTGTATGTCTCATAACCTGGCAGCTAAAGGGAGGCGAGGACTGCTTAGTGTAAAAGGTAAGTGCCTTTAAAGCACAGCTTGTGGGCCAATAGCAGCAGGAGTGCTTCCTCCCGGCCCACCAAGCTTACCTTCTTCCCTGCCCGCCATTGGACCTCCCACTGCGATCGGAGCTCCCGGGAGTGGGGATCGGACCCCCACAGATCGGCAACCACATCCCCCCACTCCACAATCACTGATATGTAAAGTCATTATTTCTTTAATAATGAACTTGATTACTGCAAGTTCTTTCTTGCTAGAAAACAGTGAGACAAAGCATATGATCAAGTTTATTTTCAAACGTGCAGTAACCTGTATGATGCTGCTGCTCTATAAAGTTAGAATTCATAGATTAGTGACTGTTTGAGAAATATCGTGTTGCAATTTCCCCCCCAATTTTCTCCCTTACACTTCACCTCCATTCCTGAACACGCACTATTAAAACAAATGTAATAGTTCTGGTGCTAAGTTGATAGTTTGCTAATGGAATTGTTTCTTATGGGAATGGGATAGAAATGTTTTTTTTTCTTACATCTGTGAGGTGTCGATAAATCGGGAGTGGGACTCTTCACCAATCTTTCTCACCAGTTCCTGAAAATGTTCCATTGTTTCGGAAAGACTTTTGTCCATTTTAAACATAATCCAGAACTCTGTTATCCAGTACCTGCAATAGAAACCATGTAACTATTAACTTTCAATGTAATAGAAGCAATAATGCCTATATTTTATTAATTTATATCAATTCATATATCAATGTGGAGAGACATTTCTCTGATTTGTCCCATTGACACACCTCTCACTAAAAACTATAAACTTATTTATAACAGAAAAAAACTCGATACAACACCCTCTCTAGTTATATTACAGGTACTAGACACAGGTCAATACCTACATAGCGTGATACAGGGCTGACAGAAAGGGCTAATGCTGCCAGTTCCACATCACTCTCATCCGGCTGAACCTTTTCCAACTTGACAGCACACTGGACTGCAGTAATACTGCAGTTGATGTGAAGCCCAAGTTGCATGAGACTATCCCCGATGGTAGTCTCATACCTCTTGCATTTAGAGTGGTTGGGAGTCAGATGGCTGATTTGATCTTTGGGAAAAACACACTGGCTGGAATTTTGCCTACCTGGGTGGGTCCAGTGTGGGCGGTGTCCATGGCGGGTCACGACCCCGCTGCTGGCTCCATCCCACTGTTGAAAATGAACTTACCTTAATGGGGCCTATTAAGCTCATCCAGTGCATTACCTGGCCCAATTAGATGGAGCAGATCTGGTGACATCATTCATGATGCATTTTCAGCCGGGATCTTTAAAGGGAACATGGCCACATTACATTTGAAGTTTATCTATCATAGTGCTGTCAATGTACTACAACATTGGAGTGCTGCAAACACTTTGACAATGACTGCACAGAGGCAGAGGGCTGCACCCAGGTTCTCCGATGACTCCCTCCATATGCTTATGGAGGGAATCAGAGCACGCAGGGAGGTCCTCTTCCCTTCCGATGGGTGGAAGAGACCTCCCCTGGAGATCAACACAGCCTGGTTGCAGATTGCAGAGGAGGTCACAAGCAGGGATGTGGTCAGGAGGACCTGGGTGCAGTGCCGCAAACGTTTCAATGTTCTCATTAGATCAGGAAACGTTAGTACAAAACCACACTCAACCTCATCCTGCTGTGCCTCTCATCACATCCCCATCACTCTGCCTTCCCTACCCTACTCCTGCACATCCTTACTCACACCAACTTACCTTGCACCTCCACCCATCCCTCTCTCTCTATCTACATTATCACATCCCCATCTCACTAGTCACCCCTCACACTCACCCTCAACCTAGTGCAATCACACCAACTAACAACACACAAGCATAACCACTTGGGTGTTTTATCTAAATGTTTATGAAAAGTTTCTGTTAATGTGGCGTCAAACATAGAAATCTTTATTTTCAACACTTTCCCGGTCTTGGACAGATTTGTGCGCACCTTTGGAAGTGGCTTAGTGAGTTGCAGTGAATGGTGAGACATAACGGTACCCCCCGCAATGGTGATGAAAAAAAATAAAAGATGAGTGTGAAAGGAATCGCTTGGACATTGTAGGGATGTTTTATGGTGTTGGGGTGGGGTGGTGCCAACCTGGCGCATCATGTGGCAGCCATATGGGTGTACAACGTAAAGTTAACTAAATCTGGCCATGGTGGGGCCATCCCTGGCCTCCTGGGCAGCAATGTGCTCGGGTGCTGATGCCTGTGTCCTGTGCAGCATCAGGTGATTGCGGAGAAGGTTGGTGTTGTTGTTGGTGCTGCTGGTGTTGGGGCTCATCATGGTCCGATTCTGAGATCCAAGTTGAGACAGTATAAATGGCACCCATGCTGATGGAATAGATGGCAGGTGAAGTACAGATGACAGAAGCATTCTGCCAATGGTGAGAGAGTTCTTCCAATGAGGTGACACTGGATGGAGACTTTGCTGGAAAGACTTGCAGCCTGCAGAATCTGTGCTGGAAATGGACTGCGCAACAGCTTCTGCCTGAGGAAAGTGATCATCTGTCAGGTGGGAGCTTTTACTGTACATTTGATACTGTCAAGTAATCAGCTGGAGCAATGGCCACTGAACTCCCGCCTCAGGTGGACAGACGTGTTTCCCGAGCTGCGTGAATCCTGTGGCCATGCAGGGAAATTTAAATAGTAAGTGAAAAAAGGCTCTTAAGTGCCTGTAAACTACCTGATAATGATATCAATTGGGTCGCCTGCCGCTGCCGGTCGGGTCGGCTCCATGATGACAGACGCACTTGGAGGAAAGGCGCGTGGGAGTGAGATGACAGCGGGTTCCTGACCCGCTGTCAAAAATAATAACTTTCCCACCCAACCTGCCACTGATGGTGCCCGCTACCACCCCGGAAAATTCCAGCCATTGTTTATGGTTCCCTGTCTGACAGGAAAGCAATACCTTCTTTGTAACATACCCTCACTTCAACATTCTAATATAATACATATCTCTAGCAGAAAACCATTATGTACACCCTCTCACTATTAAGGCTGTGCCTCTCATCTCCACACTTTAGGAACTTAGAATCTTACTTTGAATTTGAATTACTTAATCAGGCCGTTGGTTCTGCAGGCAGTCTCCAATGTTACCTGGTATAGCACTTGTGGCTGTGCTTGGAACAAGCAGAAGTGCAGTTCAAAGTCTGAATAGATCAGTCTGGCCTAATTTAGATCTACTTAAAATTTGAAAGGAGTTCAGATCTGCTATTACATGCATTTTGTGTGGCAGCAACGATGGCTATTTAGAAAGGTCTTTGACTGGAGGTAGGATTGTACTTTCCCATTTTTCAGTAGCTCATCAATTATATTGTCCTCATTTTATGGTACAAAATTTGATTTATTTTGACTTTTTGTCAATGCTGATTGATTTATTTCATTGCCTGTAACACATATAACAGTCAATGCCTCTCACAATCTTAAATGACTTAATTTTCAGCCAATGTAAACACACAAAGCACCAAGCAGTGCTCGAGCTCATACCCTATCAAAGTGAGGTTTGCTGGAGCATTCACAATGCAAACTGCAAGCAGAGTTGCAAAGTCACTGGTATACACAGCTCAACACCCATTGACTGGGAACTATAAAGACTATGTCAATGTTTAAAAATGAATCCTTACTGCCCGTCGACATGCAGTTTATGTTTAAAAAAACAGCAATTATTTGCTCCTTCAAAGAGCTGGCACAAGCACGATGGGCTGAATGGCCGCCTCCTCTGCTGTAAATTTTATGATCTTATTTGAATAATTAGCACTGCATTGGACCATATAAAATAACATATTTCTCAAGTAAACAGAGGGTTCAAAAAAACCCAGCTAAGTGTAGACTGCACAGGAAAAAAGAGCTGCTCTCATTTTCAATAAAGCATTTGCAAAACTAAACCACATTCTTTCAAACTGAGCCTAAAACTAGATGTGCAGCTTTGCAGGTAGTCACTTTGCTTTTTGTCTTTTCATAGATGTGGTTGCTATTTCCAGGAAAAGCCTCACCTTATAAAGTAACAGATCTTCAGGCAGGCTGCAGCACAGTTTTGTTCTAAAGCATTCTGATATGTAGGTCACCATTAAGGAAAACAGTTCTCATTTAAAGTGTCCAAGAATCACGATTTACATTCAGCAGGAACATTAGACCAGATGACTTCTTCTGCAAGACCACTGCTGAATAAGATAGGCATTTATAGTTCACTATATAGGCTGTATTGTCTCGAAACACACATCTCAAATACCACATCACCACTGCCAAAGTTTCTCTAAAATGCAGTTTCAGATCTCCAATGGTGAACATAATAGAGGCCATTATCTGCAATGTTAAGATGTATTTAAAAGCAGTCATTAAAAAAAGTAATCAATATTTTACTAGGTCACAACTGCGGATCTGTCTGAAATCATGTACCATTATCAGTTACACATGCTGATCAAAGAAAATGCATTTCATGCTGGGTATGATTCATAAGGGCTAATGAGAGTGGTGGCATTTATTTACTTGTACGGCTGGTCAGTTTTAATTTGTCTTTGAGGATTTTTTTTTATTCAGCGGTGCAGCTGATGTCTCTTCCCCCTGCGTTGTTGGGCAGGAAGTTGAGCAACAAGACAATGTTGCAATGCCTCATCTAGAATTAAGTAGAGCATTAGGGTGTAAATCATCTTCAGGCAGAATGACACAACGGATGTCAGTGCCAATGGCATCTCAAACTCTTTCACCGTACACCTGAATTATTGAAATTTGTTATTGAACATTCACTCAAAATAAAGCTTGTTCATTACTCGCATTGGTAAACTTTGTTATTCACAAACTAGTTTTTATGGCCTGAGCTGGCGACCTACCTATAATTTCCTTGTTCAAGACATATTACATTTCTAGGCCTCACTGGTGGGTTTTGTTGGATATTTGATGGGTAAGAGCATTGCTAACTGTGGAATGAGCCCGACAGAACAAGCAGGCCCCATGTATGGATTGTACTGATTTCAGCTGGGCAATAGTGGAGTTGCTACAATTAATACTGTGTCCCTGGGCTAGAAAGGAGAAAAATCACCTGGGGTTTGCACTTCTGATCATGTGATCACTGTACAGCATTCCCTGATGCAGCATGTGCATTTTTGGGCACTGAATGTAACCAATAGGCCTGCTGATGTTCACTGTTCTTTGCAGGATTACAAATTAGCAATAGCTTCTGCATAGTCGCAGGGAGATACGAGTGACCGTAGAATCATACCCATCATGAGTTATGACCTTTGGGAGGGTGGGGTGCAGAAAGGTGAGGGGGCAAAGATTTGCCTGCAGAAGTGTACGATAGGCATCATAATGACAAAGTACAATTTTACAAAATGATCCAGTGACTAAATCACATCAAATTCCAATCCCTAGGGTCAAAAACTAACATTTGGTTTCTCAGACAGGTGAAAATGTCTGCACTGGGGGTTTATTTCCTTTGCAATCTGGAATGAGAGCAACAGGGGGAAAAAATCTTTGTTTTTAACTTGATGCGTGTCATATAAACCAATATCATGCGGTGTCACTCATACCAAGTACTTCACTATGAATAGGTGCTTTGGTGCGTCCTTTTCAAGTATCTGGGAAGCTTTTCATCTCACTACAAGCCTGCTGTTCATTCTGTGGGATGACAGACTAATTATCATAATGGTTAATGTGTCTTCTGAAGTAGCTTTCGTTGCCTAGGTTATTTTAAACACCATCTCATTGATTAGAGTCTATTTTTGAACAAAGTTTCAATTGGACAGAGTACTAGCGAAACATTAAATTAGTGCTTGCATATTCTGTAGTGTTGGAAATGTTAAGAGGTCATCAGAAACAGGAGATATTTATAATGCATATGCATTTGGTAAAAGTATGTTAGAATTCCTCTCCCTTCTTCTAGCACTCTCAGACAGTATTATTATAACACAATATAATTCTAATAGTATTAAGATTATAACACTGCTTCGGTTGTAAGACTCCTGTAGGTTTGCCACCTAATCCAGCTTTGGCCGAGACTGTCTGATTTTTGAGTGGAGTGTCCAGAAGTTTCTGAAATTGAACCCGGATGCCAATAGTTTGTTTTTATAATACAAGTCTATTTTTCCCACTTAATCATGACCAGCCTCATTATCACTAAAGACTGGTTCAGAGGAGCTATAGGGCTCTCATTATTTTGCGCTGGGATCAGCATCCTCCCTGTTACTCTGATACAATTAAAAGTTTAGTACTACCCTGGACCTGGTTACTTTTATGCTTTGAACCCATTATATGCATGACAAACTGGATGGAGACTACTTAAAATGTTTTCATGCGAGATCTTTACAGTCTACAAAGAGAGGTGATTTTAATCCCATTGGTCTGGTAATTCAAATCATAGTTTCAGAGGTGAAAAGACTGTGTTCTATCCCACTGAATCATCCAGTGTTACAATTTATGCTGTTGACATCATCCAGGGAACTCAGCTGGAGGAGTTTCTAGAGCTGAAAATATCAGGGAGCTAAACTGGAACCAGTAGAGAGACAGTCATCTACCGATGGGCCCATCTGCATACCCCATTGTGTAAATATGATAAGGCCTTTGATAAGATACTGCATAGTAGAATCATGACCAAGGTCAGAGCATGTGGAGTCAGGGGACAAGTAGAACAATGGCTAGCAAGCTGGCTACAAAACAGAGAACAGAGAATGGAGCTAAGGGTAGTTACTCAATCTGGCAAAAGGTGAGAAATGGTGTTCCACAAGGATCAATGCTGGGACCACTGCTGTTCACAATTTAAATAAACGATTTGGACTCGGGAATTGGAAGTACGATTTCAAAATTTGAAGATTGCATCAAATTTGTGGGGGTGGGGGTGGGGGGTATAGTTAATACTGAGGAAGACTGCGACAAAATACAAGAAGACATTAATAACCTTGCAGAATGGGCATGTAATTGGCAGATGAACTTCACTGTAGATAAATGTGGGGTGGTACATTTTGGTAGGAAGAATAAGGAGGCCACATACTCCTTGGAAAATAAGTGTCTAAATGGGGTAAAGGAACGGAGGGATCTGGGGGTACAGATACTCAAATCACTAAAAGTAGCGGCGCAGGTTAATAAGGCCATAAGAAAGCAAACAATGTACTGGGCTAATTTCTAGAGGGATAGAAAAGCAGCAAAGCTATGTTAAACTTGTGTCAAACCTTGGTTAAACCACACCTGGAGTACTGTGAACAGTTCTGGTCTCCATATTACAAAAATGATGTAGAGGCACTGAAGAAGGTGTTAAAAAGATTTACAAGGATGATACCAGGACTGAGAGGTTATACCCATCAGGAAAGATTGAACAAGCTGGGGCTCTTTTCTCTGCAAAAGAGAAGGCTGAGGGGTGACCTGATAGAGGTATTTAAGATTATGAAAGGGTTTGATAGGGTAGACTTAGAGAAGGTGTTTCCACTTGTGGAGAGACCAAAACTAGGGGCCATAAATATAAGACAATCACTAATAAATCCAATGAGGAGTTCAGGAGAAACTTCTTTACCCAGATAGTGGTTAGAATGTGGAACTAACTACCACAAGGAGTAGATGAGGCAAAAAGCATAGATACATTTAAGGAGAAGCTAGATAAGTACACGAGAGAGAATGGAATAGAGTATCTAGTTTTATTAAGCTCTGGCGAATTAAAAAAACCCAGAAAAGCACAGCAAACAAATCTCTTAAAAAGGATCTCTCATTTGCAATAACAAGGCATGTAAAGACCCATTGAGATATCCAATATGGTAATGGTGGAACCGCAACATTTACACTGACTAGACTGTATTGCTTTGAGTGATGAGCTTCTAAGATGATATATAACTGTAGCCTATGTGTGAATTACTGTTTGAGAATGAGGGGCTCTAATCTACCGCATAAGTGTAAAGTGTGTGAAAAGAGTGCTAAATTATGGACGGAAATGAACATTACTCTATTGCTACACACTGCATAGAGGGACGATGAGTTTCACCAGGAGGGAATGAGGCAAAGTTTGCTTTATTTGCTTGGCATGAATGCATAACTTCGCAAAAAGTTTATTTATTTTACCTTATTTAATCCACAAAGAAAACCCTCTTCTCTATCAAACACAGGAAAATTATACAAATCCTTGAATATATGGAAATGTCAATCTGCTTTTCACCAACATGAGGGAAAAACTAATGAAATATTAAAAAGAAACCTTAAACTAAAAAAACTAATATCTTTATTTCAATCCGGATGCACTCGTACTGGTATATGAGTTACATTTGAAAGTGATATGAGTAAAACCTAGGCTGACTGTAATGAAATTGAACTTTCACTACCAAATAAAGTGGTTATTCTTATATTAAATATAATAAATGAAGTAACCCAGGAACAGTGTGCTTTTATATTTAAGAAAGGGGGAATATACCTTCAGCTTTTTATTTCACAACTGAAATTTTTTTTTGACATATCATGAAAATAAAATGAATCTTATTCTGCTGCCTGACCATCCTGTTTAACATGAATGGGTTACCCTGCAGACGTGCTGTTACACTCCAGTGGTGAAGCCTGCTTTGCAGCTCAAGTGGTATCACAGCAAAAGGATATAGCGTGATCAGCTTCTGCAGCAGCTCTGTGGACGACACGTTGAAGCGGTGCATGGTCAGAGTCACCTGCAGCAGGTAGCTGTTTCGACACAGGTTCCCGTCTGCATCTGTTGGAAGGGGGAAAGATACAGAAATTGGAACACCGGCTCGTTAATCTCTTCGCTCTCCCATTTTATTTATGCCAACACTCCTATTTGCCTGCAGTAATGAAGTATTTGAGTTTAACCTCAATTATTTTGCTAATTTGTTCTTTCATCATATTCAATACTCTGTGCATTCTAATAATTTCATATACAGACTATTTGGAGAATGGCACGCTGTTCAGCTGGAAATATTTCATTGGCCGTGCTACAAAATCAGAGACATTGAAATCAGTCAATGGCAGTAGTGAAAAACAGGCTGATAGTGAATCAGTGCCTTTTTTTTTTACACTGTTTAGCGCTATTGGTGTTGGCTAATTTCACCCCCAGAAGTACAAACTAAAGTACAAGATTACACAGGACTGTGAAAGAGAAGCTGTCTTGTTTTGTCCCCACTCTGTGCATAAAGTTTTTATTTGTAGGTGGCTTTGTGCTACATCTGTTTGGGCTACCATTTTGTTATTCAAATTCATGACCAACCCAAACTATTGTGATTGTAAGGAATGTAGCTCACAGCTCAGGAAAATCCAGCTTCCCATTATCAGAAAAATCAGTTGTGAACTCAGTTTTGGAATTTTAATCATTTGGGGACAGGAGTTATTTTTTTGCATCTTCTAATTTTTTTTAAAAAACTTGGCACAGCAGAGTGACCATACCATCAAACAATACTCTGCTTTGCTGCATCACTGTGGATTCAAGGATCCCCGAAATGACACAGGATTTGATTGCCCTCAACTACTTTGACCCATCCTGAAAAGCTTCAACTCGCGGATTAAAACAGGTCCATTAGTGTAATGTATTATCACATGGTTTAGTATGAGCATGCTAAGAGTAAAGCAAGCACATGGACTAGCAACTCATCCTGTCTCTGTCCTTTGTAGTGTATGTGCCTTTAAGACAGAACTACTTTTACAGCTCCTGTATACTGTAGTACCGGCAGTGACCACACCTGTATATAAGCTTTGCGCATGCCTCTGTACCCCCAGTCTTGAGACTACCCTCCTCCAGTAAATACCTGTTTATTGTTAAGTTACAGCATCCGTGTGGTTATTCAATAACAGCATACCCTCAGAATCACGGATCTAACAGTGGCGACGAGTGTCGATTCGAATCTACCTGCAACAAAAAAAAAGTCGAGGCCAGGAACACGGGCGTCGACCACGAGCAACCGCCCAGTCGTCAGGCAGAGAGTGAACATCGCAGGGGAGGCTGTGGAGAGCCGGGCCTGGTTCCCCAGCCACGACGATCAGCAAGAGACTGACGACAGGTCCAGCGCAGACCCTTCCTGGGCAGCAGCGGCTGGAGCCGACCGACGGCGGAGAGAAAGCCGAGCAGCGTCGACCGGGTAAGACAGAGGGTGAAGCACACAGGGCGCAGCCGGGGGTTGAAAACCGAGCGGCGTCGAAAAAAAACAAAAAAACAAACCGGAGAGAGAGAGGGTAGAGAAACAGCCGGGTTCAAGACCGAGCGGAGTCGAGAAAAAAAATTAAAATTAAAATAAAAAGAAGAATGCGCAGAGCACAACCAGGGCTCACGGGCTGAACAGGGTCCGCGGGGAGAAGAAGGGAGAGTGCGGGAGACGCCATTGAGCCGCAGCGGAGAAGAAGGGCGAGCGCGGGAAGGAAGGAAAGCGCGGGAGACGCCATTTTGTGCCAGCGGAGAAGAAGGGGAAGCGCGGGAGATGCCATTTTCAACAGTTAAATCACACCCAGGGATGCCAAAGAGTGGCAGTATCTCTACGTTCGACAATGAAGTCGAAGATTGGGCGACATATGTGGAACGTATTGAGGTGTACTGCAGGGCGAATGAAGTGCCAGATGCTAATAAAGCACTGGTTTTGTTAAATTCCATGGGTGCAAAAACTTATGGGTTACTGCGAAATCTAATAACCCCAGAGAAGCCGGTGAACAAGAATTTCGAAAGCATAGTAGAAATCCTACAGGACCACTTAAACCCCACACCGCTGCTGATAGCAGAACAATTTAAGTTCCATAAAAGGAACCAGCACAAAGACGAAAGCAATGCTGAGTACCTAACGGAACTGCGCAAGCTATCGAAACACTGCCAGTTTGGAGCGGGTCTAGCAGATACGTTAAGGGACAAGTTTGTGTGTGGGCTACAAAGTGAAGGAACCCAGAAACGGCTTCTATCAGGAAAGGATCTTACGCTGGACAAGGCTTTCAGTATGGCAGTATCACACGAAGCAGCCGCAAGGGGCGCTGCAGAGATACAACGGAGACCGCAAGAATGTGGCACCAATGAAATGTCCTATGGAACAGGGAAGTGCTATCGCTGCGGCAGAACAACACACGACCAGAAGGATTGTTGGTTCAAGGACCAAGTGTGCAGACAGTGTGGGAAAACAGGACACATAGCAAGAGTCTGCAGGTCTGGAAAGAAAACCAACAGTAAGAAATCTCCACAGGAGAAGTACAAAAAGGTACACCAGGTGATGGACAGTGGTTCAGACGAATAGAAAAGTGACACAGACTCCGGAAGCAAGGAGCTGGGTTGTCTGAAACTACATAAGGTAACCGAAATGGAGGATCACCAGACTATCTGGGTTACACTCAAGATAGACGTAGTCCAAGTGAAAATGGAATTGGACACAGGATCAGCCCTAACAGTCATAAACCAAAGGGACTACAAGCGGCTATTTTCACATATACCCTTGAAAGCTACAGAGATTGTCTTGAAGACGTATACGGGGCAAAAAGTCTACCCCAAAGGAAAAATAAGGGTGAAAGTGATATATAAAGGCCAGGAAATACCTAAAATGGATATATATGTATTGCCAGATGGAGGACCACCACTGCTAGGACGTGAATGGATCCGGAAGATACAATTAGATTGGCATTCCATACAGGCACTGAAGGTTGAGGCCAAAAAGTATGGCGACATCACACCTGGACGACTGTCAAAAATGCTAACTGACGCAAAAGAAGTGTTCCAGGAGGGACTAGGAACACTAAAAGGCATAACAGCAACGATTAAAATAGAGGAAAATGCAAGCCCAAAGTTTCTTAAGGCCAGACCAGTGCCTTATGCGATCAGACCAGCTGTTGAAGCAGAGCTGGAAGGGTTGGAACATTCAGGAGTACTGTCCAAAGTGGGAGTGGGCTACACCCATCGTTCCTGTAATGAAGAGGTCGTTGAGTAATACGCCTGGGGAACCAAAGAAGGTCTGCATCTGTGGGGATTTTAAGGTGACAGTGAACCCAGTCCTTCACACGGTACAATATCCGCTTCCACGAATGGAGGATATTTTCGCCTCGCTATCTGGAGATAAACGCTTCACCAAAATTGATCTAGCCCAGGCGTACTTGCAAATGGAGGTAGAAGAAGCCTCGAAACAATACCTCACGATCAACACTCATAAAGGTCTCTATCAATACAACCGGATGGTGTTCGGGGTAGCATCGGCTCCGGCTATTTGGCAAAGGGCGATGGATCAAGTCCTGCAAGGGATTCCAGGGACCCAGTGTTGTTTGGACGACATCCTGGTCACGGGCGAAAATGACAGTGATCACCTTGCCAACTTGGAGAAGGTGCTCACCAGATTAAAGGAGTATGGGCTACGAGCTAATCGCCACAAGTGCGAGTTTTTCCAGTAACAGATCTCGTATTATGGCCACGTCATCGATGAAGAGGGGTTACATAAGTCCCCTGAAAAGATTGAGGCAGTAGTCAAGGCTCCAGCACCGGAAAATGTGTCACAACTGAGGTCGTTCCTTGGGCTGGTAAACTACTACCACAAGTTCTTACCAAATTTGTCCATGGTATTACACCCACTGAACACCCTACTGCAAACAGGGGTACCATGGAAGTGGGATGACGAACGTAGACGAGCTTTCCAGAAGTGTAAAGAATTGATCACATCAAAAGAGGTGTTGGCCCATTTCAACCCAGCACTACCAATTCGTTTGGCATGTGATGCATCACCCTATGGTATTGGAGCGGTGCTGTCGCACAAATTCCCAGACGGGTTGGAGAGGCCAGTAGCCTTTGCGTCTCGGTCACTAACCTCAGCCGAGCGCAACTACGCCCAGATTGACAGGGAGGCCCTCAGCCTAGTATGGGGAGTAAAAAAATTCAACCACTATCTGCATGGGCAGAAGTTCACCTTGCTGACTGACCACCAACCACTTGTCTCCATCTTTAATCCTAAGAAGGGCATTCCAGTGATGACTCCACAACAGTTACAGAGATGGTCCCTGTTTCTAGGGGCGAATCAATATGAAATAGAATATAAAGGCACGGAACAGCATGGGAACGCTGATGGGCTATCGCGCCTGCCACTGCCTACTGTGGAGGAAGCACGCGGATATAGAGAAGGAGACCCGCAATGATCCGACGCTGTCTCGGGTATATGATTTGACGGTGAGGGGATGGCCAACACATGGCAACTCACTGTTGCCAGCATTCTCATCCAGAAGAGAACAAC
Organism: Somniosus microcephalus; assembly: GCF_052327205.1. NCBI lineage: Eukaryota > Metazoa > Chordata > Chondrichthyes > Squaliformes > Somniosidae > Somniosus > Somniosus microcephalus. The sequence goes on from NC_140998.1 coordinate 120,335,978, forward strand.
TGTCAGTATGCCAGGGGACAGTGATGTGTGGATCCCGAGTGGTGATTCCACCCAAGTTAAGGGAGAGAGTGCTAAATGAGCTACATGAAGGTCATCTGGGGGGAGTGAAAATGAAAAGCCTTGCTAGGGCTTATGTGTGGTGGCCGGGAATCGATCAACAAATCGAAGACCTAACTAAGAGCTGCTTAGGATGCCAGAAGGTCCAAAATGCACCACCACATGCCCCTCTACACCCATGGGAGTGGCCCTCCTCTCCATGGCAATGGGTGCATATTGATTTCGCTGGTCCCTTCATGGACTCAATGTTCTTAATAGCAGTGGATGCTCATTCAAAGTGGCCTGAGGTGATAAAAATGTCTTCAACCACTACAGAGAAAACGATTGCAGTCCTACGGACCATATTTGCCAGAAAGGGTCTGCCAGAGCAGATTTGCTCTGATAATGGACCACAGTTTGTGTCCGAAGAGTTTCAAAAATTTATGAGAAGGAATGGGGTAAGGCATTACACATCCACCCCGTATCATCCAGCCACAAATGGATTGGCTGAGAGGTTCGTACAAACCTTTAAGAAGGCGATAAAGGCCATGTGCGACGATGAAATTCCACTACAGCATAAGATGGACAATTTCTTATTAGCCTACCGAAACGCGACACATGCAGTTACCAACCAGACCCCGGCCATGATGTTCTTTAACCGAAGGTTGAGATCTCGTCTGGACTTGCTCAGACCAAATGTGCGAAGAAATGTTGAGGACAAACAATTCCAGCACATCAATGAGAAGCCGACAAGGAGCTTCCATGTAGGGCAACCAGTCTTGGCCCGTGACTATCGAACAGAGAAATGGCAACCCGGAACGATATGCACAAGGCAGGGCCCATTAATGTACACAGTGGATGTCGGGGAGAACATTGTGAGACGCCACGTCGATCAGATCTTTGCATCACAGGAACACGTCAACCCCATGTCTCGAGTACCTGGGGATGAACCCGACATACCGGTAGCATCTACCTCAGAACCAGTAGCAGTGGAACCCGATGAACTACCGATGAAAAGGGGTCAGAATCGCCTCTGCACCAAGAACAAGAACCTCAGGAAAGGCGCTATCCCGAAAGGGTCAGGAAGCCGCCCCAAAGACTGAATCTATAAATGGACTATTGTTGTTTAATGTACATGTTAAAGTGTTAATTGTTATTTGAATATTAGGGGTACTACTAATCTAAAAGGGGAGGAATTGTAGTGTATGTGCCTTTAAGACAGAACTACTTTTACAGCTCCTGTATACTGTAGTACCGGCAGTGACCACACCTGTATATAAGCTTTGCGCATGCCTCTGTACCCCCAGTCTTGAGACTACCCTCCTCCAGTAAATACCTGTTTATTGTTAAGTTACAGCATCCGTGTGGTTATTCAATAACAGCATACCCTCAGAATCACGGATCTAACAGTCCTTCATTTGTTCTACCCACATATATTACATTTTGGCGACAAGGATGGGATGCCAAAGCCATTTTTAGGGATCATGGAAGGACACAGTGTTCAACCTTCGAGTGGAAACATTTAAGGTCCACAGGTAGCGTACTGAGTCACTGTTCGATTGGATCGGGACAATCATGGCTGTGCCTACGGGATTCATCAGAAGCCTTGGCATGTATGACCGAGCTCGCGAACCATTCAGTTCTTACATTGAGCGGATGGAGATGTTTTTTAAGGCCAATAACATTATTGAGACCGAAGGTGCAGATCAGAATGTTCAAGCTGCTCAAAATAAAGTAATTCGTGAACGTAAAAAAGCAATTTTTCTAATGGAGATCGGGCCAGATGTCTATGGAATGTTGACAAACCTACTTGTACCAAGAAAAGCGAAGGATTCGTCGTTTGATGACATTGTCAAGAAACTCGAGGACCATTTCAACCCAAAGCAGTTAGAAATAGCAGAAGTTTGGTACCAGAAATCAAAAAGAAAGTGAAACCATCAGTGAGTACATTGTAGCTCTTAAGAACCTGTCTTTGCATTGTAACTTCAGCACATTTTTGGATTGTGTGTTGCGAGATAAGTTTGTGTGTGGACTGATGGATGAGCGCACACAGTCCAAGTTACTGAACACTCCAAACCTAACGTTTGACATAGCATGCAAAATTGCCCTATCTATGGAGATGGCGTCTAAGAATGTTAGGGAGCTCCGTCTAACTCAAGTGACTAGTGCAGCTGAGGTCGACAGTCACAAAGCCACTGCCAAACCTAAAGCTGTGAGACCAAGTCAAAAGCATGTTGGTGAGAGCAGTTCAGTGAATTGTTATCGCTGCAATGGAAAACACTCACCACAGTCCTGCCAATACAGAAATGCAAGTGTTTTCACTGCCAGAAGCAAGGCCATATTTCAACAGCTTGCAGAGCTAGATCTAAAGCAGGAAGTAAGAACCATTCTAGTGGCAATGCAAAGCAACGACAACAAAAGGGAGGAGTTCACAATATTGTAGTGAACACACCTGATGTTGAAGAACTAGGCATCTACAGTATCTATGCCACTAGCAGTCATGAGAAAGACTTCCGTACAAAACTTTTGATCAATGACCAATGTATTGATATATGTATCGACACGGCGGCAGACTGCTCTATCATGAGACTAAGCGTAATCAAATACCACTTACAAAGAGTACCGTAGAGTTAAAAACCTACTCCGGAGAAATCCTAGAGACATGTGGACAAATGGAATGTACATTTCAACACAATGGCCAGTCAGTAAAGCTGCCTATTATTGTAGCGAACTACAACAACAGGCCAGCCCTCATGGGCAAAGACTGGTTGAGAAAGTTAAAACTAGACTGGAAAAATGTCTTCAGTGCAACTCGACACAATGCTGAACAAGCACGAAAGCATGTTCACAGACAGTTATGAGGGCATCACTGGGTATGACGTGCATATCGGCATCAAGTCCAACGCAAAACCTGCCTATTGTAAGGCAAGGCCGGTCCCTCTATGCGTTGAAAGGTCAGGTGGAGGAAGAGCTAGTGAAGCTGAGAGAGAACAGAGTGCTAGTAAAAACTGACAAAAATGAATGGGCTACCCCGATTGTGGTAGTGCCCAAAGCAGACAAAACTGTATGCTTGTGTGGTGGCTACAAAGTTACTATCAACCGAGCAGTTCACGATGAGCAGTACCCGTTACCTACATCGTAAGATTTGTATGCAGCACTCTCTGGGTCAAAGGTTTTCCCTAAGCTTGACCTGTCGCACGCTTATGCTCAGCTGAATGTTGTCAAAGAGAGTCAACAGTATCTCACCATGAACACACACAGGGGACTGCACTCATACACCAAGCTGCTATATGGTGTAAAGTCCTCCCCCAAAATCTTCCAGGCTACAATGGATAAGATTTTGCAAGGAATTCCAAATTGCTTATGCAATCAAGATGATGTGCAGGTCGCAACAAGCAGTGAGAAAGAAAATCTAGATGTGTTAGATTTCGTGCTTCAAAAGGTCGAATCCCACAATATCAAATTGAAAAGGAGCAAATGTGCTTTTGTGCAGCCCGAGGTTGTGTACCTTGGTCTGAAAGTTGATGCAAATGGCTTGCAAACACTTAAGGAAAAGATTGATGCTGTCATCAATGCTCCAAAGCCACAGAACGTGTCTGAGTTAAGATCTTTCCTTGGAATGGTCCAGTACTACGCACATTTCTTACCCGAGTTAGCGACCATGTTAGCTCCATTGCTCAAGCTCCTCAAGAAGGATGTTCAGTGAAAATGGACAAAAGCGCAACGGAAGCTTACGATGCTTGTAAGAAAAGTCTCTCCAGCAATGCTCTACTTGTAAACTATGACACAGAGCGTGAGCTTAAGTTAGCGTGTGATGCTTCTAGCTACGGTGTGGGAGCCATCATAAGCCACGTAAGCCAAGAGAAACCAATCGCGTTCGCATCGTGAACCCTCAAAAAGAGCAAAAGAAACTACACGCAAATTGAAAAGGAAGCACTCGCCATAGTGTTTGGAATCAAGAAATTCCAACAGTTCTTGATCGGCAGAAAGTTTACCCGGATAACCAATCACAAACCGCTCCTAGCAATATTGGGGCCTAAATCTGCCATCCCTGCAATGGCCACATCAAGAATGCAACGCTGGGCAGTGTTATTGTCACATGATTGAATATCACACTTCAAAACAAAACGCAATCGCAGGTGCCTTATCCAGGTTGTCACAAGAAGACTCATGTTTGGAGTGAAGGTGAGATTTTCACGCTAGGTGAAGTTGACAAAGACTTTCCCGTGAATGCAACTGAGATTGCAGATGAGACTCAAAAAGACTCGGTACTGAAAAAGTGTATGAAAACACCTTGAATGGATGGACTGATCAGTGTATGGACACAGAATTGAAACCATCGTATTGAATTGTCTTGTGAGCAAGGTTGTATCAAGTGAGGAAACACTTCTTTGAGTTCGGAACCAAAACAAAACAGCCCGAAAATTGGTTCAACACCAAAACCTTCTTTAAGGAGATCAGGAAGGCTCCGCAAACCTGTTATTAAACTGGATTTGTAGTTCATTTAAAAGAAAAAAAGCCAGGAGTTTTTGTTATGTGGTACATGTAATGCTGGGAAAGGTGGGACCATAGTTTAGTTGTATTGGAGAGGGAATACATACATATTTCTTTAAGGGGGAAAACAGTGTAATGTATTATCACATGGTTTGTCACATGGTTTACTATGAGCATGCTCAGTTCGCTCTGGCCTAATAAAGCAAGCACATGGACTAGCTACTCATCCTGTCTCTGTCCTTCATTTGTTCTACCCACATATATTACAATTAGTGCTGGCACAAAAGTACCACATCAAAGAACCAATCCAATTGAGCAGAGTCTTGTCACATGTAAAATGTGAGCACCACAGTCTATTTGATTAATTATCTGGGCAAACAAAGCTTCCCTTGTTGTTAAAAAGCTGGAATACCTGATGTTTTGGTTACACAACATGGCTGGCCAGCTGGCTGGAAAAACAGCAGTCACATATTAACATCTCAGCCCCAGTTTTATAGGATAATAAATACTCGTGTTAAGATGCTACTTACGTAGTGATTTTTACAGAACCTCTAGTAATCGCTGAGAAAATGGTTAATTACTCCCCATTTATTTTAAAGGTAATTTCTTGTGCTGAATTTATAAAGTTCCAGTTTATTTATTCCAGTTGATGGGGTTAGATGAAGAAGGGTAGGAGGAGGCTCGTGTGGAATATAAACACCGGCATGGACCCGTTGGTCTGAGTGGCCTGTTTCTGTGCTGTAAATACTTTGTAATTTAATAGAGTAAGGGTTAACCATGACCTTCACATTGTTACATTGAACATGCATTAACAAAGAAAATTTTCAGTTATGAAATTCTAAAATTACACTAATCACTGAGGCAATTGTCATTCTACAGCATAAAATATAAGCATCACATGCTCATGTCTCATGGGCTGTCTTGTCACATGAATTAGCCAGTGCTGGCTCTCCTCAGTGATCAGCCACATCATTAGGTGGTGCTCTTTGCTGCCCATTTAACTGGAAAGGGATGAGCGGGCAAATGAACCCATCTTCGTTGTCTTATTGTATATTTATTCCTAGTAGCTACTGTGGTTGTTGAAAGACACAGCCTTGACTTGATAGTTAATATTACAGAATAATAAAAGGTATAATATCACTTTTATACTTGTTATAATTTAACAAATGTATTTTATAGATCACATGAACTTTAAAAATCTTAGAACTGCACTGTGATATATACAGCTTAAAAAAAGGAATGGCTGCAATGCAGAGTTAAAAGAATTGTGTTGGCTATTTGTTTAGTTTAATTCAAATGCTTCCATACCCCTAGGAAGCATTTGATGGAGTGCAAAACTTTTCAGCTTTACTTTACATTCCCTTCCCCCCACCATCTTTGGCTGTACATTAATCTGCAGCAAAGTACACACACATACACTTCGTCTCCCAGACAGGTACAGAACATCTTGTTGGGACTTTCTGTTGGGTCACCAAATAAATGAATAAATGGCTAAAATTCTGGTAACTCCCCCCAAAAATACAATTCTTCATTGTCAACATCTAATGGGGAGTTAAATATATCATAAAAAAAACAAGTAGGCATGCTTAAATGATGCTCTTCATCAAGTTTAGACATGGATGAGGTTTTGGATATTTTCAGTATCATTGTAAAGAACATTGGGCCAAAAATTCGGGTCGGGGTCTTCCCGCGGGTGCAAGCCCCCGATCTGCACTCACCCTGCGCGCTGACATCTGAAGCCCGGGCCTGCTTGCATTTCCTGTCACAGGCCCGGTTCAGATGTCAGCGCGCAGTGCTTACCTGATCCAGCGGCGTAGTTAGTGCGATGTGCCGGCTGGGATCAGGTGAGCACTGTACAACCAATCAGGGGAGGGGAAGGTTCATTCATGAGTTTGAGAGTAAGAACTGTCAAACTCATGAAAACTACGGGGGCCCAAAACACTATTTAAACTTTAAATAAAAATTTAAAAAACATCCCAATCATTAAATCAAGTATAAATAAGTTTTAAAAAATAATTTAAACAATCATTTTTTTTTTGAAAAAAATAAATTTTTAATAAAAAGGGTCTAAAACTAAACTTACCTTATTGTAGATTCTTTAAAATAATAAACCTGTGGGAAAAAAAATTCTAAATTACACTAAAACACCACTTACCTGTAAAAATAAATACTTATGTGTGCTTTTTACAAGCGTAAAGACCGGAGGCCTTTACACATGCGCAAATCCCCCAAAACAGAGGAAATCCAAGACGCACGCGCTGCCCCCTACAACGCATGCGCTAGCCTCTTCACCTCTTGGGTTGGAGGAGAGGAAATGCCGGTTTTCAGCGCATGCGCTGTGCATGCTGAAAACCGGCATTTCCTCCGGCCAGACGCGTGAGTACCCCTTCCGTACTCACGCGTTTGGGGAGGAATTTCTGCCCCATTATAATAGCGAGAGTCTTGGCATTTCTGCATTCAGCTATATGCTTGACTTCAAGGAACCATATTCACAGAAAATGATTCTCTGCTGTACAAACAGCTCTTACTTCACGACTCCAGTTTAAAAGAAATGCCCCCTTTTTCTGCACTGTGAAGCTGTGTTGCTCATCTGCATTGTCTGCCACTGTTTACAGGCAAAACAAAGGATGTGTCACATTCTGCAGTCTGACCTAATAAATAAGCCACCACAACTGAGGTTGATCAGATAATTCACAAGTGGCAAAGTCAGTCTCACAAACTTAGTTGATCAGCATTAACTCCATCTCTAACATTTTTGTGTTTTAAAATATAAAACTATAAAGTTTAAACTGTGAAAAGAGTAGGTGATGAGCATTTTTTAAAACTTATTTGTAAATTTGAGAAAATTGCCTTGTGATCTCATCTGCCTATATTGCCTCTCACCAATATTTCCACAGCCGTTTCTCCATCTACATGCTTTAACTATTGTTAGAAAAATGGTTTGAAGGGCACACGTCAATAATTCAGTATGCAAATGGGCTTCCTAGTGTGGTATTGAGCCATACAGACCAGGTATGTCTCGAGTTTCATCCCTGGTGCATGATGGACAATGGTCGGGTGATAGAATTGGCCTTAGGGGTGATGAAAATTAGTTGGGGTTCCCACTCCAATCAGCAAACTGGAAAGTGGGACTTTGGATGAGGACAGAATCAGGCTTGGCTATAATTTCTCCTCCAACTTGAATGACCTTGCACAGAAATCATCAGGTGACGTCAAAGATGTGGCAGGCTGCCATAGTTCATGGCAGCCTAGCATGAGTCTGATGGGTCAGGAGCAGAATCTTGGCTGATTTTCACTTCCCTGCATTTAGAAGCTGTCATTCAGGGAACTGAATTTCTTTCATATATTTAAATTTTCAATGAAATATTTTAATCCAGAAAGGAATAAAACACGAATACAAAAGCATAATACTGCGGATGCTGGAAATCTGATATAAAAACAGAAAATGCTGGTAATACTCAGCAGGTCAGGCAACATCTGTGGAGAGAGAAACAGAGTAAACATTTCAGGTCGATGACCCTTCGTCAGAACTGGGAAAAAACTGGAGATGGAACAGGTTTTTAAACAAGTGCAGGGGCAGGGAAAGGGGGGAGGGGAGGAAAGAACAAAAGGGAAGGTCTGTGATAGGATGGAAGGCAGGAGAGATTAAGAGACATTAAGAGAGATTAAGAGAGATTAAGAGATGGTGCAAGGCAAAAGGAGATGGTAATGGGACAAGTTAAGAAACAAAAGATGGCTCTAGATGAAGTGTAAATGGCACTGGCAGAATGAAAGAAAGCTGCCATGTGGGAGAGAGAAAAAAATGGGGGGAAAAAAGGATCGAGGCAGAGGTTATGGTCTGAAATTGTTGAACTCTATGTTGAGTCCAGAAGGCTAATCGAAAGATGAGGTGCTGTTCCTCGAGCTTACATTGAGCTTCATTGGAACAGTGTAAGAGGCCGAGGACAGTGAGGTCTGAGTGGGAGTGGAGCGGAGACTTAAAGTTACAGGCGACCGGAAGCTCAGGGTCACCCTTACGGACTGAACGGAGGTGTTCCGCAAAGCGGTCACCCAATCTGCGCTTGGTCTCCCCAATGTAGAGGAGACCGCATCGTGAGCAGCAAATACAGTATACTAAATTACAAGAAGTACAAGTAAATCGCAAGGAGCCACAAGGAATAAAACACGTTATGCAAGATTTTAGGCAGAAATGGCCCATTTACTTCCAACTACATCAACTGCAATTTTGTAATCTGATTTAACGTCATGGTCTATCGCTACCATGGGTAGTTCTCAAAAAACTTTTTATATCTATGAAAATAGTAATTTGAGAATTCTGTTAAATTTCCGTGGCGGAAGTGTAACCTTTGAACATTTGTGCTAAACAAATACATCTATGAAAATCAAGCCTCAAAACCAATTGTGTAAAGACCTTTTGCAAGTGATTTGTAGGTGGACTAACATTTTTTTTTAGACAGTGAACATCATTTACAGTTTAAATTAATTCTTAGACAGAATGTATACAACACATGTACCAAACTGGATCAGTCCTGCCAAAATGGTGAAAACTGCATCAAATACGTTTTGAAAAGAAGAAACCAATCTACTCACAATTTAAAAAAAATATTGGAAGTACATCTTTGGTTTTACTCTGGCCCAATTTGTGGAGTGAAGATTTGTGGAAGAAGTGTATTTTTTAAAGAGTCCTGCCTGAGTTAATGCTCACAATCACATCTTTATTACAGTATATTAGCTGCTCCAGTTGTCTTGTAAGCTGGTGCTTGATGTAAAAAAAGACTTGCATTGATATAGCACCTTTCACGACCACCGGACGTCTCAAAGCGCTTTACAGCCAATTAAGTACTTTTCAAGTGTAGTCACTGTTGTAATGTGGGCAGCCAATTTGTGCACAGCAAGCTCCCACACACAGCAATGTGATAATGACCAGATAATCTGTTTTTGTTATGTTGGTTGAGGGATAAATATTGGCCAGGACACCGGGGATAACTCCCCTGCTCTAGTCGAAATAGTGCAATGGGATCTTTTATGTCTATCTGAGAGAGCAGACAGGGCTTCAGTTTAACGTTTCATCTGAAAGACGACACCTCCGACAGTGCAGCACTCTTTCAGCACTGCACTGCAGTGTCAGCCTAGCTTTATGTGCTCAAGTCCCTGGAGTGGCACAACCTTCTGACTCAGAGGTGAGTGTGCTACCAACTGAGCCACAGCTGACACGGAGAAGATTCTGTTTAGATTGGTCTGCGGCTGCAACTGGAGTTGTATGTAATGTATGGACATAAATTGTATGGATAAGGGTGAAAATACCGTTGGATAGATTAGCATATTCTGGATTTGCAGTAATTAGTTGACCATCTAACTCAATGTACAAAGAAGTTGCGAAATTTAGTAATAACTACATGATCCATATTGCTGTGTATAGGATAAGATATCCAGGAACCTGTTATAGAGGGTGCAACAAAAATATAAGCCACAAAATGTAGAATTGCGTCATTTCTGAATGTCATCTGAACTTTAAAGTGTTTTAGAGCCTTGAAGCTGGATGCTACATTGGTTTTATTCTATATAAAGGTATGAATAAGACTAGTTGTTTTGTCAAGGTTGTGCTGGCTGGGATTCTGGTTGCACAGCTTAATGGAGAGTGAGAGTCAGTGGAAGCCTGAGTATCACAGCGTGGGAGTGAAGTGGTTGTCACTGTTGCATAAGTGATGTCACGTGACTCATGCTAGGGCACTGTATTTCTATTTTTGCAGCGAGACTGAAGAGTGCAGTACCTTGGATTTGATTAAAATTAACAGTTTTTTTTTGTTTTTCACATCTACTCTAGAGAATGAAGGAGAGAACATTTGTGCAAATCTCTGTTCTATGTGCTGGGCTTCACTCTATAATTCAGTGTTAAATAACAGATTAATAACAATAAAGGTCATACAAGTTTCTCTAAAATCTTGAGATGTATCCAAAGGTAATAAGAAAAAAAACTTTTGTAGTGTAAGTGCATGATTATAATAACCCTACTTGTCATGCTTCTGCCTTTAAAGATCAGCAATTTTGTTAATGCAAGTTGTCTGCACTTTATTGTAGTTGATGTGCTGTATCATTTTGCTTCAGCTGTGGTTCAGTTGGTAGCACACTCGCCTCTGAGTCAGAAGGTTGTGGGTTCAAGTCCCCACTCCAGGGACTTGAGCACATAAAGCTAGGCTGACACTCCGAGGGAGTGCTGCACTGTCAGAGGTGCCGTCGTTCAGATGAGATGTTAAACCGAGGCCCCGTCTGCTCTCTCAGGTGGACGTAAAAGATCCCATGGCACTATTTCGAAGAAGAGCAGGGGAGTTATCCCTGGTGTCCTGGCCAATATTTATCCCTCAACCAACATAAAAACAGATTATCTGGTCATTATCCCATTGCTGTTTGTGGGAGTTTGCGGTGTGCAAATTGGCTGCCGCGTTTCCCACATTACAACAGTGACTACACTCTAAAGTACTTCATTGACTGTAAAGCGCTTTGAGATGTCCAGTGGTTGTGAAAGGCACTATATAAATGCAAGTCTTTCTTTTTCTTTCACCCTTGATAAGCATCATAATCTACATCTTTATATGTACAGCTTAAGAATGTTCCTTTCTGATGGTTTCAACCCTCGCTTGCACCATTACATTGAATCTACAGCACAGCAACAGGCCATTCGGCCTAACTGGTCTATGTCAGAGTCTATACTCCACACAAGCCTCCTCCCTCTCTAATGACCTCTTCCCACCCTGCCCCCATATTCCTCTATTCCTTTCTCCCTCATGTATGTATCAAGCCTGCCCTTAAATGCATGAATGCTATGTGCTTCAACCACTCCATTTGTCAGTGAGTTCCACATTCCCACCACACTCTTCTTTAATGTGTAAAGAAATTCCTCCTCAATTCTTTATTTGATCTATTATTAGCTATCTTATATTAATGCCCCTTTGTTTTGGGCTCACCAACAAGTGGAAACAGTTTCTCCATGTCCACCCTATTGAATGCCTTCATAATTTTAAAGGCTTTATCACATCTCCTCGGTCTTTTCTTTTCCAGAGAAAAGAGCCCCAGTTAGCCTAATCTTTCCTGATTGTTGCATCCTCTCAATTCTGCTAACATCCTTGTAAATCTTTTTCTGCACCTTCTCCAGTGCCTCTATATCATTTTTAGAATATGCAGACCAGAACTGCACACTGTACTCCAAGTGTGGTCTAACCAAGTTTCTATATAAATTTAACATTACCTCCCTGCTTTTGTATTCTATTCCTCTAGAAATAAACTTCAGTATTTTATTTGCACGCTTTATGGCCTTATCAACTTGTGTTGCTACTTTTAGTGATTTACGTATCTGTCTTCCCAAATCTCTTTGCTCCTCTACTCCATTTAGTTTCTTACTTTTCAAATAATAAGTGATCTTCTAATACTCCTACCAATGAACCATCTCACATTCAGCTATATTAAATTTAATTTGCCATTTATCCACCCACTCTGCAAACCTGTTTATGTGTTCCTGTATTTTGGTGCAGTAATCCACATTATTAGCCATACGCCCCAATTTGGTATCATCTACAAATTTCAACATCAACCTCCAATTCCTGAATCCAAGTAATTTATGTAAATGGTAAGCAACTGTGGTCCCAGCACGGATCCCTACAGGACAGGCTGAGAAACTTCCTTTAACTCTTACCCTCTGTTTTCTGTTTTGTAGATACCTTTCAGTCTATACTGCTACCTGGCTCCTGACTGCACATGCCCTGATCTTTATCACAAATCTCTTATGTGGTTCCTTATAGAAGGCCTTCTGAAAGTCCATGTATACCACATTCACTGCATTACCCTTGTCTACTCTTTAACTGAGCTCTGCTGAGGACACCTGGCCAGCAAACTGGCCAGATATGGATAGGATTACTCGGACTGCTTTCCTACAGGACTAGAGTGCTGGTCAAAAACCAACTGGTGGCTGAACGGTCCCTTTGATCCCCCCCACCCCCCTCCTCAATCTGTCGCCAAGATCCAGAGGAATCTCATTGACTTCTTCTGGAACAAAAGGGGGTACTGCATCTCTGCTGCGGTTCGGAGTCTTCTGCTTAGGCAGGGCAGTCAGGCGATGGTGTGCATTCGCACCCAGTGTGCGACTTTTCACCTTCAAATCCTGCAGAGATACACGCACGTGGAAGTTCCTTCAAAGTGGTGTGCGCTGGCGACATTTTTCTTCCGTCAGAAGGTGTGCACAAGTGAGTACTGTGTTCAATTTTGGTTTCTATTCTATAGCAAGGATATCAAGGCTGTGCAGAATAAGGCAACCAAACTGACACCTAATTTATTGAATCTGAGCTATAAAGAGAAGTTGGAAGAGTCTGGGATTGTTTAATCTAGAGAAAAGAAGACTTAGGAGAGATATATAAGTATTCAAGATTCTTAAGGGAATAGATAAATTGAACCCCATAATATGTTTGAGATTACTTCAAAGTCTGGACTGGGGACTGTAAAGTCTGTGGGTTGTACAGTTAATAACGACACAGCCTTCAGGAATAACAACAAACAGGTCTTTACTATTCGAAGGTCAGGGCGAATCTGCCCAAGGAATCATGCCACAACACTTATATACCGGTGTGGTCACCGTCGGTATTACAGTATACAGAAGCCAAACAAGTAGTGCCACACCTAAAGTAGTTCTCTTAAAGGTGAACGGTTACATACAATAGTTCTCTTAAAGGTAGACGGGTACATACACTACAATCCTCCCTTTTTAGCTTATTACATACAGAGTCCCCATTAAACATAACATATCTTCAACTTCATATAAAACAATTTACAGACATAGTCTCGGTGGGAAACAGTTCACAGGTTCAGTCTCTGCGGGAACAGTTCACAGATTCAGTCTCTGATCTTGACTCGGTCCGAACAACATCTCTTTGGTGTAGATGGTTCACATTGCTAGCGTGACTCCTCCATATCCTTTTCTTGACGTAACAGCTTGAACTTTCGTCCTGCTGAACCAGCAGTGCTGACTTTTACAACAACTGGGTTGCCTTGATATTTTCCTACTTCCCAACTGATTTAACTCCTTTCGTAGGGTCCACGCATGATCTGGTAGAAGTGATAATATTTGCGATAGTTATCATCTTCTGCTTCTTCTTTTTCTTTTCTGCTTTTTGGAGACTCTCGGGGCTCCCTTATCAGCTGCCAGCTGTAGCGCCACCAACTCTCTATGTTCCTTCGACTTTAAGTGCTTCATCCTGATTTCGGCACTTTGGGAGTTTTCATCACAAACTGGGCAGACCACATCCTCGTAATATTCAGTGTCACTCAACAGGTCATGGTAATATTCGGGTTCGTCCTGAGTTAGGCCAGTGAGAGGGCCTTCTACTTCCTCCTTACCCATCTGGACGTTAGTTGACTGTGGTTCCTTCCCTAGACATCTTTCTTGAAAAGACTTCTTCATGCATTCATCTTCATCCCGCTCTTCCTGGGTTTCCTGCAAATCCTTCACTAATGACCTCATTTGTGATTTCAACACTTCCCCTTCCCTCAGGGATTGATTGATCGGGCTATTCAATCCTTCTACTGGAGCAGCTGTTTCAACATTCTGTTGTTCACATAGACGCGATTCAGCGTACTTTTGGCATCCCAGTAAAGTCTGTTTTGCAACCTCAGCTATTTCCCAAACTTTTGAGAGCTCCGAACTCCTTCCCGTTGAAGATTGAAGCTCGTGTTCAGATTGTTCCCATTGCAGAGTCTTTTCCCTCAGCATATGAAGGAGTTGGCTGACCGTTAACTCTTCCACGGGAACACTGTGGATCAGAGTCTTCTCCATTTCATCCATCTTTTCCTCCAATGCTTCCACCTTCTGTTCCTCTTGTACTTTGGCTTTCAGTGCTCGGAAAAGTTGCGCCCTGATGCTCTCTAGCTCATGTTCAGGGACCATTCTTACAGTCTCTGTGTTTCTTACAGTTTCCTTTTCTTCCACTGAAAGGATTCCCAGTTGAATCTGTTCTTCAGGTTGTTGAACCTCGGACATTGCCGCCTCATATTTGTCTTGGGTTTCCTTCAATATTTTTATGAGTTCTTGGACATCTTGTCTTTCATGTTCTGCCATGTCTTTCACCTCTAATTTCTCATCTATGGATGGAACTTCTACCGATGAGTCTGTCTTGGCCTTGAGCTCATCAAGAATTTCCTGCAGCCTTTGGACTTCTTGCTCATGTTCAACCTTTAGTTGTTCATATGCTTCTACTGAAACTAGCTTTTCGGAGGTTGCCGAGTTAACCCCCTCCAGAATTGTAGCCTGGGCCTGTTCATACTGTTCTTTCAACTTCTCACACTCTGCTTGTAAGGAGTCGTAGAGAAGAACTGGAATAACATCCTGGCTTCCTGAAGATTCCTCTTCATTTGCTTCTTTCGCAATTTCCTGTTGGAGTTCAGCCAAGGCTGCTATGCTATCTGCCTCTTGAAGTCTCACTGCCATCAAATCTTCTTTATTCTTGCAGTCTATCTCAGCCATTTTCCGATTACTTTCATTTAACTGAGTGAGTAGTCCCTTATTCTGGGCTGAGAGATATTGCACCTTCTCATGTAGACCATAGCACTCCTTCTCTGCTCGACATAGCTGGTTACTGCTGATTTGGTTCTGTGTTTCAAGTTCCAACATCCTTTGCTTAGCTTCTTTCAGTTTCGCCCCTATAAGCTCCTCTTGCAACATGGCCACATTATTCACATCAGGTAAAGAAGCGTTTCTCTTTTCCATGTCCAAGATTTTTTCCTGCATATCTTTAAGTGCACACTGCGATTCAGCTTCTCTTAACCTTGCTTGCACTAGCTCCGTCTCCAATTGCAGAACAAAATCCTCAGTGTAGCGTGGTTTGCCTTTATGCTGTATCTCTAGATCATGCAAATATTCTAACTCCTGAACATCATAAGGGAGATGTGATCGGTAATTGGTCACGATGGCTCTATGGTCGCTCTTTGCTTGAGCTAGCTGCCTCTGCTGTCTTTCCAGGTTCTCCCATTCGGTGTCCCAGAACTTTTCCATTGTTTTCATCTCTTGTACGAGACAGTAACTCAACTGTTCTAATTGTTGTCGTACTTTGAAATAAGTTTGAGTCCGAGTTCGGTGTTCTTCCGTCGTGGATAAGTCCTTAACTTGAACAGGCTCAGAATTCTCTGTCAAACTGGAGTTCTGCTCTGAAGCTTTATTCTTCTCGGTAGCATAAGCCTTTATGCATGTCTTCGTTTTCTCCACCATAGTCGGCAAGTTCATTTTAGCCTTGTCTTCCATATTTGAGTTGGTCTTATCGTCATCCGTTTCAGAATCTGAGCTGATAGCTTGCACCGAGTCCTCACTCATTATGGCTTTTAGATAGTGCCATTCCATGTCTATTTTCTTGATCCACTCTCGTCCTAGAAGTGGTGGTCCTCCCTCAGATAATACGTACAAGTTCATTCTTGGGTGTTCTTTACCCCTATCTCTCACCTTGACTCTTATCTTCCCCATGGGGTATACCTTATGCCCCGTGTATGTCTGCAATACGAACTTGGTATTTCTTAAGGGTATGTGAGAGAATAGCCGGTGGTAGTCCCTTCGATTTATGACTGATAGAGCTGATCCAGTGTCCAACTCCATTCTTACTTGGACTCCAGCTATTTTTAGTATGACCCAGATAGTTTGTAGGTCAGCTTCCTTACTCACATTGTGAATTCTCAGACTACCCAGCTCCTGGCTGTTTGGGTCTGAGTCTGAATTCTGTTCGTCTGAACTCTTCTCAGCCACCTTGTGTACCTTGTTGTACTTTTCTTGTGGTGGCTTCCTTTGGTTGTTGGTCTGCTTCCCTGACCGGCATACCTTAGCGATGTGACCCAGTTTGCCACATTTCCTACATTCTTGGTTCTTAAACCAGCATTGATTCTGGTCGTGTGTTGTCTTCCCACAACGATAGCATTTTGTTGTACTTGAGGTAATTTGGTCCACCCCGAGTGCCGCCGCCTTTAGCTGCATTTCCGCCGTTCCTTTCACTGCGGCTTCGTGCGATGCGGCTATAAGGACAGCCCTGTCAAGTATGAGGTCGTTCTCTTCGAGTAGTCGCTTTTGTGTCCCTTCCTTGGACAATCCGCATACGAACTTGTCTCGCAGTGCCTCTGTCAGATTCCCTCCGAACTGGCAGCATTTTGCTAGCCTACGCAGTTCGACCAAATATTCCGCGTTGCTTTCGTCTTTCCGTTGCGTTCTTGCATAGAATTTGAATCGTTCAGCCAACATCAACGGTGTGGGGTTCAAGTGGTCCTTCAGAACAGCCACAATCCCTTCGAAAGTCTGATCCGCCGGTTTAGCTGGTGCTAGTAGATGCTTCAAGAGCCCGTATGTCTTTGCGCCCATCGAGTTTAGCAATGTTATCGCTTTGTCGTCTTCCTCTATTTTGTTGGCTTCACAATAGATCTCGATGCGTTCCACGTACGTGGCCCAGTCTTCTATCTCAGAATTAAAATCGTTAATATTCCCTCGCTTAGGCATCTTCCTTTCCTTGGGAGCAGCACAAGTATTTCTTTAAATTCTTATTTATTATTTATTTATTTCTAAGATGGCGGTTTTTCCCGCGAAAATGGCGGTTTCCCGCTCTTTCCTTCTCTCCCCGACCCTTCAATGGCGGTCTCCCGCGTCTGTCGTCTTCTCCGCCTAATGGCGGCTTCCCGCATTTCTTCCCTGGTGGGAGGGGTGCGCTTTCCCCACAGCGGACAGGTTCAGCCGCTGGGCTGGCTTCCGCACAGCTCCCCTTACTCGGCTCTGTCTTTCTCTCACGCTCGCACGGCTCTACCGGCGCTGGGTACCCCGTTCACGGAGAACAGTTCAGCCGCTGGACTGGCTCTCGCGCAGTCTCTCTCCCCTTGCTCGGCTCTGTCTCTGTCTCCCCCACGTTCGGCTCTACCGGCGCTGGGTACCCCGTTGGTGGAGAACAGTTCAGCCGCTGGACTGGCTCTCGCGCAGCCTCCTTTGGTCGGCTCTGCCTCTCCCACACGCCCGGCTCCCGTTCGCCTCCCAGCCCTCACGCAGTCCGGTGCTTCCCTCCCCGGCTGCGGCTGAGTTTCTCTCTTCCCGCGCCTGCTCCCGGTCTCAGCGCTTCGTGGCTTCGGTCGCTGCCCGGCTTTTCCCGCCGATCGCGGTCCGGCTATCTCACGACGCCGTTGGACCCGCCTTCCTGACCAGCTCTGCTCCCCCTCGACCGTGGTCGAGTGCACAGCCCTTATCCTCCGGATTTCGTTACACTTTTCCCTACTCACAGTCTCCGCGGCCGCCTTGTTTCCTGCTGATCGGCTCACTCCGCACCGTGGTAGAAGGGTAGTCAGTGCCTGTTGCTGATGGAAGCCTTTGTTGCTAAAGTCTTCCTCCTTTCTATTGCTGCAGCCTCGTGTTTTCTTCCAGCAGAACGACGAGGGCGGTTGCCTCTCTTCGACGCTCTTTAGTTGCTTTGGTAGTCTTGCCGCAGGGTACGATCGGACTCGTCGCCACTGTAAAGTCTGTGGGTTGTACAGTTAA
The DNA here is from genome assembly GCF_052327205.1 of Somniosus microcephalus. Taxonomy (NCBI): domain Eukaryota; kingdom Metazoa; phylum Chordata; class Chondrichthyes; order Squaliformes; family Somniosidae; genus Somniosus; species Somniosus microcephalus. The sequence continues at coordinate 120,354,036 of NC_140998.1, forward strand.
TAATGACACAGCCTTCAGGAATAACAACAAACAGGTCTTTACTATTCGAAGGTCAGGGCGAATCTGCCCAAGGAATCATGCCACAACACTTATATACCGGTGTGGTCACCGTCGGTATTACAGTATACAGAAGCCAAACAAGTAGTGCCACACCTAAAGTAGTTCTCTTAAAGGTGAACGGTTACATACAATAGTTCTCTTAAAGGTAGACGGGTACATACACTACAGGGACCATAGGCACAAGTTTTTAAAGAGGGAAGGTGTACAGACGGTTTAGATTTATTTACAGTATGCAAAGGGTAGTTAACTTGTGGAATGGATTGGCCAGGGAGGCAATGGAAACAGATAGTGTAAAAAAAAATGAATTGAGAATGGGAAAGATATTTGAGGGGTGGGGTGATTGAGAGGTATTAGTTTGAGGGACTGGCCAGATAGCGTGCAGAATCATTTCGGGTCCAATTGTTTCCTATGTTAATTTTCCGTTAAGTGTTTCTGGCTGTTATTTCCCTTAAGGCAGTCAGACAAACTAGTTACTGCAGTTTCTAGCCCAAGGTAAATTTTCTAACGTTTGAACAAACTTAAAATGTAACTTAAAACTATCAGCCGTGGCTCATTAGGTAGCACTTTCACCTCTACGTCAGAATGCTGTGGGTTCAAGCCCCACTTCAGAGATTGAGCACATAATGTGGGCTAACACTCCAGTGTAGTACTGAGAGTGCTGCACTGTCAGAGGTGCTATCTTTTGGATGAGACATTAAACCTTTCATAAGTATGGATTCCCTGACCTGCAAAAGTTGATTTGAATCTCTTCTCTGACTTGCATACAACTAAACCCTACCCAGCCACGATTCACAATCAATCATTTTTACTAGTAGTTGCTACAGTTCAGGCATTTTTCCAACACTTTTAACTCGTGTTCACAAAAAAAGGATATGCTGATAGGATTAGATAAAGAGGGGTGGGATGAGGCTTGTGTGGAGCATAAACGCCAGCATAGACCAGTTGGGCCGAATGCGTCTGTGCTGTAGACGCAATGGAACTCAATGTAAAAAGGGCAGCTTTCACAAGTAGTACAAGGGGATGAATTTCGTGGGGGTTCTCCTGCTGGTCCACCGTAACTACTATTTTACTACAGTGTACTGCTGTGATGTAAGATATGGGCCATTGTGTTGTTTGTGTGTGAGTCACAGTAACTGGTTATTTTATGTAGCTATTTCAGTCTGTTTATGCACAGATTCCTTTATTGCCATGGAATGGGAAGGGAAAGAACCCCCAATTCCCATATTACAGCAATTAACATCCACGGCGAAATATGAGGAGTGACAGTTTTAATCAATGATTGCTTCTAGTTTGGGGGTGGCTATCAGCCAGGTGCATCTGAGAGCACAAAATTCAGCTGTTTCTGTGCAGTAAAAAAAAAGTATGATGATTTAACAATAATGATTTTTATTTCCAGTAGAAGAAAATAAACTCTGGCAGGTTCAATAAAGCAATACAGGCCAGAAGTTACTCTTGACGACAAAAGTGGATGATATTCATACTGATATTCATCTATTCTTTTAATTCTGTTACCTTATTTATTTTGACTTTACCCTATAAAGTTGTATTGAAGTCTGTACAACTAGCTTTATGTTCACATTTTAAATATTTATCACCCTCCGTGAAGACATTTTTGGGGGGGGCTTGAAAGGTAGCATTACAGTAGGCTTCAGAATGCCTGAAATGCATAAAAGAAAGTGTCAACAACCAAAACTTTCTTGGGGGTAAACTCCCAAATTTCCCTTGAAAAATCTCACGTTTTCAGCACCCATGTGCCCATTTAGGAATATCTAGATTCACCATTGCAGCAAAATGCTCTTTAATGTACTTCAGGATCCCCCCCCCCCCTTGCTATAATACATGTGCTCAAATGCAGATTCCACCACTTATGCCGTTCCTGCTTATCCCGGACAGCTGCCTATATCGGGCAAATGGTACTAACAATTTGCCGTCACCATAGGCATCAATTACAAAGGTGCCCTTTAATCCATATTAAGGATGTTGGTTATTATGGGCCGTTCAAGCAGCTGTTCCACATCCTGGTTATTCCCTATTTATCGTCACAAATTAAAATGAACACATTATAAACTTTTCAGTGACAAAGGTGAGAGATCGGACTCGGACTGTTCAACTCACCCTCTGACTGTAATCGGAACAGGTTGCTCTGGACCCTGACTTACTGACCTCTTCTAATCTTTGCTCTGGACCCCGACTTGTTGACCTTCTCTGGTCCTTTCTCCGGACCCGGGCCCCAACACTTGTTGACCTTCTCTGGTCCTTTCTCCGGACCTGGGCCCCAACACTTGTTGACCTTCTCTGGTCCTTTCTCCAGACCCGGGCCCCAACACTTGTTGACTTTCTCTGGTCCTTGCTCCGGACCCGGGCCCCAACACTTGTCGACTTTCTCTAGTCCTTGCTCCGGACCCGGGCCCCAACACTTGTTGACCTTCTCTGGTCCTTTCTCCAGACCCGGGCCCCAACACTTGTTGACCTGCTCTGGTCTTTGCTCCGGACCCGGGCCCCAACACTTGTCGACTTTCTCTAGTCCTTGCTCCGGACCCGGGCCCCAACACTTGTTGACCTTCTCTGGTCCTTGCTCCGGACCCGGGCCCCAACACTTGTTGACCTTCTCTGGTCCTTGCTCCGGACCCGGGCCCCAACACTTGTTGACCTTCTCTGGTCCTTGCTCCGGACCCGGGCCCCAACACTTGTTGACCTTCTCTGGTCCTTGCTCCGGACCCGGGCCCCAACACTTGTCGGCTTTCTCTGGTCCTTGCTCCGGACCCGGGCCCCAACACTTGTTGACCTTCTCTGGTCCTTGCTCCGGACCCGGGCCCCAACACTTGTTGACCTGCTCTAGTCCTTGCTCCGGACCCGGGCCCCAACACTTGTCGACTTTCTCTAGTCTTTGCTCCGGACCCGGGCCCCAACACTTGTTGACCTTCTCTGGTCCTTGCTTCGGACCCGGGCCCCAACACTTGTTGACTTTCTCTAGTCCTTGCTCCGGACCCGGGCCCCAACACTTGTTGACTTTCTCTAGTCCTTGCTCCGGACCCGGGCCCCAACACTTGTTGACCTGCTATAGTCCTTGCTCCGGACCCGGGCCCCAACACTTGTCGACTTTCTCTAGTCTTTGCTCCGGACCCGGGCCCCAACACTTGTTGACCTTCTCTGGTCCTTGCTTCGGACCCGGGCCCCAACACTTGTTGACTTTCTCTAGTCCTTGCTCCGGACCCGGGCCCCAACACTTGTTGACTTTCTCTAGTCCTTGCTCCGGACCCGGGCCCCAACACTTGTTGACCTGCTATAGTCCTTGCTCCGGACCCGGGCCCCAACACTTGTCGACTTTCTCTAGTCCTTGCTCCGGACCCGGGCCCCAACACTTGTTGACCTGCTCTGGTCTTTGCTCCGGACCCGGGCCCCAACACTTGTTGACCTCCTCTGGTCCTTGCTCCGGACCCGGGCCCCAACACTTGTTGACTTTCTCTAGTCCTTGCTCCGGACCCGTGCCCCAACACTTGTTGACTTTCTTTAGTCCTTGCTCCGGACCCGGGCCCCAACACTTGTTGACTTTCTCTGGTCCTTGGTGGTGAGCTGCCTTCTTGAACCGCTGCAGTCCGTGTGGAGAAGGTATTGCCATAGTGCTATTAGGGAAGGAGTTCCAGGATTTTGACCCAGCGACAATGAAGGAACAGCAATATATTTCCAAGTTAGGATGGTGTGTGACTTGGAGGGGAACCTGGAGGTAGTGGTGAACCACCAACTACAGACAAGGCAATTTGGTCAGTATATCTGTCTCTTGAGGCCACTTGATGACACTTTGTCTGCCTATTGGTTGATATTGACATCCTGAAGCAATTGAGAGAGCAATTTAGAATTATTGTGCACAAAAAGCTTATTTTCCAATACCAAAAATATAATGAGGCAGCTTCCATCTGGTCTCCTGCTCCCATCAGCTCAGGATCTCTGGGCTGCCTTGCCAGGAGGAGCATATAAGCTCCATGATCCTGACGTGATCTGCGGGTAGTGAGACTTTGGTGAAAGCTGTCGGGAAATGAATATATGCTGCATGGCCCAAATTGTCTGTTTCCCCTGGAACACATCTACAACCAAGGTGCTCCATAGTGAAGCAGAGATGTGAAAGGGATGCTACCATTTTCCTGTATCTAATATCTTTCAGCAGGAGAGTCCAAACTTTCTGTCTTCATTGGCTATTTAGTTGAGTTCTAGGAAGCCTCATGGGTCAAGTAAAGTTTGACCCATGAGGTCAAGTAAATTTCCCACATTACAACAGTGGCTACACTCCAAAAGTACTTAATTGGCTGTAAAGCGCTTTGAGACGTCCGATGGTCGTGAAAGGCACTATATAAATGCAAGTCTTTCTTTCTTTTTTAAATGAATGCTCCCATTAATTTGCATATATCTTAAGCTGCCAGTGCAAACAGACCTCAGTCTCCAAATTATCCACCAATGAAAACAGTGCTGAGCTTGCAAGATCAAACAGGAAAAACCAGTGGAGTAAGAAATACAAACGCAAATAGAAAGTGAGTTGCAGAGGCTTCATGGACCAGATACCTAGGGATTTTGGGCTGCATCTGGTCTGTGGGCCATAGTTTGGGCACCGTAGCCGTTCAGCCTGAATGCTTCTCTGGATGGTAATCTGTGTTTATACTAAATAAAAACAAAGCACTGCAATCCTGTTAGTGCAGTTGAAAATATTCAAGTGTCAAATAAGGCAATTAATGGATGCTGTGGCACAGAGTTGCACGATCTGGTCAGAATCTAGAGGTTTCTGTGTGAGAAGTTCCTCATCTTAGTCAGGTTGCCGAAGGGGTGGAAGGAGGAAAGGCAGTGAAGGGCTAGGTTTTCACCATGGGGGAAGAGAGGGAAAGTAGGCAAAGTAAGTAATTATGGGCCCCACTGGCAAATCTCCTGATGATATCTCCAGCATCAGCAGAAACTTGGAAAGATATCACCTATTTATGCTCTCAGGTATGAAATGCAGCATGGTGTAGGGACCGAAAGGAGGGCAGATTAATGGGGCAAATTAAGCTGTTTTTACAATGTTCATTGTAATTTTTCACCTGTTTAATAATTAACTACACTTCTGTTGTTAAAGCCACTATATGTAATTTAATGTTGACCAATAATTGATTGTTATTCCCTCACAAAGATAATGCTGAAATGTATGGGGGGGAAAAAAATCTGAATTTTAAAGTCCTGTAGTAATCAGAAAGACTTGCATTTATATAGCGCCTTTCACGACCACCGGACGTCTCAAAGCGCTTTACAGCCAATGAAGTACTTCTGGAGTGCAGTCGCTGTTGTAATGTGGGAAACACGGCAGCCAATTTGCACACAGCAAACTCCCACAAACAGCAATGTGATAATGACCATATAATCTGTTTTTATTATATTGATTGAGGGATAAATATTGGCCAGGACTAACTCCCCTGCTTCGAAATAGTGCCATGGGATCTTTTACATCCACCTGAGAGCAGACGGGGCCTCGGTTTAACATCTCATCCGAAAGACAGCACCTCCGACAGTGCAGCACTCCCTCAGTACTGCACTGGAGTTTCAGCCTAGATTTATGTGCTCAATTCCCTGAAGTGCGACTTGAACCCACAACCTTCTGACTCAGAGGTGAGTGTGCTACCCACTGAGCCACAGCTGACACTCAGGGAAAGCAGCTGAGAAAAAGAATTGCTTTTAGGAAAGTTGCCAACTGATTAGTGATGGTGTCTGGTTGTAAGAATGTTTACTTTGATCTGTGTACTGGCTAGGAATCATCTATATTTGGCATAATGATTTTATCATCAGCTTTAACCAGCTGATGTTGTACATCCTGTGGATCTAATATCAATAAGAAAGAAACTAGCTGTCCTACCCAATTAGTGATCCCCATGTGCAATTAATCTGAATATATATTGTAATTTTTGTGCTGATCAAGGTGTTATTGCTGGGGCGTGGATCTCTTCCCATTTTGTTATCAAGTTAATACAGTCCTGGTATTCAATAAAGGAATGATAGCACTGGGGAAAATGGCTATGAATAACCACTGATGGTACTATTGTTGAGCACAAGTATTGTGTATGGCATCTCTGCTTCAGTTTAGATTCTCTAAGGCGTTGACCCTTGCTGAGGTGTAGTTCCCATTGATAATGAGTGTGAGCAAGTTATTTGAATTCAGGGAGCATCGTACGTCTGCATGCACACACCCCATTGACCCCACCATTCCCCTGGCTGAGGTCAGTTAATACGGCACAGGGAATCAATTCTGGTCCATGTGGCTCAGTTATTCTTCACAGCCTACTAGGGGCGCCTTCCTAGAATTTGGCTAATGGTTGGTTAAGTAGAGTTGAATGCCATATTTGAAAAGTTAAGAGATTTTTTTGGGGGGCAGAGGGATGTGAGGGAGTGAATTTAGAAGTACATTTTCTATAAAGTACCAGTACATTGGCAAAATATGGCACTGTTCCAGGTTGAGAAAACTGGTGGGAAATGCAGAAAAGTCAAACAATAAAGATCCTCTTGCTTTTTTTTGCTTGGAAGTAAAAAAAACACTGATGGTAAACTGTCCCACGTGATGAGCTAAAATGTTGTTTATTGTCTTGCACGGCTGTGGGCGATGTAAAAAAAATAGTCGCTATTAGGAAAATACTGGAATGTTCCATTAGTGGCACAAGCACTCTACATGGTCATGGGGCACTTTTAATAAAACTATGTCTATTCAAAACCACTTGTATAATTCTATTGAATAGCAAAGCTCACAATTTGGTGCAGTGAATGGAAATGCAAATTTAACTCTTTCCCTCTTGAAATTTCAATTTCAGTTTTTGTTGTGCTGAATAACATTCTCTGTAGTGGTGTAGGCCACAGCGTGTTACTTGAAAGGCTGCTTTTTATTACCATGGTAACCTTTACCAATTGCCATTTTTTTCCCCCTCCCATCATTCGGATGAAACTTCCAGCTGGCTCCTGTGCTAAGTATTGGTGTGGGACTTTCAGCCCAGCAATAGCCGCAAGAAGTCTCCCAAATCTTTTCACGTTCAGGAAAACTGTATCTTGGTGTAAGACAACTGAGGCTGCTGCTGAAAATTCAAAAGAACAGCAATTGTGCAAAGCACTTTACATCCACAAGTATTGTAGTCACACAAAAAGCAAGTTGCCACAGCAACCAGAACTATTGTCAACGTGCCACTTAGGATGCATTTTGTTCAGGATTAAATCTGAAAGTGTATGCTAGTTTACATTTATAGACCATAGAATATGAAGGTAGTTATCTCATCAGTGGTACTGACAATCGATGTGCAGATAAAATTGTTTTTGAACACCATTTAGGAACACATCAGTGCTATCAGTATAATGACTGGACAGTGAATGTTTTTCAGGTACCGTGACACAAGTCGCGCATTTTATAATGGGAATTCCCATGTGACTGCAAGATAAGATTTTAAAATACAAGCATATTGCAAATAATTTCTATGTCTTAGTTATATAACATCAGCGTGAACAATGCTTGATTGTCACCATTTTTTTCTATATCAATTTCAGATCAAATCCAAATGTACTCTAAACTTAATTCTTAGTGTTACAGAAGCTGTTTTGCAATCCATGGATTTAAGTTTGTGGCCTTTTTTCCCCCCTTTCCATTTTCTTTCCTCACCCCTTCCTCTTCTGAAGGTGCTGACGTGATAGCCGTATGCTTCCCCGGGTGCCAACAGCACCTTGCCTAAGTGACAAGCTTTCATGTGCAAGGCTGGACAGTGGGTTTTGCCTGGCTATTTAACTACAGGAAACTCTCTGGTATCTGGCACCGACGGGACCGGGATGGTTCCGGTTGTTTAAAAATTCCGGATGACGGAGAGGGTTATCTACCGAGGCTATTTTTAACAAACAAAGAGTCAGACTCCTGTTATTGAGGTGTTCGGACTTCTGACAGTGCCAAGAAGCCGAGTAGTGGCAGGTTGGAGAACTACCCCCACTGACTAACTCGGCCACAGTGGGAGACTCGGACTCGGACTTGGCAACATTTCCGGTTATTGAGGTGTTTTCGGAGTATGAATTTTGCCGGTTAATAGAGAATTCTGGATATTTAGGTGCCGTTTAAACGAGAGTTTCCTATACTCGGGATCTTACCCAACCCTGATCCTGTTGGGGCAGATAGACTTTCCATGACCGTACGTTCTTTCACACACATTTTTAAAGATTGAAATTGTACTGAGCATTATTTTGAATCTACTGATTAACACACTCGTGTAAAGTTCCTACATGTGGTATTTTAATTAAGTCAGTGGTCTACTTAAAATAAACAACTTCATTAAAATATCACACATAGGAGTGCCTTACCCACGCACTTAATGCACCCTGCAACTGAATTTAAACCCTCTAGGTTCTGGATGTCCCCTTAAATTCTTGATTTTTTTTTGGCTTGCTCAGTGTTACCCACACTAGAAATTATTTCCATCAGCAGCTGCAGCGGTTACATAGAAACATAGAAGATAGGAGCAGGAGTAGGCCATTCGGCCCCTCGAGCCTGTTCCGCCATTTCATAAGATCATGGCTGATCATCCAAATTCAGTACCCTGTCCCTGCTTTCTCCCCATATCCCTTGATCCCTTTAGCCTTAAGAAATATATCTAACTCCTTCTTGAATATATTTAATGAATTGGCCTCAACTGCCTTCTGTGGTAGAGAATTCCACAGGTTCACCACTCTCTGGGTGAAGAAATTCCTCCTCATCTCTGTCCTAAATGGCTTACCTCTTATCCTTAGACTGTGACCCCTGGTTCTGAACACCCCCGCCATCAGGAACATCCTTCCTGCATCTAGTCTGTCTAGTCCTGTTAGAATTTTATAAGTTTCAATGAGATCCCCTCTCATTCTTCTAAACTCTAGCGAATATAAGCCTAATCAACCCAATCTCTCCTCATACGTCATTCCTGCCATCCCAGGTATCAGTCTGGTGAATCTTCACTGCTCTCTCTCCATGGCAAGAACATCATTCCTCAGATAAGGTGACCAAAACTGCACACAATACTCAAGGTGTGGTCTCACCAAGGCCCTGTACAACTGCAGCAAGACATCCTTGCTCCTGTACTCGAATCCTCTCGCTATGAAGGCCAACATACCATTTGCCTTCTTAACCGCCTGCTGCACCTGCATGCTTACCTTCAGCGACTGGTGCACAAGGACACCCAGGTCTCGTTGCACTTCCCCATTTCCCAATCTATTGCCGTTCAGATAATAATCTGTCCTCCTGTTTTTGCCACCAAAGTGGATAACCTCGCATTTATCCACATTATACTGCATTTGCCATGCATCTGCCCAATCACCCAACCTGTCCAAATCATACTGGAGTTTCTCTGTATCCTCCTCACAGCACACATGCCCACCCAGCTTTGTGACGTCTGCAAACTTGGAGATATTACATCTAGTTCCCTCATCTAGATCATTAATATATATTGTGAATAGCTGGGGTCCTAGCACCGATCCCTGCGGTACCCCACTAGTCACTGCCTGCCACTTGGAAAAAGACCTGTTTATTCCAACTCTTTGCTTCCTGTCTGCCAACCAGTTCTCTATCCAAGACAGTTCCTTACCCCCAATCCCATGTGCTTTAACTTTGCATGCTAATCTCTTATGCGGGACCTTATCGAAAGCCTTTTGAAAGTCCAAATACACCACATCCACTGGTTCTCCCTTATCTATTCTACCAGTTACATCCTCAAAAAATTCCAGTAGATTAATCGAACATGATTTACCTTTTGTAAATCCATGTTGACTTTGTCCGATCCTTTCACTGTTTTCCAAGTGCGCTGCTGTTACATATTTTATAATGGACTCTAGCATTTTCCCCACTACCGATGTCAGACTTACCGGTCTATAATTCCCCGTTTTCTCTCTACCACCTTTTTTAAATAGTGGGGTTATATTAGCTACCCTCCAATCCATGGGAACTGTTCCAGAGTCTATAGAATTTTGGAAGATGACCAGCAATGCATCTACTATTTCTAGGGCCACTTCCTTAAGTACCCTAGGATGTAGATTATCAGGCCCTGGGGATTTATCGGCCTACAATCCTGTCAATTTCCCTAATGCCATTTCCCTACAAATACTGATTTCATTCAGTTCCTCCCTCTCATTAGATCCTAGGTTCCCCGACATCTCTGGGAGGTTATTTGTGTCCTCCTTTGTGAAGACAGAACCAAAGTATGTATTTAATTGGTCTGCCATTTCTTTGTTCCCCATTATAAATTCCCCTGATTCTGACTGCAAGGGACCTATGCTTGACTTCACCAATCTTTTTCTCTTTACATATCTAAAGAAGCTTTTACAGTCAGTTTTTATGTTCCCTGCAAGCTTACTCTCATAATCTATTTTCCCCCTCTTAATTAATCCCTTTGTCCTCCTTTGCTGAATCCTAAACTGCTCCCAATCTTCAGGTTTGCTGCTTTTTCTGGTCAATTTATATGTCCTCTCCTTGGAACTTATGCTATCCCTAATTTCCCTTGTTAGCCACGGTTGAGTCACCTTTTTGTTTTATTTTTCTGCCAAATAGGGATGAACAAATTCTGTAGTTCATCCATGTAATCTTTAAATGTTTGCCATTGCCTATCCACCGTCAACCCTTTAAGTAATGTTCCCCAATCCATCCTAGCCAACTCGTGCCTCATACCATCGTAGTTTCCTTTATTTAAATTCAGGACCCTAGTCTCTGAGTCAACTACTTCACTCTCCTTTGTAATGAAGAATTCCATCATATTATGATCGCTCCTCCCCAAGGGGCCTCGCGCAACAAGATTGCTAATTAATCCTTTCTCATTACATAATACTCAGTCTAAGATGGCCTGATCTCTAGTTGGTTCCTAGACATATTGGTCCAGGTAACCATCCCGTATACACTTTAGGAATTCCTCCTCCACAGTATTGTGACTAATTTGGTTAGCCCAATCTATATGTAGATTAAAGTCACCTATGATAACTGCTGTGCCCTTATTGCACGCGTCTCTAATTTCCCATTTAATGCCATCCCCAATCTCAGCATTACTGTTTAGTGGGAGTTGTATACAGACCCCCAATGTTTTCTGCCCCTTGGTATTTCTCAGCTCTGTCCATACAGATTCCACATCATCAGAGCTAACATCCTTCCTTACTATTGTGGTAATCTCCTCTTTAACCAGCAATGCTACCCCACCTCCTTTTCCTTTTTTTCCTGTCCTTCCTGAATATTGAATAGCCCTGAATGTTGAATTCCCAATCTTGGTCACCCTGGAGCCATGTCTCCGTAATCCCAATGATATCATATCCATTTACACCTATTTGCGCAGCTAATTCATCCACCTTATTACGAATGCTCCTCGCATTAAGACACAAAGCCTTCAGGCTTGATTTTTTAACACTCTTAGTCCTTTTAGAATTATTATTTACTGTGGCCTTGTTTGATTTACACCCTTGATTTCTCTGACTGCCACTTTTGCTTTTCTCCTTCCTGTCTTTTGTTTCTGTCCTTGCTTCCCTTTCCTCTGTCTCCCTGCACAGGTTCCCAACCCCCTGCCATTTTAGTTTAAACCCTCCCCAACAGCACTAACAAACATTCCCCCTAGGACATTGGTTCCGGTCCCGCCCAGGTGCAAACCGTCCAGTTTGTACTGGTCCCACCTCCCCCAGAACCGGTTCCAATGTCCCAGGAATTTGAATCCCTCCCCCTTGCACCATTCCTCTAGCCACATATTCATCTGAAATATCCTTCTATTTCTACTCTGACTATCACGTGGCACTGGTAGCAATCCTGAGATTACTACCTTTGAAGTCCTATTTTTTAATTTACCTCCTAACTCCCTATATTCAGCTTTTAGGACCTCATCCTGTTTTTTTACCTGTATCGTTGGTGCCTATATGCACCACGACAACTGGCTGTTCACCCTACCCCTCCAGAATGCCCTGCAGCCGCCCCGAGACATCCTTGACCCTTGCACCAGGGAGGCAACATACCATCCTGGAGTCTCGTTTGCGGCCGCAGAAATGCCTATTCCCCTATCATTATAGCTCTCCCACTCTTTTTCCTCCCGTCCTGTGCAGCAGGACCACCCATGGTGCCAGGAAGTTGGCTGCTGCTGCCTTCCCCCCGATAAGCCATCTCCCTCAACAATATCCAAAGTTGTATATCTGTTTGAAAGGGGGATGGCCACAGGGGACCCCTGCACTACCTGCCTGTGCTTACTACTCTGCCTGGTGGTCACCCATTCCTTTCCTGCCTGTGCAGCCTTTATCTGCGGTGTGACCAACTCCCTAAACGTGCTATCCATGATGTCCTCAGCATCGCGAATGCTTCAGTATGTATCCATTTGCAGCTCCAGCGCCACAATGCGGTCTGTCAGTAGCTGCAGCTGGATACACTGCCCACACACATGGTTGTCAGGGACACAGGAAGTGTCCCTGATTTCCCACATAGTGCAGGAGGAGCATGCCACGGTGCCGAGCTGTGCTGCCATGACTTACCCTTTAATTAATTCAAATTGAGTTGTTTCCTTTCCCTCCTAGCATTTACCCATGAAAACATTTTTCAAGTCATTTAGAAATAGGGCGGGAGTTGTAAATATTGGGAGACTTTGATACAGCTAGGCTGGGCTAATCTGTAATATTTGTATTTCAGATCTTCATAAGAGCTAGAAAATGATTTATATTTGGCTGCAAATTTGACATAGAATCATCATTCGATAAAATGTTTACCCAGAAAAGGACTTTGCGATAAAGGTAAATGTTTTTGGGGGAAATCTTTGCTAATGTTCATGCTATCAACTTCTCTTTCTAATCAGAGAAACAATATATATGTCTATAATACCATGTGAAGTCACAGTATAATTTTGTTACATAGCAATTGCAGAGGGTAGGTTTTGCACATTGGGTTGTTGGCAGTTATGCACAGGTTAGGAGCCACAAGTGTCGAGGAAGCTTGATAGTGTCCCTTGGTTTGGCCAGATCAGGGAGGGGCAAGGACTTGCCTGCATAGGGAGTCTTGCAGCATTGGATTGTTGCCCTTTCTGGGGCTTTAAAGGCCTCTATTGGTTAATGGGAGTGTTCAGAGTTGGCAGTGGCAGTTTGCAAACGTTTATGTGTTTGGTGTGGGGAGATGTCCGAGTTGTGTAACTTCCACGGAAGGGTTCAAAATTGCCTGGCATTCAATGAAGTGCCAGGCAAAGTCCATACATCACCCATTCCAACTGGCACTTGTTACACAAGCGTTTCACATTTGTTACGGGGAAGGCTACATTTTGCCACTTTTTGTGGCTAGCAAAGACAAATGTGTAAGCTTACAAGTTGCCAGGGGGCTCGTTCTCCAAGGGGTAGGCCAAATAAGGCCTAGGTCTGCAGCAATTGCATATCTGGTCCTATTCTCTGGTCCCTTGGATTGCTATCCAGATGACTGAATGCAGCACATGTATAGCAGTGAACCTTTCTAACCGTAGTTTCAACAGTCACCTCCCAGGGAGGGATGGAATATTTGTGGGGTTAGGAAGATCCTACGTATTACCTTGAGCTGGCCGGATTTTAACACCTGGAGGAAATCATGTGGGTGGGGGCCAAGGTGAAGCGGAACCCATCGGCCCTCCACAGAGTTAGGCTCCAGGATTTAAATGGTCTACACGGGCCCCGTTAGTGTCCTGCCCGAGCCCAGCGGGAAGCACTAGCTTTGGGTTGCAGCAGGCCGGCACCGGGACCCCGAAGGAACGGTCTCTGGCAATCAGGTACGTTCTTAAGAGGGGCGAGAGGGAGAGGGAAGACCGGGGCATGGGAGCAGGAGGGAAGCCCGAGGCTGGGAAGGTTTCCTTATGGAGTCTGGAGGAACACTTCTGTTCCTCTTGGCCTACAAGGAAAGCAAAAAATTGAAAAACAACTTAATTTTCTGTGCCTCTTCTGGCCCCGGATCCATTTGCCGAATGTTTTACTCGCATTTTCGGCACTTCTAGTTAAAATTGCATCATGGTCCTAATTGCTTCATAGGACCCCGATGTTAATATATTCATGAGCTCCCTGCCTGGCTGTGGCAGGCACCTTAACCACCTACGCAAATTGTGCGCTTAAAATGGCAGCGGGCAGGAGCGCATCAGAAACGCAGCGGTGAGTACTCTACTGCTATTTTAACCACCTGCTCGCCCCATTCCAATCGGGCGGACAGGGTTAAAATCGGGGCTCTAGTGTCAGTGACTGATACACATCACGCAGTAATCCAGTTGTTTTTCTGCTTACCAATACAATGTCCCCAGTTTTTCTACACACGCGCTTCTGGACTATTTGAGTGCATTTTGCCTTTTGAACTGTCTCAAAATGAATTATCCAATACTGTTTGTTTATATTCTTACGCAATGCTAATATTTAGAAATATATAATTAAAAAAAGCTCAAAGATATTCTTTTGAGGAATCATACATTATTCCCCCCAAAAAAGTCCAAAGTGACACGAGCCTTGTATATGAAATGTGCGGAGTGGAGCTGAAGAATTAATCGTGCATAAAATATGGTGTCTTAGGGACTGCACAGGAAAAGCTACACGTGGGGAAATGGAGATGTAGAAGCTAGTTTTGGTTTCTGAATGGAAAGATTTGGCCTAACCAAAAACAACAACATAAACTGAGTCTATGCACCTTCTGCTATTGTATGTTTTCTTGGTTGTTTAATGTAGTTTTATTACATGTGATTTCATTTTAGCTGGGAGGACATTTATTTAAATATCTGTATATAATCTAACAATTAGTGTACCTTGATGATTCTGAACCTGCATATCTGTAACTGGGGATAACCACATAGTCTGTCAAATTAACCACTAAAATGCATTTGGAATAAATAGCTGCTGTCTGTGGCCAGAACATCTTACCCACTAAAGTTACTGTTGTACAAAACAGAACGTGCTTTTCAACTAAAATGAGAATCCAGCTTTAGTGTTGAAGACCTGAAAGGTTGTGCATTAAATTGTATGGTTTGCTCTCGTGTGCGAAACAAAGATAGTCTCGGCATTCTAATGGCCAAAATGTATGTCATCATCAACTCGGTTGTTAAAGTTCAGAGTGTGCGTGATGTAGGTCCCTTCTGTCAAACATTATTGATCCCTCCTCTCAAAGAGCAAGATATTTCAAAGCAAAGTACACTACTCAGAAGCCTCATTTGGAGATGTGACATTTCAGCTCTGCATGTGTTAGACCAGGTAGTGCATTATCCCCACAAATAGGTAGCGATTGGAGCCTGTGTACGTCTCAACTTCCAAAGGCGGCTTAACCCCAGGACTTCTGAGGGTAGCTCTGATGTGTAGAAGCACAGCAGGAAAGATTTCCTCTTAAAATCGGTCGTGTATTTATCAGTCAGTCATTTTGTTTCTCCTTAACCCTTTGCTCTTATCAAATAAAGCGCTTCAAAGTATAGTTCCCTGATAATTCAAGTGACAGAGAAGGTTCAGTTTAAATCCTAGGTTTCACTCGCATTTCTAATTGCTTTGCTTTCATTGATAAGTTCCAGCAGCTTTTGACCAAGTTGTAAGACAGCACACTGCATGGCAACAGAATGATCGGAGGTGGTTGGAGGCTGGCCAGGCCGAAAATTAGTTCTGTACTGAACACGTTACGTAGCCACTCTATTACTTGACCAACTGCAGAGTGACACGAGTCCTTAGCTCAAACTGTCCACTCCCAACTGGTGGAGAATGGGAGTGGCGTGGGGGGTGGCAGAGAATAACCTAAAAGGTCGGACAACTGGGAAAGTCTTGCATTTTGATTCTTTTTAGCGAAAAGTCTCTTGAAAAGATTAAAGCACAGAATTGCAATGCATGCTGGTATCAATACATAATTGAATTTTTTTGAGATTAGTGAGATTTTAAATGCCCCATTGATTAAATTTTATTGAGTTTGTGGCCGAGAAATTGGTCCATACAGCACCCATTTTTCAGGTCCTTCTCAGACTACTAAGGCCCCAATATGGCAGGATGGCCCTTTGCATATGTATTTGAGACTTTGCTGAGATTGTGTACAGTTTCCCATCTAGTGTTTGTCAATGTCTCCTGACTAAAACTGCCGGGCGGGATTTAAGTTTCCACACTGTCCTGAGGTCGCTCCAGAATGCATGAAGCTTGTGGAAGGGTCTTCCCAATGTTTAGCTGGAGGAAATTACAACTCATGGCTAGATGTTGGACAAGCAGTCTGACAGCACATAACCAGTGGAGGGCTCGAGAGAGAGAGCGCACGCAAGAGATGGTGGAGAGGTAGAGCTGGGAATAAACCAGTTTCCTTTTATGGCTCTTCACCAACTGCCTGCAAATCACAGCTAACCATCTTGCAGAAGAGTTGTGGAACTGCTCCTGAGAAAAACAATCTTGCAGATTTGCAAAATGCTAGTGATAGAAGCCTTTATCTTTCTATCTATGTTACATAGTTTAATCTCTGAAACTGAAACTATAGAAATTAGCTACACAGAGAACATGCAGGCTGCACAAAGAAAGATAGTGCTGTAGTAGAGCTCTGTGGTGCATGATTCAGTCGGACTTCAGTAGCACAAAGTGAATGTAAAGTGAAGAAAATGCATAAAAATTATTTGGAGAAGTTTTAGCCCCAATGGTTTATGACACCATTACGATCACACCCTCCTTCTATGCGATGTGGGAAAGTTCATATACACGGCACAGTGAGCAGAGTTGTAAATGTTTAGGTGAAATGATACGAGATAAAAATAATTAAACTGACCATGATCAACCTTGCAAGTGTCCAGCATCACCTGACGTCCAGCACTATGCTTCCTTTGTAAGGTGTAGCTCACTAATTTAAATCTTTCACTAAATTGTATTGGAGTTTTAAATATGTGAAGTGCGAAAGCAGTTTTTTAAACAAGTTAAAACATTTCAAAAAGGATTACACTGCCTTTACCCACTGCTCTCATGCCAGTACAAAGCAGTTTCAGATGTGCGTCAACTCAAGAGTCAAAACCTAATCCAAATCCCCAGCACCCTTAAGCCAGGAGATATGAAACCTACTCTAGTGTCACAACACTGGTTGTGGGGGGTGTAATTCAACTTGGGTGGCAATGTTAAACTGGCGTTATTGTGTGTGCCGCCTGTTATACACCCCACGTGATATTCAGTTCTATTGAAGTCAATGGAACTAACTATTGGGCGGGGAGTATAACAGGCGGCCCATGCGATAACGCCTGTTTTGCGATATCGCTCAGTACAAATTTCTAACCCTTGGGGGGAGAAATTCGGTTGGTTAGCACCTCCCATTAGCGCTTGGGGGGGGGCGCTAAGGGATTAGCGACCGGGTGCAGCGAAGCCCGCGAATATCAGTGCCGGTTTAGCACTGCCATTAACTCTTACTGTCTGGGCCTCTAGTGCCTCGCAGATTGTGATGTCATAAAGTGCGCAGTGCCCAGTTATCGCCCTGGATGTGAAATTGCCTCCCGCCCCCTGCTGTATTGCCAGCTGTCAGCAACGGCAGGAAGAGGAGGCGTTGTCACATCGGCAGGCCGCTTGGGGAGCGCTAATTAAAGGGAATGGTTTTCATGTAGGCCAACCTTTATTATTTGCACCAGTCTGGTGCCTGCGCAAAGTTTTTGATGTTTCATTGCTGCGAGATGCCCAAGCCCGTCACTTTGAGAGAGTGTTTGGGGCTGTAATGGCAGTCACGCAGGTCACCTTGCAACGCAGAACTGCCTACAAGTAGGTTGTGCACCTTCATTGGCCCTTCCCTTTAAGCGAGGGAAGCAGCCACTGATGCCGTTAGCAATGTGCTCCAAATTGTTCAGCTCTCTGCCGCTACCGCCCCGCTCTCAGGCTTTAGCGCCCTAAGACAAGTGGTTAGCGATTGATTTAGCACTCCACTTCTCTCTTGGAGCGCTAAAGCTGAATTTCCCTGCAGGAGAGAATCATTAGCGCTGCTTTTTCTACTTTTCAAAAGTTAGTGCCCCAAATGGGGCTATACTGAATTTCTAGCCCGACGGTCTTTCCACCAGGTGCAATATAGTTCCAGGCACATTTTTAAAAGATGTTCAGATGTGGAGATGAAGTCCCATCTTCACACTGAGGACACCCTCCATCGTGCTGTGTGGCACTGCCACCATGCTAAATGGGATAGATTCAGAACAGATCCAGCAGCTCAAAACTGGGCATCCATGAGGCACGCTGGGCTGTCAGCAGCAGCAGAATTGTATTCCACCACAATCTGTAACCTCATGGCCCGGCATATCCCTTACTCTACCATTACCATCAAGCCAGGGGACCAACCCTGGTTCAATAAGGAGTGTAGAAGAGCATGCCAGGAGCAGCACCAGGCATACCTAAAAATGCGGTGCCAACCTGGGGAAGCTGCAACACAGGACTACATGCATACTAAAAAGCAGAAGCAGCATGCTATAGACAGAGCAAAGCGATCCCACAATCAATGAATCAGATCAAAGCTCTGCACTCCTGCCACATCTAGTCATGAATGGTGGTGGACTATTAAACAACTAACGGGAGGAGGCTCCATGAATATCCCCATCCTCAATGATGGTGGAGCCCAGCACGTGAGTGCAAAAGACAAGGCTGAAGCGTTTGCAACCATCTTCAGCCATAAGTGCCGAGTGGATGATCCATATCGGCCTTCTCCTAAGGAGCCAGTCTCCAGCCAATTCTATTCACTCCACGTGATATCAAGAAACGGCTGAGCGCACTGGATACAGCAAAGGCTGTGGGCCCCATAAATATCCCGGCTGTCGTGCTAAAGGCTTGTGCTCCAGAACTAGCTGCACCTCTAGCCAAGCTGTTTCAGTACAGCTATTACACTGGCATCTATCCGACAATGTGGAAAACTGCCCAGATATGCCCTGTCCACAAAAAGCAGGACAAATCCAATCCGGCCAATTACCGCCCCGTCAGTCTACTCTCAATCATCAGCAAAGTGATGGAAGGTGTCATCGACTGTGCTATCAAGCAGCACTTACTTGTAGTGCATGTACCTTTAAGAGAGAACTACTTTTACAGCTCCTGTATACTGTAGTACCGGCAGTGACCACACCTGTATATAAGCCTTGAGCATGCCTCTATACCCCCAGTCTTGAGACTACCCTACTCCAGTAACTACCTGTTGATTGTTAAGTTACAGCATCCGTGTGGTTATTGAAAAACATCATACTCTCAGAATCACGGATCTAACAGTGGCGACGAGTGTCAATTTGAATCTACCTGCAATTCTGCATTTCCCTTCGAGGATTCGCTCCGGGAGGGCGGTGGAAGAAAGTCGAGGCCAGAAACACGGGCGTCGACCACAAGCAACCGCCCAGTCGTCCGGCAGAGAGTGAACATCGCAGGGGAGGCTGTGGAGAGCCGGGCTTGGTTCCCCAGCCACGACGATCAGCAACAGACTGACGACAGGTACCAGGTACAGCGCAGATCCTTCCCGGACAGCGGCGGCTGGAGCCGACCGACGGCAGAGAAAAAGCCGAGCAGCGTCGACGGGGTAAGATAGAGGGTGAAGCGCACAGGGCGCAGCCGGGGGTTGAAAACCGAGCGGCGTCGAGGAAAAACAAAACGGAGAGAGGGTAAAGCAGCAGCCGGGTTCAGGACCGAGCGGCGGAAACGGGAAAGGCGCACAGAAAACAAAACGCGCAGAGCGCAGCCAGGGCTCAAGGGCTGAACAGTGTCTGCGGGGAGAAGAAGGGAGAGCGCGGGAGACGCCATTGAGCCGCGGAGAAGAAGGAAGAGCGCAGGAGATGCCATTTTTAGAAGCCACAGCGGAGAAGAAGGGCGCGCGTGGGAAGAAAGGAAAGCGCGGGAGACGCCATTTTGTGCCAGCGGAGAAGAAGGGAAAGCGCGGGAGACGCCATTTTTGACAGTTAAATCACACCCAGGGATGCCGAAGAGTGGCAGTATCTCTACGTTCGACAATGAAGTCGAAGATTGGGCGACATGTGGAACGTATTGAGGTGTACTGCAGGGCGAATGAAGTGCCAGATGCTAGGAAAGCACTGGTTTTTGTTAAATTCCATGGGTGCAAAAACTTATGGGTTACTGCGGAACCTAATAAGCCCAGAGAAGCCTGTGAATAAGAATTTCAAAAGCATAGTAGAAATCCTACAGGACCACTTAAACCCCACACCGCTGCTGATAGCAGAACGATTTAAGTTCCATAAAAGGAACCAACACAAAGACGAAAGCAATGCTGAGTACTTAACGGAACTGCGCAAGCTATCGAAACACTGCCAGTTTGGAGTGGGACTAGCAGATACGTTAAGGGACAAGTTTGTGTGTGGGCTTCAAAGTGAAGGAACCCAGAAACGGCTTCTATCAGAAAAGGATCTTACGCTGGACAAGGCTTTCAGTATGGCAGTATCACACGAAGCAGCCGCAAGGGGCGCTGCAGAGATACAACGGAGACCGCAAGAATATGGCACCAATGAAATGTCCTATGGAACAGGGAAGTGTTATCGCTGCGGCAGAACAACACACGACCAGAAGGATTGTTGGTTCAAGGACCAAGTGTGCAGACAGTGTGGAAAAGCAGGACACATAGCAAGAGTCTGCAGGTCTGGAAAGAAAATCAACAGCAAGAAATCTCCACAGGAGAAGTACAAAAAGGTACACCAGGTGATGGACAGTGGTTCAGACGAATAGAAAAGTGACACAGACTCCGGAAGCAAGTGTAGTGTATGTGCCTTTAAGAGCCCCATGTGTGCTGTAATGCCGGTAATGGCCACTCGGGCTATATAAGCCTGTATATTGTGTTATATCCGTTAGTACCCCTCCAGACTTTGCTTAGTAAACACCTATGAACCAACTCCTGTCTTCAGTGTCTCTATCAACACACGCACACTGCAGTGGCGACGAAGTGGAAATGGGCTTACCTGCAATTCGGCAGCACCTCAAGGACATCGATTCCTCGGGCGTCCAGAAGACTCAAGAAAGTGAAAGAAGCTGTGGTTTCACCAGCTGGTCAAGCTGGTGGCAGGTACTGCGCTAATCCTTCCTGGGCGTCAGGCTGGGGCTCCAGCGGCTGGCTCTACAGCTGGGACAAGCAGCGAAATTGGAGGCAAGCAATAACAAACGGGGAGGGAGCACTCGGGAGACGGCCGGTGCTGCAAGAAGGTCGGCGTTCAGACCTAGAGAGAAAGTCCGGCGGGAACGAGTCTCCAACTGTAAATAAAAAAAATAAAAAATAAAAAAGAACGGAAACCACGGGAAACAGCGTTGTCATCGGTAGCAGCAGCGGGAAAGCGCGGGAAGCGCCATATCTTTTCTGCAGAAAAGAAAGAAAAGCGCGGGAAGCGCCATATCTTTTCTAAGATGCCTAAGTCTGGCAATATTGATGCTTTTGATAGCGAAATAGAGGATTGGACCACATATGCACTGCAAATGGAATAGAAGATGAAAAAAAAGCTTCAGTACTGCTGAATTTAATGGGCGCAAAGGCATACGGGCTGTTACGAAATTTAATCACTCCAGCCAAACCAAAGGACAAGGATTTTAAAGAAATTGTTGATACCCTGCAGGAGCACTTAAACCCAACACCTCTGCTGATAGCGGAACGATTCAAATTCAAGAGAAATCAACACAAGAATGAAAGTAACGCTGATTACCTCACCGAATTAAGAAAGCTATCAAAACACTGCCAATTCGGGGCAGGACTAGCAGATTATCTTCGAGACAAATTCGTCTGCGGTCTCCTAAGTGAAGGAACACAGAAAAGGCTGCTTTCTGAAAAAGATTTAACACTGGACAAGGCTTTCAGTATGGCTGTATCATACGAAGCAGCAGCAAGAGGAGCTGCAGAGATACAACAAAAGACACAGGACTTCGGCACCCATGAAATGACACAGGGTTTCGAAAGATGTTATCGCTGCGGCAGATCCACCCATAACCAGAGGGACTGCTGGTTCAAGGACAAAGCATGCAGGCAATGCAGAAAGATTGGACACATTGCACGGGTATGCCGATCTGGGCAAAATAAATCCACAGACAGGAAAAAAAAAATCAATAAAGAAAAGTACCGAAAGGTACAAATGATGACGGACAGTAGCTCCGAAGACCAGAAGAGCGATAGCGACTCCGGAAACAAGAGACTAAGCTGTCTCAAATTACATAATGTACTTGCCAAAGATGATTACCAGACCATTTGGGTTACCCTCACGATAGCAGGGTCCCCAGTTAAAATGGAGCTAGATACAGGATCAGCTCTGACCGTAATAAATCGACGGGATTACGAGAGGCTATTTTCGCATATACCTTTAAAAGACACATCCATTATCTTAAAAACATATACGGGGCAGAAAGTATACCCCAAAGGAAAAATAAGGGTGCCTGTTGTATACAACGGCAAGGAAATACAAAAGTTGTATTTATACATTCTACAAGATGGTGGCCCACCGCTGTTAGGACGCAAATGGATCAGGAAAATACGTTTAGACTGGCACTCCATTCAGGCACTGACGGTGACCAGTACGAAAAAAAACGATGATGACATCATACCTGAACGATTAAAAGACATCTTGGCCAACGCCAAAGAAGTGTTTCAAGAGAAACTAGGAACCTTGAAAGGCATCACCGCCTCAATAAAAGTGGAAGATGCAGCAATTCCCAAGTTTTTTAAAGCAAGACCAGTGCCATACGCAATTCGTCCAGCAGTCGAGGCAGAGCTGGAGAATTTGGAAAATGCAGGCGTATTATCCAAAATAGATTGGAGCGAGTGGGCAACACCCATCGTTCCAGTCATGAAGGAAGCATTGAATAATAATAAATCTGAAGAACAGAGAAAAATTCGCATCTGTGGAGACTTCAAGGTGACGGTAAACCCGGTCCTTCACACGGTACAGTATCCTCTTCCGAGGATAGAAGATATTTTCGCCTCACTATCCGGAGGGAAACGTTTCACCAAAATTGACTTGGCACAGGCATATCTACAGATGGAGGTTAAAGAGGCCTCTAAAAAATATCTCACGATAAATACACACAAAGGTCTGTACCAGTACAATCGACTAGTTTTTGGAGTAGCATCCGCTACAGCTATCTGGCAAAGAGCTATGGAGCAAGTCTTCCAAGGGATTCCGGGTACTCAATGCTACCTGGACGAAATCCTTGTAACAGGAGAAAACGACAACGAGCACCTTGCCAATTTGGAGCAGGTGCTCACTAGGCTGAGAGAACGGGGCCTACGAGCAAATCGCCCCAAGTGCGAATTTTTCCGAAATCAAATATCATATTGTGGCCACATAATAAATAAGGAAGGGTTGCATAAGTCACCTGAAAAAATTGAAGTGGTCATAAAAGCCCCAGCACCTGAAAATGTTTCACAATTAAGGTCGTTCCTGGGATTAATAAATTACTATCATAAATTTTTACCGAACTTATCAACTCTTCTACACCCTCTTAATGAACTGCTACAAACAGGAGTAATTTGGAAATGGAACAAAGACTGTAAACGTGCCTTCCATAAATGCAAAGACTTAATCACATCCGAAGAAGTTTTGGCTCATTACAACCCATCACTGCCAATCAGACTGGCGTGCAATGCATCCCCTTACGGCATAGGAGCAGTATTATCGCATAAATTCCCTGATGGCTCGGAACGGCCGATAGCTTTTGCGTCACGCTCATTGAACTCAGCTGAGCATAACTATGCCCAAATCGACAGGGAAGCACTCAGCCTGGTATGGGGAGTGAAGAAATTCAACCATTACCTACACGGACAAAAATTTACCTTGTTGACTGACCATCAACCCCTCATCTCCATATTCAACCCTAAAAAGGGTGTTCCCATTATGACAGCGCAAAGGCTACAGAGGTGGTCCCTTTTTCTAGGGGCACACCAATACAACATAGAATACAAAGGATCAAAACAGCATGGGAATGCTGACGGTTTATCGCGCCTACCGTTGCCAACGGTAGAAGAGGCACCTACAGTAGACCCAGTGGAGATGTTCCACTCTACCATAGTGGAATGTCTACCAGTAACAAATTCTGCCATTGAAAGGGAGATGAGAAATGACCCGACTCTCTCACGGGTCTACGATTTAACAGTGAAGGGATGGCCAGCACATGGCGAACCACTGTTGCCAGCATTCTCGCAAAGAAGAGAACAGCTGTCAGTGTGCCGAGGGACCTTGATGTGTGGATCCAGAGTGGTGATTCCACCCAAACTCCAGGATAAAGTGCTAAAGGAGCTTCACGAGGGGCATCTGGGTGGAGTGAAAATGAAGAACCTAGCCAGGGCGTTTGTATGGTGGCCAGGTATCGATGGAGACATTGAAGAAATGACCAAGAGCTGCCTAGGATGCCAGAAGGTCCAAAACGCTCCACCACAAGCCCCTCTACATCCATGGGAGTGGCCCTCATCTCCCTGGCAAAGGGTACACATCGACTTTGCTGGTCCATTTATGGACTCAATGTTCTTAATCGCGGTTGATGCACACTGCAAGTGGCCGGAGGTAATAAAGATGTCCTCCACCACCACGGAAAAAACCATCACAGTATTCAGAACCATATTTGCCAGGAATGGGCTGCCGGAACAGATCTGTTCTGATAATGGACCGCAATTTGTGTCCGAAGAATTCAGGAAGTTCTTAAAAAACAATGGGGTTAAGCACTACACGTCTGCCCCATACCATCCCGCCACCAATGGATTGGCTGAAAGGTTTGTCCAGACCTTCAAGAAGGCCATAAAGGCCATGGGTAATGAAGACATAAAACTTCAGCACAAGGTGGATAACTTCTTGTTCGCATACAGGAATGCAACACATATGGTTACCAACCAAACTCCCGCCATGATGTTCTTCAATAGAAACCTAAGATGCCGGCTGGATTTGGTCAAGCCCAACATCAGAAGGGACGTGGAGAACTGGCAGTTTCAAGGCATGAATGAAAGGCCAACTAGAACCTTCCAGATAGGTCAACAAGTTTTGGCCCGGGACTACCGTACCGAGAAATGGCAGCCTGGAACTATCTGCACACGACTAGGACCACTGATGTATACCGTGGACATCGGAGAAAGCATAATAAGGCGCCATGCTGACCAAATCATAGAGTCATCCGAAAAGGGACAACCTACACCACAACTCTATACGCCTAATGATGAAGTAGAGATACCCATATCTACCTCCGATCCGGTGATACTGGAACCCGATACTGGCATTCAAGCCGAATCAGCCTTGCCAAAAGAACCTACTACACCACCAGAAACTACTACACCACCGAGGCGTTATCCGGACCGAGTCAGGAAGCCTCCAGAGAGACTGACTTATAATTAATTAACTACAGCAATGTGTATATTATTTTTCTTATAATATGTAATTAATAATTACTTAAAATATGATGTACTGGTTAGCTAAAAGGGGAGGAATTGTAGTGTATGTGCCTTTAAGAGCCCCATGTGTGCTGTAATGCCGGTAATGGCCACTCGGGCTATATAAGCCTGTATATTGTGTTATATCCGTTAGTACCCCTCCAGACTTTGCTTAGTAAACACCTATGAACCAACTCCTGTCTTCAGTGTCTCTATCAACACACGGACACTACAGCAAGGAGCTGGGTTGTCTGAAACTACATAAGGTAACCAAAATGGAGGATCACCAGACTATCTGGGTTACACTCAAGATAGACGGAGTCCAAGTGAAAATGGAATTGGACACAGGATCAGCCCTAACAGTCATAAACCAAAGGGACTACAAGCGGCTATTTTCACATATACCCTTGAAAGCTAGAGATTGTCTTGAAGACGTACACGGGGCAAAAAGTCTACCCCAAAGGAAAAATAAGGGTGAAAGTGATGTACAAAGGCCAGGAAATACCTAAAATGGACTTATATGTATTGCCAGATGGAGGACCACCACTGCTAGGACGTGAATGGATCCGGAAGATACAATTAGATTGGCATTCCATACAGGCACTGAAGGTTGAGGCCAAAAAGGATGATGACGTCACACCTGGACGACTGTCAAAAATGCTATCTGACGCAAAAGAAGTGTTCCAGGAGGGACTCGGAATGCTAAAAGGCATAACAGCAACGATTAAAATAGAGGAAAATGCAAGCCCAAAGTTTCTTCAGGCCAGACCAGTGCCTTATGCGATCAGACCAGCCGTCGAAGCAGAGCTGGAAGGGTTGGAACGTTCAGGAGTACTGTCCAAAGTAGACTGCAGCGAGTGGGCTACACCCATCGTTCCTGTAATGAAGAGGTCGTTGAGTAATACGCCTGGGGAACCAAAGAAGGTCCGCATCTGTGGGGATTTTAAGGTGACAGTAAACCCAGTCCTTCACATGGTACAATATCCCCTGACACGAATAGAGGATATTTTCGCCTCGCTATCTGGAGGTAAATGCTTCACCAAAATTGATCTAGCCCAGGCGTACTTGCAAATGGAGGTAGAAGAAGCCTCGAAACAATACCTCACGATCAACACTCATAAAGGTCTCTATCAATACAACCGGCTGGTGTTCGGGGTAGCATCGGCTCCGGCTATTTGGCGAAGGGCGATGGATCAAGTCCTGCAAGGGATTCCAGGGACCCAGTGTTATTTGGACGACATCCTGGTCACGGGCGAAAATGACAGTGATCACCTCGCCAACTTGGAGAAGGTGCTCACCAGATTAAAGGAATATGGGCTACGAGCTAATCGCCACAAGTGCGAGTTTTTCCAGAAGCAGATCTCGTATTGTGGCCACGTCATCGATGAAGAGGGGTTACATAAGTCCCCTGAAAAGATTGAGGCAGTAGTCAAGGCTCCAGCACCGGAAAATGTGTCATAACTGAGGTCGTTCCTCGGGCTGGTAAACTACTACCATAAGTTCTTACCAAATTTGTCCACGGTATTACACCCACTGAACACCTTACTGCAAACAGGGGTACCATGAAAGTGGAATGACGAACGTAGACGAGCTTTCCAGAAGTGTAAAGAATTGATCACATCAAAAGAGGTGTTGGCCCATTTCAACCCAGCACTACCAATTCGTTTGGCATGTGATGCATCACCCTATGGTATTGGAGCGGTGCTGTCGCACAAATTCCGAGACGGGTTGGAGAGGCCAGTAGCCTTTGCGTCTCGGTCACTAACCTCAGCTGAGCGCAACTACGCCCAGATTGACAGGGAGGCCCTCAGCCTAGTATGAGGAGTAAAAAAATTCAACCACTATCTGCATGGGCAGAAGTTCACCTTGCTGACTGACCACCAACCACTTGTCTCCATCTTTAATCCTAAGAAGGGCGTTACAGTGATGACTGCACAACGGTTACAAAGATAGTCCCTGTTTCTAGGGGCGAATCAATATGAAATAGAATATAAAGGCACGAAACAGCATGGAAACGCTGATGGGCTATCACGCCTGCCACTGCCTACTGTGGAGGAAGCACCAGCAGTGGACCCTATCGAGATATTTTATTCATCAATAATTGAACGATTGCCAGTAACGAACGCGGATATAGAGGAGACCCGCAATGATCCGACACTGTCTCGGGTATATGATTTGACGGTGAGGGGATGGCCAACACATGGCGACTCACTGTTGCCAGCATTCTCATCCAGAAGAGAACAGCTGTCAGTATGCCAGGGGACAGTGATGTGTGGATCCCGAGTGGTGATTCCACCCAAGTTAAGGGAGAGAGTGCTAAATGAACTTCATGAAGGTCATCTGGGAGGGGTGAAAATGAAAAGCCTTGCTAAGGTTTATGTGTGGTGGCCAGGGATCGATCAACAAATCGAGGACCTAACCAAGAGCTGCTCAGGATGCCAGAAGGTCCAAAATGCACCACCACATGCCCCTCTACACCCATGGGAGTGACCCTCCTCTCCATGGCAATGGGTGCACATTGATTTTGCTGGTCCATTCATGGACTCAATGTTCTTAATAGCAGTGGATGCTCACTCGAAATGGCCTGAGGTGATAAAAATGTCCTCAACCACTACAGAGAAAATGATTGCAGTCCTACGGACCATATTTGCCAGGAACGGTTTGCCAGAGCAGATTTGCTCTGATAATGGACCACAAGTTTGTGTCCGAAGAGTTTCGGAAATTTATGAGAAGGAATGGGGTCAGGCATTACACATCCGCCCCATATCATCCAGCCACAAATGGATTGGCTGAGAGGTTCGTACAAACCTTTAAAAAGGCGATAAAGGCCATGTGCAACGATGAAATTCCACTACAGCATAAGGTGGACAATTTCCTATTAGCCTACAGAAATGCGACACATGCAGTCACCAACCAGACCCCGGCCATGATGTTCTTTAACCGAAGGTTGAGATCTCGTCTGGATTTGCTCAGACCAAATGTCCGAAGAAATGTTGAGGATAAACAATTCCAGCACATCAATGAGAAGCCGACAAGGAGCTTCAATGTAGGACAACCAGTCTTGGCCCGTGACTACCGAACAGAGAAATGGCAACCCGGAACGATATGCACAAGGCAGGGGCCATTAATGTACACAGTGGATGTCGGGGAGAACATTGTGAGACGGCACGTCGATCAGATCTTAGCGTCACAGGAACGAGTCAACCCCATGTCTCGAGTACCTCGGGATGAACCCGACATACCGGTAGCATCTACCTCAGAACCAGTAGCAGTGGAAACCGATGAACTAACCGACGAAAAGGGGCCAGAATCGCCTCCGCACCAAGAACAAGAACCTCAGGAAAGGCGCAATCCCGAAAGGATCAGGAAGCCGCCCCAAAGACTGAATGTATAAATGGACTATTGTTGTTTAATGTACATGTTAAAGTGTTAATTGTTATTTGAATATTATGGGTACTGTTAATCTAAAAGGGGAGGAATTGTAGTGTATGTACCTTTAAGAGAGAACTACTTTTACAGCTCCTGTATACTGTAGTACCGGCAGTGACCACACCTGTATATATGCCTTGAGCATGCCTCTGTACCCCCAGTCTTGAGACTACCCTACTCCAGTAAATACCTGTTGATTGTTAAGTTACAGCATCCGTGTGGTTATTGAAAAAACATCATACTCTCAGAATCACGGATCTAACATTACTCACCAATAACCTGCTCACCGATGTCCAGTTTGGGTTCCGCCAGGACCACTCGGCTCCAGACCTCATTACAGCCTTGGTCCAAATATGGACAAAAGAGCTGAATTCCAGAGGTGAGGTGAAAGTAACTGCCCTTGACATCAAAGGCAGCATTTGACCGAGTGTGGCATCAAGGAACCCAAGTAAAACTGAATTCAATGCGAATCAGGGGGAAAACTCTCCATTGGCTGAAGTCATACCTAGCACAAAGGAAGATGGTTGTGCTGGTGGAGGTCAATCATCTCAGCCCCAGGACATCGCTGAAGGAGTTCCTCAGGGCAGTGTCCTAGGTCCAATCATCTTCAGCTGCTTCATCAATAACCTTCCCTCCATCATAAAGTCAGAAGTGGGGATGTTCATTGATGACTGCACAGTGTTCAGTGCCATTTGCAATTCCTCAGATAATGAAGCAGTCCATGCCCACATGCAGCAAAACCTGGACGACATTCAGGCTTGGGCTGATAAGTGGCAGGTAACATTCACGCCACACAAATGCCAGGCAATGGCTATCTCCAAAAAGCGAGAGTCTAACCACCGCCCCTTGACATTCAATGGCATTACAATTGCCAAATCCCTCACCATCAATATCCTAAGGGTCACCATTGACCAGAAACTTAACTGGGCCAGCCACATAAATACTGTGGCAACAAGAGCAGGTCAGAGGCTGAGTAGTCTGCGGCAAGTGTCTCGCCTCCTGACTCCCCAAAGCCTTTCCACCATCTACAAGGCACAAGTCAGGAGTGTGATGGAATACTCTCCACTTGCCTGGATGAGTGCAGCTCCAACAACACTCAAGAAGCTCGACACCATCCAAGACAAAGCAGCCTACTTGATTGGCACCCCATCCACCACCTTAAACATTCACTTCCTTCACCACCAGCGTACCATGGCTGCAGTGTGTACAAGATACCCTGTAGCAACTCGCCAAGGCTTTTTCGGCAGCACCTCCCAAACCCATGACCTCTACCACCGAGAAGGACAAGGGCTGCAGGCACATGGGAACACCACCATCTCCAAGTTCCCCTCCAAGTCACACACCATCCTGACTTGGAAGTATATTGCCGATCCTTCATCGTCGCTGGGTCAAAATCCTGGAACTCCCTCCCTAATAGCACTGTGGGAGTACCTTCACCACACGGACTGCAGCGGTTCAAGAAGGTGGCTCACCACCACCTTCAAGGGCAACTAGGGATGGGCAATAAATGCTGGCCTTGCCAGCGACACCCACATCCTATGAACGAATGAAAAAAAAGACACAGTCTATTGGAACCCTAGCAACATTTTAAATTTAGTACCGAATCTTTTTCACGCTCTCGTAGCACTAACTGTCTGCCCACATCCAAGCATGCAGACACAGAGCTCCTTTGTCACTAACCTCATTGTGAAATGCAACTCTGGTCTTCCAGTTGTGCATCACACACTACAAGTCACCCATCTCTACCACGTAACTGGCTTTTTTTTCCTGAAGGCCATTTTTCTGTGCACTGAATCCACGTGCAGCAGTAGAAGTTGTTACATGTACAAGAAAATGGTCTTCAAGAAATGGCTGGTTGGGAAAGCATTGCTTATTAAAGAGCTTTGAAGTTTAATTTTTAACTTGTTACTTTCTGCAAGCTTAGAAAATCGGTAGTATGCATGATATTAAAAAGCAGCAAAATCAGGATTGTACTGACAAAGTATTTAGTTAATGGAACGACACTACACACTTAAACATTTTGGATTGCAAACAACAGTTTTAGTCCATCTCAATCAGATGTTTTGTTATCTTAAACTAGATGCAAGGCAGTGTATGGCAAAGGTCCAATGTGCTTCTCTGATTTATTTTCCACTTCATTGATAAGAGGTGACCTCCTCTCAGTTTCTCCATTAAACACTCCAGCTCACTGTATAGCACAACTAAGGGGCTGTATCCTCCCCCTCTGTGGTATAGGCTAAGGGGCATTCTGATTGATTGAGGATGCACTGATCGTGCAGCTTCAAGTTTCTGGCTTACTTGGAACGCAAGGAGGTGGCATCTGAACAGGCAATTCACCTCAATTGGGCAGTTCCTTCTTTTAAGGGTGTTTTCCTAGTTCAAGTTTTGTCTCTTGTTTCTCAAAGCCACGCTGAAAGGGGCCAGTGGCCAAGCTTTTGTAAATATTATTCTGGCCAGCTACAAGAGGTTATGCAAAAGGCATGTAGAGGGCTATCTCTCTCTCCAGGTTTTGTCTCCTCCCTGCGAGTAATGTGCCTGCACTTGGTGTTTTCACACAACAGTATCATTGACACTGGTAACTCAGCCATGTGAGCACTAGAACATGTGATCCACGCCTGCTGTGGGCATTAGAATCTGTTCCCCACCACAGTATGACTAGGCCGGTTCTGACAATTGATTCAAATCTGTTTGTAACAACTGCTTCTAAAATTCATCTCTAATAATCAGTGAATTTATCAAATAAGGGCTACATTCATGCTTCAGTCAATGCCAGCAAGCAAAGGTTAAATGAACCCCAGGTCATTGGCAGTCATCGTGACGTTAGTGGATTAAAGAACAGACAGTAAGCATCAGGGCATTATTGGAAGTGAGTTACTAATTTATGTAGTGGTTCTTGAAATTCCATGGTAGAAAGATTAGCCTACTATGAGCACATTTCTAATCATACTTTAGTCTGCTATTTGAATGGAGATGTTAATTCATTTATTTTGCATGCTTTTAGCACAGCATAATTTCAATGCCATTGTGTGTGTGTGTATATTATATATATTTAATGTCACATGGGTCACCTGTTATAATGTCCTTTCATTATTTACATCCTTCATTTTTATTATATTCATATGATGGGACTTTTTACAAGTGAAGTTTTAATCCAGGCACTCAACTTCAGATAAGCATGAGGTTTACGGGGGGTTCTTTTGCAACCACTAGGAATGCTGGGATAGCACTGCCTCCATATTGTTTTTTGCTTTCGCTCATTCTTCAGTAGGAGAAAACACAAAAAAATGTCACCACCAGGGATGCTAAGAGAAGAAAGGTTATACTAATGCCACTTGGACTATCCTTTGATTCACACGAAACACAACTTGTTGCTTGCGAGACACAACTTGCTGCTTGCCATGTTTATGTTTCTGGCACAAATCAATACTGTAGGCATATGATATTAATATAAAAGCAAAATAATGCAGCTGCTGGAAATCTGAGATAAAAACAGAAAATGCTGGAAACACTCAGCAGGTCAGGCAGCAACTGTGGAGAGAGAAATAAAATGACCTTTCATTTAGAACTGGCGATGATCTTTCGTCAGATTATAAGCAATCTGCAAAGTGATAACTTTATTGATTCTGAGCCCTCTTGTGCCATTCTATGACCCACCGGCACCATTCTGTAATAGTTCAACGGTCAGCAGTGATCAAAGTAGTGTTAATTCAGAAAATTTGCGATCGCTATTGGGGGTGGAGCCATGTTAACTGTCTCGTCGAGGGTCTCGGCGGAGTGGCGTGCAAGTCCTCAAAAATTATGCTGTGACATAAGTAATGGCATAAGTCACACACGCCATAATTTCCTGTAACGCTGCACCATAATAATGGCATATGCCGTAGTGGCGCCATTATAATGGTGCAAATTTTCAGGACAATCCAGGCCATTATTTTTAATTCCTTGCACATTATAAATGTGCTGTCATTATTTTAAATATAAATATATTGTCTTCTAATTACTTTTTTTGTTGGAGAGAGCAGAAGTTAAACAGCCTTATCCAGGCTGGGGAGAAGAGTATGGGGGAGAAAACGGGTGTGCGGATCACAGTACGCTATTAACCTGTGCCCAGTCATTGTGTTGCAGGCAGTGCGATAAATTAGTGCTGCCTGCTGCTTTATATGATTGCCGTGTGAGGCCAGCACTACCTGCACTGTTCATTAGCTGCACACATCAGCAGGGGGCCCTATATCGCGAGTGACTAGTGTTGTGTATGTACCTTTAAGGGAATGACTGGTCTCAGACTGCAGTACCGGCAGTGACCACCCCTGTATAAAAGGCCCTAGCAGGCTTCTGTAGTTTCAGTTTCCAGGTTGTCTCCATTCAGTAAAGGCTTGTTATAATCAACTCCTGCAGTCCGTGTCTCAATTATACACGGACATAATACTGGCGACGAGTAAGAAACGAACTTACCTGCAACTCGGCAGCACCTCAGACGACGTTATTGAAGGTCGAAGCCAGAAGAAAAATAAATAAATAAATAATAATCCAAAGAAACTCGAGAAACGGGCGTCGACCGTGGGCAACCGCCCTCCAAATCATCGAATTGAAAAGTGCAGGAGAGACTGTCGAGAGCCAGGCTTTGTTCTCCAGTCTGTGGTTTCCCAGCTAATCGGGCTGGTGGCAGGTAGTGCACTGATCCTTCCTGGGCTGCGGCGGGCTAGAGCTCGATCGGGTGGCTCTGCAACGGGGCCGGGCAGCGAGTCGGGAAGCAGAGAGAGAGAGGGTGGAGCACACAGGGCGCGGCCTGTGCTTCGAAGCCGGGCAGCGTTCGGACCTAAGGAGAGGGAGGGAAGTGTCCCAGAGGGTCCGCTCCATGACGGGAATGGTTCTTCAATTAACGGAGCAAATATTGAAGCACGATAGAAAAATAAAAATACCGCGGAGAGCGGCGTTGGCAGCAGCGATCGGGGAGGCGCGAAGACCATAGGGCGCCGCCATTACAGGATAGTAAAATAAATATAATCACCAGCAACAGCTTTGGCAGCAGCGGCAGCGGCGGGAAAGCGCGGGAGGCGCCATCTTAACTCGGCGGGGAAGAAGGAAAAGCGCGGGAGGCGCCATTTTGATCCATCGTGGACGAAGGCAAAGCGCGGGAGGCGCCATCTTAGATTTTCAAGATGCCAAAGACTGGTGATATCACTGCCTTCGATAATGCAATAGAAGACTGGACCACGTATGTGGAAAGAGTCGAGGTATATTGCGAGGCAAACGAAATAGCCGATGAGAAAAAGGCATCGGTACTGCTAAATTTAATGGGCGCAAGAACGTACGGCCTATTGCGGGACCTGATTACTCCAGCCAAACCGAAGGCGAAGAGTTTTAACGAAATTGTTGCTATCCTACAGGAACACCTAAATCCTACACCGCTGCTGATAGCAGAAAGATTTAAATTCCACAGGAGAAATCAGCATAAAAATGAGAGCAATGCTGATTACCTTATGGAACTACGCAAGCTATCAAAGCACTGCCAGTTCGGAGCAGGACTGGCAGATACCTTACGGGACAAATTTGTCTGTGGACTCCTGAGTGAAGGAACCCAGAAGAGGTTACTCTCAGAGAAAGAGCTGACGCTAGATAAGGCTTTCAGCGTGGCAGTATCGTACGAAGCAGCAGCAAGGGGAGCTGCGGAAATACAACAAAAGCCACAGGAATACGGCACCCACGAAATGACACGGGGATTTGCAAAATGTTATCGCTGCGGCAGAACAAACCATGACCAGAAGTACTGCTGGTCCAAGGACAAAATATGCAGGCAATGCGGAAAGATGGGACACATTGCACGAGTTTGCAGGTCTGGGAAGAAGACCAATGACAACAAAAAGGCTACTAAGGAACCGTACAGGAAGGTACAAAAGATGACGGACAGTAGTTCCGAAGACCAGATGAGCGATAGTGAATCCGGGAACAAGAGACTAAGCGGTCTCAAACTTCACAACGTAATCGCAAAAGAGGATCACCGAACCATTTGGGTCACTCTCACGATAGCAGGGTCCCAAGGCAAAATGGAATTGGATACAGGATCAGCTCTAACCATCATGAATCGACGAGACTACGAGCGACTATTCTCACACATACCCTTGAGAGAGACATCCATTGTCTTGAGGACGTATACAGGGCAAAAAGTATACCCCAGAGGAAAAATAAGGGTGCCTGTCGAATACAACGGCAAGAAAATACGGAAATTGTATCTCTACATTCTGCAAGATGGTGGACCACCGTTATTGGGACGTGAATGGATCAGAAAGATAAGTTTAGACTGGCACTCCATTCAGGCACTGACGGTGGCTGGCAAAAAGAATGACGACGTCACTCCTGGACGATTGTCAACAATCTTAGCTGACGCCAAAGAGGTATTTCAACAAGAACTGGGCACTCTTAAAGGCGTAACCGCCTCGATAAAAATAGAGGAGAATGCAATTCCCAAGTTTTTCAAAGTAAGACCGGTACCATATGCAATTCGCCCAGCCGTCGAGGCAGAGCTGGAGAATCTGGAGAATGCAGGCGTGTTATCTAAGGTAGACTGGAGTGAGTGGGCGACACCCATCGTTCCTGTCATGAAGATAACGTTAAACAATAAGTCTGAGGAGCCAAGGAAGGTTCGCATCTGTGGGGACTTCAAGGTGACGGTGAACCCAATCCTTCACACAGTACAATATCCTCTTCCAAGGATAGAAGATATCTTCGCCTCACTATCTGGAGGGAAGCGTTTTACAAAAATTGACCTAGCACAAGCATATTTGCAGATGGAGGTTGAAGAATCCTCTAGGAAGTATCTCACGATAAACACTCACAAAGGTCTTTACCAGTATAATCGACTGGTATTCGGAGCAGCATCAGCTCCGGCAATATGGCAAAGAGCGATGGAACAAGTCCTGCAAGGGATTCCGGGGACTCAGTGTTACTTGGACGACATCCTAGTGACAGGTGAAGATGACAGTGAACACCTTGCCAACCTAGAGCAGGTGCTCACTAGACTACGTGAACATGGGCTACGAGCCAATCGCCCCAAGTGCGAGTTTTTTAAGAAACAGATATCGTATTGTGGCCACGTGATTGATGAAGAGGGGTTGCATAAGTCCCCTGACAAAATTGAAGCGGTAGTTAAGGCTCCAGCGCCTGAAAATGTGTCGCAACTGAGGTCATTCCTCGGATTGGTGAATTACTACCATAAGTTTTTGCCGAATTTGTCCACAATTCTGCATCCACTGAACGCCCTACTACGAACGGGAGTAGCATGGAAATGGAGCGATGAATGTAAGCGGGCCTTTCAGAAGAGTAAGGACCTAATCACTTCAAGAGAAGTATTGGCTCACTACAACCCATCACTACCGATAAGACTGGCGTGCGATGCGTCTCCCTACGGCATTGGGGCGGTACTGTCACATAAATTCCTTGATGGTTCAGAGAGGCCGATAGCTTTTGCGTCACGCTCATTAACTTCAGCCGAGCGTAACTACGCCCAGATTGACAGAGAGGCCCTCAGCCTGGTGTGGGGGGGTGAAGAAGTTCAATCACAACCTGCACGGTCAGAAATTTACTCTACTAACTGATCATCAACCTCTCGTCTCCATTTTCAACCCTCAGAAGGGCGTACCGATAATGACGGCACAACGGCTACAGAGGTGGTCCCTGTTCCTAGGGGCACACCAATATGACATCGAGTACAAAGGAACTAAACAGCATGGGAATGCTGATGGATTGTCACGCCTACCGTTGCCGACGGTGGAAGAGGAACTGGCAGTGGATCCAGTGGAGTTATTCCACTCGACTATAGTCGGATGTCTCCCTGTGATGAATGCAAACATAGAAAAGGAAACACGAAATGACCCGACACTCTCTTCTCTATGATTTAACGGTGAAGGGATGGCCAGCACATGGCGAACCATTGCTGCCAGCATTCTCGCCGAGAAGAGAACAGCTGTCAGTGTGCAGAGGAACCTTGATGTGTGGATCCAGAGTAGTAATTCCACCCAAATTGAAGGATAGAGTGCTCAATGAGCTTCATGAGGGTCATCTGGGAGGGGTAAATATGAAGAACTTAGCCAGAGTTTGTGTGGTGGCTGGGAATCGATAGAGAAATCGAAGAGATGACCAAGAGCTGTACTGGATGCCAGAAGGTCCAAAACGCCCCACCACAAGCCCCTCTACATCCATGGGAGTGGCCCTCATCTCCATGGCAAAGGGTGCACATTGATTTTGCTGGTCCCTTTATGGACTCGATGTTTTTAATTGCGGTGGATGCACATTCAAAGTGGCCAGAGGTAATAAAAATGTCCTCAACCACCACAGAAAAAACTATCACAGTCTTACGAACCATATTCGCCAGGAATGGGCTGCCTGAACAGATTTGCTCTGACAATGGACCACAGTTTGTGTCTGAAGAGTTCCGGAGGTTCTTAAAGAACAATGGTGTTAAGCATTACACATCCGCCCCATATCATCCAGCCACTAAAGGATTGGCCGAGAGGTTTGTTCAAACATTCAAGAAGCCTATCAAGGCAATGTGTAATGAAGATATACCCCTACAACACAAGGTGGATAACTTCTTGTTTGCCTACCGGAATGCGACACATGCGGTTACCAACCAAACTCCAGCCATGATGTTCTTCAATCGAAGACTACGATGCCGCTTGGATTTGGTTAAGCCAAACGTCAGAAGAGATGTGGAGAACAGGCAGTTTCAGAATATGAATGAAAGGCCGACCAGGAGTTTTAAGATAGGTCAACCAGTTATGGCCCGGGACTACCGCGCAGAGAAATGGCAGCCAGGAACGATCTGTACACGGCAAGGACCTCTAATGTATACCGTGGACGTTGGAGAGAGCATTGTAAGACGCCATGCTGACCAGATTCTAGAGTCACTGGAAAACGGCAACTCCACACCACGATCTAATACACCTGGCGATGAAACCGAAGTACCAATTGCATCTACCGCAGAATCGGTGATATTGGAAGCAGACGAACCAAACAACGACATTGATCCCGACTCAACCTTGCCAGAAGAACCTGATATCCCAAAGAGGCGTTATCCAGACAGAATCAGGAAGCCTCCTCAAAGACTGAACTTATAATTGCTTAACTTCAACCAATGTATCTAGCAACCGTAATTGTAATTGTAATTAGTTATTATTTAGTTGTTAAATGAATGTTATGTACTGTTTATCTAAAAGGGGAGGAATTGTTGTGTATGTACCTTTAAGGGAATAACTGGTCTCAGACTGCAGTACCGGCAGTGACCACCCCTGTATAAAAGGCCCTAGCAGGCTTCTGTAGTTTCAGTTTCCAGGTTGTCTCCATTCAGTAAAGACTTGTTATAATCAACTCCTGCAGTCCGTGTCTCAATTATACACGGACATAATAACTAGCACCACTTAATGGTCGCCTGCACCTCTTAAAGGGGAGGTGCATTGTGGCTGCAAGAAGTGGTGGGAGTCATTTGAAAACTGAATATGTGCTGTGATACTTTGAGCAATGGCTGAACATGCAAGATGAGCAAGCACCAAGATTTCCTGACTATGCACAGGAGGTCTTGGTGGAAGAGGTGGAAAGAAGGAGACGTCCTGTATCCACTGGGGAGGGGGGAGGGGCAGGAGGCCTTCCAGACAGATGCTCAGGAGGCAGTGGGAACAAGTAGCAGTGGAGGTCAATGCCAGGAATGTTGCTTCTAGAACCAGAATGCAGTGCAGGAAGATGTTTAACAATCTGACACGAGTTGGCAAGGTGAGTCAGTTCATCTTCAAATAGCACATCCTGCCAACTGCACCACTAGCCTCATCCACTGCTCAATTCACTACACCCCCATCACCCACCCACCAACAATCTCTATCAATCAGTTCTCAACCCTAAAATTCATACGCTTTACCTCACCCTCACAAACTTGGCACTGTTGCATGCCTCGCACCGAAAACACTCATCTCACACACACTGGCAGCTATTGAAACCCGATAACCACATCACCCAAACATATTACATGACACTCACTGACACACTTCCCTTTTTCTTGCAGGAGAAGGTAGCACATAACAGCAGGCAGCACCAATGAACTGGAGGAGGACAAATCGCCTGCATGTTTTAAACCCATGGAGTGCTGGCCATCATGGGAAGGGGCATCACTGAGGCCGTGGCCATTGGCATTGCTGAAGCGATCGATGTCCCAGCTTTCATTGCAGCAGAAGCAGCTTCCATCAAAGGTCTGAGTGCTGCAGTGGAACCTCAGACTGCTGCCCTCATGGATCTGGATACCACCATTCAAAGGGACTCCAGGGCCTCACAGTAGTCCATCAATCTGTTCTCCAACAGATCAGTAGGATTGCTGAGGCACCGCCCCAGGTGAGTGGTAGTGGATCCATGGGGCACGAACCTGTGGTCCTCTCTCAGGATGACAGCATTCCTCCTCCCACCCCTCCACTCCATGTTGCCTGTCAGCCAGCCAGCCCAGACTACTGAAACCCAGTCCGAAATGGTGCAGTCTGAAGGCGGGCCTTCCAGGCCCAGAGCTGCTCGAGGTCGCCCTCCAAGGCCATCTGCAGTCTCTTCAATTGAAGGTCAGCAGCCTTCCACCACCCATGCTGCAACCACTGGGGAAGCACCTCATAGGAGCACGAGAGTCAAAAGGCACAGGGAAGACAGGTACTGAAGGAACGCACAAGGTTTATTTTCACACATTAGTTTATTTTTGTATGCATTATGTCATGATTGAATTTATAAATTTGGATTGGAATGTGCATGCTCTGGTGGTTTTTATTTTTGTGTTGTCGGAAAGAGGACGATGTGATGGTCAGTAATAGAGGAAAGGTAAGGAGCATAGTACTGTTGGTGAATGGAGAATTGTGGTTGAGGTTACTCGTATCGCTCATTAATTATTTCATCACGTAGAATCCGGGCAGAAAGGGGCCCTCTGCATTTTAGCCTCCCTTCCTCTTCCTATTGCTCCACTTCCTGCTGCACTTCCTCCTCCACCACCTCCTCCTCCTCCTGCTCCTCAGCTTCTCGTCTAATAGGTGGTGGCGGCAAGGGCTGTTCCCTCATAATGGTCAGGTTGTGTAGCATGCAGTATACCACCACAAATCTTCATACCCGCTCAGCTGAGTACTGCGGGGCTCCTCCAGAGCGGACCAAGTAGCGGAAGCGTTGCTTGAGGACTCCGATGGTGTGCTCTATAATGCTCCTTGTGGCAACATGGCTCTCATTGTAGGCCTACTGTGCCCGTGTGCGTGTGGATTCCGCACTGGAGTCATGCACCATGGCATCAGTGGATAACCCCTGTCGCCCAGTAGCCAGCCTTTGTCTTGCCATGATAGTTCAAATACAGCTGGCACAGAGGACTGCCGCAGAATGAAGGAATCGTGACTGCTGCCAAGACAACTAGCATTCACCTGCATGATGCGCTGCCTGTGGTCGCACATCAGCTGCACATTGAGGGAGTGGAATCCCTTTCGGTTCATGAAAATGGCAGAGAACATAAGAACATAAGAAATAGGAGCAGGAGTAGGCCATACGGCCCCTCGGGCCTGCCCCGCCATTCAATAGGATCATGGCTGATCTGAACCTAGACTCACGTCCACTTCCCTGCCCTCTCCCCGTAACCCCTAATTCCCTTATCTGCTAGGAAACTGTTTATCTCCATTTTAAATTTATTTAATGTTGCAGCTTCCACAGCTCTCTGGGGTAGCAAATTCCATAGATTTACTACCCTCTGAGTGAAGAAGTTTCTCCTCATCTCAGTTTTGAAAGGGCAGCCCCTTATTCTAAGATTATGCCCCCTAGTTCTAATCTCACCCATCAGTGGAAACATCCTCACCGCATCCACCCGATCAAGCCCCCTCACAATCTTATATGTTTCGATAAGATCGCCTCCCATTCTTCTGAACTCCAATGAGTAGAGCCCCAACCTACTCAACCTTTCCTCATAAGTCAACCCCCTCATCTCTGGAATCAACCGAGTTAACCTTCTCTGAACCGCCTCGAGAGCAAGTATATCTTTTCTTAAATATGGAAACCAAAACGGCACGCAGTATTCCAGGTGTGGCCTCACCAATATCCTGTATAACTGCAGCAAGACTTCCCTGTTTTTATACTCCATTCCCCTTGCAATAAAAGCCAAGATTCCATTGGCCTTCCTGATCACCTGCTGCACCTGCATACTAACTTTTTGTGTTTCATGCACCAGGACCCCCAGATCCCTTTGTACTGTAGCACTTTGCAGTTTCTCTCCATTTAGATAATAACTTGCTCTTTGATTTTTTCTGCCAAAGTGCATAACCTCACACTTTCCAACATTATATTGCGTCTGCCAAATCTCTGCCCACTCACTTAGCCTGTCTATGTCCATTTGCAGGTTTTTTATGTCCTTCTCACTCACTGCTTTCCCTCCCATCTTTGTATCGTCGGCAAACTTGGATATGTTGCACTCGGTCCCTTCCTCCAAATCGTTAATATAGATTGTAAAGAGTTGGGGTCCCAGCACTGACCCCTGTGGAACACCACTAGTTACTGATTGCCAGCCCGAGAACGAACCATTTATCCCAACTCTTTGTTTTCTGTTAGATAGCCAATCTTCCACCCATGCCAGTATATTACCCCCAATCCCGTGATTTTTTTATCTTGATCAGTAATCTTTTGTGTGGAACCTTGTCAAATGCCTTTTGGAAGTCCAAATACACTACATCCACTGGTTCCCCTTTATCCACCCTGTATGTTACATCCTCAAAGAATTCGAGCAAATTTGTCAAACATGACTTCCCCTTCGTAAAACCATGCTGACTGTCCTATTAAATTATGTTTATCCAAATGCTCTGTTACTGTATCCTTAATCATGGACTCCAACATTTTGCCAACCACAGATGTTAGGCTAACTGGTCTATAGTTTCCAGCTTTTTGTCTACTTCCCTTCTTAAATAAGGGTGTTACATTAGCAGTTTTCCAATCTGCCGGGACCTTTCCCGAGTCCAGGGAGTTCTGGAAAATGATCACCAATGCATCCACAATCCCTACCGCCACTTCTCTCAAGACCCTAGGATGTAGGCCATCAGGTCCGGGGGATTTATCCACCTTAAGTCCCATTATTTTACTGAGTACCATCTCCTTAGTGATTTTAATCGTGTTTAGCTCCTCCCCCCCCCATTGACCCCTGTTTGTCCAGTGTTGGGATATTTTTAGTGTCCTCTACTGTAAAGACTGATACAAAATATTTGCTCAGCGTCTTTGCCATCTCCATGTTCCCCACCACTAGTTTCCCAGTCCCATCCTCTAAGGGACCAACGTTCACTTTAGCCACCCTTTTTCTTTTTATATAGCTGTAGAAACTCTTGCTATCTGTTTTTATATTTTTTGCTAGTTTACTTTCATAATCTATCTTCCCTTTCTTAATTCATCTTTTAGTTATTGTTTGCTGGCTTTTAAATGCTTCCCAATCTTCTATCCTCCCACTAGATTTTGCTAATTTATATGCCCTTGTTTTCAGTCAAATACTATCCTTTATCACTTTACTAAGCCACAGATGGCTGTCTTTTCTTTTACTCCCCTTTTTCCTCAGTGGAATATATTTATCTTGAAAGATGTGAAATATCTCCTTGAATGTAGACCACTGCTCTTGTACCGTCTTACACTTTAATCTGTTTTCCCAGTCCACTTTAGTCAATTCTACTCTCATACCTTCATAGTCTCCTTTATTTAAGCTTAGTATGCTGGTTTGAGATCCAACTCTCTCACCCTCAAACTGAATTTGGAATTCAACCATATTATGGTCACTCATTCCAAGGGGATCCTTTACTAGGACATTTTTTATTAATCCTGTCTCATTACACAGAACCAGATCTAAGATTGCCTGCCCCCTGGTTGGTTCAGTTACATACTGCTCAAGGAACCCGTCCCTAATACACTCTATGAACTCTTCCTCAATGCTGCCATGCCCAATTTGATTAGTCCAGTCAATATGAAAGTTAAAATCCCCCATGATTACAGCTGTTCCCTTATTACAAGCCCCAACTATTTCTTGATTTATACTCCGACCAACAGAGTTGCAACTGTTAGGAGGCCTATAGACTACGCCCACTAGTGACTTTTTCCCCTTATTATTCCTTATCTCCACCCAAACTGTTTCACTATCCTGATCCTTTGACCCAATATCATTTCTGACTATTGCAGTGATTCCATCCTTGATTAACATAGCAACCCCACCTCCCTTTCCTTCCTGTCTGTCCTTCCTCATTGTCAAATACTCTTGTATGTTTAGTTCCCATTCATGATTATCTTGTAGCCATGTTCCCGTAATGGCCACCAGATCATACCCATGTGTAGTTATTTGCACCATCAACTCGTCAATTTTGTTACGAATGCTGCGTGCATTCAGATAAAGAACTTTCAAATATGTTTTCTGACAATTTATTCCTGCTTTTACCACTTTTACTTTACCTTTATCATTATACATTCTGTCCCTTCCTGACACGCTCTGGTTTTTAATTCCCCCACTGCTACCTTGCTCTATTGCCTTCTCCGCTGTCATTTTTATTTTTCGCTCTCTTAAAACCTCCCCCCCACTAAATAGTTTGAAGCCCTCTCTACAGCCCTAGTTATTCGATTCGCCAGGATTCTAGTCCCAGCACTGGCCAAGTGAAGTCCGTCCCAACGGAACAGCTCTCGCCTGTCCCAGTACTGATGCCAGTGTCCCAGGAAGCAAAACCCATTTCTCCCACACCAGTCTTTGAGCCACGCATTTAACTCTCTAATTTTATTTACCCTAGCCAAATTTGCACGTGGCTCAGGTAGTAATCCAGAGATTATTACCCTTGTGGTTCTGCTTTTTAATTTGGCCCCTAGCTGCTCAAACTCCCTCAGCAGAACCTCCTTCCTTGTCCTATCTATGTCGTTGGTACCAACATGGACCACGACAACTGGATCCTCCCCCTCCCACTCCAAGTTTCTCTCCAGCCCAGAGGAGATGTCCTTAACCCTGGCACCGGGCAAGCAACACAGCCTTCGGGACTCTCACTCTCGGCTGCAAAGAACTCTATCTATCCCCCTAACGACGCACACAAGGCAATGTGTGTGCAGTCAGTGACGCCCTACACCATGGGGAAGCCTGCAATCCGTGCAAACCTCTGTGCTCACTCCGCCTGCTCGTCTCTGGCAAGAACGAATGAGATAAAGCTGTCTCTCTTTTGTATAGAGAGCCTCAATGACCAGATGCATAAAAGTGAAGAGCTACAGCCACCTTGACAGCCACTGGCAATACAGTCCTTGCCCTACTTTGAGGGTGCAGTTGTCAGGTTTCAGACACGACCGCTTTAGTGAAATGAAGACATCTCATGTATTGGTCGTCATTGAAGTTGAGGTAAGAGAATTGCTCCCTAAAGACCCGCGGTGGATATGGCCTCCTGTTGAGAGCTCTTCTCCCCCTCTTCCTCCTCCCTCTTCTAACAGCTTGTCCTGCTTTGCGTGGCCTCTCTTCATTCTCCCAGTCATGCTCAAATCCAAGAAGATTTGCAGCAGCCAGAAGAAATAATCCAGCAACTAACC
Source organism: Somniosus microcephalus (assembly GCF_052327205.1). Classification (NCBI taxonomy): domain Eukaryota; kingdom Metazoa; phylum Chordata; class Chondrichthyes; order Squaliformes; family Somniosidae; genus Somniosus; species Somniosus microcephalus. Next base: position 120,398,347 of record NC_140998.1, read on the forward strand.
TGTAAGCAGTTCATGATCCCTTTAAGTAGCGCTGGTGGGGGGGGGGGGGGTCCTTCATGCCGTTTAACGTTGTGTTCATCTGTGCAAGGTTAAAACAGGGTGTAGGTTGGAGCATAGCGTTCGAAAATGGCAGCGTTGGCATCAAATCAGCGTGATTGACACCATAATCTGCCTGCTCTGCATGTTGCCAGCGGTTGTCAGGCGCGTGCGGACAAACCCCTTTATTGCGATGGCATGCTGGACACTTCCCGAGCGTTAGGAGACCATGTAGCGCCTAAAAATGAGCGTTACTGAGCCCAATTTCTTGTACGATGGTCTTTTATATATACCAGATGTCTACTTAATAATCTGCAAGCATCTTCAAAATTCCTGTTGGGGAATTTGTCCACTGATCCACTCTCAATTCTGCTAGTTCCAGTGTGATTTATAATCCTTCCGGGTTACCCGAATGCCAGGTGTGTTCATAAGGCCCATAAGGGAGTCTGAAACCTAACATCTGCACTCCATTATAATAAGGTATTGCACAGTAGTTGGCCTTAGTCCAGATATTTTGAAATGGGTGGGGGAGAAAATAATCAACAAAAATCACACTCACTGTGGTTTAGTGGTTGTTAACGGTACAAATCATTACTTTTGATATGTTATCATTTTTGCTGGAAAGAACTGCAGCTTCAAATAACGACGAGATTAAACCTTAAGGTTTGTAATATTGGAGCAAGAGGGTGGAGTTCTTAGCTTGTCCGTGATAATTAAAACAATATGACTCAAGGTAATGTAGAACCTAACCAAACCTGTTTTGACATTTATCACAGTCTCTGCCTGCATGGTGTGTAAATATTAATTAGACTTTTATCAGTTCGATAATGAAAGTAAAATAGTTGATTGAATGATATGGTTATGGTTGTGTCCGTTGTTGTCAGAAAGAAAAGACGACTGGCATTTATATATTGACGGACCTGCTGTGTGTCTCCCGCATTCTCTGTTCTTATTTCATATTTGCAGCATTTGTATCTTTTTCTTTTTATTGGAGTAGGGCCATTTGCTTTATATTAAATATAAATTTAAAATGTTTTTTTTTTTACATTCTGACTTGAATTTATGGGGACTGGTTAAGAAGCAATTGAAGCCAGAATTAGAGAGAGCTAACTTGCAATGAAACTAAAAAATGTTTTACATAGTGCTGGATATTGAAGCACTGGAGAAAGTGCAGAAAAGATTTACAAGGATGTCACCAGAATTGAGAGGGTGCAACGGTCAGGAAAGTTTGAGCAGGCTGGGGCTCTGTCTGTGGAAAAGACTAACAGATGTAAGGTAAATTGCAAAAGAACCAGAGGGGAGATGAGGATTTTTTTTTTTTTTAACGCAGCAAATTGTTATGATCTGGAATGCACTGCCTGAAAGGGTGGTGGAAGCAGATGCATTAATAACTTTCAAAAGGGAATTGGATAAATACTTGAAGGGGAAAAATTTGCAGGGCTATGGGGAAAGGGCAGGGGAGTGGGACTAATTGGATCACTCTTTCAAAGAGCCGGTACAGGCACGCTGGGCCGAATGGCCTCCTTTGGTGCTGTGTGATTCTATAAGAGGAGACCTGGTAGAAGTTTTCAAAATTATGAAGGCATTCAATAGGGTGGATGTGGAGAAATTGCTTCCACTTGTGGGTGAGTCCAGAACAAGGGGGCATGAATTTAAAGTAGCCACTAACAGAGTGAATAAAGGATTTAGGAGAAATTCCTGTACAAAAGAGGGTGGTGAGAATGTGGAACTTGCTGCCACATGGAATGGTTGAAGCAGATACCATTGATACAGTTAAGGGGAGGTTTGATGCATACATGAGGGAAAAGAGAATAGTGGAATACAAGGATAGGGTGGTAAGAGCTAATTAAATGGGAGGAGGCTCGTGTGGAGTATTGACACTGGCATAGACCTGTTGGGCCGAATGTCTGTTTCTGTGCTGTAGATTCTATGTAATATAGCACCTTTCATGACCTCATGACATCCCAAAGTGCTTTACAGCCAATAAATTACTTTAAGTGTATTCACTGTTCTAAAATAGGAAATGCGGCAACCAATTTGTGCACAGCAAGGTCCCACAAACAGCAATCTGATTATGACCAGTTAATCTCTTTTAATGGTGTTGGTTAAAGGATAAATATTGGCCAGATTATAAATAAAATAAATGTTGTGTATAGACAAAAGAAATCTATGCAGTTAATCTCAGTGAAGATACAATGGGCTAGAAATTCATTATAGCCCAGGAATGGGCGGTATAATTAGAAAATTTGGAGAATTAGCGCCAGTGCTAATTTTTTTAGACTGCACGCAAAATTCAGGCTCACTGCTTAAAGAAATGATTGGAGCGCTAATTCAAGTCTTTAAGCCCAAGCTCATTGGCGTTACACTTAAAGGGTGGACCAATATCAGGTGCAGTCTAATCGCAAGTCATGATTGCCACAGGCTTTTTCCAGTTCTTAAAGGGGAGGTTCATTGATGCTGTAGAACCTCATTCTCAGCATTGCTGGCTGTGCAGCTGCCCCAGCAATCAGCAGCAGGTCAAGAAGGAGACGGAAGACTGAAGCAACTGTACTCATGGCAGATCCACGCCCCAGGGAGAGAGCCCACAGATTCAGCGATCAAGCATTGGAGTCGTTGGTGTTTGCTGTGGAGAGAGGGAGGGCAGTGCTCTACCCGACAAGTGGCAGGAAGCCCTCGCCGCAAGTCTTCCACACCATGTGGAGGGAGGTAGCGCAGCATGTCTTGGGCAGCGCTGTGGTCCCCAGGACCCCCACACAGTGCAGGAAGAAATTTAACAACCTCACTCGGGTGGTTAGGGTGAGTGAATGCTTCAACAAATGCTATATACCACCATCTGTACCACAGTCTTCACACACTGCCCAAAGCACCACACCCCCAGCACTCACCCACCAACACTCACACCTTGCACACAATGACAGCTATTCAACTATCACCCAAACACATTGCTTCACACGCACTCACACACTTTCCTTTCTCTTGCAGGCCAAGGTGGCTCACAACAGGAGGGAGCAGAAGTGCACAGGCAGGGATCAAGCCGACACCCAACCACTGTCTGCGCTGGAAAATAGAGTGCTGCAAATCATTGGGTGCCAGGTGGTGGGCGCCATGGTTACCGGCGATGTTGACCCCCTTTGGGAAAACAACAGTATATTCATCCCTACTCCTTCTTCTCACATCCTACTTCCCCCTTACCCCACAAGTGTTTCGCACTTTCCAGCTAATCATGCTGTATGCATGCATTTCTCCCTTCCTGCCCTCCTCCCCTCACCTTAACCCAACTCTTGTGCCTTTATGCTTTCAGATAATGAGCAAACACCTGAGCAGCCTGTCCCTGAGGGCACCATAGAGAGCGAGGCAGGAGAAGAGGAGGAGGAAGACACCGCGTCACTGCATGTCTTACCTGCAGACACCAGCTCAGATACTGGCACTACGCATTCTTTAGAGGTTAGTATTGTAGTGTATGTACCCGTCTACCTTTAAGGGAACTATTGAATGTAACCGTTCACCTTTAAGAGAACTACTTTAGGTGTGGCACTATTTGTTTGGCTTCTGTATACTGTAATACCGATAGTGACCACACCAGTATATAAGTATTGTGGCAGGATTGCTGGGGCAGATTCACCCGGACCTTCGAATAGTAAAGACCTGTTTGTTTGTTACTTCTGAAGTCTGTGTATTTATTAACTGCACAACCCACAGACTTTACAGTGGCGACGAGTCCGATCGTACCCTGCGGCAAGACTACCAAAGCAACGAAGAGCGTCGAAGAGAGGCAACCGCCCTCGTCGTGCTGCTGAAAGAAAACACGAGGCTGCAGCAGGAGGACGGAGGAAGACTTTAGCAACAAAAGCTTCCATCAACAACAGGCACTGACTACCCTTCTACCACGGTGCGGAGTGAGCCGATCAGCAGGAAACAAGGCGGCCGCGGAGACTGTGAGTAGGGGAAGGTGTAGAGAATATTCGGAGGATAAGGGCTGTGCACTCGACCACGGTCGAGGGGGAACGGAGCCGGTCAGAAAGTCGGGTCCAACGGCGTCGTGAGACAGTCGGACCTCGATCGGCGGGAAAAGCCGGGCAGCGACCGCAGCCACGAAGCACTGAGACTGGGAGTAGGCACGGGAAGAGAAACCCAGCCGCAGCCGGGGGAGGGAAACACCGGTCTGCGAGAGGGCTGGGAGGCGAACAGGAACCGTGCGGGTGGGAGAGAGAGACAGAGCCGAGCAAGGGGAGAGAGACTGCGCGAGAGCCAGTCCAGCGGCTGAGCTGTCCTCCACCAACGGGGTAACCAGAGCCGGTAGAACCGAACGTGCGGGAGAGGGAGAGACAGAGCCGAGCAAGGGGAGAGAGACTGTGTGAGAGCCAGTCTAGTGGCTGAACTGTTCTTCATCAACGGGGTACCCAGCGCCGGTAGAGCCGTGCGGGCGGGAGGAAAAGACAGAGCCAAGTAACGGGAGCTGTGCGAGAGCCAGCCCAGCGGCTGAACCTGTCCGCTGTGGGGAAAGCGTACCCCTTCCACCAGGAAGAAACGCGGGAAGCCGCCATTAGGCGGAGGAGACGACAGAAGCGGGAAACCGCCATTGAAGGGGGCGGGGAGAGAAAGGAAGAGCGGGAAACCGCCATTTTCGCGGGAAAACCGCCATCTTAACTGACATACCGCCATTGAAGTGGGCGGGGAGAGAAGGAAGGAGCGGGAAACTGCCGATTTCGCGGGGAAACCGCCATCTTAGAAATAAACAAATAAATAAGAATACTTAAAGAAATACTGGTGCTGCTCCCAAGGGAAGAAAGATGCCTAAGCGAGGGAATATTAACGACTTTAATTCTGAAATAGAAGACTGGGCCACGTACGTGGAACGCATAGAGATCTATTGCGAAGCCAACAAAATAGAGGAAGACGACAAGGCGATAACATTGCTAAACTCGATGGGGGCAAAAACATACGGGCTCTTGAAGCATCTAATAGCACCAGATAAACCAGCGGATCAGACCTTCGAAGAGATTGTGGCTGTGCTGAAGGACCACTTGAACCCCACACCGTTGATGCTGGCTGAACGATTCAAATTCTACGCAAGAACGCAGAGGAAAGACGAAAGCAATGGTACTTGGTCGAACTGCGTAGGCTAGCGAAATACTGCCAGTTCGGAGGGAATCTGACAGAAGCACTGCGGGACAAGTTCGTATGCGGATTGTCCAAAGAAGGGACGCAGAAGCGACTACTGGAAGAGAACGACCTCACACTGGACAGGGCTGTCCTTATAGCTGCATCGCACGAAGCCGCAGCGAAAGGAACGGCGGAAATGCAACTAAAGGCGGCGGCACTCGGGGTGGACCACATTACTTCAAGCACAACAAAATGCTACCGTTGTGGGAAGACAACGCATGACCAGAATCAATGCTGGTTTAAGAACCAAGAGTGTAGGAAATGTGGCAAACTGGGTCACATCGCGAAGGTATGCCGGTCCGGGAAAAAGACCAACAATCAAAGGAAGCCACCACAAGAAAAGTACAACAAGGTACACAAGGTGGCTGAGAAGAGTTCAGACGAACAGAATTCAGACTCAGACCCAAACAACCAGGAGCTGGGTAGTCTGAGAATCCACAATGTGGGTAAAGAAACGGATCTACAGACCATCTGGGTCATACTAAAAATAGCTGGAGTCCAAGTAAGAATGGAGCTGGACACTGGATCAGCTCTATCAGTCATCAACCGAAGGGACTACCACCGGCTATTCTCTCACATACCTTTAAGAAATACCAAGTTCGTATTACAGACATACACGGGGCATAACGTATACCCCGTGGGGAAAATAAGAGTCAAGGTGAGAGATAGGGGTAAAGAACACCCAAGAATGAACTTGTACGTATTACCTGAGGGAGGACCACCACTTCTAGGATGGGAGTGGATTAAGAAAATAGACATGGAATGGCATTACCTAAAAGCCATAATGAGGGAGGACTCGGTGCAAGCTATTAGCTCAGATTCTGAAATGGATGATGATAAGACCAATTCGAATATGGAAGACAAGGCTAAAAGGGACTTGCCGACGATGGGGAAGAAAACGAAGACATGCAGAAGGACTTATGGTACCAAGAAGGATAAAGCGGCAGAGCAGAACTCCAGGTTGACAGAGAATTCTAAGCCTGTTCAAGCAAAGGATTCATCCACGACGGAAGAACACCGAGCTCGGACGCAAACTTATGTCAAAGTACGACAACAATTAGAACAGTTGCGTGACTGTCTCGTACAAGAGATGAAAAATATGGAAAAGTTCTGGGACACCGAATGGGAGAACCTGGAAAGACAACAGAGACAGCTAGCTCAAGCAGAGAGCGACCATAGAGCCATCGTGGCCAAATACCAATCACATTCCCCTGATGCTGTTCAGGAACTAGAATATTTACAGAACGAACCAAAGGAAGAGGAATCTTCAGGAAGCCAGGATTTTATTCCAGTTCTTCTCTACGACTCCTTACAAGCAGAGTGTGAGAAGTTGAAAGAACAGTATGAACAGGCCCAGGCTACAATTCTGGAGGGGGCTAACTCGGCAACCTCCGAAAAGCTAGTTTCAGTAGAAGCATATGAACAACTAAAGGTTGAACATGAGCAAGAGGTCCAAAGGCTGCAGGAAATTCTTGATGAGCTCAAGGCCAAGACAGACTCATCGGTAGAAGTTCCATCCATAGATGAGAAATTAGAGGTGAAAAACATGGCAGAGCATGAAAGACAGGATGTCCAAGAACTCATAAAAACATTGAAGGACACCCAAGACAAATATGAGGCGGCAATGACCGAGGTTCAACAACTTGAAGAACAGATTCAACTGGGAATCCTTTCAGTGGAAGAAAAGGAAACTGTAAGAAACTCAGAGACTGTAAGAATGGTCCCTGAACATGAACTAGAGAGCATCAGGGCGCAACTTTTCCGAGCGCTGAAAGCCAAAGTTCAAGAGGAACAGAAGGTGGAAGTATTGGAGGAAAAGGTGGATGAAATGGAGAAGACTCTGATCCACCGTGTTCCCAGGGAAGAGTTAACGGTCAGCCAACTCCTTCATATGCTGAAGGACAAGACTCTGCAAGGGGAACAATCTGAACACGAGCTTCAATCTTCAGGGGGAACGAGTTCGGAGCTCTCAAAAGTCACGGAGATAGCTGAGGTGGCAACACAAATTTTACAAGGATGCCAAAAGTACGTTGAATCACGTCAAGGTGAACAGAAGAATGTGGAAACCGTTACTTCAGTAGAAGGATTAAATAGCCTGATAACACAATTCCCGATGGAAGGGAAGGTATTGAACTCACAAATGAGGTCCGTCGTGAAGGAATGGCAGATAACCCAGGAAGAGCGGGATGAATATGAATGCATGAAGAAGTCTTTTCAAGAAAGATGTCTAGGGAAGGAACCACCGTCAGCTAACGTCCAGACGGGTGAGGAGGAAGAAGAAGGCTCTCTCGCTGGCCTAACTCAGGACGAACCCGAATATTACCATGACCTGTTGAGTGACACTGAATATTACGAGGATGTGGTCTGCCCAGCTTGTGATGAAAACTCCCGAAGTGCTGAAATCCGGATGAAGCACTTAAGGTCTAAGGAACATAGAGAGTTGGTGGCGCTACAGCTGGCAGCCGAGAAAGGAGCTCCGAGAGTTTCAAAAAGGCAGAAAAGAAAAAGAAGAAGCAGAAGATAATAACTGTCTAAAATATTAGCACTTCTACCATCTCAGGCGGGACACTACGAAAGGAGCTAAATTAGTTGAAAAACTGGAAAATGTCAAGACAGCCAGTTGGTTGTAAAAGTCCGCACTGCTGGTTCAACAGGACGAAAGTTCAAGCTGTTACGTCAAGAAAAAGGCTATGGAGGAGTCACGCTAGCCAGGTGAACCGGCTACACCAAAGAAATGTTGTTCGGAACGAGTCAAGATCAGAGACTGAATCTATGAACTGTTTCCGCAGAGACTGAACCTGTGAACTGTTCCCACCGAGATTATATCTGTAATTTGTTTTATAGGAAGTTGAAGATATGTATGTTTAACGGGGACTCTGTAAGTAATAAGCTAAAAAGGGAGGATTGTAGTGTATGTACCCGTCTACCTTTAAGGGAACTATTGAATGTAACTGTTCACCTTTAAGAGAACTACTTTAGGTGTGGCACTATTTGTTTGGCTTCTGTATACTGTAATACCGATAGTGACCACACCAGTATATAAGTGTTGTGGCAGGATTGCTGGGGCAGATTCGCCCGGACCTTCGAATAGTAAAGACCTGTTTGTTTGTTACTTCTGAAGTCTGTGTATTTATTAACTGCACAACCCAGACTTTACAAGTATAGTAGCGGGATCTGCACAGGGCGAGGCACCAGGGACGAGTGGGCTGCAGCAAGGCCAGGATAATGGTAGCCTGGGGGAAGAGTTCGCGGACGAGTTCTGCTGCACAGGACTCAGATGAGGACCTTGATGGGGAGGCCTTTAGAAGAAAGGTGATGGGCATGCACACAGAGATGATAGGTGCAATGGCAATGGTGCCCGAGAGCCTCTCGGCAATGGTAAGCAGCGTGGAGGAGTCCACCTCCAACATTGCACAAGGCTATGCGCACACCATGGAGCCCATCATTTCCAGTCTGCAAAGGATGGTAGACTCCCAGAGAGACCGTGGCGACCCAGACTTGATGCTGCGTGTGATGGGGGATCTGGCAGCTTCCATTGCAGCACAGGCGGATGCGACACAACATCTTAGTGCTGTAATGCAGTCTATGCTTGGTGGTATCCAATCTCAGACTGCTCTCATGCAGTCTCAGCTTGATGCCACGCAAGCTCTGACTGCTGCCATCGTGGCTGGGTCTACCACTGTCGACCGGGGCTCTCACGGTATCGCAGCAGGCCAGCAATCTGTGCTCCAACAGATTGCTAGGGATGCTGAGGTGCTGCCCCGGGGGAGTGGCTGTGGGTCAGTGGAGCAGGAACCTGCTGTTCTCTCTCAGGATGACAGCATTCCTGCTCCCACCACTGCTATTCCGCCATTGCCCTTGTCGCTGCCTTTCATCCAGCCAGCCCAGACTGCTGCCACCCATGCTGAGGTGGTGCGGTCTACAGCTGGGCCTTCGAGGTCCAGAGTTACTCGAGGGCGTCGTTCAAGGCCATCTGAAATCTCCTGCACGGACACTCAGCAGCCTTCCACCAGCCCTGCTGCAGCCACTGCGCCAACACTTCGTAGGAGCACTAGAGTAGGCAAAGACACAGTAACGAGAGGCACTAAGGGATTGCACAAGGGTGAAGTTAATATTTATGTTGTAAATATGTGTTCACTGATTTTTGATAAATTTATTAATTCAGTTTGGATTCTTTTGTGGTGTCTCTCATTTCAGCTTTGTGCTGTGATGTGGCCTGCGACAGGGATGGAACGATGGGGATGTGGTGAGCAACGGGGATCTGGGGCTTAAAATCATTCGAATTGCAGTCTGATGAGGCGATCACGGACCGCCCTTCCAGAAGGCCAATTGAGTGGCTCCCTCCTCCCTCGCTCTTGTTCCTCCTTCTCCTCATCGTCCTCCTAGTTTTCCTCTTCCTCCTCGTTCTCCTCCTCTTCCTCCTCCTGAGGTGGTCCCGCAATCTCTGGTGGCAAGGGCTGGGCCCTCATGATGGCCAAGTTGTGAAGCATGCAGCAGACCACCACAAAATGGGGCACCCACTCAGCCAAGTACTGGAGGGTTTGTCCCGAGGGGTTAAGGCAGCGGAACCATTGCTTGAGCACCCCGATGGTCTGCTTGATGATGTTCCTGGTGGCAGCATGGCTCCCATTATATGAGTGCTGGGCAGGAGTGTTGAGGTTGTGGAGGGGAGTCATGAGCCAGGTGGAGAGCAGATAGCCATCGTCTCCGACCAGCCAGCTATGAGCTTGACGTGATGGCTGGAAGAGTGCTGGCACACCGGTCTGGCGCAGGATGAAGGCATTGTGGCTGCTGCCAGGATGGTGGGCATTGACATTGAGGATTCGCTGTCTGTGGTCGCACACCAACTGCACATTAAGTGAGTGGTAGCCTTTGCGGTTGCAGAAGATCTCAGGATTGTTATGCGGTGCCCGCAAATCAATGGCGCCCTGCGTCATGGGGAATCCAACTATCCTGGCAAAGCCACATGCACGCTCGTCCTGCTTCTCTCTGGTGATGGGGAAGGAAATGTAATCCCTTCTCCTACTGTAGAGAGCCTCTGTGAGCTCCCGGATGCAGCGATGGACGGCGAACTGTGAGATGTTAGCTGTGTCTCCTGCTGCAGACTGGAAGGATCCACTGGTGAAGAAATTGAGCCTGACAATAACCTTGACTGCCACTGAAAGCGCTGTGGTCACCCTGTTCTGAGGTGAGGCTGGAGATCTGGTTGCAGGAGGTGACAGAGTTCTGTGACCACCTCCTTGGTGAAGCAGAGCCTTCTAATATACTGCTCCTCACTTAAATGGATGTATGAAATGCTCTCGGAATTCCCTCAGAAGGTAAAGCCTCCTGTTGAGAGTCCTAATGGCCCTCCTCCTCCCTCTGGCCATATGTTCCAGTCTTTCTCGCTGCCTGCGCTCCCTCTGCCGTAGGTCCTGGAGGGTGAAGTCGACTACCAGTATAGCCCCCATTAATGTAACCAAGTGTGGCAGTTTGATTTTTTTAAGTTTAAATGTAGTTACTTTTTAGTTGTCACAACACTCCTGATGCCAAATAACCTTGAAATGACGGAATGAAACTGTTGCCCTATGTGAAAGTGACAAGAAAGCACAGAAACTCCACTAACCTACAGCTGCGACTCATTACTGATGATCCCTTTAAATAACGTCCCTGGAGCCGTATTCCTGTTGCTTCACCCCAGCTCTCCCTGTCACTGTTTCCTCCAGGTGCTAAGGTAGGTGGCAACAATCAATTTCACACTCAGTTGCACACTCACTGGCGTCACGATCCACCTGGCGTTGAGGCGCCTGGCGATAACTGTTAGCAACGGCGCTGCAGGGGTGGGGAGACAGGATTTGGCGTGTGACATTGGATTCGCCTCGCCAATGCTCTAGTGCCCCATTAGCATTGGATTCACCTCGCCAATGCTCTAGTGCCCCATTAGTGTTGGGTTCACCTCGCCAATGCTCTAGTGCCCCATTAGTGTTGGATTCACCTCGTCAATGCTCTAGTGCCCATTAGCGTTGGATTCACCCCGCCAATGTTCTGGCATCCCATTAGTGCCATCTGCTGGTGTTAATGGGAGGCGCGAAGGTACCGAATTCCCCCCCCCCCACCCCAATATTCCCAACTGATGATCAATTCTTAAAGAAAAAGTGAACCAGTGGAATTGGTAGTGAACAGGTTCAATGCTGCCACACTGGTGCACAATACCTATATGCCAAAAATAATGTAGGCAGCAAGAACTGCTGCTCTCAGTATCAAAGTAAATTTCTGAGTTAAAACAGCCACAGCATAAAAACATACTTTATATCAAAAATATGATTTGAAGAAGTAAAGATGTGGAGTCAAGTCCTTCTGTTTAATTTTACTGAAAAAGCTGGTGCGAAATGCAATTGTATACTCATCTTGGCTAAAATTATATTAGGTAAAATTATTGACGGGTGACATTTTACTCCTTTAGGTGGGTAAAATGCACTTCATGGCTAAGTTATGAATTGAGAAATTAGAAGACTGGGAGTGTCTGCACAGTGGACTCACATCAAGGGGTTCAGATGATATCATAAACCTCCAGGATGATGCTTGTGCAGTTTATAACGGTTACCTTAACCCAACCTAGTTATCAGATTTTAAAGCTTCTGGTGAAAGCCAGGAAACTATTCAACCCATCTTGCCTGTACTGGCTCTATAAAAGAGCTAGTCCCTATACTTTCATCATACCTTTCTAAAGTTTATTGCAATGGTTAAAAAAAATCTCATTTAAAACCAGTCTCATTTTTAAGTTTTCTATTCCATCATACTTCAATAAGTCGGTATTAATGAGCTCCAAGAAATAGTATCAGTAAAAGTTATGTTCCCCCCCCCACCCCCTTTTAAACCATCAGTGTCTATGTTCTCCAAGCTCTGTGTGTGCAAACAGATAGAATGTTAGGAGACACAGTTTAGCTGCCTCCCACTCCCTTCCAGGCAAATTTTGTTTTATGTGGTTGCAATCTGCTCTACTGCCAGTCTCTAAATCCCTGAACCCTGCTCCTCGCCCAGAGGATTTCAGTCCTCCCAACCATTGCAAACCTGAGGAATCATCTCTTCTTCCACCCCCCCTACCTTTCCCAAAGACCACCATTGCTGAGGTGGGAGATTCTCATGCCCATTTGTTGATATGTTACCTCTCTCTCCCTCTGGCCCCCTGCTTCCCCTTTCCTCCCTACTGATGTGAACAGTGACAGTGATGTATTTGGACTTTCAGAAGGCTTTCGATAAGGTCCCGCATAAGTGATTAGCATGCAAAGTTAAAGCACACGGGATTGGGGGTAAGGTACTGACTTGGATAGAGAACTGGTTGGCAGACAGGAAGCAAAGAGTTGGAATAAACGGGTCTTTTTCCGAGTGGCAGGCAGTGACTAGTGGGGTACCGCAGGGATCAGTGCTAGGACCCCAGCTATTCACAATATATATATATATATAAATGATCTAGACGAGGAAACTAGATGTAATATCTCCAAGTTTGCAGATGGCACAAAGCTGGGTGGACATGTGTGCTGTGAGGAGGATGCAGAGAAACTCCAGTATGATTTGGACAGGTTGGGTGATTGGGCAGATGCATGGCAAATGCAGTATAATGTGGATAAATGCGAGGTTATCCACTTCGGTGGCAAAAACAGGAAGACAGATTATTATCTGAACAGCAATAGATTGAGAAAAAGGGAAGTGCAACGAGACCTGGGTGTCCTTGTGCACCAGTCACTGAAGGTAAGCATGCAGGTGCAGCAGGCGGTTAAGAAGGCAAATGGTATGTTGGCCTTCATAGCAAGAGGATTCGAGTACAGGAGCAAGGATGTCTTGCTACAGTTGTACAGGGCCTTGGTGAGACCACACCTTGAGTATTGTGTGCCGTTTTGGTCACCTTATCTGAGGAAGGATGTTCTTGCCATGGAGAGAGTGCAGCGAAGATTCACCAGACTGATACCTGGGATGGCAGGAATGACGTATGAGGAGGTTGGGTCGATTAGGCTTATATTCGCTAGAGTTTAGAAGAATGAGAGGGGATCTCATTGAAACTTATAAAATTCTAACAGGACTAGACAGGCTAGATGCAGGAAGGATGTTCCCGATGGCGGGGGAGTCCAGAACCAGGTTTCACAGTCTAAGGATAAGGGGTAAGCCATTTAGGACTGAGATGAGGAGGAATTTCTTCACCCAGAGAGTGGTGAACCTGTGGAATTCTCTACCACACAAGGCAGTTGAGGCCAATTCATTAAATATATTCAAGAAGGAGTTAAATATATTTCTTAAGGCTAAAGGGATCAAGGGATATGGGGAGAAAGCAGGGACAGGGTACTGAATTTGGATGATCAACCATGATCTCATTAAATGGCGGAACAGGCTCGAGGGGCCGAATGGCCTACTCCTGCTCCTATCTTCTATGTTTCTATGTGACGTTCACAGGACTTTTCACTTTTGCAACTGCCCCCCCCCCCCCCCCCCCCCCCCAAGTAAACCTCTTAGGTAAAGTAAAGCACAGGAATAGAACAAATATTGCACTGCCTGGATCAGTGCTTACTGATTTTATATTTCTTCACTAATTTTGCTCCCCTTTTCTGAAGGTGTTGACTGATGTTGAGGTAGAAGTGTCACAATCCTTTGGTACTTCAGTCAAGCACCCATTCTTCATCTGTGAGCCTTGACAGTGAGTGTTGATGGGCTATGCATCAGCCTTGGCTCATAGGCAGTATTCTCACCTCTAGACAGAAGGCCATGAGTTCAAGCCCCATACCAGAGATTCAAGCATATCATTTAGTGCATTACTGAGTAAGTGCAGTACTGTCAGGTGTCATCTTTCAGATCAGATGCCAAACCAAGGTCCCAACTGCCCTCTTAGGTGGACCTTAAAAAATCCCATAGTACAACAACAACAATAGTACTATTCGAAGAAGAGCAGGGGAGTTCTCCCTAGCCAATATTTACCCCTCAACCAACAAGACCATAGAAAAGCAGATTATCTGGTTATTATCTTAACTTGTTGGGTTTTGCTGTGCACAAATTGGCTGCTGCATTTTCCGACATTACAACTTTGACTGCACTTTTTTTGGCTGTGAAGTGCTTTGGGATGTCCTGAGGTCATGAAAAATGTTACATAAATGCAAGTTAGTTCTTCCTTTTTTATTTGAGGGTATTACCGCCAAGCTTGATCCGGTCATTGCAGCATATCCACACCTATGCGCTTTGCACCAGGGGTCACTGTATAGATATTGGTTGATTTCCGATCACCCCTCCAGCCAAGCATGTTGAGGTCAACGGTAGTGTTGTCACTGCCAATCCAGCAGAGATCAACTAACTCTACACAGACCAGGGATTAAATGTGGGATGTTGATTTTGTTGTTGTTGTAATTATTCCCATACTGTGAAACCTTCTATGGTCATTATGAAGAGGCAGACTGGTTATTGCCACTCATCTGGTTATTGCCACACAACAAAGAATAGACAAAGCAGCAAACTTCACTTGCAGTTTCCTTTGAAATGAAACCTGGAATTATTAACTGATATATGAACTCATATTCACAATAGACCCTTTACATCATTGTGCACCCTGCAAGAATACCAAGAATAAATAGCTCTTCAAAATATCTATTTGTTTTGATAGATCAGAAAATTAATCTTAAACAGACATGTTTAAAAGACTCAAAAATGATATCACACCGATGGCAACAGTGCAATCTTATCATGCACTGGCTCAAGCAGTCTGCTTAAAACTGTATTCAGATTAATTTATAATTGAGAACCAACAAGAACAGTACAATGGTAACATAGGAACATTAGTAGACCATTCAGCCCCTCGAGCCTGCTCGGTCATTCAATTATATCACAGCTGATCTGCACCTCAACTACATTTTCCTGCATTTGCTCCATATCCCTTGATACCCTAGCAAGAAGGAAAGGCCATAGGAGCAATGCCCATTCAGCAACATGCATTTCCAGTCCTGTACAGCATGCAGGAACCAGAGGAGTGTGCCAGAATTAAGGCTTATTCGTCCCTGTTGGGCTTCACTTGTGGTGCTCATTCCAAAGGACAAGACAGCATGATTGTGACAAAAATGAAGCATTTTTTGTCTAAGATTTAGCATGCTATTGACTTCTTTAATTCTGTCATTGTATTTAAATAGTTTAAAAAACAGCTTCACTCACAAAAATCATATCCCAGTTTAATTTGATACAAATGCTAGATATTTATGTCTTTGATGCATGATAGAGGGGCTAATCCATTCAATTCAAATACAAACATCTTGTTGGATTATGGTTTTGATTGGCAGTTGTATCACATGAAATCACCAGATAAAACCAATAGCTGAAGTAAACAGAAGCAGGTTCTCTGTTCATTTCCTGGGCATAATACAAAAATACTTAGATATCTGGACAAGCGAAATCAATCTGAGAAACAGGGATCTTGAGCTTACCTACAAGTGTAGTCTGAAAGACAAAAGACAAATAATATCTACAGTAAACAAAAGAGTGAAGAAAACCCCAAAAATGTAACACAGTTTTGCATGGCTTACCAGAGATTAAATGACCTGACCTGCCTTGCACGGAGGAGATCCTTGTGAAGCTATGGACATGAGGGGGGTTATTTTAACTTAACTCGCCAAGGGGGAACCCACGGGATCGGGTAGAATGCCGGTTTTACACCTCGCCCAATATTACTCTCCATTGACTCAATAGAGAATAAAATCGGGCGGAGTGTAAAACCAGCGTGTCACCTGATCTCGTCAGTGTCCCAACAGGCGGGTTAGGTTCAAATTGCTCCCAAGGTATCTGTGGTCATCCCTTTTGGAATGAAAAGTGCATCAGCCACATTCCAAAAGTTGGTGGATTCCTTTCTAATTGGGTCTGTGATTGTGCAATGGCATATGTAGATGGGAACTGGGATAAACACCTTTCCTACACCAAAGATGTGCTGGCCCGAATACAGAAGACAGGGCTAATGGTAAATGTGGAAAAATTACATGGGGGTAAGTGGAGATACTGCAACACAGATACCGTGTGAGTGGGGGAACTCAAAGACTGGATAGGGCTAAAATACCCAAATTTAAGTATTCCTATGAATAGGGCTATTAGGGGAGCCACGAATCTGCGTCCCGAGTGCGTATAATCTGGAAACTGTCTCTGAACCAGGTAGTCTCGTGGAAAAACTGTGAGGACACCTTTCAACAAACTTAAAGGACTCGATTTTCCAAGCCCCGAGGAGGCGGGTTTGGAGGCGGGAGTGGTGGGAAAATTGCAGAATCGGGGGGCAGGAACCCATCCTGCCCCAACCCGCCTCCGTGCCAATATCCCAGGAGGCGGGTACCCGACCTGTGCTGGGAGCCACCTCCCTGAGGCAGGAAGGGGATTAGTGCCAATTAACTGCCTGTTAACAGGTAGTTAACAGGCAGTTTTTTGCCTAATCCCTATTTTCAGCCCTGAAGTGTGGGCTGTCCGACAGCTCCAAACCACGCCAAGTTAGCGAGGCGGACCGTCGGTCTGCAGGGGTTGGAGGGGTCGAGATGTCCGTTGTGCAGGTGAGTGATGGGTGCATGTGTGCAGAGGTAAGTGTGTGAGGTAAGTGTAAAGTGTTTTAATAAGTTTTACTTACCTTTACTTTCTCCTACAGGCTTCCTTCCTTCAGTTCTCGGGAGTCCCTCAGCTCACCGGCACAGAAAGCAGAATGGCCGCTGAATTGTCAAAAGCAGCAGCCTCTGCTTTCTGGTCTGGAGAGCTCTCTAACTGAGTCTGAGTAGAAGGACTCAAGTTAGAAGACAGATTGTCAGTGTTTGACTGCTTCACAGAGCTGTCAAATGCTGATTTTTCATCCGTCAAAAGCTCTTGACAGATGAAATGTCAATCGCTGACGTCACCAGTAACCAGGTGTCCCTTAATTGGCCTGCTGAGCCTGCTGGGGAAGGATATTTCTTGCCATGCAGGGAGTTCAGCGAAGATGCACCAGGCTGATACCTGGGATGGCAGGAATGACGTATGAGGAGAGATTGGGTTGATTGGGCTTATACTCGCTGGAGTTTAGAAGAATGAGAGGGGATCTCATTGAAACTTATAAAATTCTGACAGGACTGGACAGACTAGATGCAGGAAGGATGTTCCCGATGTTCAGGGAGTCCAGAACCAGGGGTCACAGTCTAAGGATAAGGGATAAGCCATTTAGGACAGAAATGGGGAGGAATTCATTAAATATATTCAAGAAGGAGTTAGATATATTTCTTAAGGCTAAAGGGATCAAGGGATATGGGGAGAAGGCAGGAACAGGATACTGAATGTGGATGATCAGCCATGATTGCATTGAATGGCGGAGCAGGCTCGAGGGGCCGAATGGCCTACTCCTGCTCCTATCTTCTATGTTTCTATGTTTACAAGGTCAATCGAGGGAAAATAGTGTGGGTTGGCCACAAGTCGATGGAGGCGGGACTACAACCCAAAAAGTGGGAATCCCGCCTCCAAAAGCTCCCCATTGACAAAATCGAGCCCAAAGAGTCACTCTGCAGAGACCCTGTTCTTGCCAGTGCAGATTACACACGGAAGTTTGCAGTCCCGTCGATGTATCTGACAAGGTATTGGATAAGTGAGCTGCAAGAGATAACTGTATTGTCACAGTCCTTTGGAAACAACTTATGCAGGGCGAGAAATCTGGGAGGGAAAAATTGTATTGTTCCCAGTTTCTGAATTAGTCCCAAATACAAATAAGCAAATTAAAACAACTGGAACTGGGTCATATTGCAGAACTATTAGAAGCAATTCTGCAATATAAATGGGGTATTAGTAACCCGGTAACTACAATTTCTTTCTGTCAATCAATGCTATTATAACCCTGATCTTGTGTCACAATTCTATTTAAAACCTAACTAATGATGGTGGTGGGTAGAAGAATAACAGTGGCTGGGATTGTATTTAGGTTTGCAATATACTCTTGGGGTCTGAAGGATGATAAATTTCTTGTAATTTATAGCTATATAACACAATCCCAGCCATTCATTGTTCTGTAGGTATCACAGTCCTTGAGCCAAAGACACTTTTTGTGCAGTGACAAGCTACTGAAAGAAGGCTGGATCAAGGGAAATTAGAAATTTCTGAGAACCAGTAGCAAATGATCGTGCAATCAACCGATTGTAGTTGAAGAAGAGATAATAGCTGCAGTTGGCTGAAATAGCGTAAGAGCAACCGAACCGAAGGGGATATTGGAAAAGACTGGCTTTTCCAAAGAATGCAGCCATCACAAACATAAGGAATTTTAGTTTAGAGAAAGCAATCTAGATGGCAGTGGTAGCTGCCACTCAGCTGTGCAGCAATACGTACAATATGCTTGTCTTACTGCAGCTAGAAAACCTGCTATTTGTCAATATTACATGCTGAAGATACTTTGAAAATGGCATTAAAAAGTGCTGGATCCTTAAAAGTGGTTCGCAACAGGTATCCTTAATTGTATAAATGGCATTACAACCAGATCAGCCATGATCTCATTGAATGGCGGAACAGGCTCAAGGGGCTAAATGGCCTACTCCTGTTCCTATGTTCCTAACCTGATACAAGCCAGTAACTTGAACATGATGGCTACTTCAGAAATTTGGTTTTGTTTTATGTATGCTGTCATTCTGTGACTGAAATAGTCTTAGCAGAATAGAAAGAGATGGTAAATGGATCTTTTATTAACAGACGAGCAGTACAAGGAAATACTAAGTTATGTTGAACAGTAATAATATTGGTGCAGTTCTGTATCTTGATGTGTAAGTATACATGCATCTATCAAGTAGCAAAATAATGTAATTGCAAAAAGACAAGGGGAATATTTTATGTTCTGTGTGTAAAGTCAAAGGAAATTCATTAAACTGGGAAGTTTATAATGAGGGTTAAGTAAAATAATTTTAAACTTTACATGCAAAGCAAAACAAGTGTACCAAGAAAAAGGATTGATTTAGTGACAGGCTTGGAATAACATAATTAATGACAGTGAGGCTTTGTTATCTAGCTCCTCGCAGGGCTACCCTGTTGTAATCTATAGTGCAAATATTAACTGTTTACACAGGCACAATATCCGTTTGGGATTATTTCTAAACCCTGGAGTTGTAATCTAAACTCCACACTGGAAGTTGGTACCTTCTGTTTCCTGTAACCGATGATACTGCAGGTATTATCCTGAGGCACCCAAAGAGGGTGTTGTCTTGTAAAAGAACATTCAACTACCTGGGAGAGAATGTATATAACTCATGATGTGGCTTTCAAGGACAACAATGTCTGGAACTATTAATGCCATCCTGCATAGTGTTCTCACAAAAGATTTGAAGCTTAACAGCCATCAAAACAAAGCTGGTAGGAATGTACTGGTTTACGATGCCCTGCAGAAAATCTTTGGACAAGGTCTTTTGATAATTACATATGTGTATTTTTTTTTTCATTGCTAATCTATTTAGGGATAGCCCATTATTAATCCTGACAGGAAGGTGCCTAAATTGGCAGAGCTGTACAAAAATCGGTGAAAGATGCACCCTGTGAGCTAGTCTTAGCGAATACTGGGTTTTCTCAAAGTACCGGCACACACTGGCTTCTGTCTGATCGATCTCTTTCCCCGATCTAGGTGTGTACAAACATAAAGACAGGCACGTGTGAATTAATTTCTGAACAGCATCAGTTCTCATCCACTTCCCTCAGAAACGTGGCAGAATTCTGTCACCGCACAAAACATTTCTCTCGCAGAGCTCAGGCAAGATAAATTGTTGGAACTCAGCAGTTTCATGAGCACTCAATTACAATCCTTCATATCTAAAATAATTCTGTAAAACATGGTAGCACAGAAGGAATAACCATGAGAAATCTTTATAAGGTGAAATAACTGAATTTATGGCTTTAAAGATTTTTTTTGAATTCCAGTTGTTGTCCTTATATGCAGTTAAACAATGATTTTTAATAATACATCCATGCAATTAAATATTTCCAAGATTACACTTATTTTTAAAAAGCCCATGTTATGCAGTCATACTCTGTATTCTGTGTTACCTTGTTGTGATAGCTTTAGATTGTCTACAATTAAACAGTATCTTAAAATGACATTATAACATAGCTTATGGTATTTTATAAACCTTTTAGTGTGCTGTAGAAATTATTAATAAACATTTTGTGATGGACAGCTTATTCAGATAAGTGGAATTAAACCGTCTAAAATGCAGTTATAGTTCGAAAATCAGAAAATAAAAAAGCAACTGTTTATAAAATGATGAAACAATTATTAAATGAAAAATAACTGCTATAAGCTGTTGTCAAAAGAAAAGACCCATTGATGAGGCTTCCATCTACAAAGAACAATGTGCTCTACAGAAAAGAAAGTAAATCTTACCAAAGGACTGAATGCAGGTCTCGAGTAGGTCATCTAGGCTGGCCCCTTTAGCGAGCTGTCCCAGGGACATCATTACGCTCACCCGAGTGATCTGAGCAAGGTTTAGGCTGGGTATACCGTAGCTTCTCTGCCGAGGAGCAGTGGCAACTTTAAGGTTTGTGCATTCTTGCTGGGGTTTCCTGGAAGATGAAACAGTAGCAGTTGGAGAAGTGTCAGATTGCTCAGCTGAATCTCACATGAGTATACCATCAGGGCAGAGCACAGAGGATAAAAGTGAAACCCCCTCGAGCTGGACTGGTAGGAGCCATCACCCATTGGCAACTGAAGCAAATAACACACATTGTGGAGGCTGCATTTCATATGCAAATTCAAACACTACAGAAAAAAAAAGTTCACTGTAGCCTGTGAACACAGGCATGTTGTTTCAAACCAACTGGCCATGGAAGACACAGAAAGCTATGTCTGAAACCCACAGTACACACATAGTTATACAGCAGAGAAGAGACCCTATATACTGTATGATTTGCATAAAATGGTTGTTAAATTTGATGTTTTAAAAACATAGACCTTTGGTGTGAACAATAATAGCATGGAGCTGAATGTATAGCCCATATGCTAATTGTATAATTTATTAATTATAATTGCCAAAAATGAAGATCTAAATATTTTTGTTCCAATATTTCAAATGAATTGTTCATGTTATGTTGACTGTTAATGTGCTACAGATAGGATCTAATTTTTTTAAGCTAAATTTAGGTAACTGACATTCCTGCATAAAGTGCCAGAGATGCACTGTTCAAATGTTACATTTAAAAATTAACAGACACTTCATTTTCTACAAATTATTTTAAACATTTTAAGATGCAGAACCTGAATATGATTGGCACCATGCTAACACTGAAGGAAGTCAAACATTTTCAGAAAATATATTTCACATCAACAGCTGAGATTTTATTTTAAAAATCAATTATTATTTACTGTTCTAACTTTCTTGCAACCTTCCAGAGGTTGAGATTTAGAAATTTTACCCATTGTTTGGATGCAAAGCTTATTCAATAGCCCTGACAATGGGAAAAGTAGCCCTCTGAGAGGTGGAGTTTAATTGCTAATTCCTAAACTTAAATACAGGCATTGACTATATTTATTTCATCTGAGAATTTCTTCATCATCAGCTGCTATCTTTCATTCCTTTTACTGATGTGGATGAATGATGAGCACTTAACTGAATTTTCGACTTGAAGTTTCTTAGATTGAACTAATCTGGGGGCGAAATTCAACTTGGGTGGGGATGCAAAACAGACAGGAACGCTTCTGCCACCAGTTATACGCTCCACCAGATTCCACTAACTTCGATGGAACTGAATTTCAGACGAAATGTATAACGGGCAGCAGTTGCAATACCGTCCAATTTGCACCCCCGCCCAAGTCGAGTTTCACCCCCTTTAAATTTAATAAACACCAAATTTTATGATCAGATTCACTTGCCCTTTAAAAACTGTAATATCATATACAGATACATCGAGGCATATAATGTTCCTCTATTCACTTGTAATGACATTTTTGTGTCGCAATTAGCTACTTGCCATTTTAGAAGTTGGCAAATAATAGTTGGTGCCTATGGTTATAGACTCAGCATTAAAGGCACGGTATATTAAAATCAAGAAATGCTGCTTTATAGTCCTTTTCCCTTTATCTGTACTTGCCTTTAACATTATATCTAGAATGCTACAGATTCTGTACTGCATACTGTAGCATTTCTGTACTACCTTTCAAAAAACCATATAGCAATATTCAAAGAAGTAAACAACAAATAAAAACATAAAGTGCTGGAAGCACTCAGCAGGTTAGTCAGCATCTGTGGAGAGAAGCAGTGTTACCGTTTCAGCTCGATGGCCCTTCATTAGTTCTAACAAAGGGTCATCGACCTGAAACGTTAACTTGATGTATCTTTCTCTATGAATGCTGCCGGACCTGCTGAGTGTTTCCAGTATTTTACGTTTTCATTTCAGATTTCCAGCATCTGCAGCATTTTGCTTTTTGTTTAAAAGTAAGTAATATTTTAGGGTTAAACATTTCTTACATAGTGGTTTAGTGGGGAGGGGTTTAATTTGCATGGACGGTAGCCAACATTGACTCATTTCTCAACACTGAGCTTTCCACTCTGGCTGGGGAAGGTGTGTGCAGGCCAGTGATGTGAAATCTGCATTGTGAGGGGCAGCTCAGCCTGCTTGCAGCCAGAACAAGTGGTGAGTAGCATTACCGAGGTGGTCTTTAGTAAACCACGGATGGGGGGGTCTTCACTTCTTCAAAGGCCGCAGCAAAGCCTCATTTGTGGAACATCACTGTTACTGAAGATAGGGTTGCCAACTCTGATTGGACGCATTCCTGGAGGTATTGTTACATGACCCCAGCGCCTCCAACTGCCCCGCCCCCACACTCCCGCCATTGGTCGCCTGACACGGCCATTGTCACGGCACATCGCCTTCCCACGCCAAATGGAAAGTGAACACACTGTTCATTACCCAATTGGATGGTTCTTGACCATCAGTCAAACAGCCTATTTTACCATCTCCAATATTTTTTTAACTAATAAATGAAAGTGTTCAAAGAAAATGAAAAGAAAACATTTTTTTTAACGCCCCAAGAATTTTTCTCCAGGGTTGCTGGAAGCAGTGTCCTGGAGATTCATCTTAAATTTCTGGAGATGCCAGGACAGTCCTGGAGTGTTGACAACTCTAGTTGAAAGTGGGGCCATGTTTTGGGCCAGCTGAAGTCCCTTTCTTTTGCTCTGTTGATCGAACACCAGGAGCAGTATTGTTCCTGATATCAACACAGAAGCCTGTGTTAAGTGCCAGTGACTTTTACATTTATGAGTGCTTATCCCGAATTACTGATTCATTAAAATTAGCACTCGATAGTTTTTGTGCTGAAGTGGATGGGGGAGTGAGAGAAGAGGGAGATAAGGAAATATGAATGTGTGGAATAAGAAAAAGTGAAAAAAACAGGTCCATCAAGTCTGTTTCATTCACAGATTATGTATGCCGTACCATATCCTGGACCTTAACCCAATTTACTTAATCTCATGAAGCTTCTACAAGCTTGTTCCTGCTCTACAAAGGTAACCAACCTTCAAGATATTTGTTTAGCCTACATTATTAATTTATGATGAGTTGGTTTCAATGGCAGGAGATTTTAAAGGTCCCCATAACTTCTTAACCCAGTGCATCAGAGAGCTATAAGAGGCAAAGTTTATCTTGATTTGGTAGTTGTAAATGACCCAGGAAACGGAAGTTGTATCACTGCTGGGGGAACACAGAATGATAAAGATTAACATGATCTCAGAGACAGATACTAAAGACCAGGAGCTATGTCTATAATTCTAAAAGGGCTAAATTCGACGAAATGAGGGAACAACTAAAACAAATATTATGGGAGGTTTTAAAATTCTCATCCTTGCTTTCAAATCCCTCCATGGCCTCGCTCTTCCCTATCCTTGTAACCTCCTTCAGCCCTATAACCCTCCAAGATCTCTGCTCTCCTCCAATTCTGGCCTCTTGCACATCCGCGATTCAGGGTAAACCCCGATAATGGATTAGAAACTGGTTAAAGAATAGGAAACAAATACTCATTGAAGGAGTTATGTCAGAGTTGGGGATGGTGTATAGAGTGGCGCACCTCAGGGACACAGGTTCAAACTGGAGAAGGGCACTTTTAGGGTAGATATTAGGAAGTTCTTCTTCGCACAATGAGTGATCAACATGAGGAATAAACTTCCAACTACAGTAGTGGAGCCAAAAACCCTGGAATCATTAAAAAAATAATTGGATGCTACAATGTGGTGACATTAGAATCTTTTTGGATGGATGAATCAAGATGGACTGAGTGGCTTTCCTCGTCCATAATTATCTTGTGAAGTCAGCAACCACTATGTTCTTCTGTAGGATTAGAGCATTTCTATATTTATATATATTTATATCTTTGTTATGTTCAGTCCCAATCATAACCAGATGCCCAGCTAATTTTTTTTTTAAAAAGGGGTTAAGTGATGCAGCAGTAATTACTTTTACCTAGAGTCTGTCCACAGATCTGCTATTCTCGTAAGGCAATTGTTAATTTTGTAATGTCATTTTGTAATGTAATTTTGCAATGTAATTCTGTGCTGGCAGTCCAAGCTAAATAGTTGCTTATGTCTACATTATCTGTCTCCATATTTAAGCTCCAGTGAAAACAACTTCATTTCTGAGTCTTCGTAACATAAAGTGCTTTTACATTGTTAGAGCGCTGTTGACTATGGTGAAGGCATTGCTCAATAAACAACCCGACCTCCATAAAGCCAGAGACCCACCATTTCACACATCTCCCAACTTGCTGACACATCAACAGTCATGCATTGTTGACCTGCATATTGGTAAATTATTAGTTTGGGTGATACCAGCTTAATATGATCACACTCAAATCCTTTTTCCCTTTTGTGTTTTTTTTGTGGGACCAAAACAGTACCCATTCATTACATGTATCTTTTGTGTTCTCTCTTCCAAAAGGGAAATATCTTACTTTTATCCATATTAAAATCTAAATACGATTCCTTAGCTCATCTACTTAATTGGTCCAGATCTCCTTTAAATGCTCTTTTATATATTAGTCATGCGGCGATAAAAGAAGTACCCTCCTCCAGATCCTTTGTAAATGGTGTGAACAGCATGACCAAGAAAACACCTTTGCAAAATTCAAGTAGTCACTGTTCCCAACAACAAGCTTATTCCACTGATCATAACCTCTGAAATCACTCCTACTAGCAACCTGTTATTTCTGTTTCTGTCAGTTTCACCGTGGGCACTCCTAGGATTAAAACTAAGAATTAAAGTTCCAGTGGGACCTGCACTGGTGGAGGTTAAACGTCAAGGAAGAATACTGCTGGGGAAAAAAAACATTGGCCCAATTTTAAGCGAGTATACATTGAAGTTGCAGCTCACACTTCTCTTTCATATTGTTTGCAGAAGTCTGCACAAGAGCCACTTCTGACACACTTGTGAAAAAAACTTTGAACATCTGCATCCTTGCAAAATTAAAATTGATAGGTAAGAAGGTGAAGATTCCAAGTATGCACCCTAGACATCAGTCACATCATTGCCAGGAAAAGTGAAACCGTTAAACAAGTTTAGCAAGATTTTTTTTGGGGTGAAGGTTGAACTCTAATATGCTAACCTATAATAATATAACTCAGATCAATCAGTACTTCCTAATACTGAGAGATACCAAAAATAAACATTGATCTTTAAGGTTGTGGAATATCTGTGCAATAGTTTCAATTGGCAAAAATATAAAGTTTACAAAAATCCGAAAGTTGTGATAGCTGAGTTATGGAGCAACTGGTTACAGGATATTTGTGTCTGAAATTAGAATTAAAGGCAGAGTTAGTTTTTTGTAAATATTTCAGGTTAAAAGACTGAGGTTGGAGGGCTGAAACTGTTATTAAAAATAAGTCCCCCTCCTCCCCGACCCCCAAACCCATAGGGTTGATTTTCAGTGTGCCGTGAGGCGGGCTTTTAGGCGTGCGGGGGGCTAAAATCCCAAATTCGGGGGTCCCGACACCATCCCGCCCAAAACCTGCCTCCACGCTAGGTTAGAGCAGGCGGGCCATCGGGTTGAAGGACTTGGAGGGGTCACGATGTCGGTGTTCAGGTGAGTGATGGGTGCATGAGTGCAAAGGTAAGTGTGTTTGGTGTGTCTAAAGTGTGTAAAGAAGTTTAAATTACCTGTACTTACCTTAACAGCCTTTCTTCCTCTAGGTTTCGGGAGTCCATCATCTAACCGGCACAGAAAGCAGAATGGCTGTGATCTGTCAAAAGTGACAGCCTTCAGCTTTCATTGCCAGTGAGAGTTCTAACTGAGTCTGCGTAGAAGGACTCAGGTTAGAAGTCAGACTGTCAGTGTTTGACAGCTTCAAACAGCTGTGAAACACTGATATTTCATCTGTCAAGAAGTCTTGAGAGATTAAATTTCAGTCTGTGACGTCACCTGTTGCCGGGTGGCCCTTAATTGGCCTGCTGAGCCCGCTGGGCAGACTCAACAAGGTCAATCAAGGGAAAATTGCGTGGATTGGCCGGACGGTGATGTAGGCAGGACTAAAACCCGAAAGTTGTAGTCCCGCCTCCTTCCCGACTGCTGAATGAAAATCCAGCCCATAGTCTCGGTATCTGAAAATGGGCAAACTTCCACAAGTTTCTGTTTGGTGTGGGAGAGGGGGGAGCTGGTACAAGTCATTTGCTCTTCTAAAATCAAATTAACATTTCATATCTTCAAAAGACTGCTCTAATAGCGCTGAAAGTTATCCCTTGTCCATTCTGAGATCAGACTGTAGGCACAACTCACTAATACAGATCAACTTTTCAGCGGTGCAGTGGATTAAATAGTCAATAGCATATATTGAATATAAAATACTTTGCACAATTCACATTTTACAAACCTTAAAATATCAAGATATATTAGAACTCTTTCCCCCAAAAAGCTGTTGAGGCTAAGTCAATTGAACATTTCAAAACTGAGACTGAGAGGTTTTTGTTAGACAAGGGTGTTAAGGGTTAGGGAACCAAGGCTCGGAGACAGAAAGCAGAGGGTAATGGTTGATGGGTGTTTTTGTGACTGGAAGGCTGATTCCAGAGGGGTTCTGCAGGGTTCAGTACTAGGTCCCTTGCTTTTTGTGGTATATATCAATGATCTAGACTTGAATATAGGGGGTATGATTAAGAAGTTTGCAGATGATACTAAAATTGGCTGTGTGGTTGGTCAGGTGGGCAGAACAGTGGCAAATGGAATTAAATCCGGAGAAGGTTCGAATCCAGCCTCGGGCGACTGTCTGTGTGGAGTTTGCACATTCTCCCCGTGTTTGCGTGGGTTTACTCCGGGTGCTCCGGTTTCCTCCCACAGTCCAAAGATGTGCGGGTTAGGTTGATTGGCTATGATAAATTGACCCTTAGTGTTAGGGGGATCAAATGCGTGGGGTTACGGGGATAGGGTGGGATATGTGTTGGTGTAGGGGTTACGGGGATCGGGTGGGATATGTGTCGGTGCAGGCTCGATGGGCCGAAATGGCCTCTATCTGCACTGTGTGGTTTCTGTGATTCTGTGGTTCTGTGAAGTGTGAGGTAATGCATTTGGAGAGGTCTAACAAGGAAAGGAAATACACATTAAATGGTAGGACACTGAGTAGTGTAGAGGAACAAAGGGACCTTGGAGTGCATGTCCACATATTCCTGAAGGTAGCAGGCCAGCTGGATAAGGTGGGTAAGAAGGCATATGGAATGCTTGCCTTTATTAGCCATGGCATAGAATACAAGAGCAGGGGGGTTATGCTTCAACTGTATAAAACACTAGTTAGGCTTCAGCTAGTGTACTGCATGCAGTTCTAGTCACCACATTACAGGAAAGATGTGATTACACTAGAGAGGGTACAGAGGAGATTTACAAGGATGTTGCCGGGAGTAGAGAATCTTAGCTATGAGGAAAGACTGGATAGGCTGGGTCTGTTTTCCTTGGAACAGAGGAGGCTGAGGGGAGACCTTATTGAGGTGTATAAAATTACGAGGGCCATAGGTAAAGTGGATAGAAAGGACCTATTTCCCTTAGTAGAGGGGTCAAAAACCAGGGGGCACAGATTTAAAGTAATTGGGGGAAGGTTTAGAGGGGATTTGAGGGGAAATGTCTTCACCCAGAGGGTTGTGGGGGTCTGGAACTCACTGCCTGAAAGGGTGGTAGAGGCAGGAACCCTAACCACATTTAAAAAGTACTTGGATGTGCACTTGGGATGCTCTAACCTGCAGGGCTACGGACCAAGAGCTGGGAAGTGGGATTAGGCTGGATAGCACTTTGTTGGCCGGCGCGGACACGATGGGCTGAAATGGCCTCCTTCCGTGCTGTTACTTTCTATGATTCTATGATTCTAGGTGGGCAGATGGAGTGAAGATACAAATTTGAATGGCGGAACAGGCTCGCGGGGCTGAATGGCTTACCCCTGTTCCTATGCAAGATGTAAATAGTCATAAGCTGCAATTAATGAACTAAAATAAGAAAAGGCCCACAACAAAAAATATTCTTGTAGAATAAAAATCGCAGACTAAAATTATTTTGAAGCAGTAGAAAAATATTAGTCTTGGAAGGATAATACTGGTCAGTAACAAACAAAATGCTTTACCTTAAGCTCTAGGAAAAATAGCTACAAGTAAGATTGTAAGATAAGAAGTTGCTGAGACGCGAAGTACAAACAAACTTTGACTCACTGAATTTCTTTGATTCTTCCTAATGTTCCCATATTGTCCGTAGGCTGACATGCTGCATTTTGCTGGTATCTCATCGCTCGTACAACACCACAGGCCGTAAAATGACAGAGCTCAGCTCATGCTTCAGCAACAACTGCGCCCTCTCGCACGGCTGCTGTTAAAAAGTGTCTTCAAAAGGAAATTTATTTTAAGTGATGCAAATTTCCGACCGCCAGAATTGAGATCTTATCATCCCGCAGCGAGGAGGTAGCTGCTTGTCTGAACGGGCAGACGCGTTTGCCGGGCATTGTAAGATCTGCCCTTATCTAACCTTGTTATGCAAATCAGCCTGTTTTCTGAGACAAACATACCTTCAACAAGCCGAAACAAACAGAGGAAATCGTATGGACTGAAGTTCCTATCACACACGTGACATGATGGCAATTATAATAATCAGTGAAGCTCAGCTCGCTTCAACAAATATCCGTATTTTGTAGATGTTCTTTTAATGGTTGTTTTTCATAGACTCTGACGAACGTGCATTTTAAAATATGTAGTCTATGATAAAGTCACAAATGGCGTTTAGTAAAGAAACATTATAGGAGGTGAAAGTTTAGTACGTATGGTGGAAACTAGTTGTAGCCTTGCGATAAGTTGGTGAAGTTTCAATAGAAATAATATTCAAGTCTTTCAGTTATGTATGGTATCTAGACTTTTGAATTAATGTTTGTAGTCAGAATGATACCATTTTGGTAGTGAAATACAAAATTACATTTTCACTTAAAAAAAACATTCATTTTTTTTGTTGTTTAAAACTTAGACTGATTCAAATTGCTACATTGATCATTTTGTATAGTTGTGAAAGCCACTAGCATAATTGGGGCCCAGAACGCACACGGTGGAGTAAAAATTTGCTTGCGTCCAAAACGCACGCGCAGGGGGCGCTTGAACAGACTTGCATTTATATAGCGCCTTTCACGACCACTGGACATCTCAAAGCGCTTTACAGCCAATGAAGTAATGTCGCTGTTTTAATGTGGGAAACGCAGTAGCCAATTTGCACACAGCAAGCTCCCACAAATGATAATGACCCGATAATGGCCCAGCAATTCAGGTCGGGGTCTTCCCACGGGTGCAAGCCCCCAACCTGCACTTACCTAGCGCGCTGGCTGTTGAGCTGTGGGCCCACGTGGGATTCCGATCCTGGGCCTCCTCCAATTGCCGGCGCACAGTGCTTGCGTATTCCAGGGGCGCAGTTAGTTCGGTGCATTCCCTGGGATCACATGGGCCATGGAGAGCCAATGGTAGCAAGGAATGCTTCATTCATAAGTTTGACAGGAAGAGCTGTCAAACCTATAAATACTATAAGCCCCAAAACATCACTAAAACTGCAAATAATTTTTTTTTTAAATCACATTTTTAAAATAAACTATAAATTACACGAAATAACTATTTTAAACAATAATTCAAATTTTTGAAAAAATTAATTACATTTTCTAACAGCTAAAAATAAAATTACCTTTCTTTAAAGTATTTAAAAATAATAAATCTGTGGAAAAAAGTTTTAATTTTAATTAATTCACCACTTACCTTGTTAAAAGCAGGCCTTGCGCCTGCTTTTTAAAAGTGTAACTGCTGGAGACTTACCCTCCTGGAGAAACCTGCAAAAAAAACGTAAGTTCAATGCGCACGCGCTGCCTCTCCGGCGCACGCGTTCAACCTCTGAACCCTTTCTTTCAGGGGAACGGAAGTGCCGGTTTCCCGCGCATGCGCAGTGCATGCACGAAACCGGCACTTTCGTTGGGCCTACGCGTGAGTACCCCATGTATACTCACGCGTTGGGACCCGAATTTCTGGGCCAATTATGGCGACCAGAACTGCATGTTGTGCTCTAAGTGTGGTCTAACCAAGGTTTGATACAGGTTTGGCATAACTTCCCTACTTTTCAATTCTATCCCTGTAGAAATAAACCCTTGTGCTTGGTTTGCCTTTTTATGGCCTTACTAACCTGTGGTGCAACTTTTAGTGATTTGTGTATTTGTACTCCGAGATCCCTTTGTTCCTCTACCTCACCTAGACTTGCACCCTCCAAGTGATAAGTGACCTCCCTATTCTTCCTACCAAAATGTAATATCTCACACTTATCTGTGTTGAACTTCATTTGCCAATTATTTGCCCATTCTGCAAGTTTATTAATGTCCTTCTGTAATTTGTTGCAGTCCTCCTCAGTATTGACTACCCCCCCCCCAATTTGGTATCATCTGCAAATTTAGAAATTGTGTTTTTGATTCCAAAGTCAAAATTGTGGACAGCAGTGGTCCTAGCACTGATCCTTGTGGAACACCACTACCCACCTTCTGCCACTGTGAATAGCTACCCTTTACTCCCACTCTCTGCTTTCTGTCTTGAAGCCAGCTAGCAATCCATTCTGCTACTTGTCCCCTGACTCTGCATTCTCTGACCTTATTCATTAGTCTATTATGGGGTACCTTATCAAAGGCCTTTTGAAAATCTAGATAAATTACAACTACTGCATTACCATTGTCTTGTATACTTCCACCTCTTCTATACCTTTAACTATTTTAACTCTTTTAAAGACTTGTATTATATCTCCCCTTAATCTTTTCTTTAATAAAAAATAAGTTTAGTCACTTGAACCTTTCTTCATAACTTAGTTCTCTAAGCTGTGGAATCATCCTAGTCACTCTTCTCTGACTCCTTCTTAAAGCGTCTATATCCTCCTTGAGGTAGGGTCACATTGTCCGCACGCCCAATACGAGACTCCCAAAACAAGCGCTCTACTCGGAGCTCCGGCATGGCAAGAGAGCCCCAGGTGGGCAGAGGAAATGCTTCAAGGACACCCTCAAAGCCTCCTTGAAAAAGTGTAACATCCCCACCGACACCTGGGAATCCCTGGCCCAAGGCCGCACAAAGTGGAGGAGAAGCATCCAGGAAGGCACCAAACACCTCGAGTCTCTTCGCCGGGAGCAAGCGGAAGCCAAGCGCAGGCAGCGCAAGGAGCGCACGTCAACCCAAGCACCCCACCCACCCGCCCCTTCAACCACCGTCTGCCCCACCTGTGACAGAAACTGTAGGTTCCGCATTGGACTAATCAGTCACCTGCGAGCTCATTTTTAATGTGGAAGCAAGTCATCCTCGGTTCCGAGGGACTGCTTAAGAAGAAGAAGAAGAAGAAGAAGACCATACACCAACTTTGGTCTTGCAATGCCAATATAATTTGTTTTAACATGTAGTCCAATGCCTCCAGATGAATCCCTGTATTGGATTTGCCTTATTAATAACTGCCTGACACTGATCAAATGCTTTCAGTGTATGACCAATGATGAATCAAATCCTTTTCCTTTTTGGCCTCTGCCAACAGAGACCCTTTCAACAACAACAACAACTTGCATTTATATAGTCGCTTTAACATCGAAACAAAATCCCAAAGTACGTCAGAGGCATAATCAAATCATCATATATACTTTTAATATTACCTGTTCCTATATGCATTGCACTACATTAATGCATCTGCCATATTTCATCCCATAATTAATCCAAGTATCACGGAAGATAGTCTGTGACCTTTCTACTCATTACTTGCCCGTATAGATGAGGGGGGAATTAAACAAGCCATTGGGCATAATTTTAACGTAACCTACAATGGAAAGTCAAATTGGTCGGGATTTCAAACAGGCAAACAATCCAATCCTGTCAGTTTCCCGCTGGCCTGGTTAGGTAAAAATGACTCCTGATCTGTCAGCAGTGAATCTGATACTAGTACAGGTACCCTGTTCCATACCATTCACAAATATCGTAAGAATAATAGAGGTCACAGAAGAAATCCTTGTGGAATGCCACTGCTTAATTTTTCCCAGACGAAGCATTTTCTATTTCTCACCACCTTGTCTTTTGATGCCAAGAATCCATTTAGACAATTTGCCAATTATGAGTCTTAAGCTTCCTTGCTAACCACAAATGAGGAACTTTGTCAACCACCCCAAGTGTCTCCATCTGTGGCCTCCTGCCGCTAGTGTTCCCTCCCACCCATCGGCCAGGCTGTCCATTTGGCCGGCTGCTGGGCGGCAGGTGGATCTACAAGATGCTAATGAAGTTCTGCCATTAAGGTCGACAGGACCTCTGCGTCCCCGGTCTTGCTGGGTTTTTCGGCCTTGCCCGTACCGGCCCCGTAAATATTGGGCCCGAGAGGATCTAAAATTTTGACCTCGTGGAAAAAAGTATTAGACCATGCTGTGAGTCTTGATCTCACCACAGGAAACATAGTTTGTAAGATGGCATCTTAAAAAGAACAGAAGAGCAAAGTTCAAAGGAGCACTGACTATAGTTGTAACAATAAAATAGAGAGAGTTTTTGACAGAGGGAGATAGATTGCTTATCAAACACATTATATATATCCTGTTCAGGAGTGTGAAGTTTTACCAGGATACAGAGTACCTTCCTTTGTTAGTAGCCGTGTCCTACTGCTATGCAGCACAATGTCCAAGTACACAGCACAACATTTCTGTCTGCTTAACTTGGGTTGTAGTATTTTTACCTATCGGTCAGGAAGTTGGGGTCTAAGCTCCATATAAGGGTTTGAGTTCATAATCAAGGCTGACACGCCAGTGAGTACTGAAGGAGTTTTCCTAGTGTCGTGGACAATATTCCTCCCTTAACTGTTACCACCAGAAAATACCAGATTAACTGATCATTCCTTTGATTGCTGTTTATGGGATGTTGCTGGTGTAGAATGATTGCCCCATTTGCCTACACAACAGTCACGGCACTTCAAAAGTAATTAATTGCGTGAGATATTTCAGGTGTAATAAAACGCTAAATAATAGCAAGTATCATTAATTATAGTATCCCATTAGGCTGTGCATAGGTGCTGTAACCTCTGGGACCTTGATTTATGTTCAGCATAGAGTGGTTGTCACTGTTAGATACTAAAAATGGGCAGCTTGGTGGTATGGTGTGTTGTGTGTTCAGCTGCTGTGCTATATAGACATAGGACACTGCATGTGATTTCACCTGCACTGAATTCCTGATCTCTAGCTGAGGTAAAAGGAAACAATAAAACTGCAGTGCAAGTCAACCCACAATGCTCTCCTGCACCTCTTAAGTGAATTGGCAATTAAATGGCAATGGTAGTTGTTTGGGGTGGGGCCATTTTTCACAATTCTGATTGCAGAAAGTTGGAGGCCTAAGGAAACCTGAAAGAATGGGGGGGGAAATTACAATGGGCTGTAAGAGTTTACGTACTCCTAGCAAAAAATACTGAACTCGGGGAGGTTCAACAGAAAAGGTTTAATTGTTGAGACTGCATGTTGAACACAAAATGGCATCAGAGCCTACACCAAGTCCGACTGCCTTTCATCAGTCCACAGCTTCGACTGCTCCTCCCCCGCTCTGGGCTTAACTATGTTGCAGATCGAGTTTCTTAAAGGTGTGATCCTTCTTAAAGGCATGACGCCTGATTTATAGTCTACGGACCGAAAAGCGGATTGTGTCCTTTCTGTGATCGGTACGCCACACAGCTCCCCCCAGAATCCGCTAGTAGGGAGTGTGGTAAACCACTGTTATCGTTTTCATTGTTGTTCACTGTTGTTCACTACTGTTATCGTTATTACACATTGTTACCTCTTGCTACTCACTGTGTACCAATGCATGCCTCAGCTGGCTCCACCCATGGCTCCGCCTACATGACCTGGTATAAAGGTGGCTGCTCGGCAACCCACTTCCTTCCTGGAACCAGTCATCCACGAGAGGCATGCTCTGTTCTTTAGTTAATAAAAACCTTTTCATTACCATCCTAATTCATCGCTTTTCATGGATTAATTGATAAGCGTATGAATTTTATTAACTAAATTAAAATGTTGGGACCTGAGCAGCAGCAACAGCAACAACAGCAGGCGTTGCTGCGAGCCCTTAGACCAGCATGCCTGGACCTCGACCCTCAAGCGGCGGGTTCAGCTACCAATTTCGAACACTGGCTGAGCTGTTTTGAATCCTTCCTAGAAGCCTCCGCCGTGATATCGGAGGAGAACAAATTAAAAGTTCTGACCGCCCAGGTGAGCCCTCAAGTATATACACTCATCCGGGACGCTACTACGTACACGGCGGCTCTCGACCTGCTAAAAGGGCAATACACGCGCCCAGTGAATACGATTTACGCCAGACACCTCCTGGGATCCCGCAGGCAGCAACCGGGGGAATCGGTCGAGGCATTTTTACGGGCGTTACAGACACTCTGCAGGGACTGCGACTGTAAGGCGGTATCGGCTGCGGCGCACACGAAGGGACTTATCTGTGATGCCTTCGTTAAGGGCCTCCAGTCCGACTACTCCCGGCAGAGACTGCTCGAAAGCAAGGAGCTCGACCTGAAGACGGCCGTAGCCCTCGCACTCTCATTAGATGCGGCCCACCGAAACCTCGAAGCATACTCACGTAACGGTGCCGCGCCATGGTCATCGCGACCTTGGGACATGGGACCGCCGCCCCCGGTACCAACTACTGCAGCGATGTCCCGAAATCAACTGGGACCGCCGCCCCCGGTACCAACTATTGCAGCGATGTCCCGTAACCAGGCCCAAAAATGCTATTTCTGTGGCCAGTTAAAACACCCTAGAGCGCGCTGCCCGGCGAAGACCGCTACCTGCTCTGGCTGCGGGAAGAAAGGCCATTACGCCAACGCCTGCAGAGGGAAACCCGCGAACGCCAGCAGCGCCGCGTGTGAACCGTGGGGGCAGCCATCTTATCCGCCATTTTGTGCACCTCCGGCCGCGTGGGGATCGGAATCATGGCCGCCGCCATTTTGCCCGCCGCACTCAACCACCATTTTGTCTCCGGACTCGACCACCGTCTCGTCTGACGACCACATCGGCTCACTCAGCCATACACTGGCCTCCGTTATGCTGGATCAAGCTCTCCCTCATCATCTGTCCAGGTCCATGATGGACATTACGGTAAACGGCCACGCCACTACTTGCCTGTTTGACAGCGGGAGCATGGAGAGTTTTATTCACCCCGACACGGTGCGTAGCCACTCCCTCACGGTCCTGCCAACGGGCCATCGGATTTCTATGGCGTCCAAGTCCCATTCAACGGACGTCGGCGGCTACTGTGTGGTGACCCTTTCGGTTAGGGGCACGGAATATAAAAATTTTAAACTTCTTGTCCTGCCCCGTCTTTGCGCTGCCATTCTGCTAGGGTTGGATTTTCAGTGCCACCTTAAAAGTGTCACATTGGCATATGGTGGACCCCTCCCCCCACTCACAGTCTGCAACCAACAGCTTTTAAATCGCCCGCTGCGCACCATTTGCAGTCTTTCCACACTCAAAGTCTCCCCCCCTCCCTTGTTCGCTAACCTCACCCGCGACTGTAAACCCATCGCTACCAAGAGCAGGGGGTACAGCGCCGGGGACAGAGCTTTTATTAGCTCTGAGGTGGAGCGGCTCCTGAAGGAGGGCATTATCGAAGGGAGCACCAGCCCCTGGCGAGCCCAGGTTGTAGTCGTTAAGACCGGCAATAAAAACCGCCTGGTCATTGACTACAGCCAAACCATAAACCGGTACACTCAGCTGGACGCGTACCCCCTTCCCCGCATATCTGATATGGTCAATCAGATTGCGCAATACAGGGTATTCTCCACCATTGACCTTAAGTCAGCATACCACCAACTCCCTATCCGCCCTGAGGACCGCCAGTATACTGCCTTCGAGGCAGACGGCAGCCTCTACCACTTCCTTAGGGTTCCCTTCGGCGTCACCAACGGGGTTTCGGTCTTCCAAAGGGAGATGGACCGGATGGTTGACCAGAACGCGCTGCAGGCCACCTTTCCCTATCTGGATAACGTCACTGATGTAAGAAAAAGGAGACTTACCATCAAGTAACTTTAAAGTAAGCTTTAAGTAAATTATAAACACACTATATACAAGAGAGGTCTTTACCATGCCTCTGGTAGAAGCCTCTTACAATACTGAACAGACCAGTATTTATACCAGTCCAACAGGAAGTGACATATGACAGGAAGTGAGGTATGTACACAGTTCATAGTTCACAGTTCATAGTTCACAGGAAGTGATGACATAACTTCCCGGAAGTTAGCATTTTTATCACATTCTTCCCTCCTGCAGGATTAGAAGGCTGTGGTCTACCTTTTGGTCTGCAGCCGCCGAACAAGGAAGAGTCGCACCCGTTTGGATTCCCGTCGTAGAGGGTCGCTGGTCCGCTTACATGCGGTTGGCCATTGGTCAGAGTCTGTGTGGCCTGGATTGCCCTGTGAAGGGTCGGGGAGATCATGGCTTCGAGTACGAGCCCCAATAGGTTCAAAGTCGGACTGCCTCTGTTCAGAGGGAGGTGCAGAGCTGGTCTGTGGCGGATCAGTACTTTCATGCGCGGTACTGGGAGGGTCGCAACCTTGAGCACGGGGTTCTACCGGCACCAAGCTAGTTGGTGTCCGATCAGGATCCTGGAGAGGGGTACCCGATAGGTCCCAAGAGTTTCCTGGTGAAATGCCATCACCCGATGTCCCACGAGGTCCTGGTGGGCAGGGAGCCAGATCCCGTAATGATACGGTAGATTCTCGGCCGTCGGAATATCGTATGTTTGCATAGGTGGGGTTGGCATCGGTTAGTTCAACCTCGTCTACGAGAGGGTCATTTTTAGACGTCCGAACGTATCTTCGGAGTAATACAGGTCCAGGAGTAGTTAGCCATGACGGGAGTGATGTCCCATGAGATGAGCGACGCTGGAATCCAAAGAACCGCTCATGAGGTGTAGTATTTGTGGCTGTAGAAAGCAGGGACCGTATAGAGTGCAATGCATCCGGAAGCACTGTTTCCCATTGCTGGTCTGGTAGGCCCCGAGATCTTAAAGCGAGACGTACGGAATTCCAGATGATACCGTTATACCTCTCTACCTGCCCATTTCCGATGGGATGGTATGGTGTTGTTTTGCTTGTAGCAATTCCCCGTTCTGAGAGGTAGTCCTTGAGTTCCCTTGACATAAAGGATGGACCCCGATCTGAGTGAATATAAGCCGGCATGCCACAGAGAGAAAATACCTGCTCAAGGCAGCAGATTACTGTGGACGCCAGCATATTGGAGCAGGGGAAGGCAAACGGAAAACGTGAATATTCGTCGATCATGGTGAGCAAATATGTGTTCCGAGTTGAAGAGGGCACTGGGCCCTTAAAATCGATGCTAAGTCGTTGCATCGGTTGGGTTGCATGTATGAGTATACCAGCTGAGGGGCGGAAGAACTGAGGTTTTAATTCCGCACAAAGCCGGCATTCTGAGCATATTTTCTTTACATCTCCAGTGGAAAAAGGGAGATTCCGTGATCGTACGAAATGTAGCATGCGCGTAACGCCAGGATGACACAAACCATTGTGGACATCCATGAGAGTGGAGGATGACATAGTGGAGCAGAATGCCCGTGTGAGGGTGTCCGGGGCCACATTCTCCTTGCCAGGCCGATAGAGAATGGTATAACCAAAAGAGGCCAGTTCCATCCTCCAAAGTTGTATTTTATTATTCTTAATTTTGGTTCGTTTTCGATTATCGAGCATGAAGGCGACTGATCGTTGGTCCGTGATCAATGTAAAGTGCTGGCGAGCTAGAAAATGGTTCCACTTCCGTACTGCCTCTATGATGGCTGTGGCTTCTTTCTCAACTGGAGGATAATGTAGCTCGGCACCTTGTAAGGTCCTGGACATAAATGCTACAGGACGACCTTCCTGATTCAGAGTAGCCGAGATCGCCACCTCCGAGGCATCACATTCAACCACGAAAGGGAGATTCTCATCGATGGAGTGAAGAGCCGCTTTCTCCAACTGTTTTTTGAGAAGGTTAAAGGCTGCAACAGCCGCTGTTCCCAGTGGAAATGATCTAGCATGCAGCAAGGGTTGGATTTTGTCCGAAAAATGAGGAATCCATTTAGCGTAGTATGCAAACAGACCGAGAGCCCGACGTAAAGAAGCCGGATTCTTAGGTGACGGGAGCTCTTGGAGCGGGCGAAGTCTTTCTGGGTCTGGCTTAATGATACCATTGCCTACGCAGTAGCCAAGGATGTTGATGGTCGGTTGCGACTCAACAGATTTGGATTCATTCAGGGTCAAATTACGGCGATGGAGGGCATCCCGAAATTTTTGGAGGTTGGAGTCGTGTTCCTGTTGATCGTGACCTGCAATGGTAATGTTATCAAGATAGGGAAAAGTGT
The DNA here is from genome assembly GCF_052327205.1 of Somniosus microcephalus. Lineage (NCBI taxonomy): Eukaryota > Metazoa > Chordata > Chondrichthyes > Squaliformes > Somniosidae > Somniosus > Somniosus microcephalus. The sequence continues at coordinate 120,437,368 of NC_140998.1, forward strand.
CCCTTAGGTTTTCCTGCTTAACCAGGCCATCCATTGCCCGTTGAAAGGCAGCCACTCCATTAGTAACCCCGAATGGGAGGCGACGAAATTGGTACAGCCGTCCATTAGCCTCAAAGGCTGTGTACTGCTTATCTGAGACCTTCAAGGGTAACTGATGATAGGCACTTTTTAAATCGTAAGTTGAGAACACTTTGTATTCGGCCAGTTTATTAACCATATCATCAATGCGTGGCAATGGGTAGGCGTCCAAGTCGGTATATTGATTGATGGTTTGCGAATAATCGATGCATAGTCGCTGTTTGTGAGGTTTTAGAGGGTTCTTGACAATGACGACTTGAGCCCGCCAGGGCGACGAACATGGTTCAATGATATCCTCTGCTAGAAGTCGAGAGATTTCAGCCGCAATAAAAGATTGGTCTTCCTGATTAAAGCGCCGCGATTTCGTTATTATCGGTTGGCATTGAGGCGGAATACTGGCAAATAATGAGGGTTCATCAAGTGAAGCTGCTGATAATGCACAAAAAGGTAATTTAGATGGTATATTAGAAATAGTAAGTCCGGGTTTGGATCCACCAAACTCAATGGTGAGTTTCTTATGCTGTTTTTGGAAGTCCAGCCCTAAGAGGAGATCACTACATAAGTCTTTGAGCACCGAAAGTCGGGTGGAGGGATACATACGACCATGAAGTGTCATATCAACAACACAAAAGCCGGAGATTCTGGTATTAAGTGATGACTGGGCCATCGCAATTGCCTGGTCCGATGGGAAGACATGTAGTTTCAATTTCGCAACAATCTGTTCCTTAATGAAACTATCAGTACTTCCTGAGTCAATTAAGGCATCTAAGGTATGCCCTTTAATTGAAATTTTTGTGGCTGCCTGAGACAGGTTCTGTGGGCAAGCAGCTGTAATTGGTGTCGTTGCACAGAGAGTGGCTAAAACTCTCGGTGTGCTTCTTCGGGAGAGAGCTCGAGAGGAAGCTTGATAGGTCCTAGCTGGAGCATCTTGATAGGCCCTAATTGGGGCAGTTCGGTAGGTCTTAGCTGGATTGGCCCTCGTAGAGGCCCTTGATAGGCAAACTTTAGCAAAGTGTCCTTTTTTCCCGCAATAACTGCAGATTGCATTGCGAGCAGGGCAGGTTTTCCTAGGGTGAAAAGCATCTCCACAAAAGAAGCATTCCTTCCTAGATTGCCAAGAGGCTGCTAAAGTGGGGTCGTCCTCCTCTTCTTCATCAGAATTATCAGAATTAGATTCCCCCATGATAGGGTTCACCTGAGACCGCTTGAATTGTCTGGTTGCAGCTACAGCAGCAGATCGAGATCTGGGCAGCTGATAGAGGTCTGCATTTCTCTTTGCCAAATCCAGTGAACAAGCTAGGTCAAAAGCTTTTTGTAGCTCAAGTGTTTTACTTTCTAGTAGACGCTGGCGTATAAATGGAGAGGCAATCCCGCAGATGAAAGCATCACGAATCATTTCTTGGCGGTACAGCTCAGCTGAGGCTGCCTGAAAGTTACAATCTACGCTGAGCCTGCGAAGTTCTTGCAGGAATTCGTCAATTGATTCCCCTGGCCCTTGTCGGGCTGTGGCCAGTAGATGTCTAGCATAGACCTCATTTGGGGTCTTCGCATACAGTTTCTTAAGTGCCCGAATCACCTCTTCGTAATTATCCCAGTCATCAACATATTCAAACACTTTTGGGGTCACATAATTGACAAGTATCTTCAATTTAGCAGGAGCATCCACTTTACATTCATCCAGAAAATTCTCAAAAGTACGATACCAATGCTTCCATACCCTGCCAGCTGCTGGTGTATTCGGGTCCAAGTCCAGACGAATAGGTCTAAGGATTTTCTCCATGATGGGTGGTTCCCTGGATCCTTAACTTCCGAGTTTGTCTGAAGGTCTAGTATTTGTCAGTGTAAATACTAAGTTACTTAAATTGATGTAAGAAAAAGGAGACTTACCATCAAGTAACTTTAAAGTAAGCTTTAAGTAAATTATAAACACACTATATACAAGAGAGGTCTTTACCATGCCTCTGGTAGAAGCCTCTTACAATACTGAACAGACCAGTATTTATACCAGTCCAACAGGAAGTGACATATGACAGGAAGTGAGGTATGTACACAGTTCATAGTTCACAGTTCATAGTTCACAGGAAGTGATGACATAACTTCCCGGAAGTTAGCATTTTTATCACAGTCACCATCTGCGGCCACGACCAGCAGGACCATGACGTTAATCTAGAGAAATTCCTCCGTACGGCCCAGCGGCTGAATTTAACATACAATAAGGAGAAATGTATGTTTCGCACCACGCGCCTTGCCATTCTCGGCTGCGTAGTGGAGAACGGAGTCATTGGCCCCGACCCCGACAGAATGCGCCCCCTTATGGAGCTCCCCCTCCCCCACTGCCAAAAAGCACTGAAGAGATGCCTGGGGTTTTTCTCTTACTATGCTCAGTGGGTGCCCAACTATGCGGACAAAGCCAGACCCCTCATCAAGTCCACCTCCTTCCCCCTGACATCTGAGGCGTGTGCAGCCTTCACTCTGCGAAGGCCACAATGCACGCAGTGGATGAGTCCATCCCTTTCCAAGTGGAGAGCGATGCATCCGACTTTGCCCTAGCTGCAACCCTTAACCAGGCGGGGAGACCCGTGGCCTTTTTCTCAAGGACCCTCCAGGGCCCCGAGATTCGACACTCCTCTGTCGAAAAGGAGGCCCAGGCTATTGTGGAAGCGGTGCGACACTGGAGGCATTACCTGGCCGGAAAATGATTTACCCTTCTCACTGACCAGCGTTCAGTTGCTTTTATGTTCAATAATAAGCAGAGGGGCAAAATCAAGAACGACAAGATCTTGAGGTGGAGAATTGAACTCTCCACCTACAAGTACGATATCTTGTACCGGCCCGGGAAACTCAATGAGCCCCCAAATGCTCTATCACGAGGTACATGCGCCAACGCGCAAGTTGATAGACTGCAGACCCTCCACAATGACCTCTGCCACCCCGGGGTCACCAGATTCTGCCATTTCATTAAGGCCCGCAACCTGCCCTACTCCATCGAGGAGGTCAGGACTATGACCAGGAACTGCCAAATCTGTGCCGAATGCAAACCGCATTTTTATAGGCCAGACAGAGCACGCCTGATCAAGGCCACTCGCCCCTTCGAGCGCTTGAGCATCGACTTTAAGGGGCCTCTCCCTTCCTCTGACCGCAACGTGTACTTCCTCAACATAGTTGATGAGTACTCCCGTTTCCCTTTTGCCAACCCTTGCCCAGACATGACCAGTACCACGGTCATCAAATGTCTGAATGACCTCTTCGCCTTGTTCGGGTTCCCTAGCTATATACATAGCGACCGGGGCTCATCTTTCATGAGCGACGAACTTCGTCAGTACCTGCTCGCGAGAGGTATTGCTACAAGCAGGACCACCAGCTACAACCCCCGGGGGAACGGCCAGGTGGAAAGAGAGAACGCGACGGTTTGGAAGGCCGTCCTCTTAGCCTTAAAATCTAAGGGCCTTCCGACCTCTCGCTGGCAGAAGGTCCTCCCTGCGGCGCTCCACTCCATCCGGTCACTGCTTTGTACTGCCACTAATGCCACCCCTCATGAGCAAATGTTCGTTTTCCCCAGGAAGTCCACATCGGGAACCTCGCTACCGACATGGCTGACTTCCCCTGGGCCCGTCCTACTGCGGAGGCACGTGAGGACCCATAAAACGGACCCCCTGGTCGAGAGGGTGAACCTCCTACACGCCAACCCCCAGTATGCCTACGTGGCATACCCAGACGGGCGGGAGGACACGGTCTCCATACGAGACCTCGCACCCTCGGGCGCCCCTGAATCACCACCGTTATTCTCCACCACCACTCCCAACCCAACCCCTGTAGATGGCATGCCGGAGCCCCAGGACCCTTCGTTGACCACTCAGACACCAGATTCGACGTTGGATACTGCACCACCGCCGCCGCTGCTATGACGATCAGGACGGCATACAAGGCCTCCTGATAGACTTACCTACACGAACTTTTAGTACACTTCACCCCGCCGGACTCAATTTTAAACAAGGGGTGAATGTGGTAAACCACTGTTATCGTTTTCATTGTTGTTCACTGTTGTTCACTACTGTTATCGTTATTACACATTGTTACCTCTTGCTACTCACTGTGTACCAATGCATGCCTCAGCTGGCTCCACCCATGGCTCCGCCTACATGACCTGGTATAAAGGTGGCTGCTCGGCAACCCACTTCCTTCCTGGAACCAGTCATCCACGAGAGGCATGCTCTGTTCTTCAGTTAATAAAAACCTTTTCATTACCATCCTAATTCATCGCTTTTTATGGATTAATTGATAAGCATATCAGGGAGTGTACGAACCGGCGTGGCGGCTTGATGGCACGGCCGGAACGGCTCTTGGCGGTTGGTGTCGGGAGCGGGGCGGTCGGACGCGTTGGGCTCTTAGGCGGTCTGCCCCGCGGTGGGGGTTGGCCCACTTGAATGGGTTCGTCGGGCTCTAGGTGCGCCAGCTTGAGCCAGTTGACCGACACCTTGTCAGTTCTGCCGCCCACTTCGAGGAGGAAGAACTTGTTCCCCGTCTGGAGTACCTTGTAGAGTCCGTCGTATGGGGGCCGTAGAGGTCCTCGGTGGGCGTCATGGCGCACGAAAACAAATTTGGCCATGTGCAGGCTAGGTGGTACGCGGGTTGCTGGTTCGCCGTGCCGGCCGGTGGGTACCGGAGCGAACTGTTGTGCTCGGTTGGCGAAAGCGCGGCGTTGCTGGTCAGCCGACCAGAGGGTCGTGGCGGTGGGCAGGAACTCTCCGGGTACGCGCAGCGGCTGGCCGTACACGAGTTCTGCCGCCGAGGCTTGCAGGTCTTCCTTGACCGCGGAGCGTAGGCCAAGTAGCACCCACGGGAGGCGGTCGATCCAAGCCTCGTCCTCGAGGCTGGCGCGGAGGGACGCCTTCATGGACCTGTGGAATCGCTCGCACAGTCCGTTGGCTTGGGGGTGGTAAGCCGTGGTGCGGTGAACGGCCACCCCGAGGTTTCGGGCGATGGCGGCCCACAGATCAGAGGTGAACTGCGGGCCTCTATCCGACGTCATGTCGGAGGGGGTGCCAAACCGAGCGACCCAGGTACCGATGAACGCCCTCGCGATGTCGGCGGTGGTGGTGGACGTCAGTGGAATGGCCTCGGGCCAGCGGGTGGTACGGTCCACGATTTGTCAGCAGGTGCGTGTGACCTTGTGATGGTGGCAGGGGGCCGACGAGGTCGATGTGGATGTGGTCAAACCTTCTTTCTGGCACGGTGAACTCCTCGAGTGGGGCTTTGACGTGCTGGTGGATTTTGGCACGCTGGCAAGCTATGCAGGATCTGGACCAGAAGCGCACATCTTTGCGCAGGCTGCGCCAGACAAATCGGTTGGCCACCAGTCTAATGGACGCGTGGGTGCCGGGGTGTGAGAGGCCGTGGACGATGTCGAACACCCGTTTTCGCCAGGACTACGGGGTGGGGTTGTGCCAAGGAGGTGTCGCATTTGACTGTGACGGCGGACGGGCCGCAGGCGACGTCGGTCAGTCGCAGCCCTGGGAGGGTTGTGGGCGCAGAGAGCAAATCGGGGTCGGTGCGTTGCTCCGCTGCCAGTTGAGCATAGTCCACTGCCAGGTGGGCGCCGTGGACGGCGGGGCGGGATAGGCAGTCGGCCACCACGTTGTCTCGACCGGAGACGTGCTGGATGTCCGTGGTGAATTCGGACACCGCGGCGAGCTGGCATTGTTGCCTGGCTGACCACGGGTCCACAGATTTCGCCATCGCGAATGTCAGGGGTTTGTGGTCGACAAACGCGGTGAAGGGGTGGCCCTCCAGAAGAAATCTAAAATGGCGGACTGCCAGGTACAGTGCGAGGAGCTCGCAGCCAAAGGCGCTGTATTTGGCCTCCGGGGGGCGCAGTTGGCGGCTGAAAAAGGCCAGCGGTTGCCAGGCCCCGTCGACCCACTGTTCGTACATGGCGCTGACCGCGTGGTTGGAGGCGTCCGTGGTGAGGGCCACCCTGGCGTTGGGCTGTGGGTGAGCGAGCATGGTGGCGTCGGCGAGCGCCTTTTTTGTCGAGTCGAAAGCGGTCAACATGCCTGCCGACCACTCGATCGCCATTCTGTCTTTCTTACCCCGGAGGGCTTCGCATAGGGGCCGCATGAGGGAGGCCTCTCCGGGAATGAAGCGGTTGTAAAAGTTGATCATCCCCAAGAACTCCTGGAGGCCTTTGATGGTGGTAGGCCGGGGGAACTGCTGGACGGCTTGCACCTTGGCGGGCAGGGGAAAGGCTCCGTCCTGCGTGATGTGGTGGCCGAGGAATTCGATCCTGCTGAGGCCGAATTGGCACTTGGCTGGGCTGATGATGAGCCCGTGCTCACTGAGCCGCTGGAACAGGGTGCGGAGGTGCTCGATGTGTTCCTGCTTGGAGGAACTAGCTACCAGGATGTCATCCAGGTAGACAAAGAGGAATTTCAGGTCCCGGAGGACCGAGTCCATGAGCCGCTGGAAGGCCTGGGCCGCGTTTTTGAGGCCGAAGGGCATTCGGAGGAACTCGAATAGCCCAAAAGGGGTGATTATGGCCGTCTTGGGAACGTCCGTGGGGTGGACTGGCACCTGATGGTAACCGCGCACCAGGTCAACTTTGGAGGAGACTGAGCGGCCGGCCAGTCTAGCCGAGAAGTCTTGAATGTGCGGTATGGGGTACCGATCCGGTGTGGTGGCGTCGTTTAGGCGCCGGTAGTCCCCGCAGGGGCGCCATCCCCCGTCGGGTTTGGTGACGATGTGGAGTGGGGAGGCCCAGGGGCTGTTGGAGCGGCGGATGATGCCGAGCTGTTCCATTGTGGCGAACTCGGCCCGCGCGATCTCCAGCTTGGCCGGGTCCAGCCTGCGGGCGTGGGCATACACCGGTGGGCCTGTGGTGGGGATGAAGTGTTCTACCCCGTGCTGAGCAACCTTCGCGGAGAAGGTCGGGTTGGTGAGGGCTGGGAACTCAGCCAGGAGTGCTGAGTAGTCGTCCGTTGAGCGGGCGCGGCACTGCCACGCCATTTCAGCGGGTTGGGGGGGCCATGGCGCCCGGGATAGGTGACATGGTGTTCATGTCCATGAGGCGGCGCCGAGGCATGTCGACCAACAGGCCGTGGGTGCACAGGAAATCCACACCGAGGAGCGGGGAGAGCACCTTGGCGGTGATAAACTCCCAGTGGTAGCGGCGGCCTGCGAGGTCGATGGTGACGGTGCGGGTGCCATACGTCCGGATGTCGGTGCCGTTGGCGGCAGCCAGCGCAGGGCCGCAGCCGCCTCGCTGGATCTCGAGGGCGGACGCGGGGATGATGCTGCGCTGCGCGCCCGTGTCGCATAGGAAACGGCGTCCGGAGGCGCTGTCCGTAACGTACAGCAGCGCGCCTGCTTGCCCCACGGCCATCGTGTAGGCCGGTGTGGGGGCGGTTGGAAACGTGCAGGGATGGCTGCAGCGGCGTGCCCGTGCGCCGAACCAGGTATGGAAGTAGCAGTAGCCCTGGGTCGGAGGGCTTGGGGGACGTGGGGGCCTGGGGGGCCTCGTGGCCGAGCTGTGTGGCCGCGCGATAGAGGGTGGAGCGCGCGCCGACGCTGCGGAGGCCGGTCGGGGGTGACGGCGTGGTTGGAGCCGGCGGACAGGAGCTTATCGGCTTCGTCGGCCAGGGCCTCGAGGTCCGTGAGGCTGGACGCCACGATCGCCGGGCGGATGCTGAGAGGTAGTTGGCGGATAAAGAGCATGCGGAAGAGGGAGCCGGGCGGTTTCTCGCCGGTCAGAGCAAGCATGTGTGAGAGCAAGTCTGACGGCGTGGAGTCACCGAGGCCCGGGAGGTCGAGGAGGTGGCAGTTGCGCAAAAATTGGGAGGCTGTGAATTTTTTAAGGAGCGCGGCCTTGAGATGTGCGTACTTGCCTTCCTCCGAAGGGTTTTGTAGTGTTGTCCAGACTTTCGTGATTGTGGAGCTGCCCAGGGAGGCGAGGAGATAGTCGTACATCGTTGCATCGGCGGTGATGCCGCAGAGTCGGAATTGCGATTCGGCTTGAAGGAACCAGGCGGTGGCTAGGTTCTCCCAGAACTCCGGCAGCTTCACAGAAACTGCGTTTGTGTCAGCCATGGTTACACTTAGGAGTCGTCCTGAGCGTCGGGGTCACCAATGTAGGAGTCTACGTACTCCTAGCAAAAAATACTGAACTCGGGGAGGTTCAACAGAAAAGGTTTAATTGTTGAGACTGCATGTTGAACACAAAATGGCGTCAGAGCCTACACCAAGTCCGACTACCTTTCATCAGTCCACAGCTTCGACTGCTCCTCCCCCACTCTGGGCTTAACTATGTTGCAGATCGAGTTTCTTAAAGGTGTGATCCTTCTTAAAGGCATGACGCCTGATTTATAGTCTACGGACCGAAAAGCGGTTTGTGTCCTTTCTGTGATCGGTATGCCACAGGGCCATATTTTCCGATCGGAGGCTTCCTGCGTGCGGTGGCCTCCGATCTGGAAATCTACGGACTTACCTGAGGGCTCCCGAGGTGCGTATACTTCCGCTCCTGGGCCTCTCCAAACTCGAAATGCGCAGGGCCCACGTATCCCAGAGGCGCATGCGGTTCGCAAGCCTCCCTGGGATCACGTGGGCCATGGGGAGCCAATATGAGAAGGGAATCTTCCTTCATACACTTGACAGATAGACCTGTTAAATATATGAATGGAGAGCACCCCAAAAACACTGTAAAACATTAATTACATATTTTTTTAATCACATTTTTAAAATGAGTTGAAATTACAATAAATTAAATATTTTAAACAAAAATGTAATTTTTTGAAAACAATAATTAAAGTTTTTTATGGGGCCAAAAATAAACTTACCTTTTTTTAAATGATAAATGAGTGTAAAAAAAATTTTTTTGTACTTTTTTCAAATATTATGCTGGTAAAAGCAGGCCTTATGCCTGCTTTTACCAGGTGTAAGATTTCTAAGGGTTTTCTGCGGGCGGAGGTTCTTCAGAAAACGGAACTATCTGCCCGCAGAGGCCCTTCTCCTGGGCAGGTGTCCGATCTGTCAAGAGCACTCTTGACAGATCGGAAATGCCGGTTTTCAGCGCATGCGCTTGGCATGCCTGAAACCGGCATTTCCGATGTCCCTACGGGTGTGTACACAGCGCATACACACCCGTAGGGATCGGAATATATGGCCCATTGTAAAAACATAACTTCATTTTAATGTTATTTTTCTGCCCTTCATGAGGAGCCTGGGCACCAGAATGTTAACGGGCTATTTGACCATGTGGGCTGTGACCGATAAGCCTGGCCCTTTAATCAGCCAATTTCCAGCTAGGATCTCTGGACATGGAATAGAATCCATGGCTGTATTCCTCCCTCCCTTCACTTCTAGCCTCTGGACACTGAGAGCAATTATATTGCCACCTCAGCAGAGATCAGGCATCTCTTCACAGACCGCTGATTAATTCCGGAACCTTCCCAGTCTCTATGGCTTAGTACCAGACCATGTGGTGCATTTACCCATTGAGTCACAGAGGAACCACAAATAAGTGTACTGATTTGTGATTTTTCTTTTTAGCTAAAACGTGCAGCAAACTGATGTCCCCTTTATACTATAGGGGTTTACCACCAATACGAAGACCGAAGGTCCACTCATTGCCCCTGACTTCAATGTTTTTCTACATTTTTTTGATAAGAGGCAGGGGTAAAACTTTGACATTAAATCATCTATTCATGTTTGACATTAGTTATGAAATTGCTAAATTTCAAACTTCAATGTACAAAATAATACATTTGCAAATTGTTAATGGCCTTCAGAATAGCTTCCAAATGTTTTATTTTTTTTAAATGCAACCGAAGCAAAGTTCACTCACATTTCATCAATCTTGTGGAAAACCCCATGTGTTAGTTTCAGTGTACTCGATGAAAATGTAACTTTCCGCTTCCCTGTGGAAACATCTGTCAGTGAGAGGATAATGGGCCAAATGTTGCTGTGGCAGAGCATCTAAAGTGCGAGCTGATAATGGCGCAGCGAGGGGAAATGGGACAATTGGGACCTGAGGCAACTGACAGGGTATCTCCTCAACCCATGAAATTTAAGGATTGGAAAATAAACAGTGGAAGGACTAAGAAGGAGGGTGAATTAAATCTCAAATCAGGTACAGAAAGAGAAGTAAAGAGAGGGAAAGAAAGATTGGTTTAAGAGAGAGAAAAGAAAGACAGAAAGGGAAAGTAAGAAAAAAAAATTAAATTTATAATTTGACATTTTTAAAAATCGCCCCGAAAAATTCAAAACCTGAAGGAATGAGACTCCACACTTGTAATAGTTAATTTTCAGTGCCAGAAAGGTTGATTGGCAGTAATTAACGATTATCACATTCTTAAAAGCGTACTTGTGCTACTAATTACTAGCCTTAAATATCTGCGTTGGGCTTAGTTTGCATCCACTGTGCAAGTACAGCAAGCTCATGACATTCAAATGCATTTCAGTGGTGAGGCAGACAGCGAGATGCTGTTTACGCAAAGCTAATGATGGAGTGGCGCAATTTGGACATCAACTTTAGGATATTCGCATTTAACCGCATATGTGCTTTTCGCCTGAAGTTGCTGTACGATTTAAGCATAAATAACGGCGAGCACCACCAGCCTCTGTTATTTTGATAGCAAATTCTGGCCCAATAACATGAATGAGGCTGTTGGCTAGCAGGATGGATGGCTGGAATAGATCTGTAAGTTGTGGCTGTTGAGCATCTTACTATCTGCAAACAGGACATTTGAAAAGCTTCTGCCATCTGGATGAGGTCACTAAACCATCAGGGACTGTGATTCAATGTTTTTATAGATGCCAAAGATACTTCCTTTTGTACTGCACTGTGTTCTTCTGAAGACTTTTGGGAAATGAATTAATTAAAAAGTGTAGAAAGCATTCCTCGTCATGGTATCCTGAAGTAGATCTGTAAACAACTGCTTTTACCGATGTATTCTCTTGTCTAAGCCCTGAATTCTTTTATAAAAGCAGAGATGACAACTAACAAGAACATTGATAGTTGTTAGGATTCATCTATTTTAATACTGACAGCTAATTGACCTTTGAATTCTCACTAATCCTTAAAATAAACCACTGGAACATAAAAACAGGGCTTTAAAAATTGAGTGGACAATTATGCAAAGCAGATTGACATTCTCTGCCTACTTTGTGTTTTAGGGTAAACAATATTATTTAACCTTCAATAACCCAATTCACACAATGACACAAACTTTCCATTTTATTAATGTCAGTTGCTCAATTTGTGGGTGTATCCTGTATTATTTTAAGCAGCTTTGTCTAGCCCACACAATAAATAATGCCCACACAATAAATAATACTAATGAGTAAAAAAAAATGTATATACTAGGACTGGCACCTCAATGTATGTTGCGCTGATTAAGTGACTGAAGAGTATGAGAACATTTCAGTGTTTATCTATATCTTTGTATTATTAAACAGGTGACTATGAAAGTTTCTTGCTGCAATATAAGTTACAACAACTAATGATTTGGATTTCAGTGGTGAACTGAAGAAAATGAGGCAACTAAATCAAAATGTTCTGCAAAGATTTCCAGAGTAGCGGATGCAGATATTACCTAATGATATATAAGTGTAGGTAGAGACAGAGTGGATTATTATAAATAAAGTTGCAAGGATAGAGTTTGAGCTGTTTACAACTGTTATTCAGGATCATATTACTTGGAAGGCTCCAGCTGCAGGCATTTACATCATTGACAGTGGGTGCCTTGGTACATACTGATTCCTTCAGAAAGTTGATGCACAACGATGTCCTAGGATTGATGACTGCGATGTAATTGTTACAAGTCAGAAATGGTAGCATAGTGGTAATGTCACTGGACTAATGATCCAGAGACGTGAGTTCAAATTCCACGACGGCAACTGGGGAACTTAAATTCAGTTAATTAAATAAATCTGGAATAAAAAGCTAATATCAGTAATGGTAACCATGAAACTATCGGATTGTTGTAAAAACCGATCTGGTTCACTAATGTCCTTTAGGGAAGGAAATCTGCCGTTCTTACGTGGTCTGGCCTATATGTGACTCCAGACCCACAGCAATCAGTTGTAACTAACTGCTACGAAACAAAATAATAAGAATGAAACTGGACGGACCACCCGGCATCGACCTCAGCACCAGTTACAGACACGGCAACGGCACACCCAGCCCAGTCAACCCTGCAAAGTCCTCCTCACCAACATCTGGGGACTTGTGCCGAAATTGGGAGAGCTGTCGCACAGCTGGCATAGTCATACTCACAGAATCATACCTTTCAGCCAATGTCCCAAACTTCTCCATCGGCAGGACAGACCCACCAGGGGTGGCAGCACAGTGGTATACAGTCAGGAAGGCGTGGCCATGGTAGTAGTCAACATTGACTCTGGACCCCATAAAGTCTCATGGCTTCAGGTCAAGCATGGGCAAGGAAACCTCCTGCTGATTACCACCTACAGCCCTCCCTCAGCTGATGAATTAGTACTCCTCCATGTTGAACACCACTTGGAAGAAGCACTGAGAGAAGCAAGGGCACACAATGTACTCTGGGTGGGGGACTTCAATGTCCATCACCAAGAGTGGCTCAATAGCACCACTACTGACCGAGCTGGCCGAGTCCTGACGGACATAACTGCCAGTCTGGGCCTGCGACAGGTGGTGAGAGAACCAACATAAGGGGAAAAACCTACTTAACCTCATCCACACCAGTCTATCTGTCGTAGATGCATCAGTCCATGACAGCATTGGTAGCAGTGACCACTGCACAGTCATTGTGGAGACAAAGTCCCATCTTCACACTGAGGACACCCTCCATCATGTTGTGTGGCACTACCACCGAGCTAAATAGGATAGATTCAGAACAGATCTAGCAGCTAATAACTCGGCATCCATGAGGCGCTGTGGGCCATCAGCAGCAGCAGAATTGTATTCCACCACAATCTGTAACCTCATGGCCCGGCATATCCCTCACTCTACCATTACCACCAAGCCAGGGGACCATCCCTGGTTCAATGAGGAGTGTAGAAGAACATGCCACGAGCAGCACCAGCCATACCTAAAAATGAGGTACCAACCTGGGGAAGCTGCAACACAGGACTACATGCATGCTAAAAAGCGGAAGCAGCATGCTATAGACAGGGCTAAGCAAACCCACAATCAACGGATCAGATCAAATCTCTGCAGTCCTGCCACATCCAGTCGTGAATGGTGGTGGACCATTAAACAACTAACGGGAGGAGGAGACTCTATGAATATCCCCATCCTCAATGATGATGGAGCCCAGCACGTGAGTGCAAAAGACAAGGCTGAAGTGTTTGCAACCATCTTCAGCCAGAAGTGCTGAGTGGATGATTCATATCGGCCTACTCCCGAGGTCCCCACCATCACAGAAGCCAGTCTTCAGCCAATTCGATTCACTCCACGTGATATCAAGAAATGGCTGAGCGCACTGGATACAGCAAAGGCTATGGGCCCTGACAACATCCCGGCTATCGTGCTGAAGACTTGTGCTCCAGAACTAGCTGTGCCTCTAGCCAAGCTGTTCCAGTACAGCTACAACACTGGCATCTATCCGACAATGTGGAAGACTGCCCAGGTATGTCCTGTCCATGAAAAGCAGCACAAATCCAACCTGGCCAATTACCGCCCCATCAGTTTACTCTCAATCATCAACAAAGTGATGGAAGGTGTCATCGACAGTGCTATCAAGCGGCACTTACCAATAACCTGCTCACTGATGCCCAGTTTGGGTTCCGCCAAGACCTCTCGGCTCCTGACCTCTTTACAGCCTTGGTCCAAACATGGACAAAGGAGCTGAATTCCAGAGGTGAGGTGAGAGTGACTGCCCTTGACATCAAGGCAGCATTTGACCGAGTGTGACATCAAGGAGCCCTAGTAAAACTGAAGTCAATGTGAATCAGGGGGAAAACGCTCCACTGGCTGGAGTCATACCTAGCACAAAGGAAGATGGTTGTGGTGATTGAAGGTCAATCATCACAGCCCCAGGACATTGCTGCAAGTGTTCCTCAGGGCAGTGTCCTAGGCCCAACCATCTTCAGCTGCTTCATCTATGACCTTCCCTCCAACATAAGGTCAGAAATGGGGATGTTTGCTGATGACTGCACAGTGTTCAGCGCCATTCACAACTTCTCAGATAATGAAGCAGTCCATGCCCGCATGCAACAAGACCTGGACGACGTTCAAGCTTAGGCTGGTAAGTGGCAGGTAACATTCGCGCCACAGAAGTGCCAGGCAATGACTATCTCCAACAAGCGAGAGTCTAACCACCTCCCCTTGACATTCAACGGCATTACCATCGCCGAATCCCCCACCATCAACATCCTGGGGGTCACCATTGACTAGAAACGTAACTGGACCAACCACATAAATACTGTGGCAACAAGAGCAGGTCAGAGGCTGGGTATTCTGCGGCGAGTGTCTCATCTCCTGACTCCCCAAAGCCTTTCCACCATCTACAAGGCACAAGTAAGGAGTGTGATGGCATACTCTCCACTTGCCTGGATGAGTGCAGCTGCAACAACACTCAAGAAGCTCGACACCATCCAGAACAAAGCAGCCCGCTTGATTGGCACCCCATCCACCACCTTAAACATCCACCACCTCCAAGTTCCCCTCCAAGTCACACACTATCCTGACTTAGAAGTATATCACCGATCCTTCATCATCGCTGGGTCTAAATCCTGGAATTTCCTACCTAACAGCAATGTGGGAGTACCTTCACCACACGGACTGCAGCGGTTCAAGGAGGTGGCTCACCATCACCTTCTTGAGGGCAACTAGAGATGGGTAATAAATGCTGGCCTTGCCAGCGACGCCCAGATCCCATAAACGAATAAAAAAAAGTCGATTAAATAGATTAACTGTAGTGCATTACCAGAAAACATATGTAGTTGTCCTGTGGCGTTACCCATGGTTAGTCAAAGATTTTTTTTATGTTGTGTAATGTACAATATATTATCGAGACCTCTGGTTCATGATAATAGTTAGATTTTATTGGTGCTTTTGGGCTCAAATTCTATGATTATGTGCATATTTATATGTAAACTGTAAATCAGTGGCTTTGATTACTATTGAGTCGTCATGTAACTATGTAGCTTATTTTATTTTTGTAAAGCCCAAAATACAGGTGAATATTGTAGGGAATTTTATGCAGGTTGCAGGTATGCAGAAGGTGGGTTGAAGGAACTGTGAGTAGTAGTGGTAGTGAGTTGGGGGTCTGTGTGTTTGGTTCTGTTGGGAGGAAAATCTTAGTGTGGGAATGGGGGTCATGGGACTGGGAAATCTTGGAGTATTTAAAATACAGATGAATGTTTGTTTATTTTAAACAATATAGATTCCCCTACTATGTACGTGCAACAATCTATTTATAAATGTATTGAAAATTCCTATGTCACGCTCTATCTATATGACCCCATTGTACTTTGACCCAATGGCACTGTTGAACATGAGTTCCCTAGCATTGTGTGACCTGATCCCTATCACCTGCTGTAAGTAGCTTTACGTGGATTGTCCTACACCCCACTTTGCAGCAACTCAGTCCGTACCCTCCCCCTACCGGGCAGCATTCAGTGGATATGCCCTCTTCCAACCCCCCTTTGCAGCATTTAATACCTTCCTCCTGCAGAGCAGGATTTCATGCATGGATCACCCACACCCATTTTGCAGCACTTTGTCCTTCCCCCTCTGCCCCCATGAACAGTGAGGAATACCATCATCTACTTTGGAGACTAAACTTGGAGAAGTCGATCAGAGGTAATTAAAATGATGAGGTAAGTTTAATTGTAACCAAAAAGTGTGACAGACAGGTATGATGGAAATAGCATGCTAGGAGGAAGTAATTGTTACCTGAGAGGAGGTGTGCACATAAACATATAAATAGATATATTACATGTAGAAAATGTTTCCTGAGTGCTACCCAATTGGATTGGTTTTGTGCTGATATCAGATGGTATGTTGTGTGTAGTAATTTATGGATCTGTAAGGATCATAACTTATACTACATTTTCATGTGAATTTTACACATGGTTTTTTCTTATAAATACCTTAAAACCTCACTGTCCTGCCAGTTGAGTTGCACTGTTTCTAAAGTTCAGAAATCTTTACGGAACAAAATTTATATTTCTAATAAAACATGTTTACATTTTCATGAGAGAGATTGGGATCAAGTACATGAAGGAGAAAGGAATAGAAGGACATGTTGATAGGGTGAGTTGAAGTAAACAGAGTGGGAGGAGGCTGGGATGGAGCTGAATGGCCTGTTTTTGTGCTGTAAATTCTATGTAATCCCTGGCCTGCTGCCCTCCAGAAAAGCTCCTCTCCCGCTCCAACAACACAAAAACTAACATTCACCACAGAATATTGAAGTGGATTACATTACTTCATAGGTTGTACACTCCATATGTCAACCTATGGGGCATTAACATTTTGAAATCTTTTAGAAGTGTTTTCAATTTCTCTAGACGCACCGACCAGAAGAAATTTCCATGAACACATTTACAATGTTTGCACGCAGAGAGACCAGAACAAGTTTTCCCCTTTGATCTGATACAGAATATATTATGATATACACTGATATAGAATATATTATCATCTACTGTCTCCACTTGAATTTGCATAATTTGAATTAAAATTATGGGAAAAATGGCTCTTGTGCTGACTTATTTCAATTGCATATTTCAAATTACTGGATAATAGTAATAAAAATGACTTTGAACAAATTCAAATAAACGGTAATGTGCTAGTACTTCTTACTGTCCTGCTCCCTAAGTGGGTTAATGGAGACCTAACGTTGACACCTTTCAGTATCAACTATTTAATTTTTTCCCCCTGTAATAGCTTAACCTCTGAGGATCTGAAATGCTGCCTAAGATCAATTCCCTTAGAACATTGAAATTGCTGTTAGCACTGCACTGCCTTAAGCTACACAATGGAAATCTGATGAAGACAGTATACAAAAATTGAGACACCTGAGATGAAATGCAGAGTGACAATAGATTATCATAAGATAAGATAAGATAATCGAGCTGGATAATAAGTTTTTGTTTCTTTAGTTTTCTCTCTCAACTCATGAAGATGGTGGCTAATCTTAGGGTATTGTTCTATGGGTCAGTCACGGCTCAGTGGTAGCACTCTTGCCTCTGAGTCAGAAGGATCTGGGTTTCAAGTCCCACTCTCCGAGCACAAGATCGAGACTGACATTCCAGTGCAGTACTGAAGGGGTGCTGCAATGTTGGAGGTGCTGACTTTTGGGTGAGACATTAAACTGAAGCTCTGTGTTCCCTCTAAGCTGCACGTAAAAGATCCCATGGCACTATTTTGAAGAAGAGCAGAGGAGTTCTCCCCGATGTCCTGGCCAATATGTACCACTCAATCAACAGCACTAGACAGATTCTTTGGTCATTATTACATTGCTGTCTGTGGGACCTTGCTGTGTTTCCTACATTACAAAAGTACTTCATTCGTTTTAAGGTGCTTTGGGAAGTCCGGAGGTTGTGAAAGGCGCTCTATAAATGCAATTCTTTCTTTATCGGTGCTGGCTCCCCTTTATTATCTTATTGAAATGGCCATGTGTGTGTCATGTGTAAGACTAGACACTGGCAGGCTATTCATCCATGGGAGCTATTTTATTGATATCTATAATTCGTAGCACACTCAGTGATTGTTTTTTTGTTCTGTGCCTCTTTTCACAACACACAGAACCTAAAACATCTTGATTCAGGAGTGATTTATACCAGTTTGGGTACCTAACTTAATTATATGCTGTGACCTTGTTTAACACCAGCAGATACAACAGTACATAATAATGTCAGGTGCCTGTCTGCTATCCTTGTATCCAGCACTGCTGAGCTGAATCCTACGCACATAAACGTAGTAACTGGATAGGGATCAGGAATGGGAATTCTGCCTGATTTTTCCATTCTTTAGGCGGAAGACACTCACACCAATGGTGTTGCTGTATCCTGGCTGAGATCGGCTAATGCACTGTAGCTAGGGTTTGGACAAGGCATCTACTTGGCCTATGTGACTCAGTAATGCACCACATGGTGCACTTGACTACTGAGATATCAAGCAAGGGATGATCATTTTAAAAAGGGAAAAAAGTAAAAATAAAATTGACTAAAACTTAGCACAATAAATATGAAAATATTGTATTATTTGCCAGTGTAACTGACATTTACAGTATTTCAGGCATAGAGGAGGATCTATTTGTAAACCCATCCCGCAAATTATACAACGTAGAACTAACTACCTTGCTTAACATTTTCTCAGCTTCAGCACAAACAATTTTTTTAAAGATAGGGTATGTTATTTCTAAGGTAAATGAAAAAACAATGGCCGGAATTCTGTTTACATATGCGGGTCAGGTGAGGGTAGTCGGCGTAGCAGGTCGGGACCCCGCTCCCCATTTCATGCTGCTCCTCAGAGTGACTTTTCCCTTATTGTCACCCATTAAAGCAGGCCTGCGAATTTCCCGGCCCTATTAAATGCTGTGGGTCTGATGATGTCATTGATGACACATTTCCAGCCGGGATATTTACAGGAGCCTTGGCCACATTGCATTTGAAGGTTTACCTAGGATTAGGCAAGCACTGTATTGGAGCACTTGAGTGTTGCTAAGCCTTGGAAACATGACTGCACAGAGGCAGAGGGCTGTACCCAGGTTCTCAGATGACTCCCTCCATATGCTTGTGGCGGGAGTGAGAGCACGCAGGGAGGTCGTCTTCCTTTTTGATGGTCGGAAGAGACCTCCCCAGGAGACAAAACGAGCCTGGCTCCAAATTGCAGAGGTCAACAGCAGGGATGCTGTCAGGAGGACCTGGGTGCAGTGCTGGGAACGCTTCAGTGATCTTAGGTGAGTGCAAAGCCACACTCAACTTCATCCTGCTGTGCCTCTCATCACATCCCCATCATTCTGCCTTCCCAAGCCTACTCCTGCACATCATTACTCACACCACTCGTACGTCCACCCATCCCTCTCTATCTACATTGTCACCCCCATCTGACTAACCACCCCTCACACTCAGCCTCATCCTAATGCAATCATACCAACTAACACCACACAAGGAGGCCATTTGGCATTGGCACCCCACTCCATCATAGTCACCCTCTAAAGATGTAACCCAATCATTCCTTGCACTCATTCCATGACTCTCACTCAAATTTCTGTTCTTTCCCTCCTTGCAGGAGAAGAGAGCCCACAAGAAGAGGGAGAGGGAGAGAACCGGAGGTGGCCCTCCATCATTGGCCATGTTAACTGCAGCAGAGGAGGTTGCCCTGGAATTCTCAGGAGTGGTTGAGCAGTTGGAGGTGGGAGGCGGAGAGAGGGGGACATCTCAGCAACCTGGTGACAGAATTACATCTCATCTCATACAACCGTATGGCAGACTGCAGTCACTCATATAAGGACTGATGTCAGCAGCCAGTGGATGTTCATCATGTGCATAATGGTATCATTACCCATTCTTGATAGGGCATTTCTAAATCATCTCTTGACTCTCCCACAGGTCCACCAAGAGCCCTCCCCACTGCTCAGGAGGAAGAGGAAGACGACTCCTCAGAGGAGCCTCCAGCCTCTGAAGGTGCATCGTCAGCAGACATTAGGGCCTAGGCAACGGAAGGCACGGCCACCAATGGTTGAGCGATTACAATCAGGGATGCTCAAGAGGGCGGAATTAGAGGAGCGCAGATATCTCGGCAGGTTGTGGGGCTGGAGGAGGTTAGAGATAGGAAGGGGCAAGGCCATGGAGGGATTTGAAAACAAGGATGAAAATTTTGAAATCGAGGCATTGCTTAACCAGGAGCCAGTGTAGGTCAGTGAGCACAGGGGTGATGGGTGAACGGGACTTGGTGCGAGTTAGGACATGGGTGGCCGAGTTTTGGATGACCTCAAGTTTACGTAGGGTAGAATGTGGGAGGTCAGCCAGGAGTGCGTTGGAATAGTCAAGTCTCGAGGTAACAAAGGCATGGATGAGGGTTTCAGCAGCGGATGAGCTGAGGCAAGGGCGGAGACGGGCGATGTTACGGAGGTGGAAATAGGCGGTCTTAGTTATGCCGCGGATATGTGGTTGGAAGCTCATTTCAAGGTCAAATATGATACCAAGACTGTGAACAGTGTGGTTCAGCCTCAGATAGAGGTTAGGGAGAGGGTTGGAGTCAGTGGCTAGGGAACAGAGTTTGTGACGGGGACCAAAAACAATAGCTTCGGTCTTCCCAATATTTAATTGGAGAAAATTTTTGTTCCTCCGGAACTGGATGTCAGACAAGCAGTCTGACAATTTAGAGACAAATTAGAGGGGTCAAGAGATGTGGTGGTGAGGTAGAGCTGGGTGTCATCAGCATACATGTGGAAACTGATGCTGTGTTTTTGGATGATGTCGCCAAGGGGCAGCATGTAGATGAGAAATAGGAGGGGGCCAAGGATAGATCCTTGGGGGACACCAGCGGTAACGATGTGGGAGTGGAAGATTCTCTGGCTACGATTAGATAGATAAGAATGGAACCAGGTGAGTGCAGTCCTACCCAGCTGGACAACGGTGGAGAGGCATTGAAGGATGAAGTGGTCAACTGTTTCAAAGGCTGCAGACAAGTCAAGAAGGACGAGGAGGGATAGTTTACCTTTGTGAAGTAAATCTGGCCATGATGAGCCCATCCCTGGCCTTCCGGGCAGCAGTGTGCTCGGGTGCTGGTGGGATCTGGACCACAGGTTCGTCCTGCTCCTCCTCCTCATGAAGAGGCTGTGAGCTCAGGGCCTTGCTCCTCATGAAGCGCTTATCCTCGCTGCTGCGCTGTGTTGTGCAGGGTGCAGTAGACCACGATGATTCTGGAGACCCTGACTGGTGCGTACTGAAGGGCTCCTCCAGATCTGTCAAGGCATCTGAAGTGCATTTTCAGAATGCCTATTGTCTGCTCTATGACACATCTGATGGACATGTGACTTTCATTATATCTCTCCTCGGCCTCAGTGCTTGGCTTCCTCAAGGGTGTCATGAGCCATGTCTTCAGTGGATAGTCCTTGTCTCTAAGTAGCCAACTGGAAAGTCTGTTTGGAGGTGCAAAGAGCTGAGGGAGGGTGGACTGGTGCAGGACGAAAGAGTCATGGCAGCTGGCAGAGAATATGGCACATACATGCATGATGATCTTCCTATTGTTGCAAATGAGCTGCACAATGAGGGAGTGAAAGCCTTTGCGGTTGACAAAGACTCCTGGGTGATGATGGGGTGCCCTGATGGTTACGTGTGCAATCGATGATTCCCTGCCCCCGTGGGAAGCCAGCCAGAATGGCAAAGCCGAGCACCCGCTCAGTAACACTGGCGTCATCGCTGGCAAAGTTGATATAATTGACTGACTTGTCAAACAAGGCATCGGTGACTTGTGTGATGCATCTGTGCGCGGCCGACTGCGAGATGCCGCAAATGTCTGCTGCAGATCCCTGGAAGGAGCCTGAGGCGAAGAAGTCGAGGGCGCTGGTGACTTTGACAGCCACTGGTAAGACTTGCCCACCTGGTCCTCTGGGCTGCAGGCCTTGCTCCAGAAATGTACAAATGTCTGCGACGACCTGGCGCGATAGCCTGAGCCTCCTTTGGCACTGCTGCTCCGTCATATTGAGGAAGCTCATCCTCTGCCTGTATACCCTGTGTTGGGGTATCGCCTCTGACATGGTGCAGCCCTGCGCTGATGCCCTCTGTCCTATGCAGCATCAAGTCGTTGAGGAGAAGGTGGATGGTGGTGTTGTTGGGGCTTATCGTGGTCTGATTCTAAGGACCAAGGTGAGACAGTATAAATGGCACCATGCTCATGTAATAGAAGGCAGGTCAAGTAGAGATGAGGGAAGCAGTCTGTCAGTGGTGTGATAGGTTGTAGCAATGAGGTGACAGTGGTTCCCGACTTTGCTGAAAATACTTGCAACCTCTAGAAAGCTACATCTGTGCTGACGATGCACTCAGCAACAGCATCTGCCTTAAGAAAGTAACCAGGTGTCAGGTGGGAGTATTTATTATGCTTTCCATGCTGTGCAGTAATGAGTTCCATCAATGGCCACTGAACTTCTGCCTCAGGTTCACAGACGTGGCTCCCGAGCTGCGTGATTCCCGTACTCATGCAGTGAAATTGGAAAGGTAGGGTTAAAAGACACTTAAGGGTCTGACAACAACCTAATAATTATCTAAATTATGTCACCGGCCTCTGCCGTTGGAGTCGCGGCCGCGCTGGCCTACGTGCCCAAGTAAAAGGCGCGAGGAGGTGGGATGACAGCAGGTTCCTGACCCTCTCCGATTTATTTCAACTTTCACTCTCGACCCGCCTCCAATCCCGCATGCACGGCAGTGGGAAAATTCCAGCCAATATATCTATTTATCTGATTTACATATACAAATCAGCGATGTTTTGAGTTACTGATGGAAATGTGCCACAAGTGATTCTCCCCCACCTCCAGTCTTGTATTTTGCACTCTTACACAGAAAGAAACAAATTCCACTTCATTTTTTCCCTAGATATAATCTCCAGCACCAAAAAAGTGATACAGGTGAACTACAATCCAGTTACTAGGAAAATAATTGAGGCAGAACTTCAATTATGGTCTGTTTCATTAAATTTGCCATACATTTGTAATCCTCTTAACTGATCAATATGCTTGAGGAGTTCAATCAAAATGCTGCTGAAGGTGTTAAAGCAACTTGGCGTAATCGGCAAGATTCCCAGGACGCAGTCGAACGACCAACCATAATGGGACCGCAAGTCGGGTGAGTACCTTATATTACCACCCATAGTTAGGTGCGGAACCCCAGAAGGTTGGACGTGAGACTGTAGGGAATCAGAACAGGAGACTAGCAGGTACTGGATCGATCTCTGCGCAGTAGAACCGCGAGCCACCGTAGGTAACCAGAACCGCGTTGTAGCAGGAAGGTCTGAGTTACCGTTTGCGCAGGCCAGAGGAATAAAAAAAAAAAAAATGGCCACAGGAGGGGAAGATTGGGGACTGGAAGGGTCCATAACCAAATTTATAGCAGAAAAAATAAGAAACGAATCAAGAAAATGAAAAAGAAAGGCTGGAGTCCGAATGACAGTCTGGACAGGCAAAGGGAATGGTGGGGCGCCCAGTGTAAGGGTAAGGAAGAGAAGGGAATACTTATAATTATTAGTAGCTACTCAGGACTCAGTAAACATGTACAAAGTTATATAGAAAAGGAAAAGGTTAAGGTCAGTGCGGTGCGGGCACCGGGACCAAGGTTTAGAGTGACAGACGATAATGACGACCTTGACTGGGGAGAATTAGAGAAGGAAGCCACAGATTACGACAGACAGGACGATGACAGGGGTTGGGAGCCCCCACCTAAATATGACGCAGAGGAACCATCGGCCCCGCCACTGCCCGAAACCAGGACGAAGGACGTAATAGTCATGGCCCCTATTACGACGGAGATTAGACAAGTGGGAAATGGGCAGGCTCAGACTACAGTACGATATGTCCCGTTCACCCCAGCCAAGAAACAGATGATGACGAGGGACCTCCCGACCCCTAAAACAAACTATGCATACACCGACTTTTGGAATAAATTAGAGGAGGATGGGCACCTCGCTGGCAGGGACCCTACGAGGTCCTAATGACCAGCGACACTTGCGCATGCGTAAATATGAAAGGAAAAGGTCAGTGGAAACACTGGATGCAACTTAAGAAATTCAAAAGCACAGTAAATAATGACTAAACTGGTGACGACCGGCGTCCACTGTTTATCTCCCTCTACAGGACTCAGATACGGATGAGCTTACTGATATGCCTGGCCACGGCGACCACAGAAGGAGCCACATCGGTCGACTGAAGGGTATTACAAGAACTCAAGTGACGTCAGTTGCAATCGGGAACGTGAGGCGTTAACTGTCATCACAGTTGATAAAACAGTGTATTTAAATTGTAGCTCCGGGTTAACGGGCGTAAGCATATTTGACAACAAGCCAGGCGATACAGGGGATAGGGGTAACATGGGAACGGCTGTTAAATGGACAAACATGAGCACGGTATGCTTCGGGAAGAAGAGTGATGTGCACAGGGAGGAACTATGCAAGTAAGATGTGGGAGGGATTTCACTCTAATATCCGGGGTACCCCAGCAGGAAGAAGGAGGGTGGGAACTATGCCCAACCTCCAAGTGCACCAACTCTGATGATTGGTGTTAGAAGCTGAATCCCCGGGATACTCCCACCACCACAACCACACCGACCACCGCAGTAACAGGAGCTCCGAAGCCCACCACTTTGACTACGGAGGAACCCTTTAGGTGTCCGCAGCCTAGCTCAGGATGCAAAGGGGGGCTCGTGATCCAGGATTCTGAAAGGCGCTTATTTGAGAATGTACACAATGAGATAATTTCGGTTGTCCTCGATATTAGCCAGATGGGGTTACCCAAATGGTGCGAATGGCGTACAAGGTCGTTTTACTATCGGCTCCTCGACATGACAGTTACTGATGCCCTCCGGGCCTCTGGGGGGCACGTGCGGTCGAGCCTATCTCGCCGCAAGAGGAACCTGGTAAATGACATAGCCACTGCTTTCAGTGCAGGGACATCCACAGTTAATTCCCTGGATAGGAATCGTATTAGCTGTACCCAGTCTGCAGGAAAGGGAATCCAAGCCCCTCTACGAGGTAGAGAATGTCAGGATCATAAGAGATGACAATTCACTCAGATACTACCACGCAGCCAGTTATACAACCCAGAAAGGTTCCTTCTTGATGGGGATCTCGCTAGAGGGATGCAGAGAAAGGGGGAGTAACGTAGTCTGCCCACATATCGGAATTGCATCTCATGTATTGGTGGTGGTGCAGTTGCTATTTGTCATCATACTTATGTTTGAGTATTGTACTCGATGTAAACGACGCCGTAACCGAACCATTGCTAAAACCGTTGTTAAAACACAGTATAGATTGGGAGAGAAGCAGGGAATGTTAGAGGTAGTTTAAGTAGCCACACCCGTGCAAATCCAATCACCTGCCTGGCCAGCAGTGATGGGGCGAGGAGCACGGGCAGGTGAAGTTAGTTGGCCATCTTGGGCTATCACCAAGGGCCAAAAAGGGGGATTGAAGGGGTTAAAAGTTAGATTAGTGGCTTAACAGACTAGCTGGCTGATGTAATAAAGGAGAAATCTGGCAGAACAAAAACAGTTGGGAAAAGCATATTACACGATGATTGGGGGAGTAAAAGAATCAAGGAGGCCATACATTGGCCGCCAAGATGTGATTTGCGAAGATGAGGTTAAGCGTACGTAAATTGGATAGAACAATGGCAGATGTGGAAACAGGGCAAATGAGATAAACAAGATGTGTTTTGTGGTTAAGTGTACGTGACTTGGACAGTTAATTGGTCAAGTCCCGAAGATGTGAAGGAAACAAGATGTAAGACTGTATATAAGTCAACTGCTCGAATGTAAAAATTAGACTCCTGTCTCAGCTCAGACTGAGAGGGTCTCTCCCTGCACGTGCTTGAATAAAGATCACTTGGAACCTGTACACGCTCGTCTCCATCTTCTTTGGGGCAGAGAAAAATCCCACAACACATCATAGATGCATAAAGGCTATTGTGTACTGATTTGAATTAAACTAGGCCCTGAATTACTTTTTTAAAAAGGACTTTTATAAAGGACTAATTAATACCAGGCATTTTACTTATCCACACATTTCATTTCATTTAGTTCTTTAGCTAAATTACAATAGTGACTACACTTCAAAAAGTACTTCATTGGCTGTAAAGTGCTTTGGGACATCCTGAACTCATGAAAGGTGCTATATAAATGCAAGTCTTTCTTTTCTTTTTTACATTCCTAATGCCCAGCATTGCTAATGGCGCAAATGACAGGAAATATATCTTAATACTTTTTCCCTCATTTGAATCTCATTAAAATGATTTGAGCGGATATATTACATGCCTGACATTACTTCCAGTGGGAAATTGTGGAAGTGGTGTCGGGTAGCATGGGAACTGGTAGAATGGCTTCTCGCATGATTTTACTCCCTTATCCACTGTAGTCACACTGCAGAAGGAAATCTGCCCTACTATTCTACTGTATATATCTTGTCCACAGCTCTCTGTGCATCAGAGATTGTGTGCAGCAGTATGTCTGCCTGCCAGGATACAAGATCAATTCTATAAAGTCAGATAGCATCTCTTGGTTTACCTTCATCTCTGATTTGCAGAACATGCTCGAGGGGCTAAGTGGCCTATGTTCCTAAGATCCTATTTAGCCTTTCTCCTGCCATGCGACCAATTGTGGATTTCAGTATTCAGGGGCACAGGCCATTCCAAACCTGTGCCACCTTAACCGGAGCAACTGACTCCTTATTCTTTGGGTTGTTTGTTAATATAGAAACATAGAAGATAGGAGCAGGAGTAGGCCATTCGGCCCCTCGAGCCTGCTCCGCCATTCAATGCGATCATGGCTGATCATCCAAATTCAGTACCCGGTCCCTGCTTTCTCCGCATACCCCTTGATCCCTTTAGCCTTAAGAATTATATCCAACTCCTGTTTCACTGGCTGCTACAGGAGCTTGAAGCTGATGACATCTGACAACCTAAAGAGATGGATCTAGGTACATTTAGGAATATTTGTAACAAGTAAGCAATCTTTGGAAAACTATTCATCTTAAGAATACCAATCCTTTCTAGCAGAGCAAGAAGAGGATGATATCCCAATGATTCATGTCCTCAATTCTAATAAGAACATAAGAACATAAGAAATAGGAGCAGGAGTAGGCCAATCGGCCCCTCGAGCCTGCTCCACCATTCAATAAGATCATGGCTGATCTGATCCTAACCTCAAATCTTCTATCACTCTGCATCCACCCAAACCCATGTGATCTCCCGGGAGAGGCGAAAAACCAGATAAAGACCCAATGGCCAATTTGGGAGAAAAAAATCTGGGAAATTCCTCTCCGACCCATCTAGGCGATCGAAATTCTTCCAGGAGATCACTCTGTCCCTATATTTTCTACAGTACTTACCTTCTGTAAAGGCGATCTCCACCCCAGCCAGGAACAGGAATAAAACCATCTCCTGAAATCTAACAGAATTAGAACACAGTAGGAGCAGAACAAGGCTACACGGCCCCTGGGCCCGCTCCACTACCCACAGGGCCATGACCATTCCGAACCCAGACTCATGTCCAATTTCCTGCCCGCTCCCCGTAACCCTTTATTCCCTTTACTTCTAGGAAACTATCTATTTCTGTTTTAAATTTATTTAATGATGTAGCTTCCACAGCTTTCTGGGGCAGCAAATTCCACAAACCTACCACCCTCTGAGTGAAGAAGTTTCTCCTCATCTCAGTTTTGAATGAGCAGCCCCTTATTTTAAGATTATGCCCCCTAGTTCTAGTTTCACCCATCATTGGGAACATCCTCACCGCATCCACCCGATCAAGCCCCTTCACAATCTTATATGTTTCAATAAGATCGCCTCTCATTCTTCTGAACTCCAATGAGTAGAGTCCCAATCTACTCAACCTCTCCTCATATGACCACCCCCTCATCCCCGGGATTAACCGAGTGAACCTTCTTTGTACTGACTCGAGAGCAAGTATGTCTTTTCTTAAGTATGGACACCAAAACTGTATGCAGTATTCCAGGTGCGGCCTCACCAATACCTTGTACAACTGCAGCAATACCTCCCTGTTTTTATATTCCAACCCCCTAGCAATAAAAGCCAACATTCCATTGGCCTTCTTAATCACTTGCTGCACCTGCATACTAACTTTTTGAGTTTCGTGCACCAGGACCCCCAGATCCCTTTGTACTACAGTACTTTCCAGTTTCTTGCCATTAAGATAATAACTTGCTCTATGATTTTTCCTGCCAAAGTGCATAACCTCACACTTTCCAGTATTGTATTCCATCTGCCAAATCTCTGCCCACTTACTTAGCCTGTCTATGTCCCTTTGCAGGTTTTTTATGTCCTCCTCACTCACTACTTTCCGTCCCATCTTTGTATCATCTGCAAACTTTGATATGTTACACTCGGTCCCCTCCTCCAAATCGTTAATATAGATTGTAAAGAGTTGGGGACCCAGCACTGACCCCTGCGGAACACCACTAGTTACTGGTTGCCAATCTGAGAACGAACCATTTATCCCAACTCTCTGCTTTCTGTTAGAGAGCCAATCCTCCACCCACGCCAGAATATTACCCCCAATCCCGTGATTTTTTATCTTGAGCAATAATCTTTTGTGTGGCACCTTGTCAAATGCCTTTTGGAAGTCTAAATACACTACGTCCACTGGTTCCCCTTTATCCACCCTGTATGTTACTTCCTCAAAAAACTCAAGCAAATTTGTTAAACATGACTTCCCCTTCATGAAACCATGCTGAGTTTGCCCTATTAAATTATGTTTATCCAAATGTCCCGTTACTGTCTCCTTAATAATGGACTCTAACATTTTACCAACCACAGATGTTAGGCTAACAGGTCTATAGTTTCCAGCCTTCTGCCTACTACCCTTTTTAAATAAGGGTGTTACATTAGCAGTTTTCCAATCTGCCGGGACCTTTGCTGAGTCCAGTGAGTTTTGGAAAATTATTACCAATGCATCCACAATCCCTACCGCTACTTCCCTCAAGACCCTGGGATGCAAGCCATCAGGTCCAGGGGATTTATCCGCCTTGAGTCCCATTATTTTACCAAGTACCACTTCCTTAGTGATTTTAATCGTATTTAGTTCCTCCCCCCCTAGAGCCCCCTGTTTGTCCAGTGTTGGGATATTCTTAGTGTCCTCTACTGTAAAGACTGATACAAAATAATTGTTCAGTGTTTTTGCCATCTCCATGTTTCCCACCATTAATTTCCCGGTCTCATCCTCTAAGGGACCAACATTTACTTTAGCCACCCTTTTTCTTTTTATATAACTATAGAAACTTTTACTGTCTGTTTTTATATTTTTTGCTAATTTACTTTCATAATCTATCTTCCCTTTCTTAATCAATCTTTTTGTTATTTTTTGCTGTCTTTTAAAGACTTCCCAATCTTCCATCCTCCCACTAGATTTGGCTACCTTATATGCCCTTGTTTTTAGTCGGATACTATCCTTAATTACTTTACTTAGCCACGGATGGCTATCTTTTCTTTTACACCCTTTTTTCCTCAGTGGAATATATATTTTTTGGAAGTTGTAAAATAACTCCTTAAATGTACACCACTGGTCATGTACCGTCTTACCCTTTAATCTATTTTCCCAGTCCACTCTAATTAATTCCGCTCTCATACCTTCATAGTCTCCTTTATTCAAGCTCAGCACGCTTGTTTGAGATCCAACCTTCTCACCCTCTAATTGAATATGGAACTCAACCATGTTATGGTCACTCATTCCAAGGGGATCCTTTACTAGGACATTTTTAATTAATCCTGTCTCATTACACAGGACCAAATCTAAGGTTGCTTGCCCCCTAGGTCTAAGAGCGTTAAAAAAATAAGTCTGAAGGCTTTGTGTCTTAATGCGAGGAGCATTTGTAATAAGGTTGATGAATTAGCTGTGCAAATAGATGTAAATGGATATGATATAATTGGGATTACGGAAACATGGCTCCAGGATGGCCAAGGCTGGGAACTCAACATTCAGGGGTATTCGATATTCAGGAAAGATAGGCAAAAAGGAAAGGGAGGTGGGGGAGCATTACTGGTTAAAGAAGGGATTAACACAATTGTAAGGAAGGATATTAGCTCTAATGATGTGGAATCTGTATGGGTAGAGCTGAGAAATACCAAGGGGCAGAAAACGTTAGTGGGAGTTGTATACAGACCCCCAAACAGTAATGCTGAGGTTGGGGATGGCATTAAATGGGAAATTAGAGATGCGTGCAATAAGGGCACAGCAGTCATCATGGGTGACTTTAATCTACATATAGATTGGGCTAACCAAATTATTAACAATACTGTGGAGGAGGAATTCCTGGAGTGTATACGGGATGGTTTCCTGGACCAATATGTCGAGGAACCAACTAGAAATCAAGCCATCTTAGACTGGGTATTATGTAAGGAGAAAGGATTAATTAACAATGTTGTTGTTCTTGAGGAGGAGCGATCATAATATGATAGAATTCTTCATTAAGATGGAGAGTGAAGTTTTTGACTCAGAGACTCGGGTCCTGAATTTAAATAAAGGAAACTACGATGGTATGAGGTGCGAGTTGGCTAGGGTGGATTGGGGAATATTACTTAAAAGGTTGATGGTGGATAGGCAATGGCAAACATTTAAAGATCGCATGGATGAACTATAGAATTTGTTCATCCCTGTTTGGCATAAAAATAAAACAAAAAAGGTGACTCAACCATGGCTAACAAGGGAAATTAGAGATAGCATAAGATCCAAGGAGAGGACATATAAATTGGCCAGAAAAAGCAGCAAACCTGAGGATTGGGAGCAGTTTAGGTTTCTGTAAAGGAGGACAAAAGGATTAATTAAGAGGCGGAAAATAGAGTATGAGAGTAAGCTTGCATGGAACATAAAAACTGACTGTAAAAGCTTCTATAGATATGTGAAGAGAAAAAGATTGGTGAAGTCAAGCGTAGGTCCCTTGCAGTCAGAATCAGGGGAATTTATAATGCGGAACAAAGAAATGGCAGACCAATTAAATACATACTTTGTTTCTGTCTTCACAAAGGAGGATACAAATAGCCTCCCAGAGATGTTGGGGAACATAGGGTCTAAATGAGAGGGAGGAACTGAATGAAATCAGTATTTGTAGGGAAATGGTGTTAGGGAAATTGACGGGATTGAAGGCCGATAAATCCCTAGGGCCTGATAATCTACATCCTAGGGTACTTAAGGAAGTGGCCCTAGAAATAGTAGATACATTGCTGGTCATCTTCCAAAATTCTATAGACTCTGGAACAGTTCCCATGGATTGGAGGGTAGCTAATGTAACCCCACTATTTAAAAAAGGTGGTAGAGAGAAAACGGGGAATTATAGACTGGTAAGCCTGACATCGGTAGTGGGGAAAATGCTAGAGTCCATTATAGAAGATGTAATAGCAGAGCACTTGGAAAACAGTGAAAGGATCGGACAAAGTCAACATGGATTTACAAAAGGTAAATCATGTTCGATTAATCTACTGGAATATTTTGATGATGTAACTGGTAGAATAGATAAGGGAGAACCAGTGGATGTGGTGTATTTGGACTTTCAGAAGGCTTTCGATAAGGTCCTGCATAAGAGATTAGCATACAAAGTTAAAGCACATGGGATTGCGACCCCAGCTATTCACAATTATATATATAAATGATCTAGACGAGGAAACTAGATGTAATAGCTCCAAGTTTGCAGACAACACAAAGCTGGGTGGGCGTGTGTGCTGTGAGGAGGATGCAGAGAAACTCCAGTATGATTTGGACAGGTTGGGTGATTGGGCAAATTCATGGCAAATGCAGTATAATGTGGATAAATGCGAGGTTATCCACGTTGGTGGCAAAAACAGGAAGGCAGCTTATTATCTGAACGGCAATAGATTGGGAAAAGGGGAAGTGCAACGAAACCTGGGTGTCCTTGTGCACCAGTTGCTGAAGGTAAGCATGCAGGTGCAGCAGGCGGTTAAGAAGGCAAATGGTATGTTGGCCTTCATAGTGAGAGGATTCGAGTACAGGAGCAAGGATGTCTTGCTGCAGTTGTACAGGACCTTGGTGAGACCACACCTTGAGTATTGTGTGCAGTTTTGGTCGCCTTATCTGAGGAAAGATGTTCTTGCCATGGAGGGAGTGCAACGAAGATTCACCAGACTGATACCTGGGATGGCAGGAAAGACGTATGAAGAGAGATTGGGTCGATTGGGCTTGTATACGCTGGAGTTTAGAAGAATGAGAGGGGATCTCATTGAAACTTATAACATTCTAACAGGACTAGACAGACTAGATGCAGGAAGGATGTTCCCGATAGCGGGGGAGTCCAGAACCATGGGTCACAGTCTAAGGATAAGGGGTAAGCCATTTAGGACAGAGATGAGGAGGAATTTCTTCACCCAGAGAGTGGTGAACCTGTGGAATTCTCTACCACAGAAGGCAGTTGAGGCTAATTCATTAAATATGTTCAAGAAGGAGTTAGATATATTTCTTAAGGCTAAAGGGATCAAGGGATATGGGGAGAAAGCAGGGACAGGGTACTGAATTTGGATGATCAGCCATGATCTCATTAAATGGCGGAACAGGCTCGAGGGGCCGAATGGCCTACTCTTGCTCCTATCTTCTATGTTTCTATGTTTCTATCACTGGTTCAACAACTGAATCAAATCCATTTTACAGTGAGTTGAGACTTTTAGCAGAGATTGACCTAAACTCCAGCCTGTTTGCGATGTGTTACTGTCTTTCAATCCTTCAGTGTCAGACGTGCCTGGATCCATGAATTCCTTGGATTGAGAGGCTGCTGTAGGGAGCCCCAATCTGATGAATTCATTTATTTCCTTTGATGTTCTCAGTTGAAGTTTTTATGGTCTATAAATTGGATTGCGCCGCCCTGCCAACACAAACTGGATGCTGGAAACAATCCCTGCGCCAGAATGGGTATGCCCAAAGCACACCTGATATTGGGCGTTGGGCCTCATTTACCTGCTGGGCGTCCCAGATAGCTTGCAGGCAAATCGGATTTGAATTTTGGGAAGCTGCATTGCATGTAGCAGTCCTCAGGTAGTAGGAAGGCGATCAGGAGGGGGCCGAATGGGGGTCAGCAACAATCTTCGGCACTGCTGTGGTGTCAGGAGGAAGTCTCGGATAAGTATTTTTTTTTAAATAATCTTTTTTGTGGCAGCCTCTAGTGCTCCCTTTAAGGATATTATCTCCTTAAAATAAGCAACTGCACCTCCATGAGGTCCTGGAAGTACTAGAATATTAAAGCCTTTGGTTTAATATTGTGCCACAGTGCAAGACAGCCACATGTGTCTAATCCCATGTTGGTTATAAGGCTTGTGTACCTCTGTGGGTGACCCTGTTCCCTGTATTGGCCTCCCTCCACTTATAAACCACACTGCCCTTTTTCTCACTTCTCTCATTTGCATCTTCCCCAAACTCTCCTCAGCAGGCATGTGTTTGGAGAGCTAAATTGACATTTATTTTATTGGCCAACCTCCCTCTGATTAGTCTGTGATCTACTTGCATGTGCCTCTATGAGTCCCCTTAGATCTGTATTGCCTTCTTTGGATTAGGCCCCATGTAGCACCCTTGCACTGTGGCATATTGTTAATCCAAGGACTTTAATATCCTTATACTTCCAGGACCGCGCAAGAAGTCAATTGCTTATTTCAAGGAGCTGAAATCCTCATGCTCTATCAGATGCTTGTTATATTCTTGTTGGCTCACGCTTATGTTGAGTCTATCTCATTTTGAGCACCATCGACTCGTCATGTTTTAAACCTGATAGTTATTTTAGTGGCTTCTCACTAATATGCTGTCATGTTCTACTTGCAAGTTTTAAAAGTAGATTTTGAATTTGTTTTTAAATGAAATATGAGGTATTTGTTTATTAAAACCTTTACAGATAAATTATGGATTAGATTGGACTATTTTTTTAAAAATTGGACAGTCTGCCCTTTTGGGTGGTATCCAGCAGCTGAATGTTCCTGGCATCCAGTTAAACCATTTACTGTAAAGAAGCAGTATGTGATGAGTTGCAACATGAAACACTGACATGGTATGAAGTTCTGGGATTGGATTCAAGCCCCATGGGCGCTCTTCGTCAGGAAATACCTGATAACTGTTCACCATGCTGCCTTTCTTTAGCAGTTAGAAAAGTTCATTTGGAACACGCTTCAATCAGCCACACTTTATTTAAGTAATTTTTTTAGCATAGGATGTTAATATGATTAAAGAAACTTTGTTTCAAAAATCATTGCAGTACTTGTATTAAATACAAGTACTTGTATATTCTGGTATAGTCTACCATTCCCACCTACCCCAAGGGAAAGCCACTGTAGTAGTAGGCATGTAGTCTTAAAGGTCAATTGGAAATAAAGAAAGCAAATTGGAAAAAAAAATGTTTTACTTATGATTTCTGCTTTGAGAGCTAGTAAGCATCAAAATTTTCTGTGATTGTATCTGACATCTGTTTAATTTCTAAAGCAATCTACAGCTCCTTTTGACAGGTCCACCATGTTTAGAAGCCCACGAAGGTTAGTTTGGTATTGTCGCAAACTGCGAGGAGGTTGCACCTTTCCATCACTCATATACTGACCGTGATCCCATGACAACCCATGGGACTGGGAATTTTTTTTGCAGTTATTATCTAATAGTCAATATGAATGATCCAAAAGTTAATTAGAACACTACTCATTTAAAGGACATATCCTTGATATATGAGTAAACCTGTCTGGCAAACACCTAATTAATTTGCTAGGAACTTTTCATAGAGTAAACTGTAATACAAAACTGAAGATTTGTGTTCTTGCATATATAGAATTACGTAACATCTACAGCAGAGAAACAGGACATTTGGCAAATTTTGTGCTCATTGAAGTACTCATGGCAGTAGTTTGAAATGCAACACTGTTGTGTTTGTACCGCTACACACAACTACATAAAATAATAAAGCAGCAGAGACTGAGAGTAACTTCAAGTGATCTTTACTGGGTAACTGGAACTTCGGCACTGACTGTACAAATCGATACGCGTCTGTTATATACGCTCGCAACTAAGGATATACATCCGCAATACAAAGTAGTCCCTTCAATGTTGTATACATTACAAACACCTTCCAAATTTCTGCATCCAGTGTCAGCATCAAGTATTTTTAGGTGTGGTAGTGCACCATCCAGTGCAGAATAAAGCTCCTTTCTACTCAGCCCGATAATGTGCCCTTTGCTCACCTGACTACAGCACCCTCTACTGTACCACTATGATGCTTACATTTCCTAATGCAGCCATCCTTGAATACTAATTTAGTAACAACTGGCTACCATTTTTGTGCTGTGTACTGAGGCCCACTAGCAACTCAGTTGAGACTCGTCAGATCCATTTTACATGGGGCCTTTATAGCTGTCAGAAAAAAGGAGACTTTTATCCCATCATCTCGGTTGAGATTTGCCCCTCTTAGACTTTCCTGTCATCTGGCACTAGGGGTCCGTGAACGTCCTTCAAGTGTTGAATATATCCCTGTGTCTCGGTGACCAGAACCATGTAGTTTAAGCTTCTTTGGCTACACACTTCCAGCCAAATATGTTAAGCACCAAGTCTACTAATATCTCTAGATCTCTTTCAACTTTACCCATTGCTATTTCAACATTGGAGAACGTAAACAAGCTGCAAAAGTCACTGGCTTTGTGTTAAGCTAACTTAACAGCAGTTATATTTAGTAGAATAAACACAAATTGAGACATGTATGTATGTGCAGGTAGCAGAGCTGGTCACACAACCTGTAGTTGAAGATGCTGGCTAACTTGAGGGAGACTTTAACCCTTTGGAAATATCAAAGCCTTTGACCATATCTTTTTAAAAGACAGTTATACAGGTAGAATGTCCCATATCTGGCAACCTCGGGACCGAGGCCAAGACGGTTTTCGGGCTTTTCCGGACTTCGGAACATGTTTCTGATGTCTGAAGTCTGGAAACGCCCGAGCCCAGGTTGTGATATTTCCGGACTTCGGACATCAGAAACACGTACCGAGTCCAGAAATGCCTAGGCCCAGGTTGTGCTTTTGGTAAGATAGCAAAATACTGCAGATGCTGGAAATCCAAAATAACAACAGAAAATGCTGGAAAAACTCAGCAGGCCAGGCAACATCCGTGGAGAGAGTCCGGACTCAATATCGAGTTCAACAATTTCAGATCATAACCTCGGCCCCCATTACATTTTTACTTATATTTTTTATCCACACCTTTGTTTTGGCCCTCCCCCCTTTTTTTCTCTCCCACATGGCAGCTGTCTCCCATTCTGCCACCGCATTTTACACCTAATCTAGAGCCGTCTTTTGTCTCCACTAGTCCTATCACCATCACGTCTCGTTTTGAATACCTCTTAATGTCTCTTCACTTCTCTTTTGTTCTCTCCCAGCCCCCAAACTGGCCTTTCAATTTGTTTCATTTCCTGTGCTTTTTCAGTCTTGATGAAGGGTTTCGACCTGAAACGTTGACTCTATTTCTCTCTCCACGGATGTTGCCTGGCCTGCTGAGTTTTTCCAGCATTTTCTGTTGTTATTTGCACTTTTGGTAAACCTCCCTCAGGGTGTCCGGATTCCGGAACATTTTATGGATTCCGGACCCCTGCCACCAATCGTCCGGATTCTGGAACATTCTGGATTCCGGAACTCCAGATTTGGGACGCTCAACCAGTTGTTGTTTTAGCTTAATGTTTCAATCACCCTATCTGCAAACACAGGATTTGAAATGGGTTGGTAGCAGGTCTCCAGGTATCTTCTGGCCACTTTCTGCTTGCTCTTTCTGATCGGACTCTTGCAGTCCACAACAGATCCTCAACCATCCTGCTCTCCATAATCACTTATGAGTCAACATTTAATTTTGGATAAATACCCAAATAATTCATTTAATACAGCATGGTATCCTAGCTGGAGATTGCCACATCTTCTTAGCATTTTAGCCGTTAGCATTAAGGGGTCAATACATTGGCCATTGGCGGCACCACTTCCGAATGGCCACTGTCCTCGCTCTGACGTATTCTAATGAGTTCTCCTGTTAATTTTGGCATAAATTCTGCAACAGTCTAACGTATGGCACTTGTAGCCAAATGTGGTGTTCCTGAACATTGCAGGCAATTAAAACTATAGTCAAAGATAATATTGTTCCAGTTAAAAGAATTATATATAAAAAAATAAGCACAGAATGCATAATAGCTTAATGCTTAAAGCACCAGTCATAAGATTTTTTATGGTGTTACTTAAGAATTTGCATTCATTCTGCAGAACAAAAGCTAAGTATCTATTCAAAAACAGAGAACTTGCCCTTTTCCACATTGCAAGTTCCACACTGATAATATTACTGTATTATTATATACAAGTTAGTAAATAATCTGCTTTTTTTTTCCAGGTGATGACTGCAATACTTGAATTTCAGTGACATGTTCCTATATGACCCATTGGCTTACACCATTATAATTGTAAAATCACTTGTTAAAAAGAATCTGAGACAGCTCTGTAGGGTATTCAGCTTCCACAAATTATAGTCAAAACAGAAGGAAGTTACAAGCACCAACGATGTCCTGGAATTCAGATAATTTGTATGAACAAAGACAGGCTTCGTTTGCTCATGTTGGGCATTTTCTGTATCCCTTGGTTTGTGTTAGTAAGATTGTGAAGAATGCTTTATTGTTTTTCATGCAGAAAGAGGTAGCAAGAGTCCCAGTCAATTGCTTTGGCAGCTGACAGTCCTTTTTAGTGAAGGATAAAACATGCTAAATGTTCAGTAAAACCTGATATATGATTCCATTGCTACTGGTGGTCCTCGGGTACCTCATCCAGTAACCATTCTTTATATGTGAGCCTATATAAGTGAGTTTTAATAGGCTCTGCATCACAGCCAAGTCTAATTCGACATTTACACACATGCACAATCTAGCAACGATTACCGGATAGGAATGAGTAGCAGGAACAATGACTTTTTTTCCTACCCTCTCTCCTCCTCACTAGCCTACCAGCACTAAGAGCATTCATGGTGCCCCAACTCACATTTATTACTGGAAAACTCAGACCTTGTTTCTTGGTACCATTTTATTTTACAACGGCTTAGAAATTTGCATTGTTACCACTGGCCGTTAAGGCCCGTTTCAGAGAAAGAAATGGCGGCCGCCTCACTTCCACCCACCTCTGGCGCGGGACTCGGTGGCCACCATTTTGGTAAGAGCCATAGCACCCCAGAAATGTAAATTTAGCAGAGCGTGACATCAGTCGGCGTGCAATGAGGGGGAAGTGGGATGTGAGAAAGAGGATAAAGTATGAGGATACCAGCATCTTGTATCCTTTCAGTCCCGCCGCTGGCTTAGCCATGCCCCTGCCAAGAATTGCCAGCACCGTCTCCTCCAAGGGGGATGAGGTGAAGTTAGGAATGGGAGGTGTGCCTCGTGTTTGATACAGATTGTTGGTGGGGGCGGGGTCGTGCAATAAGCAGTGTGTGAGGCTAGTGGTGCAGTTGCTAGCAGACTGCTTTTGAAGATGTATTCACTGACCTTAACCACTGGTAACGGTAGCATAATGGTAGCATAATGGTTATGTTACTGGACTAGTAATCCAGAGGCCTGGACTAATGATCCGGAGACGTGAGTTCATAATCCCACCATGGCAGCTGGGGAATTTAAATTCAGTTAGTTAAATAAATCTGGAATAAAAAGCTAGTATCAGTAATGGTGACCATGAAACCATCGGATTGTTGTAAAAACCCATCTGGTTCACTAATGTCCTTTAGGGAAGGAAATCTGCCAGTCTGGCCTATATGTGACTCCAGACCCACAGCAATGTGCTTGACTCTTAACTGCCCTCTGAAATGGCCTAGCAAGCCACTCGGTTGTAAAAAACCGCAACAGGAAACAATAATAATTTTAAAAATGGACAGACTATCCAGCATCGACCTCGGCATCGGCTACGGACACGACAACAGCACACCCAGCCCAGTCAACCCTGCAAAGTCCTCCTCACCAACATCTGGGGACTCGTGCCAAAACTGGGAGAGCTGTCCCACAGACTAGTCAAGCAACAGCCTGACACAGTCATACTCACAGAATCATACCTTTCAGCCAATGTCCCAAACTCCTCCATCACCATCCCTGGGTATGTCCTGTCCCACCGGCAGGATAGATCTACCAGGGGTGGTGGCGCAGTGGTATACAGTCCAGAAGGAGTGGCCCTAGGAGTCCTCAACATTGACTCTGGACCCCATGAAGTCTCATGGCTTCAGGTCAAGCATGGGCAAGGAAACTTCCTGCTGATTACCACCTACAGCCCTCCCTCAACTAATGAATCAGTACTCCTCCATGTTGAACACCACTTGGAAGAAGCACTGAGAGTACCAAGGGCACAGAATGTATTCTGGGTGGGGACTTCAATGTCCATCACCAAGAGTAGCTCGGTAGCACCACTACTGACCGAGCTGGCCGAGTCCTGAAGGACATAGCTGCCAGTCTGGGCCTACGACAGGTGGTGAGAGAACCAACACGAGGGAAAAACCTACTTGATCTCGTCCTCACCAATCTACCTGTCACAGATGCATCTGTCCATGACAGCATTGGTAACAGGGATCACCACACAGTCATTGTGGTGACGAAGTCCCATCTTCACTCTGAGGATACCCTCCATCGTGTTGTGTGGCACTACCACCGTGCTAAATGGGATAGATTCAGAACAGATCTAGCAGCTCAAAACTGGGCATCCATGAGGCACTGTGGGCCATCAGCAGCAGCAGAATTGTATTCCACCACGATCTGTAACCTCATGGCCCAGCATATTCCTCACTCTACCATTACCAGCAAGCCAGGGGACCAACTCTGGTTCAATAAGGAATGTAGAAGAGCATACCAGGAGCAGAACCAGGCATACCTAAAAATGCGGTGCCAACCTGGGAAGCGGCAACACAGGACTACATGCATGCTAAAAAGCGGAAACAGCATACTATAGACAGAGCCAAGCGATCCCCCAATCAACGGATCAGATCAAAGCTCTGCAGTCCTGCCACATCCAGTCGTGAATGGTGGTGGACCATTAAACAACGAACGGGAGGAGAAGGCTCCATGGACAAAAGAGCAGAATTCCAGAGGTGAGGAGAGAGTGACTGCCCTTGAAATCAAGGCAGCATTTGACCGAGTGTGGCATCAAGGAGCCCTAGTAAAACTGAAGTCAATGGGAATCAGGGAAAACGTTCCACTGGCTGGAGTCATACCTAGCACAAAGGAAGATGTTTGTGGTGGTTGGAGGTCAATCATCTCAGCCCCAGGACATCGCTGCAGGAGTTCCTCAGGGCAGTGTCCTAGGCCCAACCATCTTCAGCTGCTTCATCAATGTTCGCTGATGACTGCACAGTGTTCAGTGCCATTCGCAACGATAATGAAGCAATCCATGCCCACATGCAACAAGACCTGGCTGACATTCAGGCTTGGGCTGATGAGTGGCAAGTAACATTCGCGCCAAACAAGTGCCAGGCAATGACTATCTCCAACCAGCAAGCTTCTAACGACTGCCCCTTGACATTCCACGGCTTTACCATCGCCGAATCCCCCACTATCAACATCCTGGGGAGTCACCATTGACCAGAAACTTAACTGGACCAGCCACAAAAATACTGTGACAACAAGAGCAGGTCAGAGGCTGGGTATTCTGTGGCGAGTGTCTCGCCTCCTGACTCCCCAAAGCCTTTCCACCATCTACAATGCACAAGTCAGGAGTGTGATGGAATACTCTCCACTTGCCTGGATGAGAGCAGCTCCAACAAGAAGCTCGACACCATCCAAGACAAAGCAGCCTGCTTGATTGGCACCCCATGCACCACCTTAAACATTCACTCCCTCCACCACCAGCATACCGTGGCTGCAGTGTGTACCATGGCTGCAGTGTGTACCATCTACAAGATGCACTGCAGCAACTCGCCATGGCTTCTTTGGCAGCTCCTCCCAAGCCTGCGACCTCTACCACCTAGAAGGACAAGGACAGCAGGCACATGGGAACACCACCACCTCCAAATTCCCCTCCAAGTCACTCACCATCCTGACTTGGAAGTTTATCCTGTTCTTTCATCGTCGCTGGGTCAAAATCCTGGAACACTCTCCCTAACAGCACTGTGGGAGTACCTACACCACACTGCAGCGGTTCAAGAAGGCGGCTCACCACCACCTTCTCAAGGGCATCTACGGATGGGCAATAAATGCTGGCTTTGCCAGCAACGCCCACATTCCATGAATGAATAAAAGAAAAACACTGCTGACAGTGATGGTCTTGGTGATTTGATCCCACATCGTTCTTTCTGGAGGGACTCCTGGCCCCTGTGGGTAGAGGACCTCTCTTGCAGTGTTGAACCCCTGCACAAAGCTGGAGTGTTGCGTGCAAAACCCTGGGTGCCCGTTCCCTGGCTTGTTGAACTATTTGTTAGGGCTGAAGCACTTTTACCATTTTTTTTTAGGTGCAGAAGACAGTTCAGCTTGAAGAATTGAAGACTGCCATTTGGGAATTATTTTTAATGTTTTTTTTTCAGAAGGCAGTTGAGCTGCAAGGGCTAAAAACTGCCTATTTTTACATGCTTTTAATTTTTTAAATTTTAGAATGCAGTTCCACTTTACCAGACCGACACTGTTTTCTAAAATGCCAGCCTTGCTTTAAGACAATGCTGTTCTTTCTTCAGGGACGCTATGGCCACGCTACAGTGGGCCTCTTGCTGAGAGTAGCACCGGAAAACCAGTAGATTTAGCGCTGCGCTAATTTAAATTAGCAGGCAGCACCAAAGTGCTTGTGCTGCCTACGCTATGTTTTCGGGTGGCCATTCACTTCGGCCTGTGGTGGCACTGGCAGGTTTCTGGCATGCTGCAATTTCTAGGCCAACATCTTTAATGTGCGTATTAAGCAGTGCTCAAGAATAGAATTATCCTCTCTGCTCTATGACCAGTTGCATTTTCCTACTATATAGATAGGAATAGAAATTCATACTGCTATTGCTGCAAAGCTTGATGTGTCAGATACTAAGCAATGTTCCCTTGTATTAGCCTGAACTGTAGGAAGAGAGTACCTTTATAAATAAAAATGTTACGGCTGGAATTTGAAGCAAATGTTGAACTTGAAATGAACTAAATTGGACATTACGGGTTCATTTGTGAATACCCCATTTTAAACAAAAATCACATCCATTTATTTATTAAAACAGTTTCTTTCTTCTATAAATTGTCTGCAGTACTCACAGATCCAATCCTCTACCAGTGCTGCTTTGATCATTTAAGTGATGCAGAGGTTACTTGCCAGCTAATTGATTGATTTAACTAATTTGCCCAACTTCTTCCTCATATCTCTCCCCAGCAGCATGGCTGGGCCAAGAACTCACTATACTGAGAACTATGTGTACAAACCCACCTGCTTCCATTCTGTGGCACGGTTGTCCTGAGAGTCGCCGATTCTGGTCCTGCTGTTGATTATTTTTGTAATTTAACTTTTTTCCCTTTTCTCATCAATTTTCTCCTCCTGAAGGCATTCGGGCGATGGTGTAAAACGAGCAATATCAAATTGGCCACCCATTAGACACCTCACCCAATTTTTTTTCTATTGAATGGAAGGGAAAATCATGTGGGGTGTATAATGTGCGGCCAATTCGATAATCGCTCATTTTACACTATTGTCCGGGAGTGGGCCTTTGGCGTAGCGGTAGCATCCCCGCCGCTGGGCCAGAAGGCATAGGGTTTCGAACCCCGCTCCAGACAGTCCCGGCAAGTGGAGTCGGAGCTCTGGCTCTAAATTCTGGGTTGACATCCAGCGGGATACTTGCGTCCGTGGGTGTGGGTGGCCCCCCCCCCCCTCGTATGGGTTGTGGGAGCCCGTAAAACCCTCCCACCATAGGACTAACCACCCTAATGGCTGGTACAAAGATGGTTACGGTCACGGAGGGAGCGTTAATCGCGGCCAGAAATCCTTCCACTACTTCATACAGTTCCCCAAAGGGAACAGTGTGAAGACACGTACGACGACGACACTATTGTCCAAAGTTAAATTGATTCCTTTCTGGAGTACAGATCTTTGTGTGCTAGCTGTCTTCCAGTTCTTCAC
Organism: Somniosus microcephalus; assembly: GCF_052327205.1. Classification (NCBI taxonomy): domain Eukaryota; kingdom Metazoa; phylum Chordata; class Chondrichthyes; order Squaliformes; family Somniosidae; genus Somniosus; species Somniosus microcephalus. The sequence continues at coordinate 120,480,153 of NC_140998.1, forward strand.
CCCAAGTGACACCTGCACTTCCAGGAGGTACGCTGGATAATAATCAGGAGTGGGAACCCTGGTTGAGTTAATTTTCCCTAATCCAGGGACATTGAGGCACATTGTGGCCTCCCTGCCACCATCCTGGCTGAGATCAGCTAACTCAGCACAGACTCGGGGTCAAACCTGGGTCCCTCCTCGTCTGTATGGAGAAACTCACTTAAGCGATCAGGGAAATCTTACTCGTGTTTTTTGATAGGTTTACTAAGGAGGTGAATGCTGACAAAATATCGGTAGCAGTGGAAAAGGTAGAAGCAATGGAAGGGGTGAAAATTGATAGACAGGATGTACTAGAAAGGCTGGATATGCTTAGAGTGGATAAGTCGTCTGTTCCAGATGGATTGCATCCCATATTGCAAAGGGAATTGGGGGAGGAGATAGCGGAAAGGCTTGCCATAATTTTCCAATCTTCCCTAGAAGCGGGGGAGGTGCCTGAGGATTGGAAAGTGGCAAATGTGACACCATTGTTCAAGAAAGGTTGTAAGGACAATCCTAGTAACTACAGGCCGGTCAGTTTAACATCAGTGGTGGGTAAAGTTTTAGAAACAATAATCAAGGAAAAAATTACGGGCACTTGGAGAGGTTTAAGCTAATTAAGGAGAGCCAACATGGATTTATAAAAGGCAAATCATGTTTGACTAATCTAATTGAATTTTTTGATGAAGTAACAGGGAGGATTGATGAAGGGAATGCAATGGATGTTGTCTACATGGATTTTCGGAAGGCGTTTGACAAAGTACCACATGGAAGGCTGGTTAACAAAATTGAGGCTCATGGAATAGGTGGGTCAGTGGCAGCTTGGATAAGGAATTGGCTTAAGGACAGAAAAGAGCAAGTTGTGGTAAATGGCTGTTTTTCAGACTGGAGGATGGTAGACAGTGGTGTTCTCCAAGGGTCAGTGCTGGGGCCACTGCTTTTTTTGACATATATAAATGACCTGGATATTGGAATACAAAGTAGAATTTCTAAATTTGCCGATAACACCAAACTTGAGGGGTGGCAAGTAGTGAGGATGATATCAATCGACTGCAACAGGACATAGAAAGGCTAGCAGAATAAGCAGACAAGTGGCAGATGGAATTTAATACAGAGAAGTGTGAGGTGATGTATTTTGGCAGAAGGAACAGGGAGAGGCAATATACACTTAATGGCACAGTTTTAAAGAGTGTGCAGGGACAGAGGGACCTGGGAGTTAATGTGCATAGGTCCCTGAAGGTGGCAGGACATATTGAGAGAGTGGTTAGCAAAGCATATGGGATCTTGGGTTTCATAAATAGAGGTATTGAGTACAAAAGCAGACAAGTTATGCTGAACCTTTATAAAGTGCTGGTTAGGCCACAACTGGAGTATTGCGTCCAGTTCTGGTCACCACACTTTAGGAAGGATGTGAAGGCCCTTGAGAGGGTGCAGAGGAGATTTACCAGAATGGTTCTGGGGATGGGGGATCTTAGCTACAAGGACAGGTTGGAGAAGCTGGATTTGTTTTCATTAGAGCAAAGGAGGTTCAGGGGTGATTTGATAGTGGTGTACAAGATTATGACGGGTTTGGATAGGCTAGACAGGGAAAGGCTGTTCTCAATAGTTGATGATACAAGGACTAGGGGACACAGATTTAAAGGCTTTGGGCAAGAGATACAGGGGGAATGTGAGCAAAAACTTTTTTATGCAGCGAGTGGTGATGACCTGGAACTTGCTGCAGACGGCAGTGGTGGAAGCGGACACACTCAGGGGGAAAAATTCAGCATCGTCCCGTTTGGGGTGCGATTATCGTCTGGGCGCAAAGATTAGCGCCTAGCGCTAAGTATCGCCTCCGACTGCAAACTTGGCTTTTATCGCCCCTGGAGGTGATTGGAGCGCTAAATCAGGCGCTACACACCTGTCTTAAGGCGCAAAGGCCGAGGAGCGAGGCGCTATCTCAGAGCGCTGGCGGAGCTCATGTGATGTCAGTCAGCAATGGAACACAGACACAATGGCGCCGGCCAGTTCTTAAAGGGGAGGGTTGTTCTTGCTCTCCATCCACACCCTGCTCATTGCAGCCTTGAATCTCGGTCTGGAGAGACCTGTACATCAAATCTGCTGGAAAGAACAATGGAGAGACCCAGGGAAATAGCTCAGAGTGCAGCCCCCACAGTCTCTTCTAAATCAATACAAGGAAGGGCAAATCAAAATGAACCTGCAAAGTGCTGCTCAGTACCCAAAACTCCTTCACACAGCATTGAATCTCTCCAGAAGTCTCTCTCTCTCAGAATGCGTGGTGCAAAAATGTCACCAACAAAAAAAGGCAGGAAGCGGTCGCCTTTAAATAGCGCTCCCCCAGTCCCTTCCTGACTGCAAAACACTCCCCTCAACCTGTCATTGCTAGTGGCAGGCGGTAAGGCAGGGGGCGCCACTCAATATCCGGTCCGGGGCGCTACCGGGGCATTGCACACTCGACTGACGTCACGATCTGCCGGCGCAGGAGATAGTGGCGGTAGTGTTTAACTCCACTGCAAAATGTCTAGTTAATTTCGTGAGCGGCGCAAACATCACCGCGCACGGGCGCTAGTTGCTTTGCGCCCCATTAGTGCCCTCTTAAGGCGCTAACGGGAGGTGCAAACCAACTGAATTTTCCCCCCTCAATATTTTCAAGGGGAGACTGGATAGGCACTTGAGGGAAATAAACTTGCAGGGCTTCAAGGATAGAGTAGGGGAATGGGACTGACTGGATTGCTCTGCAGAGAGCCGGCATGGACTCGATGGGCCGAATGGCCTCCTTCTGTGCCGTTATGACTATGACTCTATGATTGGAGCTTCAGATTGGACTTTGAAAATACCCACATTTTGGGGACTTTCTAATTTGAAATCTCAAGAACCCAGACTTTTCAATACAAAATAGTAAAGATAAATAATGACAAACAAGTACCAGGCGGAGTCTGCAAACACAAGAGATTGATATATCATGCCACATGGATTATGTTGGTTGATGAGAAAGTTTAACTGCTCAGCACTTTAATTAGTACCATGGGTCGAAAGGACCACCATTTGAATAGGGGCTATGGTACATATGTGTTATTTAATTAGGTTATTGACTCAAAAAATATCTCCCACTGGGCTCAAGGAAATATCTTTTATGTCAAACTCCCAGCAATGAGTTCTCCAACATATGTAAAATATTTATTGGTGTGTGTTATATTCCTATTATTATATCTGACATTCTTTTTTTATTTACTCAGTCACGGAATGTGGGGATTGTTAGCAAGGCTAGCGTTTATAGCCCATCCCTAATTGCCCTTGAGAAGGTGGTGAGCCGCCTTCTTCAACCGCTGCAGTCGGTGTGGTGAAGGCACTCCCACAGTGCTGTCAGGTAGGGAGTTCCAGGACGATGAAGGATCGGCGATATAGTTCTAAGTCAGGATGGTGTGTGACTTGGAGGGGAACTTGAAGGGGGTAGTGTTCCCATGTGCCTGCTGCCCTTGTCCGTCTAGGTGCTAGAGGTTCTGATGAAGGGTCGTCGATCTGAAACATTAACTCTGTTTCTCTCTCTACAGGTGCTGCCTGACCTGCTGAGTATTTCCAGCATTTTCTGTTTTTATTTTAGATTTCCACCATCTGCAGTGTTTTGCTTTTGTGTTGTTGTAGGTGCTAGAGGTTGTGGGTTTGGGAGGTGCTATCGAAGAAGACACACTGCAACCATGGTGGTGGAGGGAGTGAATGTTTAAGGTGGTGGATGGGGCGCCGATAAAGCAGACAACTTTGTCCTGGATGGTGTCGAGCCTCTTGAGTGTTGTTGGAGCTGCACTCTTTCAGCCAAGTGGAGAGTATTCCATCACACTCCTGACTTGTGCCTTGTAGATGGTGGAAAGGCTTTGGCTATTCAGGAGGTAACTCACCGCAGAATGCCCAGCCTCTGACCTGCTCTTGTAGCCACAGTATTTATGTGGCTGGTCCAGTTAAATTTCTGGTGAATTGTAACCCCCAGGATGTTGATGGTGGGGGCTTTGATGATGGAAATGCCATTGACCATGATTAAGGGGAGGTGGTTAGACTCTCTCTTGTTGGAGATGGTGAATGTCACTTGCAACTGATCAGCCCAAACCTGGATGTCATCCAGGTCTTGCTGCATGTGGGCACGGATTGCTTCATTATCTGAGGAATTGCAAATGGAATTGAACACTGTGCAACCATCAGTGAACATCCCCACTTCTGATCTTATGATGGAGGAAGGTCATTGATGAAGCAGCTGAAGATGGTTGGGCCTAAGACACTGCCCTGAGGAACTCCCGCAGCAAGGTCCTGGAGGTGAGATGATTGACCTCCAACAACCACAACCATCTTCCTTTGTGCCAAGTACGACTCCAGTCAGTGGCGAGTTTTCCCCCTAATCCAACTGGAGAGTTTTCCCCCTGATCCCCATTTTCTTCAATTTGATTAGGTCTCCTTGATGCCACACTCAGTCAAATGCTGCCTTGATGTTAAGGGCAGTCACTATCACCTCATCTCTGGAATTCAGCTCTTTTGTCCATGTTTGGACCAAGGCTGTAATGAGATCTGGAGCCAAGTGGTCCTGGCGGAACTCAAACTGCACATCGGTGAGCAGGTTATTGGTGAGTAAGTGTCGCTTCATAGCATTGTTGATGACCTCTTCCATCACTTCACTGGTGATTGAGAGTAGTCTGATGGAACGGTACTTGACCGGATTGGATTTGTCCTGCCTTTTGTGGACAGGACATATCTGGGCAATTTTCCACTTTGTCGGATAGATGCCAGTGTTTTAGCTGTACTGGAACAGCTTGGCTAGAGGTGCAGCTAGTTCTGGAGCACAAGTCTTCAGCACGACAGCAGGGATGTTGTCAGGGCCCATAGCATTTGCTGTATCCAGTGCGCTCAGCCATTTCTTGATATCATGTGGAGTGAATTGAATTGGTTGAAGACTGGCATCTGTGAAGTTAGGAACCTCAGGAGGAGGCTGAGATGGATCATCCACTATGCTCTTCTGGCTGAAGGTGGTTGCGATTGCTTCAGCCTTGTCTTTTGCAACATGGTGGAGTACTGATTGATCAGCTGAGGGAGGGTGGTAGGTGGTAATCAGCAAGAGGTTTCTTTGCCCCTGTTTGACCTGATCTCCAACCACCCTTTCCTCTCCAAAGTCCTTGAACGTGTTGTTGCCTCCGAAATCCGTGCCCATCTTTCCCAAAACTCCTTGTTTGAATCCCTCCAATCTGGTTTGACCTCAATTCCACTTTCCCGCCCGATCCCCATAGCCCTTGATTCCCCTAGAGTCCAAAAATCTATCAATCTCAGCCTTGGATATACTCAACGACTGAGCATCCACAGCCCTCTGGGGTAGAGAATTCCAAAGATTCACAACCCTCTGAGTGAATAAATTCCTCCTCATCTCAGTCTTAAATGGCCGAACCCTTATCCTGAGACTATGCCCCCTAGTTCTAGACTCTCCAGCCAGGAGAAACAACCTCTCAGCATCTACCCTGTCAATCCCCTTCAGAATCTTATATGTTTCAATGAGATTACCTCTCATTCTTCTAAACTCCAGAGTATAGACCTATTCTACTCAATTTCTCATCATAGGACAAACCTCTCATCCCAGGAAACAATCTACTGAATCTTCATAGAATGGTTACAGCACAGAAGGAGGCCATTTGGCCCATCGAGCCCGTGCTGGCTCCCTGCAAGAGCAGTTCAGGTAGTCCCACTCCCTGCCCTTTCCCCGTAGCCCTGCAATTTTCTTTTCCTTCAGGTACTTATCCAATTCCCTTTTGAAAGCCTCTATTGAATCTGCCTCCACACCCTTTCAGGCAATGCATTCCAGATCATAACCACTCGCTACGTAAAAAAGTTTTTCCTCCTGAACCGTCTCCAAGGCAAGTATATCCTTCCTTAGATAAGGAGACTAAAACTGTGCACAGTACTCCAGGTGTGATCTCACCAAAGCCCTGTAAATTATAGCAAGGCTTCCTTACTCTTGTACTCCAACCCTTTGCAATAAAGGCATTTTCCTTCTTTATTGCTTGCTGTACCTGCATGCTAACTTTCTGCGTTTCTTGTGCGAGGACACCAAATTTCTCTGAACACCAACATTTAAAAGTTTCTTACCATTTAAAAAATATTGTTTTTCTATTCTTCCTACCAAAATGAATAACCTCACATTTCCCCACATTATATTCCATCTGTCAACTTATTGCCCACTCACTTAAACTGCCACCTTGTTGCCCACTTAGTTAACCAGCCACCTTATTGCCCACTCACTTAATCTTATTGCCCACGCACTTAACCTGGGTAAGGACGGCAGGTTTCCTTCCCTAAAGGACATTAGTGAACCAGTTGAGTTTTTACGACAAATGCAGGAAACTCGTGTTCTTTGGTCTTTTGCGTAAGGTGGGCGGAGTTATGTTAATGAGCTAAGTTAAGTTTTGGCAATAAAAACATATATCAGTAAGCTACAATGTTTATTCAAATTAAAGTAAAGTCAACTAGAAACCCATAAGAAACAGAACAAAATAAATAGAAATAAAATTACTGAACTGTTGAACTATCCATGGCAAATATTGTGCAGATCTCATATATACTTCAAATTAAGATGGTCTGTGCAGAGGGTATGCTACAGGGACATAGAGTCATAGAGTTATACAGCACAGAAAGAGGCCCTTTGGCCCATCGTGTCGGCACCGGCCATCAAGCCCTGTCTATTCTAATCCCATTTTCCAGCACTTGATCCGTAGCCTTGTATGCTATGGTGTTTCAAGTGCTCATCTAAATGCTTCTTGAATGTTGTGAGGATTCCTGCCTCTACCACCCTTTCAGGCAGTGAGTTCCAGATTCCAACCACCCTCTGGCTGAAAAATTCTCCTCAAATTCTCTCTAAACCTCCTGCCCCTTACCTTGAAACTATGCCCCCTGGTTATTGACCCCTCTACTGAGGGGAAAAGTTCCTTTCTATCTACCCTATCTATGTCCCTCATAATTTTGTACACCTCAATCAGGTCCCCCCTCAGCCTTCTTCGCTCTAAGGAAAACAACCCCAGCTTGTCCAGTCTTGCTTCATAGCTGAAGCGCTCCAGCTCAGGTAACATCCTGGTGAATCTCCTCTGCACCCTCTCCAATGCAATCACATCCTTCCTATAGTGTGGCGACCAGAACTGCATACAGTATTCCAGCTGTGGCCTAACAAGCGTTTTGTACAGCTCCATCATAACCTCCCTGCTCTTATATTCTATGCCTCGGCTAATGAAGGCAAGTATCCCATATGCCTTTTTAACCAGCTTATCTACCTGTCCTGCTGCCTTCAGGGATCTATGTACATGCACACCCTCTGATCTTCTGTCCTTCCTAGGGTCCTACCATTCATTGTGTATCCCCTTGCCTTGTTAGTCCTCCCAAAATGCATTACCTCACACTTTTCAGGGTTAAATACCATTTGCCACTGTTCTGCCCATCTGACCAACCCGTCTATATCGTCCTGTAGTCTGAGGCTTCCCTCCTCGCTATTTACCACTCCACCAATTTTCATGTCATCTGCAAACTTACTGATCATACCTCCTACATTCATATCTAAATCATTAATGTACACTACAAACAGCAAAGGACCCAGCACCAATCCCTGTGGTACACCACTGGACACAGGCTTCCAGTCACAAAACAACCTTCGACCATCACCCTCTGCCTCCTGCCACTAAGCCAATTTTGGATCCAATGTGCCAAATTGCCCTGGATCCCATGGGCTCTTACCTTCTCGCAGCAGGCGGTTAAGAAGGCAAATGGTATGTTGGCCTTCATAGCGAGAAGATTCGAGTACAGAAGCAAGGATGTCTTGCTGCAGTTGTACAGGGCCCTGTTGAGACCACACCTTGAGTATTGTGTGCAGTTTTGGTCACCTTATCTGAGGAAGGGTGATCTTGCCATGGAGGGAGTGCAGCGAAGATTCACCAGACTGATACCTGGGATGGCAGGAATGACGTATGAGGAGAGATTGGGTCGATTGGGCTTATATTCGCTGGAGTTTAGAAGAATGAGAGGGGATCTCATTGAAACTTATAAAATTCTAACAGGACTAGACAGACTAGATGCAGGAAGGATGTTCCCGATGGCGGGGGAGTCCAGAACCAGGGGTCAGAGTCCAAAGATAAGAGTTAAGCCATTTAGGACAGAGATGAGGAGGAGTTTCTTCACCCAGAGAGTGGTGAACCTGTGGAATTCTCTACCACAAAAGGCAGTTGAGGCCAATTCATTAAATATATTCAAGAAAGAGTTAGATATATTTCTTAAGGCTAAAGTGATCAAGGGATATGGGGAGAAAGCAGGGACAGGGTACTGAATTTGGATGATCAGCCATGATCTCATTAAATGGCAGAGCAGGCTCAAGGGGCCAAATGGCCTACTCCTGCTCCTATCTTCTATGTTTTTATGTTGACCAGCCTCCCATGCGGGACTTTGTCAAAAGCCTTACTGAAGTCCATGTAGACTACATTTACTGCACTACCCTCATCCACGCACCTAGTCACCCCCTCGAAAAATTCAATCAAATTGGTTAGACATGATCTCCCCCTGACAAAGCTATGCTGACTATCCTTGATTAATCCTTGCCTCTCCAACTGGAGACTAATTCTGTCCCTCAGAATTTTTTCCAATAATTTCCCTACCACTGATGTTAGGCTCACTGGCCTGTAATTCCCTGGTTTATTCCTACTACCCTTCTTGAATAATGGTACTACGTTAGCTGTCCTCCAGTCCTCAGGCACCTCCCCTGTGGCCAGAGGGGATCTGAAAATTTGTGTCAGAACCCCTGCAATCTCCTCCCTTGCCTCACACAGCAGCCTGGGATACATCTCGTCTGGGCCTGGGGATTTATCCACTTTTAAGCCTGCTAAAACCGCTAGTACCTCCTCCCTCTCAATGCTAATTTGTTCAAGTATATCACAATCCCCCTGCCTGATTTCTATGCCTACATCATCCTTCTCTATAGTGAACACAGATGCAAAATATTCATTTAAAACCTTTGTGGTTTTGATTTGATCAACATTCTCAAGACAAAGCCACAGTTTGCATGCAACTCCCATGTGCTATTTGAAAACAAATTAGGTCAAGGACAGGACAGGGGATCAACTCAAAAAAAATATCGAAAGGGGAATTAGATTAACAATCTACTGAGAGGAAGTTGCACTTACTTCATTATTGGAAGTTAAACAGTATTTGTTGATCTTGGAGACTGCAGCAAAAACATAAAAGCTGCTGAGCATTGTTTTTTGCTAACGTTCTTCCTTTCTGTGGAGGCCAGTTTCCACAGGATTTGAACGCACCTCCTGTAACTCGCTCAATTAATAATTCTTTGGCTAGAGTGTGAGTGTTGGCTCTTATTTGACCATGGAGGATGTCATAACCAAGCACAATTCGGCCCTCATCCAATGTCAACATGTGCATTTTATAGTAGGAATCACTGGACAGGAGCAGGAACGCTGGCTAATTTTTTTCACTGAGCAAACTACAGAACATACACCATCTTCCTTCTTTAAGCCCCTTTTTATCGCATTGATGTTATGAAAATTAAAGTTTGAAACCATCAAGCCATCATTTATGCACATTATGCACAACTTGTTAAAGAAAATGCAATTGTGAAAGCTTTTCTCTTTTTAATGAATGCTTTGTTTAAAAAAATGCATTCAAAGATATAGAAAATACAATGCAGGTCTCAATAAGGAGAAATAAAAAAAAGCGGAAAAAAAATTGCGATAAAACACCAGAACTAGCAACTTAGGATTCTGCTGCACCTAAATTTTTTTGCATAAATTTACCCCCTTCCAGGACTGACGTAAATGCAGGAAACTCGTGTTCTCTGGTCTTTTGTAAGGGGTGGGCAGAGCTATGTTAATGAGTTAAGTAGGGTTTCGGCAATTACCTCAACCATCATGATCACTAGTATTCAGGGCTTCTACACTCCGTATTGAGGCCTAACAGATCGAACAAGCTGCCTCAGCACCCTGATCTGCAATGCTCCCAGTGCCGGCACAATGATGCCCAAAAAACCTGGACGATCAATGCATTCCTCCTATAAGCACCATGCAATCAAAAGGTACAATGGCTTCATAAGAAACATTGCATAATAAATGTAAAAAAGCTTGGTAAAATATAACTGTGAATCTATTTTCTTGAGAATCCAATAAAAATAAATTTCCAGGCCAAACAGCTTACAAGTAGAGTTTCTGTTTGGCTGCTATAAGGTACACCTTTTGACCCATTTGGAACACTCCTCACTTACCTAAGGCCCAGAGAACAAAGGCACAGGTTTGTAAGCCCAAGTTATCCAGTTTAAGTAGCTTATGTTCTTACAAGGAGAGAGAGTGCACTCCTTATCAGGCAAATGAAAGCTCTACCTTTGTGCATTTCACAGTTGTTTGATTGGGCGAGTCCTAAATAATGGCCCTGACATTTACAGGGAGGGCTTATAATGGCCGAGAAACCCAGAAATGTGGGTAACACAGAGGTCAGGCTGAATTTAACAGCTGAACCTCGTTTGAATTTTTTTTCTCTGATTCCTGGCTGGCAGCCAGCCAGATTGAGAGGCTGGCTATTGAGTGGGAAGGCCTGTGCTGGAAGGCCGCCGCCTGGGAGCAGAGAGAGGGAGAGATCATGGGGGAGGGGGAGATCGCGGGTTGGGGGGATATCGCGGGTCGGGGGAGATCACGGGTTGGTGGGAGATCGATCGCAGGTCGGGGGAGATCAATCGTGGGTCAGGGGAGATCGCGGGTCAGGGGAGATCGTGGGTCGGGGGGAGATCGATCGCGGGTCGGGGGAGATCGATCGCGGGTCAGGGGAGATCGTGGGTCGGGGGAGATCGCGGGTCGGGGAGATCGCGGGTCGGGGGAGATCGATCGCGGGTCGGTGGAGATCAATCGCAGGTCGGGGGAGATCATGGGTCGGGGGAGATCGCGGGTCGGGGGAGATCGCGGGTCGGGCAGAGATCGCGGGTCGGGGGGAGATCGCGGGTCGGGGGAGATCGCGGGTCGGGGGAGATCACGGGTCGGGCGGAGATCGCGGGTCGGGGGAGATCGTGGGTCGGGGGAGATAGCGGGTCGGGGGAGATCGTGGGTCGGGGGGTATCGATTGCGGGTCGGGGGTGATCTCGGGTCGGGGGAGATCGCGGGTCGGGCAGAGATCGCGGGTTGGGGGAGATCGCGGGTCGGGGGAGATCGCGGGTCGGGGGAGATCGCGGGTCGGGCGGAGATCGCGGGTCGGGGGAGATCGCGGGTCGGGGGAGATCGCGGGTCGGGGGAGATCGCGGGTTGGGGGAGATCGCAGGTCGGGGGGAGATCGGGGGTCGTGGGAGATCGATCGCGGGTCGGGGGGAGATCGTGAGTCGGGGGAGATCGTGGGTCGGGGGAGATCGCAGGTCGGGGGAGATCGCGGGTTGGGGAGATTGATCGCGGGTCGGGGGGAGATTGTGGATCGGGGAGATCGTGGGTCGGGGGAGATCGCGGGTCGGCAGAGATCGCGGGTCGGGGGAGATCGATCGCGGGTCGGGGGAGATTGCGGGTCGGGGGGAGATCGCGGGTTGGGGGAGATCGATCGTGGGTCGGGGGGGATCGTGGGTCAGGGGAGGTCATGGGTCGGGGAGATCGCGGGTCGGGGGAGATCGCGGGTCGGGGGAGATCGCGGGTCAGGGGAGATAGCGGGTCGGGGGGAGATCGCGGGTCGGGGAGATCGCGCGTCGGGGGAGATAGCGGGTCGGGGGAGATCATGCGTCAGGGGAGATCATGCGTCGGGGGAGATCGTGGGTCAGGGTAGATTGCGGGTCGGGGAGATCGCGGGTCGGGGGAGATCGCTGGTCGGGGGAGATCGCGGGTTGGGGAGATCGTGGGTCGGGGGAGATCGCGGGTCGGGCGGAGATCGCAGGTCGGGGGGAGATCGATCGCGGGTCGGGGGAGATCATGGGTCGGGGGAGATCGTGGGTCGGGGAGATCGTGGGTCGGGGGAGATCGTGGGTCGGGGAGATCGCGGGTCGGGGAGAGATCGCGGGTCGGGGGGAGATCGCGGGTCAGGGGGAGATCGCAGGTCGGGGAGATCGCGGGTCGTGGGGAGATCGCGGGTCGGGGGGAGATCGCGGATCGGGCGGAGATCACGTGTCGGGGGAGATCGGGGGTCGAGGGGAGATCGATTGCGGGTCGGGGGAGATCGCGGGTTGGGAGGTGATCGTGGGTCGGGGGGAGATCGCAGGTCGGGGGGATATCGTGGGTCGGGGGAGATCGATCGTGGGTCGGGGGAGATCGCGGGTCGGGGGAGATCGTGGGTCGGGGGGAGATTGCAGTTCGGGGGAGATCGCGGGTCGGGGGAGATCGCAGGTCGAGGGGAGATCGATCGCAGGTCGGGGGTAATCGCAGGTCGGGGGAGATCGCGGGTCGGGGGGAGATCGCGGGTTGGGCGGAGATCGCGGGTCGGGGGGAGATCGCGGGGCAGGCGCAGATCGCGGGTCGGGGGGAGACCGGTCGCGGGTCGGGGAGATCGCGGGTTGGGGGAGATCGCGGGTCGGGGGAGATCGCGGGTCGGGGAGAGATCGCGGGTCGGGGGGAGATCGATCGCGGGTGTGGGGGAGATCGTGGGTCGGGGAGATCGTGTGTCGGGGGAGATTGTGGGTCGGGGGAGATCGCGGGTCGGGGGATATCGCGGGTCAGTGGAGATCGATCGCGGGTCGGGGGAGATCGTGGGTCAGGGGAGATCGCGGGTCGAGGGGAGATCACGGGTCGGGGGAGATCGCGGGTCGGGGGAGATCGCGGGTCGGGGGAGATCGCGGGTCGGGGAGATCGCGGGTCGGGGGAGATCGGGGGTTGAGGGGAGATCGATTGCGGGTCGGGGGAGATCGCGGGTTGGGAGGTGATCGCGGGTCGGGGGGAGATCGCGGGTCGGGGGGATATCGTGGGTCGGGGGAGATCGATCGTGGGTCGGGGGAGATCGCCGGTCGGGGGAGATCGTGGGTCAAGGGGAGATCGCAGGTCGGGGGAGTTCGCGGGTCGGGGGAGATCGCAGGTCGAGGGGAGATCGATCGCGGTTCGGGGGTAATCGCAGGTCGGGGGAGATCGCGGGTTGGGGGAGATCGCGGGTCGAGGGGAGATCGATCGCGGGTCGGGGGAAATCGCAGGTCGGGGGAGATCGCGGGTCGGGGGGGATCGCGGGTCGGACGGAGATCGCGGGTCGGGGGGAGATCGCGGGGCAGGCGGAGATCGCGGGTCGGGGGGAGACCGATCACGGGTCGGGGGAGATCGTGGGTCGGGGGAGATCGCGGGTCGGGGAGAGATCGCGGGTCGGGGAGAGATCGCGGGTCGGGGGAGATCGCGGGTCGGGGTGAGTTCGCGGGTCGGGGGAGATCGCGGGTCGGGGGTGATCGCAGGTCGGGGATGATCGATCGCGGGTCGGGGGTGATCGCGGGTCGGGGGGAAATCGATCGCGGGTCGGGGCTGATCGCGGGTCGGGCGGAGTTCGCGGGTCGGGGGACATCGCGGGTTGGGGGAGATCGCGGGTCGGGGGAGATCGCGGGTCGGGGGAGATCGCGGGGCGGGAGAGTTAGCAGGTCAGGGAGAGATCGCGGATCGTGGGAGATCGCTGGTCGAGGGGAGATCAATCGCGGGTCGGGGGGAAATCGCAGGTCGGGGGAGATCGCGGGTCGGGTGGAGATCGCGGGTCGGGGGGAGATCGATCGCGGGTCGGGGGAGATCGTGGGGCCGGGGAGATCGTGGGTCGGGGGAGATCGCGGGTCAGGGAGATCGTGGGTCGGGGGAGATCGCGGGTCGGGGGGAGATCGATCGCGGGTCGGGGGAGATCGTGGGGCCGGGGAGATCGTGGGTCGGGGGAGATCGCGGGTCAGGGAGATCGTGGGTCGGGGGAGATCGCGGGTCGGGGGAGATCACGGGTCTGAGGGAGATCGCGGGTCGGGGAGATCGTGGGTCGGGGGAGATAGCGGGTCAGGGAGATCGTGGGTCGGGGGAGATCGCGGGTCGGGGGAGATCACGGGTCTGAGGGAGATCGCGGGTCGGGGTGATCGCGGGTCGGGGAGGATCGATCGCGGGTCGGGGGTGATCGCGGGTCGGGGGGAAATCGATCGCGGGTCGGGGCTGATCGCGGGTCGGGCGGAGTTCGCGGGTCGGGGGAGATCGCGGGTCGGGGGAGATCGCGGGTCGGGGGAGATCGCGGGGCGGGGGAGTTAGCGGGTCGGGGGAGATCGCGGGTCGGGAGAGATCGGGGGTCAAGGGAGATCGTGGGTCGGGGGAGATCGTGGGTTGGGGGAGATTGCGGGTCAAGGGGAGACCGCGGGTCGAGGGGAGATCGCGGGTCGGGGGAGATCGCGGGTCGGGGGAGATCGCGAGTCGAGGGGTGATCGATCGCGGGTCAGGGGAGATCGCGGGTCAGGGGAGATCACAGGTCAGGGGAGATCACGGGTCGGGGAGATCGCGGGTCAGGCGGAGATCGCGGGTCGGGGGGAGATCGATCGCGGGTCGGGGGAGATCGTGGGGCCGGGGAGTTCGTGGGTCGGGGGAGATCACGGGTCGGGGGAGATCGCGGGTCGGGTGGAGATCCCGGGTCGGGGGGAGATCGATCGCGGGACGGGGGAGATCGTGGGGCCGGGGAGATCGTGGGTCGGGGGAGATCGCGGGTCAGGGAGATCGTGGGTTGGGGGAGATCAGGGGTCGGGGGAGATCACGGGTCGGGGAGAGATCGCGGGTCGGGGAGAGATTGCGGGTCGGGAGGTGAGCGCGGGTTGGGGGGAGATCGCGGGTCGGGGGGATATCGTGGGTCGGGGGGAGATCGATCGCGGGTCGGGGGAGATCGCGGGTCGGGGGAGATTGCGGGTCGGGAGGAGATCGCGGGTTGGGGGAGAACGCAGGTCAGGGGAGATCGCGGGTCGGGAGGAGATCGGTTGTGGGTCGGGGGAGATCGCGGGTCGGGAGGTGATCGCGGGTCGGGACGAGATCGCGGATCGGGGGGATATCGTGGGTCAGGGGGAGATCGATCGCGGGTCGGGGGAGATCGCGGGTCGGGGGAGATCGCGGGTCGGGGGAGATCGCGGGTCGAGGGGAGGTCGATCGTGGGTCGGGGGAAATCGCAGGTCGGGGGAGATCGCGGGTCGGGGGGAGATCGCGGGTCGGGCGGAGATCGCGGGTCGGGGGGAGATCTCGGGTCGGGCGGAGATCGCAGGTCGGTGGGAGATCGATCGCGGGTCGGGGGAGATCGTGGGTCGGGGAGATCGCTGGTCGTGGGAGATCGCGGGTTGGGGGTATATCGCGGGTCGGGGGAGATCGATCGCGGGTCGGGGTAGATCGTGGGTCAGGGAAGATCGCGGGTCGAGGGGAGATCGCGGGTCGAGGGGAGATCGCGGGTCGGGGAGATCACGGGTCGGGGGAGATTGCGAGTCGAGGGGAGATCGATTGCGGGTCGGGGGAGATCGCGGGTCGGGAGGTGATCGCGGGTCAGGGGGAGATTGCGGGTCGGGGGGCTATCGTGGGTCGGGGGGGAGATCGATCATGGGTCGGGAGAGATCACGGGTCGGGTGAGATCGCGGGTCGGGGGGAGATCGCGGGTCGGGGAGATCGCGGATCGGGGGGATATCGTGGGTCGGGGGGGAGATCGATCACGGGTCGGAGGAGATCACGGGTCGGGTGAGATCGCGGGTCGGGGGGAGATCGCGGGTCGGGGAGATCGCGGATCGTGGGAGATCGCTGGTCGAGGGGAGATCAATCGCGGGTCGGGGGGAAATCGCAGGTCGGGGGAGATCGCGGGTCGGGGAGAGATCACGGGTCAGGCGGAGATCGTGGGTCGGGGGGAGATCGCGGGTCAGGCGGAGATCGCGGGTCGGGGGGAGATCGATCGCGGGTCGGGGGAGATCGTGGGGCCGGGGAGTTCGTGGGTTGGGGGAGATCACGGGTCGGGGGAGATCGCGGGTCGGGTGGAGATCCCGGGTCGGGGGGAGATCGATCGCGGGACGGGGGAGATCGTGGGGCCGGGGAGATCGTGGGTCGGGGGAGATCGCGGGTCAGGGAGATCGTGGGTTGGGGGAGATCAGGGGTCGGGGGAGATCACGGGTCGGGGAGAGATCGCGGGTCGGGGAGAGATTGCGGGTCGGGAGGTGAGCGCGGGTTGGGGGGAGATCGCGGGTCGGGGGGATATCGTGGGTCGGGGGGAGATCGATCGCGGGTCGGGGGAGATCGCGGGTCGGGGGAGATTGCGGGTCGGGAGGAGATCGCGGGTTGGGGGAGAACGCAGGTCAGGGGAGATCGCGGGTCGGGAGGAGATCGGTTGTGGGTCGGGGGAGATCGCGGGTCGGGAGGTGATCGCGGGTCGGGACGAGATCGCGGATCGGGGGGATATCGTGGGTCAGGGGGAGATCGATCGCGGGTCGGGGGAGATCGCGGGTCGGGGGAGATCGCGGGTCGGGGGAGATCGCGGGTCGAGGGGAGGTCGATCGTGGGTCGGGGGAAATCGCAGGTCGGGGGAGATCGCGGGTCGGGGGGAGATCGCGGGTCGGGCGGAGATCGCGGGTCGGGGGGAGATCTCGGGTCGGGCGGAGATCGCAGGTCGGTGGGAGATGGATCGCGGGTCGGGGGAGATCGTGGGTCGGGGAGATCGCTGGTCGTGGGAGATCGCGGGTTGGGGGTATATCGCGGGTCGGGGGAGATCGATCGCGGGTCGGGGTAGATCGTGGGTCAGGGAAGATCGCGGGTCGAGGGGAGATCGCGGGTCGAGGGGAGATCGCGGGTCGGGGAGATCACGGGTCGGGGGAGATTGCGAGTCGAGGGGAGATCGATTGCGGGTCGGGGGAGATCGCGGGTCGGGAGGTGATCGCGGGTCAGGGGGAGATTGCGGGTCGGGGGGCTATCGTGGGTCGGGGGGGAGATCGATCATGGGTCGGGAGAGATCACGGGTCGGGTGAGATCGCGGGTCGGGGGGAGATCGCGGGTCGGGGAGATCGCGGATCGGGGGGATATCGTGGGTCGGGGGGATATCGTGGGTCGGGGGGGAGATCGATCACGGGTCGGAGGAGATCACGGGTCGGGTGAGATCGCGGGTCGGGGGGAGATCGCGGGTCGGGGAGATCGCGGATCGTGGGAGATCGCTGGTCGAGGGGAGATCAATCGCGGGTCGGGGGGAAATCGCAGGTCGGGGGAGATCGCGGGTCGGGGAGAGATCACGGGTCAGGCGGAGATCGTGGGTCGGGGGGAGATCGCGGGTCGGGCGGTGATTGCGGGTCGGGGGGAGATCGATCACGGGTCGGGGAGATCGTGGGTCGGGGGAGATCGTGTGTCGGGGGAGATCGTGGGTCAGGGGAGATCGCGGGTCGGGGAGAGATCACGGGTCGGGGGAGATCGCGGGTCGGGGGGAGTTCGCGGGTCGGGGGAGATCGCGGGTCTGAGGGAGATCGCGGGTCGGAGTGATCGCGGATCGGGGGGGAGATCGATCGCGGGTCGGGGGAGATCGTGGGTCGGGGAGATCGCTGGTCGGGGGAGATAGCTGGTCGGGGGAGCTGGCAGGTTGGGGGAGATCGCGGTCGGGGAGGATCGATCGCGGGTCGGGGGTGATCGCGGGTCGGGGGGGAAATCGATCGCGGGTCGGGGGTGATCGCGGGTCGGGCGGAGTTCGCGGGTCGGGGGAAATCGGTCGCGGGTCGGGGGGGTCGATTGCGGGTCGGGGAGGATTGATCGCGGGTCGGGGGAGATAGCGGGTAGGGGGGAGATCGCCGGTTGGGGGAGATCGCGGGTAGGGGAGAGATCGCGGGTCGGGGGGAGATCACGGGTCGGGGGGAGATGGCGGGTCGGGGGGGATCGCGGGTCGGGGGGAGATGGCGGGTCGGGGGGAGATGGCGGGTCGGGGGAGATGGCGGGTCGGGAGGAGATCGCAGGTCAGGGGAGATAGCGGGTTGGGGGAGATCGCGGGTCGGGGAGATAGCGGGTCGGGGGAGATAGCGGGTCGGGGGAGATCACAGGTCGGGGGGAGATCGTGGGTCGGGGAGGAGATTGTGGTTCAGGGGAGGAGATCGTGGTTTAGGAGAGATCGTGGGGTAGGTCGACAGATCACGGGGGTCCGATCACGTGGAGTGAGTAACAGATTAGTTGGGGGGCTGTGGGGAAAAGCACTTCTGCTCCTCCTGGCCCACAAGCAGTGGTGTAAAAGCACAGAACTGCTGGATCCGGCCTTTCTTGTCTCCCATCAGCTACCCGGAGAGATCGATCGCGGGTCGGGGGGTGATCACGGGTCGGGGGAAACCCGGCCTGCAGCTATTAAATGTAAATGGCTACTAAATTCTGAGGCACGCAGCCTCATTAACATATTTATATAACTGAGCCGCTTCTCGAGAGCAGGTTAGTCGCTCACTTCCCAGCCCACCTCTGTTAAAACTGGAATTGGGCGCGTTCGAGGTGGGATATGGTCAGGTTTCAGCTTTTAAAGTTCTAACCCCGCCACTCCGTCCCTCTCCCGCCTGTCATGGGGGGTTAAAATCCCCCCCACTGTGTCTTGACACCCAACCAAAAGAACCATTCTCACCATCAAACCTTTTATAGGACCTAGCAATATTGGTGTAGTGTAACTAAGGAAACCAATTGTACCACAACTGTACTATATTGTATTACTAAACTTAGTCAGGAAAATTGACAGCTATGAAATGCTATAATCAGGATGATGTGGAACATTTGTTTTAACAGTTGGGTACCAGAGTGCTGGCAGACCTGGAGAGATAGTGTTGTATTTTATACCACGTGCAGAGGGTATCAGTAAAAATATATTAAAAAATCTAGCCTGCGTTATAAAAGCAATGCCATGTCATTCTGTGAATATTTTGTCTGTTAACTTATTGAACTGGTCTGAATTGTGTATTTGTTCAATCTGTGCATCTGCTCAGATTCTTATATATAAATCGTAAAATATAAGTCGAGACCATGAACTAATTGAGTGGGATTTTCATCAAGGGCAGGATTGCTGGCGGAAGTGGATTGGGGTGGGACTTCCAGTTGCCGGTATGACCCCAGCCTATTTTCCTGGGTCAGTGACAATTAAGAATTCAGGGTGGGCTACCAGTGGTGGTCCTCTACTTCAGTGGGGAGTCCGCCATTGAAGGGGAAGGAAATGCTGTGGTGTTTCTTCGGGGCACTCCTACAGCAGCTGAAATGAGCAGGACCAGTATTAAATGGAGTAGAAGCCCCCTTAATGTTTCAGTCAAGAATTTTAATTGGCTCTGACTGAACCCAGCTGCAAGAAAAAGAGCAGTTCGAGGAGCTGGGAGAAGTTGAATGGTCCCATTTTCCTCAATTCTCCACACTGGGGCTGCCAACTGTCGAGCAGTAATTCGGAGTAAAATCCTCCCATCAAGTCAAGTATTATATGCACAATATTAGAGCATAATAATCAAAGTGAAAAAGCACAAAGCTGTGTGAAATTACTTGACACGTCTAAATGTGCATGCATGGTACAACTGTAGCTTGGTGTGAAGCGGTGTCTAATTGTGCCAAGGCATAATCAGAGTGTAAATGTAGTCTGAATTCAGAGTCAGGGCCTAATCTCACATCCGTACAAAAAAGAGACACACACCCTGAGGGTCGTCTCACTCTGCTTCATTTAGGAGTCAGTTCAGGCCTTTGACACCTGATTTACACTCCACAAGTTTAGTGTTGGTGCAAAGACAAAACCATTTTGCCCCATAGCTAAGCTTGTAGTATGACTGCACCATAACTGAGATATGGAACAACCTTGATCCTTTCAACAAACCTGATTTAGAAGTTTCCATTTATTGCAATCTAGAAAACTAACAAAAGCTGGCCAAACTGCGCCCCCCCCCCCAAAAGCTGACAACTCAAGAATGGCGCTGACATCGGAAAGCAAGTAGTTAGACAGGCTTTATGTGTTAAGTGGTAGGTATACACAACACTTTTTTATCTGTATTGGAGAAATACAATTATAAGTACATGATGGCTTGAAGGAGAAATCCAAATGTTGAAGCCACAAAACTGGTAATGCATTTCTAGGCAGGTCTGGGGACACACTCCCTTGGAAAAAAATTGAATTTTTACATTAAAAGTGATGCATTATGGTTCATCTTAAACTCTTTGATACTCCACAATTAATACATTTTACATTTAAAAAAGGAACAGCAAAGTGACATTTGGATTTTCAAACGACCAACCAGACCATCGCTTACACAAAAGTGACTTCAACAGTCGCTCTATCACAAGCAACCCCATCACCCACAGCGCTAGTTTACAAAGACACTCTACCCTCTCCAACCCTTTCACAGAGACAGTGAGACCAATCTTCCTGCGTTTAGCATTCAAATAATGCTTGAACAATGGTGCTATGCACAGTAAAATTGGGTGCTAAAACTTTGATTCCATTTCGCAGCTGAAGCTCCTGCATGGATTTTAAGGTGATTGTACTGGGCTACATCTGAAGACAGTGCACCAATATAAATTGCTTGCAAATGAGTGTCAGAGCCTGTGCACTCAGATTTCCTGTCTGCCAAAATTGCTCACTATTCCAGAATCATTCTGGAATGCAAAGATAAACCCCGGCTCCTATTCTCTACTGCTAACTGTCTTCTTAAACCCCTGTCTCCTCCACCTTCACCTTCGACAACAAGTGTGAGGAGCTCATGGACTTCTTTGTCTCTAAGATTGAGGCCATCTGTTCAGCTGCCTCTGCCACTTCCCTTCCTTCTCTAGCCCACCGGGCCAAACTTCCTTTTAAGGTTCCCCCCTGCCCTAGCCCTGAACTCTCATCTTTCTCCAGTTTCTCTCCGATCTCCCCTCATGACCTCTCCATGCTCATCTTGTCCATGAGACTCAGTTCCTGCCCCCTCGACCCTATTCCCACCAAACTGCTGACCACCCAACTTCCTTTTTTGGCTCCCATGTTAGCTGACATTGTTAATGGTTCTCTCTCCTTAGGTACTGTCCCACTCTCCCTCAAATCTGCCGTCAACACCCCTCCTCAAAAAACCAACCCTTGACCACTCCGTCCTTGCAAACTACCGCCTAATCACCAACCTCCCTTTCCTCTCCAAAGTCTTTGAACGCGTTGTCGCCTCCCAAATCCGTGCCTAATTTTCCCGCAATTCCATGTTTGAATCCCTCCAATCAGGTTTCCGCCCTTGCCACAGTACCGAAACGGCTCGCATCAAAGTCGCAAATTACATCCTTTGTGACTGTGACAAAGGTAAACTATCCCTCCTCGTCCTTCTTGACTTGTCAGCAGCCTTTGACACGGTTGACCACTCCATCCTTCTCCAACGCCTCTCCACCGCCGTCCAGCTGGGTGGGACTGCGCTTGCCTGGTTCCATTCTTATCTATCTAATCGTAGCCAGAGAATCACCTGCAATGGCTTCTCTTCCTGCTCCCACATCGTTACCGCTGGTGTCCCCCAAGGATCTATCCTTGGCCCTCTCCTATTTCTCATCTACATTTTGCCCCTTGGCGACATCATCCGAAAACACAGCGTCAGTTTCCACATGTACGCTGATGCCTCCCAGCTCTACCTCACTACCACTTCTCTCAACCCCTCCATGGTCTCTAAATTGTCTGACTGCTTGTCCGACATCCAGTTCTGGATGAGCAGAAATTTTCTCCAATTAAATATTGGGAAGACCTATTTCCACTTCTGTAACATCGCCTGTCTCCGCCCTCGCCTCAGCTCATCCGCTGCTGAAACCCTCACCCATGCCTTTGTTAACTCTAGACTTGACTATTCCAACGCACTCCTGGCTGGCCTCCCACATTCTACCCTACGTAAACTTAAGGTGATCCAAAACTCGGCCACCCATGTCCTAACTCGCACCAAGTCCCGTTCACCCATCACCCCTGTGTTCGCTGACCTACACTGGCTCCCGGTTAAGCAATGCCTCGATTTCAAAATTCTGATCCTTGTTTTCAAATCCCTCCTTGGCCTTGCCCTTCCCTAGCTCTGTAATCTCCTTCAGCCCCACAACCCCCCGAGATCTCTGCGCTCCTCTAATTCTGCCCTCTTGAGCATCCCTGATTATAATCGCTCAACCATTGGTGGCCGTGCCTTCTGTTGCCTAGGCCCTAAGTTCTGGAATTCCCTGCCTAAACCTCTCTGCCTCTCTACCTCTCTTTCCTCCTTTAAGATGCTCCTTAGAACCTACCTCTTTGACCTGCTCTAATTTCTCCTTATGTGGCTTGGTGTCAAATTATTTGTCTTTTAGTACTCCTGTGAAGCGCCTTGGGACGTTTTACTACTTTAAAGTCGCTATATAAATACAAGTTGTTGTTGTTGTTGTTGATGCAGCAAACATCTCCCAAAAAACCTAGCACTATAGCTTCCAGAGCTCCCATTTAGGTGCTATCTGTTTTGCGGAACAGGCTGGTATTGTCAAGAAAGGTCTTTTTGAATAAAAAATGGTTTTGCTGTTTCAGTACATTTGAATGTTGCTAGTCTTTTGTAATAATGGAGGCTGTGTTGTGCCACAGCCCCTCGCCCACCCCTTTTAGTGATGGAGATTATTTGTAGACAGGGAAAAACAACTATAAGCTCCCTGCACAGCTACTGAAGTCATTTGCCAGGGCCTCTCTTGAGCCACTAACAACTGTTTACCTACTGTTAGATCCGTGGTTCAATGGATAAATAATTACACGGATGCTGTACATAAACAAATAACAAGTCTTTACTGGAGGAGGGTAAACTCTAGACTGGGGTACAGAGGCATGCGCACAGCTTATATACCGGTGTGGTCACTGCCGGTACTACAGTATACAGGAGCTGTAAAAGGTAGTTCTGACTTAAAGCACATACACTACAATTCCTCCCTTTTTAGATTAATAATACACCCTTACTATTCAAATAACAATTACATTTTTACATGTACATTCAATAACAAAAGTCCATTTATAGATTCAGTCTTTGGGGCGGCTTCCTGACCCTTTTGGGATAGCGCCTTTCCGGAGGTTCTTGTTCTTGGTGCAGAGGCGATTCTGACCCCCTTTCATCGGGTAGTTCATCGGGTTCCACTGCTACTGGGTCTGAAGTAGATGCTACCGGTATGTCGGGTTCATCCCCAAGTACTCGAGACATGGGGTTGACGCATTCCTGTGATGCTAAGATCTGATCGACGTGGCGTCTCACAATGTTCTCCCCGACATCCACTGTGTACATTAATGGCCCCTGCCTTGTACATATCGTTCCGGGTTGCCACTTCTCTGTTCGATAGTCCCGGGCCAAGACTGGTTGCCCTACATTGAAGCTTCTTGTCGGCTTCTCGTTGATGTGCTGGAATTGTTTGTCCTCAACATTTCTTTGCACATTTGGTCTGAGCAAGTCCAGACGAGATCTCAGCCTTCGGTTAAAGAACATCATGGCCGGGGTCTGGTTGGTAACTGCATGTGTCGCGTTTCGGTAGGCTAATAAGAAATTGTCCATCTTATGCTGTAGTGGAATTTCCTCATTGCACATGGCCTTTATCGCCTTCTTAAAGGTTTGTACGAACCTCTCAGCCAATCCATTGGTGGCTGGATGATACGGGGCGGATGTGTAATGCCTTACCCCATTCCTTTTCATGAATTTTTGGAACTCGTCGGACACAAACTGTGGTCCATTATCAGAGCAGATCTGCTCTGGCAAACCGTTTCTGGCAAATATGGTCCGTAGGACTGCAATCGTTTTCTCTGTAGTGGTTGAAGACATCTTTATCACCTCAGGCCACTTTGAATGAGCATCCACTGCTATTAAGAACATTGAGTCCATGAATGGACCAGCGAAATCAATGTGCACCCGTTGCCATGGAGAGGAGGGTCACTCCAATGGGTGTAGAGGGGCATGTGGTGGTGCATTTTGGACCTTCTGGCATCCTAAGCAGCTCTTAGTTAGGTCATCGATTTGTTGATCGATTCCCGACACCACACATAAGCCCTAGCTAGGCTTTTCATTTTCACTCCCCGCAGATGACCTTCATGTAGCTCATTTAGCACTCTCTCCCTTAACTTGGGTGGAATTACCACTCTGGATCCACACATCACTGTCCCCTGGCATACTGACAGCTGTTCTCTTCTGGATGAGAATGCTGGCAACAGTGAGTCGCCATGTGTTGGCCATCCCCTCACCGTCAATTCATATACCCGTGACAGCGTCGGATCATTGCGGGTCTCCTTCTCTATATCCGCTTTTGTTACTGGCAATCGTTCAATTATCGATGAATAGAATATCTCGATAGGGTCCACTGCTGGTGCTTCCTCCACAGTAGGCAGTGGCAGGCGCGATAGCCCATCAGCGTTCCCATGCTGTCTCGTGCCTTTATATTCTATTTCATACTGATTCGCCCCTAGAAACAGGGACCATCTTTGTAACCACTGTGCAGTCATTACTGGCATGCCCTTCTTAGGATTAAAGATGGAGACAAGTGGTTGGTGGTCAGTCAGCAAAGTGAACTTCTGTCCATGCAGATAGTGGTTGAATTTTTTTACTCCCCATACTAGGCTGAGGGCCTCCCTGTTAATCTGGGCGTAGTTGCGCTCGGCTGAGGTTAGTGACCGAGACGCAAAGGCTACTGGCCTCTCCAACCCGTCTGGGAATTTGTGCGACAGCACCGCTCCAATGCCATAGGGTGATGCATCACATGCCAACCGAATCGGTAGTGCTGGGTTGAAATGGGCCAACACCTCTTTTGATGTGATCAATTCTTTACACTTCTGGAAAGCTCATCTATGTTCGTCATCCCACTTCCATGGTACCCCTGTTTGCAGTAGGGTGTTCAGCGGGTGTAATACCGTAGACAAATTTGGTAAGAACTTGTGGTAATAGTTTACCAGCCCGAGGAACGACCTCAGTTGTGACACATTTTCCGGTGCTGGAGCCTTGACTACTGCCTCAATCTTGTCAGGGTACTTATGTAACCCCTCTTCATCGATGACGTGGCCGCAATACGAGATCTGTTTCTGGAAAAACTCACACTTGTGGCGATTTCCTCGTAGCCCATATTCCTTTAATCTGGTGAGCACCTTCTCCAAGTTAGCGAGGTGATCACCGTCATTTTCGCCCGTGACCAAGATGTCGTCCAAATAACACTGGGTCCCTGGAATCCCTTGCAGGACCTGATCCATCGCCCTTTGCCAGATAGCCGGAGCCGAGGCTACTCCAAACACCAGCCGGTTGTATTGATAGAGACCTTTATGGGTGTTGATCGTAAGGTAATGTTTCGAAGCTTCTTCTACCTCCATTTGCAAGTACGCCTGGCTAGATCAATTTTGGTGAAGCGTTTACCACCAGATAGCGAGGCGAAAATATCCTCAATTCGTGGAAGCGGATATTGCACCATGTGAAGGACTGGGTTCACTGTCACCTTAAAATCCCCACAGATGCGGACCTTCTTTGGTTCCCCAGGCGTATTACTCAGTGACCTCTTCATTACAGGAACGATGGGTGTAGCCCACTCGCTCCAGTCCACTTTGGACAGTACTCCTGAACGTTCCAGCCCTTCCAGCTCTGCTTCAACCGCTGGTCTGATCGCATAAGGCACTGGTCTGGCCTTAAGAAACTTTGGGCTTGCATCATCCTCTATTTTAATTGTTGCTGTTATTCCTTTTAGTGTTCCTAGTCCCTCCTGGAACACGTCTTTTGCGTCAGTTAATATTTTTGACAGTTGTCCAGGTGTGACGTCGTCATCCTTTTTGGCCTCCACCTTCAGTGCCTGTATGGAATGCCAATCTAAGTGTATCTTCCGGATCCATTCACGTCCTAGCAGTGGTGGTCCTCCATTTGGCAATACATATATATCCATTTTAGGTATTTCCTGACCTTTATATGTCACTTTCACCCTTATTTTTCCTTTGGGGTAGACTTTTTGCCCCGTATACGTCTTCAAGACAATCTCTGTAGCTTTCAAGGGTATATGTGAAAATAGCCGCTTGTAGTCTCTTTGATTTATGACTGTTAGAGCTGACCCAGTGTCCAATTCCATTTGCACTTGGACTCCGTCTATCTTGAGTGTAACCCAGATAGTCTGGTGATCCTCCATTTCGGTTACATTATGTAGTTTCAGACAACCCAGCTCCTTGCTTCCGGAGTCTGTGTCACTTTTCTGTTCGTCTGAACCACTGTCCACACCTGGCGTACCTTTTTGTACTTCTCCTGTGGCGATTTCTTACTGTTGGTTTTCTTCCCAGACCTGCAGACTCTTGCTATGTGTCCTGCTTTCCCACACTGTCTGCACACTTGGTCCTTGAACCAACAATCTTTCTGGTCATGTGTTGTTCTGCCGCAGCGATAGCACTTCCCTGTTCCATAGGTCATTTCGTTGGTGCCATATTCTTGCGGTCTCCGTTGTATCTCTGCAGCGCCCCTTGCGGCTGCTTCGTGTGATACTGCCATACTGAAAGCTTTGTCCAGCGTAAGGTCCTTTTCTGATAGAAGCCGTTTCTGGGTTCCTTCACTTTGTAGCCCACACACAACCTTGTCCCTTAACGTGTCTGCTAGTCCCACTCCAAACTGGCAGTATTTCGATAGCTTGCGCAGTTCCGTTAGGTACTCAGCATTGCTTTCGTCTTTATGTTGGTTCCTTTTATGGAACTTAAATCGTTCTGCTATCAGCAGCGGTGTGGGGTTTAAGTGGTCCTGTAGGATTTCTACTATGCTTTCAAAATTCTTGTTTACCGGCTTCTCTGGGGTTATTAGATTTCGCAGTAACCCATAAGTTTTTGCACCCATGGAATTTAACAGAACCAGTGCTTTATTAGCATCTGGCACTTCATTCGCCCTGCAGTACACCTCAATACGTTCCACATATGTCGCCCAATCTTCGACTTCATTGTCGAACGTAGAGATACTGCCACTCTTCGGCATCCTTGGTTGTGCGTTAACTATCACCAATGGCGCCTCCCACGCTTCCCCTTCTTCTCTGCTGGCACAAAATGGCATCTCCCGCGCTTTCCTTCCTTCCCGCGCTCGCCCGTCTTCTCTGCTGCGGCTTCGCAAAATGGCGTCTCCCGCGCTCTTCCTTTTTCTCCGCAGCTCAATGGCGCCTCCCGCGCTCTCCCTGCTTCTCCGTGGCTCAATGGCGTCTCCCGCACTCTCCCTGCTTCTCCGCGGCTCAATGGCATCTCCCCTTGCTTCGCCCCGCGGACCCTGATCAGCCCGTGATCCCTGGCTGTGCTCTACGTGTTCTTCTTCTTGATATTTGTCGACGCCGCTCCATCTAGAACCCGGCTGTTTCTTACCCTCTCTCTCTCCGGTTTGCAGTATTTTTCCTCGGCGCCGCTCGGTGATCAACCCCCGGCTGCGCCCTGCTCTCTTCACCCTCTTTCTTACCCCGTCGACGCTGCCCGGCTCTCTCTCTCTGCCGTCGGTCGGGAAGGGTCTGCTCTGGACCTGTCGTCGGTCTCTTACTGCTCGTTGTAGCTGGGGAACCAAGCCCGGCTCTCCACAGCCTCCCCAGCGAACTTGGATCTCTGCCTGACTGCTGGGCGGTTGCTCGTGGTCGACGCCCGTGTTCCTGGACTTGACTATTTAAAAAAAATTTTGTTTGTTTTATGTTGCAGGTAGATTCGCATTAACACTCGTCGCCACTGTTAGATCCGTGGTTCAGTGGATAAATAATTACATGGATGCTGTACATAAACAAATAACAAGTCTTTACTGGAGGAGGGTAATCTCTAGACTGGGGTACAGAGGCATGCGCACAGCTTATATACCGGTGTGGTCACTGCCGGTACTACAGTATACAGGAGCTGTAAAAAGTAGTTCTGACTTAAAGCACATACACTATACCTACCACAAAGTAGGAATCCCCCCCACAACTCCCTGACCGTAGAACTGCTACATGCTGCCTGGAATAAAACGAGATACCCTCACAATTAAACTAGCATCCTTCTATTCCTACATCGCTCTTTATATCCACACTTGTTTTCCCTTATCACAGTGTTGCCCCATTACCAGCTCCCTCCAAAGCAGTGCCTGGACCACTGCTTGGGATTTTGTTGCCATTGATCATTGATTTCCTCCTTCCATCTCGTCTTTCCAGCTCCCCTTCACTTCATTCCACTCACCCCTCTTTTAGTGCCATACACTCTGCTCCCATTTTCACTGCCATCCATTTCCCCTCTCTCCTCCCCATCCACAGCCCCCATGGTAACCATTTGCCCTCAGTTGGTCTAAGTTATTGCAGCACACAGGTGCACTCCTAGTGTTACTGGCCTTGATTGTCACCTCTCTGTGTTGGAGGTGGGAACTCCCATTCTTGTAAATTTCTGTTTCCAGTATATAGAGGCAACAATAGTTGCACAAGAAGCATGCAAAGAGAAGGCGGGGGGCCTGTCTGGTTCATTAGGTACCGGACTATGGAGAAGCAGAGCAGGACAGGTTCCAGACGGGGCCAGTTGTGCTGATCCATTTCAACAAACACTAACCAGGCTGCCTAAATGCTGCCTGTCAGGGCGAATCACTGATAGTTGCTATATATGTGTTTCATATAGGTAATTAGAAATTTGATCAGACATGTAGCAAACTTACAGACATATGGAAGTTCCAACTTCGATCCAGATTTTTCTGAACTAGGGTTGTTATTATTTAAAATGGTCCCATCATATTGGTGCAGTTGTCTGACTTGTTTTCCTTCATTTTTAAAGGACCTGACAATAAATAAAAATGAGATTATGCATTCAAGCAGGACTGTGATGGAAGGATTCATTTTGCATCACCATGGATATTAGGATGAGTGCTACTGAGAATGGATATTGAACCCACTAATTATATGTTGATGAGTTCCATTAGTTAACAGCCTGTGAACATTGTGACTGTTTCACCTGAAAGAAAACCAAGCACTCTGCCACTCTCACTTTACTGTCGTTCCACTTTATTGATGTTTCCCTCCAACTAGCTGCTGGCACTATGTTTCGTTTTGGGGTGGTGAAGGGAGTGGGGGGGGGGGGAGGCGGGGACAGTTATTTGTAGATTTTCCTTTAGATCCAAAGAAATCACACTCAGCATGGGTTAATTGCAATGTTGAGCTTTCTCCGAGTCATTCAACAAGGTGCTTTATATAATTTTTTCTATCATAATAACTATAATTCTACATTTAACTAGCAGTTGTAAGGTATATGAGGCAGCATTAATGTACCTGGCAGTGTGTAGAAGCAATTCAAGATTTGCCGCCCCCCCCCCCCCATCTCTAATCTGCCAGAGGCAACAGAGGCAGTGCAGCAACATAAACCGCTACCATCAGCAGCACACATTGCTACTGGGACCAATTTTTCTCCCATTTCCAGTTTGTTGCATTGCTCCTTCCCAAAAGAGCTGACAGACAGAAATAAAAGTTGTGAATGCAAGTTTCCGACAACTCTGCAGGGATTCATGTACAGTAATCAGTTTTTGTATTGCTACTGGTGAGGTGGCATCCACCATAACAGTACAAATGGGGGGAGTTTGGAAATGGAACTCCCCAACCTTTTGGCCTTTTCGCACCCCCACTAGTCTCTCAGCTGACAGCCGAGCACAAGGGAACAATAGAGTTCTCTGTTTGTTTTTGGAACATCTCTAGTTGTCCTGAGGGTATTAAGAGTCGAACTGGAGTCATTTACAGACCAGACTAGATAGGAGTGGAAGGTACCCTTTCAAGAAGAACATTTTATCTAATAGCATTCGTCATCATTTTTTCTGGTTTAGACCCACAAATTAGCAGATTTATTGAACTCAACTTGCCATGGTGAGATTTCATTTCACAACCTTTGGGTTTCTACTCCAGTACCACAGCCATTGCGACACTGTACTCCGATTTAAGCGGCTGGACAACTCATTCAACATCAGGACCAACAGATCACCTGATTTCCCAAGCTCAAGGGTATCTGCGCTGCTAAAGTATAAACAAGAGAAGCAGCAGGATCAATGAAATAAAGAATAGATTTGCCTTTCTAATCTAGGCTTTATTAACTTAAAAATCCGGTAGCACATCTTCAACACCCAGTCCCAACTAAAGGCTGGAAAGAACTGAATTTAAGATGGCCACCACAAATCACATGACATCAACTACCAATGAGATTACAGCATATATCCCAAGGCAGGAAACAAACAACCAATCACAATACTTCTTACTAAATATAAAGAATAATCACCACATTCACCCCTCCTTTTAAAATATACTCCAACCTAAATAACCTTTACAATTTATAATTAATTATTTACAACTAAAACTATGCACAGACAAAATAAAACTATTCAACATGACACAATACTAAGTGAGCAACAACAAATAGTAACATTGCACATAAGTATTAAGTATCTCTCAACTAAAACAATATAATATAATATTTCAACAATTTTAAAACATTACTATCAATTTAAAAGTCCATTTTCAATCGGTCGACCGGATATCTTGTTCATGTCGACCTTCTTAACCTTGGTGAAATTCCTTGCCCTCCCACACCAGGAGACACAGAAGTATCTTCTGCAGGAAGGCTATCCATATCCCGATTTTCAACGGTTTCCGGATTAGAAATCCCATCAGGAGGTAAACTGGGACGGTCATGAACATCCATCGAGGGCTGACTAATAGAAGTATAATTATCTGCAGTCAGATTGGAAATATTCGTAGTATCTGTAACAGCATCCACATTATCTGAATCATGACTATTGTTAATATCCTCAGAAGAGGGCTGGCCACCACAAGGAGCCAAGTCTTTAATTGAAACGGTACTTTCTTTCCCATCTTGAAATCGAATATGAGCATATTGGGAATTTGCCTCCAACAGCTCCACCTCCTCCACTAAAGGATCATATTTTGACAATCTAACATGGCGTCGAAGCAGCACAGGTCCCTGCATAGTAAGCCATGAAGGTACCGAATATCCTGTAGTAGATCTCCGCGGATAGTTAAAGAGCCTTTCATGGGGGGTCACATTAGTAGCATTGAAAGCAATGATCTAATGGAATGCAGGGCATCAGGCAGTACCATTTCCCACTGTGTATTCTTAAGGTTCCGGGATGTCAAAGCCAACATAACTGCCTTCCAGATCACCCCATTGTATCGTTCGCACTGTCCATTACCCTGGGGATTATACGGGGTAGTTCTGCTAGTAGAAATTCCCCGACTCTGAAGGTATTCCTTCAACTGGGAAGACATAAAAGAACTTCCGTGATCCGAATGGATATACGCAGGCATCCCAAAGATGACAAAAAGTTGAGTCAGACATTTGATAACTGTAGCAGCTGATACATCTGCGCAAGGAAAAGCAAAAGGGAACCTTGAAAACTCATCCACAACAGTAAATATATATCGGTTTTGAGTAGTTGAAGGAAGAGGCCCCTTAAAATCGACGCTCAAACGTTCAAAAGGAGAAGTAGCCTTTATAAGATGAGCTCGTTGAGGCTTAAAGAAATTCGGTTTACACCGAGCACAGATAGAACATGATGAAGTCATCCGCTTGACGTCTTCAACTGAAAAGGGCAAATTCTTACTGCGTGCGAAGTGTATCATCCTCGTAACCCCAGGATGGCATAAGGCATTGTGAAGATTAATAAGCGTATCTCCGTGAATCACAGAACAATAAGCCCTCGACAGCGCATCAGCAGCAACATTATCCTTCCCCGGACGATAAACTATATCAAAATGGTAACATGCCAACTCAATCCTCCACCTCATTATTTTATCATTCTTAATCTTTCCAAAATGTTTGACATCAAACATAAAGGACACAGACTTTTGATCAGTTACCAACGTAAAATGTCGCCCCGATAAATAATGTCTCCATTTACGCAGTGCTTCTACTATTGCATACGCCTCTTTCTCTATTGAAGAATGCCTTTTTTCACTATTGTTCAAGGTACGTGAGTAAAAGGCCACAGGTCTTCCATTTTGGTTCAGAGTAGCCCCAATTGCAAAATCATAAGCGTCCGTCTCAATCACAAAAGGAACCTGCTCATCAATAGAATGCACAACTGCTCCAAGGATATCCTTTTTAAAATTATCAAAACACGTCCTGGCCTCCCATGATAGAGGATATGTCGTAACCCGAATAAGAGGCCGGATCTTCTGTGAAAAATTTGCAATCCAATTAGAATAGTAAGAAAACAGTCCAACAACTCGTTGCAAAGCCTTAGAATTAGTAGGACAAGGTAAATCAATCAATGGTCGCAGACGTTCTGGGTCTGGTTTAATCTTGTTTCCCGAGATAATGTACCCCAGTAGATTTACCTCAGTGGTCGAAAAGGTACACTTCTCTTTATTGAAAGTTAAACCAACTTTTTCCGCAGCTTGAAGGAATCTTTCTAAATTAGAATCATGCTCCACCCTTGATTTGCCACACACCGTGATGTCATCTAAATATGAAAAGGTGTCAGAGAGAGAGTTATCACTTATAAAAGCATCCATTGCCCGTTGAAAACAAGCAACACCATTAGTAACACCAAATGGTATTCAGCAAAACTGATACAGCTTTCCACCAGCCTCAAAGGCCGTATATGGTTGATCCTTCTTAACAATAGGAATCTGATGATAAGCACTCTTTAGGTCAATAGTGCTAAAAACCTTATACTGAGATACTTTATTGATAAGCTCATCAATCTTAGGCAAAGGGTACGCATCTAATTGAGTATACCTATTAATAGTTTGGGAATAGTCTATCACCATTCGTTTCTTATGTCTCTCGTTAGTCATGACAACTACCTGTGCCCGCCAAGGCGAACAACTAGGTTCAATGATTCCTTCCAATAAGAGACATTGAACTTCAGAATTAATAAATTCTCTATCCTGACTGCTATACCTTCTTGACTTGGTAGCAATTGGCTTACAATCCGGCATCAAATTGGAAAAAAGTGATAATGGAGAAATGGATAAAGAGGTTAATCCACAAATAGATAAAGGTGGCTTAGTCCCTCCAAATGAAAGACTGAGACTCTCGTGTAACTGAAGCACATCATGACCAATCAAAATATCCGCACAGAGATTAGGCAAAACAGATAGGCGTATATCAGTATACGTATTACCTAGAAGAATCAATTTCACAAGGCAACAACCAGCTACTTGTGAAGCGAGAGTCGTCTGAGCCATACACACCTCATAGGAAACAGGCGAAATTTTCAAATGCTTCTCCTTTGCAAACTGAAGACTTATAAAACTCTCGGTACTGCCCGTATCTATAAGGGCCTTCACTTCCAACCCATTAACTTGGGCCGTAACTATAGCTTTGTTTAGGCCATGAGCAAATGCAGCAGAAATTGATGCAATAAACGCCCTATCTAAAGGCTGAATAGTCACAGAGGAGGTAATTGAACCTGATGATTTACACACACGTGCGTAATGACCTTTCTTGCCGCATTTACTACACACAGCCTCCCGAGCAGGACACTTCAGACGAGGGTGCCGGACGTTCCCACAAAAATAACACTTCTGAATCCTAGAGGCAACAGCCGCTGAAGTAGAAACTGGGTGTTGAAGATGTGCTACCGGATTTTTAAGTTAATAAATTGAAATAAAGAATAGATTTGCCTTTCTAATCTAGGCTTTATTAACTTAAAAATCCGGTAGCACATCTTCAACACCCAGTCCCAACTAAAGGCTGGGAAGAACCGAATTTAAGATGGCCACCACAAATCACATGACATCAACTACCAATGAGATTACAGCATATATCCCAAGGCAGGAAACAAACAACCAATCACAATACTTCTTACTAAACATAAAGAATAATCACCACAATCAATACTTGGGAAATCAGCTGATTTACCGATTCCAATGCTGAGCGAGAGCTGGTACTCTTGCTCTACAACAGTGCACCCTGAATCAGGTGCAGGCGACAATGACCCAGCTTGCAAACTCTTAGGGGGAGAAATTCGGTATAGCCCTGTTTGGGGCGCCGCTATCAGCCGTGCGCAAAATTTAGCGCCTGGCGCTAATTATCGCTTTCGACTGCAAACTTGGCTTTTATCGCCCCTGGAGGTGATTGGAGCGCTAAATCAGGCGCTACACACCTCTCTTAAGGCACTAAGGCCGAGGAGCAAGGCGCTACCTCAGAGGGCGGGCGCAACGCAGGTGCTGTCAATTAGCGATTGAACACAGACACACTGGCGCCGGTCAGTTCTTAAAGGGGAGGGTCGATCTTGCTCTGCAGCCACACCCTGCTCACTGGAGCCTTGAATCTCGGCCTGGGCAGACCTGTGGCTAAATCTAGCAGCCAAACACTATGGAGGGGGCCAGGGAGCGAGCACAGCGCTTCTGCGAGCGGGCTTTGGAGGCTCTGGTTGGCGCGGTGGAGCGCAGAAGATCCATTCTGTACCCAGAGAGTGGCAGGAGGCCTTTGCCACGCGAGTACAGAAGAGTGTGGAGGGAGGTGGCTCAGAGAGTGTCCTCAAGCAGCATGGTGCCTAGGACCCATCTCCAATGTCGGAAAAAGTTCAACGACCTCACTCAGGTCGTCAGGGTGAGTGGCTTTTTTTCAAAACCTCTTCATCCCGCCATCTCAACCTCATTCTATGGCCAAAGGGTCTTAAAAGCCCCAATGCCCAACACTCATCCAACACCTATGGCCCTTTCATCAAACACACATGCACATTCCACACTTTGCATACAGTAAGGGCTATTCAACTATGGGAGGCACATCAGGCAAGACCATGGCTGCATACAGTAAGGGCTACTCAACTATGGAAGACACATCAGGCAAGACCATGGCTGCATACAGTAAGTGCTATTCAACTATGGGAGGCATTTCAGGCAAGACCATGGCTGCATACAGTAAGGGCTATTCAACTATGGGAGGCATTTCAGGCAAGACCATGGCTGCATATTTACTCAGACGCTGTCCTTTTTCATAATAGGAGACAGCAGCAACGGACCGGTGGAGGGCGGCCTCAGCTGCAACCCCTTAGCGATCTTGCGGTGCGTGTCCAGAAGATTGTGGCAAGCCGGGTGATTGGTCCCGTCGCCACTGGAGACGCCGACCCGTTCTGGACAGCAATGGTAAGGTCATCACCTTTTTGTCCTCTCTCCTTCCACTTGTTCTTCACAAGACCAGCCTTTGACACTTTCTATCCATATTACTAAATCGCTGCACTCATACCTCCCTTGCTGCCACTCTGTCCTCACGCTAAAGCCACTCTTGAACCTCCCTGCTTTCAGATGGTGATTCACCAGGTGAGGAGATGGGCCCTCAAGCTGCCAGTGGAAGTGAAGCTGAAGGCGAGGAGGAAGAGGAAGCCGGAGCATCAGCGCTACCCTCTCCCGAGGAAGCCCATGACCACACTGGGAACACGCCTTCCCTGGAGGAGAGCAGGGGGGAATGGTCTGATGAGGGTGAAGCTCCAGGACCCAGCGGGCTGCAGCAACGCGATGGGGGTAGGGAAGCTCGGGAGCGTTCTCCCCGGAGGGAGAGTATGCCATCGAGTCCTACTGCACTGGACGCAGAGGAGGAGCGGGTCCTCACTGAAATGAGCACCCAGGCGGAGCACAGGTACACTGAGCTCATGGCTGCAGTGGCAAGGTTGTCCGAATCCATTGAATCACTGGCAAGGAGTGTGGAGCACTTTGCTGTAGCACAGGCGGCTGCCACGCAAATGCTTAGTGCTGCAATGCAGTCACTGGCTGCTCTCATGCAGACTCAGATTGAGGCCACGCGAGCACTGACTGCTGCCATCCTCGCTGGTTCGGACACATTTCCCCGGGGCTCTCACC
Source organism: Somniosus microcephalus (assembly GCF_052327205.1). NCBI lineage: Eukaryota > Metazoa > Chordata > Chondrichthyes > Squaliformes > Somniosidae > Somniosus > Somniosus microcephalus. The sequence continues at coordinate 120,515,810 of NC_140998.1, forward strand.
GAGCCGCAGCAGGCCAGCAATCTGTGCTCCAGCAGATTGCTCCGGATGCTGAAGTGCTGCCCCATGGGAGTGCCAGTGTGTCGGTCAAGCAGGGAGGTGCTGTCCTCTCTCAAGATGACAGCATTCCTGCTGCCACCACTGTCACTTCTCCACTGCACTTGCCACCGCCTGTAGGACAGACTGCTGCCGCCCATGCAGAGTTGGTGCAGTCTGCAGCCGGGCCCTCCAGGCCCAGAGCTGGTCGAGGCTGTCCTTTAAGGGCATCTGCAGTCTCAGGTTGTGACAATCAGCAGCCTTCCACCAGCCTTGCTCCAGCCACTGGGGTCCCATTATGGAGGAGTTGCAGGGTGGGAAGGGGAGAATTTCACAAGGGAAGGAGATCACCCTCGAAGGGCAAAAAGTAGGAGGTGTGACAAAATGTTGTTCATTGTTTTATTAAAGGCCGAGGTTCGTGGTCAAATTTTTTAAAACTGTTTTGGACATTGTCTCCAGGTTGTGAGAGCCAGTTATGTTAATGACTATTTTTTTTGTGTTTCTTTCTATTAGTTTGTCCTGCGGAAATGAGACACACAGAGTTTGTAAAATAAATACGTTTCTGTATTCAAAATGTACATGTTTGGTCTTTGCAATCATTGTTGCCTTGACCGGCTTAGGGGTTGCAGGATGGTTTCATTCAGGTTGTTTGAATGGCAGAAGCCATTTCCTCAGAAGGGGCCTAGAAGCAACTTGCTATGAGCCTTTGACAGACGGCCCTTCCACTTTGTACATTGTGTGCCTCCCTCCCGCCTTGGTGCTGCTGATGATCATCCTCCTCATCTTCCTCCTCCTCTTCCTCCTCCTCCTCTGGTGGTGCTCCAATGCCTGGTGGCATTGGCTGGGTCCTGAGGATTGCAAGGTTATGCAGCATGCAGCACACAACAACGAAGTGGGAGACTCGCTCAGGTGAGTACTGAAGGGCTCCTCCAGAATTGTCCAGACAGTGGAACCGTTGCTTGAGCACGCCGATTGTGTGCTCAACGATGTTTCTGGTAGCTTGATGGCTCTCGTTGTATCGCAGCTCAGCAGGGGTGTTGGGCGACAGAGCGGTGTCATCAGCCAGGTGCACAGAGGATATCCCTTGTCCCCGAGAAGCCAACCACCTGGGTGATGCGCTGCCAGGAAAAGGTCTGCCACAGAAGTCTGGTGCAGGATGAAGGCATCGTGGCTGCTGCCAGGAAAGTGGGCATTGACAGCGAGTATCAGCTGTCTGTGGTCACAGACCAACTGAACGTTTAAGAAATGGAAGCCCTTTCGGTTGCGGAAATCCTCGGCATTCTCATGCGGCGCACGCAAAGCCACATGCGTGCAGTCAATGGCGCCCTGCACCATGGGGAAGCCCGCTGTCATCGCAAAGCCCATTGTGCGTTCTTGCTGCTTGTCCGGGGTCATGGGGAAAGAGATGTACTCTCGTCTCCTTTTAAAGAGGGCATTTGTGACCTGATGGATGCAGCAATGCACCGCGAACTGGGAGATATTGGCGATGTCCCCAGTAGCTGATTGAAATGAGCCGGTGGCATAAAAGTTGAGAGCCACTGTTATCTTCACTGCCACCGACAGAGACGTCCTGCTCCTCAGTCGAGGCTGCAGATCTGGCTGAAGCAGGTGGCAGAGCTCAGTGACCACCTCCTTGCTGAAGCGCAGCCTTCGCAAACACTGCTCCTCAGACATATTAATGTAGGCGAACTGTTGGCGAAATACCCTGGGAGGGTAAGGTCTCCTGTACAAGAGGCCTGTTGGCCCTCCTCCGTCTGGCCATGATTGCCACTCTCCCTCTGCGTCTCTGTGCCCTCCGAATGTGATGGAGCAGGACGACGCCCCCATCCATTGCAGCCCCCATAGTATCTAGGCAATCAAAGTTATGAAGGTCAAAAACCAAAGTACCTGCAAAGTTATGGTCAGAAGCCAAAACTACCTCAGACAGCGTTGACTCAATGCAGAAGTCTCTCTTTCTCTCTCTCAAAATCTCTCTCTCTCTCTCTGAACGAGTGGTGCAAAAATGGCTACCACACAAAAGCCAGGAAGAGGCCCCCTTTAAATAGCGCCTCCCCAGCCCCACAGCGACTGGGAAGCGTTCCAGTCTACCTGTCATTGGTTGCGCCAGGCGGAAAGGAGGGAAGCGCTCCTCAATTTCCGTTCCGGGGCGTCACAAGGGCGTTGCACTCTCGAATGACGTCAAGATCTGCGTGCGCAGGAGATTTTCCAGTATTGTTTAGCACCGCCGCAAAATATCTTGTTAATTTCGCGAGTGGCGCAAAAATCGCTGCGCCCGGGCGCTAGTTGCTTTGCGCCCCATTAGCGCCCTCTTAAGGCGTTAACAGGAGGCACAACCAACTGAATTTTTCCCCCTTAGGGTGCGATTTTCCCAATGGAGGCGGGTTTCGGTTTGGGTGGGTTCCAAACCCACCTCTACTGAGAGGTGGGAAAAATTTGCAATTTTCCCCTAATTGGCCAATTGATTTCAGAGGTGTGGGTTCCCCTGGGCCAATTAGTCTTTTGCGACTAAAACTCGCCTCTGCTGACGTCACTTATCCAGCTTCATTTAAGGGCTGCTTGCTGCTTTGGCTCATTCCACTGGTTTTTGGTCGATGCTGCACCACCTCCAAGCTGTTATCTGCTTCAACAATGGCCAACTCCAAGGCAAGGGCCTCCCCGTGGTTCTCCGATGAGGCGTTGGGTATGCTGGTTGGGGGGGGCGAGAGCTAGCAGGGAGGTGCTCTTCTCCTCACCTGGAAGGAAAAGGCCTCCCAAAGAAACCAAGGCTGTGTGGGTACAGCTGGGAAGGGATATCACCTCTAGATCAGTGTGCAGCAGAACACGGATGCAGTGCCGTAAAAGGTTCAATGACCTTGTAAGATCAGGCAAAGTGAGTATACCTTCAGCTTGATCCTCCTTCTGCTCCCCTTCTCCACTCATCACCAGTGCTCTGCATTGTCAACCTCCTCCTCCACATCCCACTTTACCCTTACAACCCTTGCACCCTTCACCATCCCTCTCTCTCTAGGAACCCAATCACTTCACTATTCGACTATGCTGCCCTCACACTCCCTTCCAATGTTATGCAATGACGACTAACAACGCACAGGGAGGGCCCTTGGACATGGAACCTCACTCCATCTTTGTCTCCTTCTAAGCATCCATGCTCTGGACTCTCTGCACTCACTCCATCATTCTCACTGCAACTCCATTTGTCTCCCTCACTGCAGGAAAAGAGAGCCCACAATAGAAAGGAAAGGGCGAAGACAGGAGGAGGGCCACCTTCCCTCGCCCATCTCACCCAGGCTGAAGAGGCGGCCCTGGACATTGCCGGCGCAGAGGTGGAGGTGGAAGTGGGGGACGGACAGACGGGCGATGCAGACCAAGCTGGTGACAGAATAGTTTTGCGTCTCTCTTATTTACACTGCTTGAGTAACTGAAATGGCTGCTGGTGTACATTATTAGAATGCCACTTGAGCATCTGCACTATTGCATGTGCATGCCACACTTCCGTCAAATGTCTAACCCATGCCATTACTCCCCCACAGGACCATCCACAGAGCCCCACCCCACTGTCAACGAGGAAGAGGCTGAGCAGCAAGACTCTTCAGGGGAACCTGCAACCTCTGAGGACGCAGTATCAGCAGATGTAAGTGCACCCAGCACCAGAGCAGATACGCACACCTCGTTGGGACCTTCGGGACATAGATTAGTGTTGTCACCGTGTGTATTACATCTCACAGGTGAGCATCAGCAGGTGGTGGAGACAGGGACAGCAGTGGAGAGTCCTCGGCGGAGGACACAGGACTCTCCTAGCTCTGCTCCGCTGCATGTGGACCCTGTGCCTCTGGGTCCATCCAGAAGGAGAGTGATGCTGGAACTCCCGGAGCAGGTGCAGGAGTCTCTGACAGGTCTTGTCTCCAGGGTCACTGCGACTGTGAAGAGGATGGAGGAGTCCAACTCTAACATGACCAGTGCCATTGGGGAGGCAAGGGCACATATACGCAGCACCACAGAAAGGATGGCAACCTCCGTGGAAAGGCTGGCTACGGCCATGGGTGAAATAAGTCGTCAGAGTCAGGAAAACATGGTGATTGTTCAGAATAGACTGACATCTCTGGAGGAGCGATGGGCAGCTATTGAGCAGAGAAACCAGAGCTTCATGGAAGTCCTTTTGAGTAGGTCTGCCAGTGCAGAGACGGGTCCCCATGGCCTACCTGATGTGCAGCAAGGTGCTCTCAAGCCACTTGCAAGCACTAAGGTGGACCTGACCCATGAGAGGGATGTTGGTAGCAGAGAACAATGAAGTGGGGGCTCCTCTCCAAGCGCTCACACTTCCATGCCGCTGAGTAGCCCTCGGTCAGAGCCCCACCAGAGACCGCACCCAACTGAGATGGACGTCTCAGCCCCTGCACTGCCGCAGGATGAGCAGACGTTTGGCAAGTCCTCACAGGCTCAGAAACCCAGAGGACGCCCGCCAAAGGTGTCGAAGCAGGAGCAGCATCAAAGTGAGCATGGGGCCTCCACTTCTGCTGAAGCCACAGGGGGAGCACCATGTAGGAGCACGCGAAAGAGAAAAATAAGGCACCATTAGTCACAGAGGTAGCCATTTGGGTGATTGTTTCTGTTTTTTGATGAAATGCCATCCCTGTTTGAATGTATAAAAATGAGTTGATGGCAAACTGTTGGTGTGATGGCATGTTATTTCGGCTTAGACAGCTCCACATTGCGGGCTCCACGACACTTGTGTGGTCAGGTTGGTGGCCAGAGTGAAAGGAGGCCAGAGAGTCATGTCCATTGTCTATCATGTGTTAAGATGGAGCCAAGGACATGTGCCAAAATGGACAACCTATGCAAATCTGGCCAGGATGAGTGCATTCCTTGCATCACAGGCAACCATATGCTCGCATGCTGCTGCTGCTCCTGGTCGATACGCCGCTGCTCGGTCCTTCTCCTCCTCCTCCTCATCTGAGGAGGCTATGAACTGAGCCACTTGCTCATCAGGAAGCTGCAAGTCATGACGCTGTGCCATGTTGTGCAGTGCACAGCAGACCACGACCATCCTGGAGACCCTGGCTGCTAAATACTGCAGGGCTCCACCTGATCTGTCAAGGCATCGGAATCACATCTTCAGCAAGCCAATGGTTTGCTCAATGATGGACCTGGTCGAAATATGGCTGGCGTTGTAGCGCTCTTCAGCCTCATTAGCTGGCCTCCTGATCGGCGTCATTAGCCACTTCTTCAGGGGGTAGTCCTTGTCACCAAGGAGCCATCCGTTAAGTTGGTTTGGCGGATTGAAGAGCGGAGGAACACTAGAGTTCCGCAAGATGAAAGAGTCATGGCAACTACCACAGAACTTGGCGCAAACATGCAAAATCTCCTTCTTGTCATTACACACCAGCTGTACGTTGAGGGAGTGGAAGCCCTTGCGGTTGACAAAGATAGCTGGGTTGTGATGGGGTGCCCTAAGGGCCACATGTGTGCAGTCTATGATGCCCTGCACCATCGGCAAGCCTGCCATATTTGCAAAGCCAACTGAACGCGCGGTTACACTTGCTTGATCCCTTGAGAAGTGGATGTAATTGTGGGCCTTTGCGAAAAGGGCATCGGTAACCTGCGTGATGCAACTGTGGGCAGCCGACTGGGAGATGCCGCTGATGTCTGCTGATGATCCCTGGAAGGAGCCTGAGGCAATAAAGTTGAGTGTGGTGGTGACTTTGACAGCCACTGGTAAGGGGTGTCCACCTGCTCCTCTGGGCTCCAGGTGTTGGTGCAGCAATGCGCAGATGTCTCCGACAACCTCTCGCGAAAGTCTCAGCCTCCTTTGGCACTGCTGCTCAGTCATGTTGAGGTAGCTCATCCTCTGTCTGTAAATCCTGTGTTGGGGTTATCTCCTGCGGCGACATGCTTCCATGCGCTGGCGCCTTCTGCCCTGTGCAGCATCAGGTAGGTGAGCAGGAGGTTGGGGCTCCTGCTGCTGTTGCTGCTGAACTGCCTGGTTCTGCTGCTGCTGTGGCTGCTCCTCATCCGATTCTGAGGTCTATGGTGAAAAGAAATAAATGGTTCCCATGCTGCTGGCAGATACCTCCGTTGGGGAAGTGCTCAGTCCAAGCAGGGAGAGGGTCTTCCAAGGAGGTCCCACAGTTGAGAGATAGAAGCTGCAGCACCTCCGACTTTGGTAGGCCTGCTAAAAGTGCTGAAAGACCTTTGGAACAAAAGTTCTGCCACCTGCAACTGATCCCTGATGAAAGCTCCGTTTTAATGGTGGAGCTGCAGCTGTGAGGAGACCACCGACTTGTCAACCCACCAGGTTTAGCTGGCGTGGTTTAGGAGGGTCGTGCAACATGCTGAAAATGTGGTAAAATAACGAAGGTCTGTCAAAATAGGATTATAGAGGCCCTTAACTACTACTTAAGGGTCTTAACTACCTCTCCGGACTGATGGAGGCGGGACCGAATCGCACCCATCAAAACCGCCTCCGGCAAAATTGCGCAGAGGCGGGTTGGAGGCGGGTTCCGAACCCGCTCTCAGTTTTTGCCATTTTGCCAACTGTCTCGCCTCCAAACCCGCCTCCTCGGGGCTGGGAAAATCGCCCCCTTAGGGCCAGCATCAGAGGGCTCACCCAGTTACAGCCACACCACCCAAAGGAAGGAAACAGCTAGATTCCTCCAAGCATCCGATAAAGCTTCTTTTCCTCCTCCCTGAACAGATAATGTAGCCATTAAGGAGTAGAACACAGGGTCCAATAACACTCTGTCACTGAACTTCAGCTGCCTGGACCCCACAATCTGGAATTCCCTTCCTAAGCCCCATTGCCTCTCCACTTCCCAACCATCCATCAAGATCATCCTTAAAACCCACCCCTTTGACCAAGCTTTTGACCACACTTCCTAATATCTCCTTCGTTGGCTCAGTGATGATCTTGTTCCCTTAGGTCTTTGTGAAGCACCTTGGCATATTTTTCTACATTAAAAGCTGATATATAAAGGCAAGTTCTTGTTGGTTCCCGTTGTTAAGTCTGTGTGTTATAATGAGAATTACTGCACAGACCACAAGAGTAAAATTTAACAGGTCTTTACTGGTTGAAGGTCAGGGCGGAACTGCCCAATAAATCATTACACAGCACTTATATACCGGTGTGGTCACCACCGGTATTACAGTATACAGCAGCCAAGATAAAGTAGTGCAACCCTTAAAATAGTTCTCTTAAAGGTGGAATGGTTACATACACTACAATCCTCCCTTTTTAGGTTAACAGTATATCTTCCCATTAACATAACATCATAACATATATACACAACTTAATGTAAAAACAGTTCACAGATTCAGTCTCTCTGGAGGCTTCCTGACTCGGTCCGGATAACGCCTCAGTTGTGTGGTAGTTTTCGGTGGTGTAGTAGGTTCTTTTGGCAAGGTCGATTCGGCTTGAATATCAGTGTCAGGTTCATCTGGTTCCAGTATCACCGGATCGGGGGTAGATACTATGGGTATCTCTGCTTCATCATTAGGCGTATAGAGTTGTGGTGTAGGTTGACCCTTTTCGGATGACGCTATGATCTTGTCAGCATGGCACTTTATTATGCTTTCACCAATGTCCACGGTATACATCAGCGGTCCTAGTCGTGTGCAAATAGTTCCAGGCTGCCATTTCTCGGTACGGTAGTCCCGGGCCAAAACTTGTTGACCTATCTGGAAGGTTCTAGTTGGCCTTTCATTCATGCCTTGAAATTGCCAGTTCTCTACGTCCCTTCTGATGTTTGGCTTGATCAAATCCAGCCGGCATCTTAGTCTTCTATTGAAAAACATCATGGCGGGAGTTTGGTTTGTGACCGCATGTGTTGCATTCCTGTACGCCAACAAGAAGTTATCTACCTTATGTTGTAGATTTATGTCTTCATTACCCATGGCCTTTATGGCCTTCTTGAAGGCCTGGACAAACCTTTCAGCTAATCCATTGGTGGCGGGATGGTATGGGGCGGACGTGTAGTGCTTAACCCCATTGTTTTTTAAGAACTTCCTGAATTCTTCGGACACAAATTGCGGTCCATTATCAGAACAGATCTGTTCCGGCAGCCCATTCCTGGCAAATATGGTCCTTAATACTGTGATGGTTTTTTCCGTGGTGGTGGAGGACATCTTTATTACCTCCGGCCACTTGGAGTGTGCATCCACCGCGATTAAGAACATTGAGTCCATAAATGGACCAGCAAAGTCGATATGTACCCTTTGCCATGGAGATGAGGGCCACTCCCATGGATGCAGAGGAGCTTGTGGTGGGGCGTTTTGGACCTTCTGGCATCCTAAACAGCTCTTGGTCATATCTTCCATGTCTCCATCGATACCTGGCCACCACACGAACGCTCTGGCTAGGTTCTTCATTTTCACTCCACCCAGATGCCCCTCGTGAAGCTCCTTTAGCACTTTCTGCTGGAGTTTGGGTGGAATCACCACTCTGGATCCACACATCAAAGTTCCTCGGCACACTGACAGCTGTTCTCTTCTTTGCGAAAATGCTGGCAACAGTGGTTCGCCATGTGCTGGCCATCCCTTCACCGTTAAATCGTAGACTCGTGAGAGAGTCGGGTCATTTCTTGTTTCCTTTTCGATCGCAGAATTTGTTACTGGTAGACATTCCACTATGGTTGAGTGGAACATCTCCACTGGGTCCACTGTAGGCGCCTCTTCTACCGTTGGCAACGGTAGGCATGATAAACCGTCAGCATTCCCATGCTGTTTTGATCCTTTGTATTCTATGTCATACTGGTGTGCCCCTAGGAAAAGGGACCACCTCTGTAGCCTTTGCGCTGTCATAGTGGAAACGCCCTTTTTAGGGTTGAATATGGATACCAACGGCTGGTGGTCTGTCAGCAGTGTAAACTTCTGGCCCTGCAGGTAATGATGAAACTTCTTTACTCCCCACACCAGGCTGAGAGCCTCCCTATCTATCTGAGCATAGTTGCGCTCAGCGGAGGTCAATGATCTGGATGCAAATGCGACTGGCCTTTCCGAGCCATTTGGCAACTTGTGCGAGAGTACTGCTCCAATACCATAAGGAGAAGCATCACAAGCTAAACGAATGGGTAGCGTTGGGTTGAAGTGAGCCAACACTTCCTCTGAGGTGATCAATGTCTTGCTTTTGCGAAAGGCCTTCTTACAGTCCTCGCTCCACTTCCATGGTACTTCTTTCTGCAAAAGAGCATTCAGCGGGTGCAGCACCGTGGATAGATTTGGCAGAAACTTATGGTAATAATTAATCAACCCCAGGAACGATCTCAACTGGGATACATTTTCCGGAGCAGGAGCCTTCACAACCGCTTCGATCTTGTCAGGTGACTTGTGCAGCCCCTCCTGGTCAATGATATGACCACAGTACGAGATCCGTTCCTGAAAGAACTCACATTTCTGGCGATTAACTCGAAGGCCATATTCCTTCAACCTGGTGAGCACCAGTTTCATATTTGCAAGGTGTTCCTCATCATCATCTCCTGTAATCAGGATATCGTCCAAGTAACATTGAGTGCTTGGAATTCCCTGTAATACCTGCTCCATGGCCCTCTGCCAAATTGCCGGAGCCGAAGCCACTCCAAAAACCAGTCTATTATATCGATACAAGCCTCTGTGCGTGCTGATTGTGAGATACTGGCGCGACTCTTCCTCAACTTCCATCTGTAAGTATGCTTGCGCCAGGTCTATCTTGGTGAAGCGTTTCCCGCCAGACAATGAAGCAAAGATATCCTCAATCCGCGGAAGTGGATATTGCACCGTGTGCAGCACCGGATTAACTGTGATCTTGAAGTCTCCACAGATGCGGACCTTCCCCGGTTCCCCTGGCTTGTTACTCGATGAACACTTCATGACGGGCACAATGGGCGTGGCCCACTCACTCCAGTCCACCTTAGACAGTACTCCAGAACGTTCCAGCCCTTCCAGCTCAGCTTCCACAGCAGGTCGTATCGCATACGGTACCGGTCTGGCTTTGAAAAATTTTGGGTTTGCATGTTCTGCAATCTTGATTTTTGCCTTAATTCCTCTCAGCGTTCCCAGTCCCTGTTGGAACACCTCTTTAGCCTCATCCAATATTCTGGACAATCGTTCAGGTTTGACATCTTTTTTTTTTCCGGAATCTACCGTTATTGCGTTTAGGGAGTGCCAGTCCATATTTATTTTCCTGATCCACTCCCGTCCCAGAAGTGGTGGACCTCCCTCAGGTAGTACATATAAGTCCATTCCTTGGTGTTCTTTGCCCTTGTGTTTCACCTTGACTTTTATCTTTCCGATGGGGTATACTTTTTGCCCCGTGTATGTCTGCAATACTATCTCCGTATCCCGTAGGGGAATATGTTTGAATAACTTTTTGTAGTCTTGCTTATTCATGACCGTCAACGCCGATCCGGTGTCCAATTCCATCTTCACTTGGACTCCTGCTAACTGCAGTGTGACCCAGATAGTTTGTCGGTCAGCTTCCTTACTCACGTTGTGAATTCTCAGACTACCCAGTTCCTTGCTGTTGGAGTCTGAATCCGAATTCTGTTCATCCGAACTCTTCTCAGCCACCTTATGTACCTTTCTGCACTTTCCCTGTGGTGACTTTTTGTTGCTGGTCTTCTTTCCTGACCGGCATACTTTAGCTATGTGACCAAGCTTGCCACATTTTCTACATTCCTGGTTTTTAAACCGGCATTGGTTCTGATCGTGTGTTGTCTTCCCACAACGATAACATTTCGTTGTACCCGAAGCCATTTGATCTACACTGAGTACCGCTGCCTTCAGCTGCATTTCCGCGGTGCCTCTCGCTGCGGCTTCGTGCGATGCTGCAATAGTAACAGCCTTATCAAGTGTAAGATCATTCTCTTCAAGCAACCGCTTTTGTGTTCCTTCTTTCGACAATCCACACACGAATTTGTCTCTCAGTGCCTCTGTCAGGCTTTCCCCAAACTGACAGTATTTCGCTAGCTTGCGCAGTTCAATTAAATACTCCGCGTTGCTTTCCTCTTTCAGTTGCGTTCTCGCATAAAATTTAAATCGTTCCGCCAACATCAGCGGTGTGGGGTTCAAATGATTCTTCAGGACAGCAACAATATTAGCGAAAGTCTGATCCGCCGGTTTAGCTGGTGATAGAAGATGCTTCAATAGCCCGTATGTCTTCGCACCCATTGACTTTAGTAAGGTTAGTGCTTTATCTTCATCTGATATTTTATTTGCCTTACAATATATCTCTATGCGTTCTACATACGTGGCCCAATCTTCAACATCGGGATCGAAATCGTTGATGATACCACGCTTAGGCATCCTCGCGATCTTCTTGAGAAACAAAAGAATTTTTTTTTTTTTACAAAATGGCGGTTTCCCGCGCTCGTCTTCTTCCCCCGCCTCCGAAAATGGTGGCTTCCCGCGTTTGCCTTCCTCCCCCGCTGGCTGTAATGGCGATTGCCGATTTGCTGCGTTCGCCCTCCCCCAGCGGTTTCAAATCGTGCCTCCCAGCCCCTCTTGCAGTCCGGTCCTTTCCCCCCCGGCTGCGGCTGAGTTATCCGTGGTTTTTTTTTTTTAAATTTTCTCCCGCGCCTTACGCTGACCCGGTCGCTGCGCCTCGCGGCCTCGGTAGCTGCCCGGCCTTTTTCACCGGTCGCGGTCGAGCTCTCTCTCGACGCTGTTGCGTCTTCCAGCCCGCTATTTTCTCCCGCGCCTTACGCTGCCCCGGTCGCTGCGCCTCGCGGCCTCGGTAGCTGCCCGGCCTTTTTCACCGGTCGTGGTCGAGCTCTCTCTCGACGCTGTTGCGTCTCCCAGTCCGCTTGTAGCCCAGTCTCTCACACCGGCTGCCTTTGCTATCACCGCGGCTTCCGTGCCTTACGCTGCCCCAGTCTCAGCGCCTCTGGCCCCGACTTCTGTCCGACTCTTTTCCCCGGCCGTGGTCGAGTTCTCCGCCCTATATCCTCCGTTTTTATTTGTTATTTTCTCCCCTACTCACAGTCAACGTGGCCGACTTGCTGCTCGTCGCTGATCGGCTTACCCACTACCGTGATAGAAGGGATGATCACTGCCTGTTGCTGATGGAAGGCTTCGTGTCAGAATTCTTCCTTCTTCCTTTGCTCTGCAGACCCAAGTCTTTTCTCAGCAGAATGATGAGGGCGGATGCCTCCTCTCGACGCCCGTTAAACTGCCTTGGATGTATCTCTGCCGCAGGGTAAGATCGAACTCGTCGCCATTGTTAAGTCTGTGTGTTATATTGAGAATTACTACACAGACCACAAGAAGGTCAGGGTGGAACTGCCCAATAAATCATTACACAGCACTTATATACCGGTGTGGTCACCACCGGTATTACAGTATACAGCAGCCAAGATAAAGTAGTGCAACCCTTAAAATAGTTCTCTTAAAGGTGGAACGGTTACATACACTACACCTGTCTTTGGAAAGATATGGGTATCATAGAATTACATAGAATTTACAGCACAGACTGAATGACCGATAGCTCGCTAATAAAAATTGTCAGTGAGTTCAGATACCTCCCTAGTATAATTTCCCAGTATGTTGAGATACCTCCCCAGTATAATTTGTCAATATGTTGACAAATCATGAATGGCTTTGCTAGAGTAAAAAAGGAGAAACTGTTTTCAGTGGCAGAAGGGTCGTTAACCAGAGGACACAGATTTAAGGTAATTGGCAAAAGAGCCAGAGGTGAATTTTTTCTTACACAGCAAGTTATTATGATCTGGAATGCACTCCCTGAAAGGGTGGTGGAAGCAGATTCACTATTAACTTTCAAAAGGGAATTTGATAAATATTTGAAGGGGAGAAAATGCAGGGCTTTGGGGAAAGAGCAGGGGAGTGGGACTAATTGGATCGCTCTACCAAATAGCAGGCACAGACTTGATAGGCCGAATGTTCTCGTTCTCTGCTGTAAGATTCTATGATTCTATGACAAGGGCTTTGTGATAAAGGTAAATGTTTTTGGGGAAAATCTTTGTTAATGTTCATGTTATCAGCTTTTTTTTTTAATCAGAGAAACATTTCTATGTTTTACTACCTCCCTACTTCTTTGTTTATGCATTGACAGAAGGAAGAAATCAGTTGGATTTGCATTCTGTTGGAGGCTGTGAATTTTTGACAGTTTCTGTCAGCATTGAGTGCATTGCCTATTTACATTTTTCTGACCTGATTTCAGGAGCTGTTCCTACAAAAAATAAAACACCATTTGAAAAGCTGAGGAACTGTATTTTAACAGTATTTTCCCAGCCATTATTTTCTGATACATCCTTTTACTGTCATGAATGGGCACCGGTTATATATATCATAAACGTTCCTTTCCATTTGTGTTTCGCAGCCCCATCCTGGGGTCATTCTGTAAAAACATCATGTGATGTTCTGATGCGATGCAGATAGAATATAAACAAGCATTATGACTGACCTGCTGCCACATGTTACAGTTGTACATTTACTGATGTGTTCATTGTAAAAAAGTTATAATAGAAAAAAAACTAGGTGAAGAAAGACAGATCTTGGCATGGGGGGGGTGGGGGGGTGGGGACGGAGGGTGGGGGTGATGGGTGAGGATGGAGGGTGCGGGTGAGGGGTGAGGGATGTGGGTGGAGGGTGGGGGTGAGGGGTGGGGTGGGGGTTGTGGGGAGGAATTTACCTAGTGCTCCATTGGCATTCACTATCAAACTGATGAGGGGGAATATTGGGCCACGCCCCCTTTGGGGCAATAACTTCGCCGGGGCACTGGTTTTAGTGCCCTGAAAAAGATAGCGCACCCGCGCCCAAAATTCAATGGTAGCACACCAAGCAGGAGGCTGGGTGCTATTGGAAGTGCTACCCCTCCCTCTTTGGGCGCTCCCATTGAATATCGCGGCACTACGTGCAGCAGCGCCATATGCGGCGGCACATACGGCATGGTACTGCAGGCCTCCCTCCCCTGATTAAAGGGGACGTCCTAGAGCAGCACGCACCGGGGCCCTGCTGGCCCACCAGGGAGCAGGGTGTCGGCAAAAGAGCCCGGCACTCAAGAGGAGTGAACTCTTGATTATCGCCGCTCAGGCTGCAAAAACGCCCCCCTGACCCTGTCGGACATAGCGTCCGGTGGCAGGTCAGGGGGCGTGTTCCAAGTTTGTGGACGCGGCGCGAGCGGGGTGGTGCGCATGACAATGACGTAATCGCCACGGGGCGCTACCGCCGCTGCTAACCTCCCACTGAATTTCGCGGGAGGCGTTAGCGGCGCCATGCCCAGACGCGCGTTGCTTTGCGCCCTGTTTAATGGGAGGCACAAAGCAAACAACTTTTTCCCCCATAATCTCCTCACTTTATAGGAACTCATTCACTGCCTACGACAATCATCCTGAAAATTGAGTCTCTCACACATTCTCAGAATTTTGTACAAAGACATAGGGTGTAGGTAATGTTCTTTTAGAGTTAGGTTTTCTTACAGCAGTTTCAATTAAGCTGAGGTACACCATAGAGGGGATTAAATTGGCTAACCCATGAAAATGGGCGTGGGGATCACATTGCCTGATTTACCCGTGCCAGTTCATTGCTTTGCAGGCAACATGTTAAATTCTAGCGCTATTTAAAGGCAGCCTGCACCTCTTAAAGGGGAGGTGCATTATGACTGCAAGAAGTGGTGGGAGTTTGTTGAAAAGTGAATCTGGGCTGTGATACTTTGAGCAATGGCTGAACATGCGAGAGAGAGAGCACCAAGGTTTTCTGACAATGCACTGGAGGTCTTGGTGCAAGACGTGGAAAGAAGGAGAGATGTCTTGTATCTGCAGGGGGTGGGGGGGTGGCGTGGAGGGGTGGGGAAGGAGGCCCTCCAGACATAGGTTCAGGAGGCAGTGGGAAGAAGGAGGTTAATGCCAGGAGTGTTGCTCCAAGAACATGGATGCAATGCAGGAAGGCATGTAATGATCTGACATGAGTTGTCAAGATGAGTGAGTTCATCCTCAAATGTCACATCTTACCAACTATACCACTAGCATCATCCACTGCTCAATTCAATACACACCATCACCCATCTATCAACAACTACTAGCAATCAGTACTCAAACCTAAAATTCATGTGCTTTACCTCACCCTCACACACTTAGCACTGTAGCAAATAGATTAGAAGGTTAAATGCGTGGCTGAACGAGTGGTGTGGGAGGCAGGGGTTTTGATTTATGGGGCACTGGCACCAATACTAGGGAAAGAGGGAGCTGTTCCATTAAACAGTGCTGGTACCAGTGTCCCGGCGAATCGAATAACTAGGGCAGTAGATTGGGCTTTAAAATAATGAAGGGTGCTGCGAGGAGTCAGGAAAGGGTAAATTTAAAAGCAGTAAGAGAAATGTAAGCTGTAGAGCAGAGTAGCGATTTGGGTAAAAATAAGCGGGTCAGGAAGGGACGGAGAGCTTAACAAAGGTAATAGGGCATTAGTGACTAAGATGATATCAGGGAAAAATAGAATTTTTTAAAATTTAAAGGCACTATGCCATTCGCAACAAAAGAGATGAATTAATAGCACAGATAGAAATAAATGGGTTTGATCTAATAGCTATTACGGAGACGTGGTTGCAGAGTGACCAAGGTTGGGAACTAAATATTCCAGGATACTTGGCTTACAGAAGTGATAGGCAAAATAGAAAAGGAGGAGAGGAAGCCCTGATAATAAAGGATGGGATAAAGACAATAGAGAGAAAGGATCTTATCTCAGAAAATCAAGATGTAGAATCCATTTGGGTGGTGATAAGAAATAACAAGGGGCAGCAAACACTGGTGGGAGTAGTTTATAGGCCCCCTAACAGTAGTTGTGGTGCCGGGCAGAGTATTAGTCAAGAAATTAGAGGTGCATTTAAAAAAGGTAATAGAGTAATCATGAGGGACTTTAATCTTCATATATACTGGGCGAACCAACTTTGCAATAAGTGTGGAGGACGAGTTCATGGAATGCACTCAAGATGGTTTTCTAGATCAGTATGTCGAGGAACCAACTGGGGAACAGGGTATTTTAGATCTAGTATTGTGCAATCACAGAATCACAGAAACCCCACAGTGCAGATAGAGGCCAATGAGACAGGGTTAATTGATAACCTTGTAGTAAAGGAGCCGCTGGGGAAAAGTCATCATAATAGGATAGAATTTTATATTGAGTTTGAGAGTGATTTAGTTAAGTCCGAAACTGGGGTCTGTTCCTCCACTTCCTGTTGCACAAAGTCAAGATCTAACCCCCTGACCTCTTCCAACCCTATGTCCCAGGTCACTCCCTTCACTCTTTTAATATGTGTTAGCAATATTGTAAGTGTAGCTGGAGGATTTTTCACTGATCACGGTTTCTAAATTCATTTATTTAGACTGCTTTGTGATTCTGCTAGAAATAATGACAAGAAGAAATCTTCCCGTTCTACCTCTTAATGCGTCTTTCAACTCATTGCTGTGGAAATGTACTCTCCGAATCATATTTATTAAGATATATCCTTGGATAGATTTTGCAAACAACTTGCATTTGTATCTCATGGATATACTTAAACTATATTATAATTTGTGCATCATAAATATAATTAAGATGTAGATTACAAATGTTTACAATTTCTGTGCTCAAAATATTCTGAAAAAGCTCTGCAGATCTACTTAAAATATATCCTATACTCCCTGATATACTGGTAAATTCAATGTAATGTGTGGAACTGAGCCGTTCAGACCAGTTTGGTACTGAGTGAGTTGATATAAACCAGGGTGACAGTAATGTTGCTATAATTGATCTCAGAAACCCTGTCATAGTGAGTGGAAAAATCAGCTAAGGTTTCTGCTCCTGATTGCTATCTAGTGACCTGTGCTGAAAATAGGCTTGTGTGGATGTTAGGTGAGGACATAGAAATGTAGAAAAATAGGAGCAGGAGTAGGCCATTCGGCCCTTTGAGCCTGCTCTGCCATTCAATATGATCATGGCTGATCCTCTATCTCAATACCATATTCCTGCTCTCTCCCCATACCCCTAGATGCCTTTTGTGTCTAGAAATCTATCTATCTCCTTCTTAAATATATTCAGTGACTTGGCCTCCACAGCCTTCTGTGGTAGAGAATTCCACAGGTTCACCACTGTCTGAGTGAAGAAATTTCTCCTCATCTCAGTCCTAAATGTCCTACCGCGTATCCTGAGACTATGACCCCTCGTTCTAGACCCCCCAGCCAGGGGAAACATCCTCCCTGCATCCAGTCTGTCTTGACCTGTCAGAATTTTATATGTTTCAATGAGATTCCCCTCTCATTCTTCTAAACTCTAGTGAATACAGGTCTAGTCGACCCAATCTCTCCTCATACGACAGTCCTGCCATCCCAGGAATCAGTCTGGTGAACCTTAGCTGCACTCCCTCTATGGCAAGTATATCCTTTCTTAGGTAAGGAGACCAAAACTGCACACAGTACTCCAGGTGTAGTCTCACCAAGGCCCTGTATAACTGTAGTAAGATACCCTTGCTCCTGTACTCAAGTCCTCTTGCAATGGAGGCCAACATACCATTTGCTTTCCTAACTGCTTGCTGCGCCTGCATGTTTCCTTTCAGTGACTGGTGTACAAGTACACCCAGGTCCCTCTGTACAACAACATTTCCCAATCTATCACCATTTAAATAATACTCTGCCTTTCTGTTTTTCCTATTGAAGTGGATAACATTTATCCATGTTATACTGCATCTGCCATGTATTTGCCCACTCACTCAACTTGTCTAAATCGCCTTGAAGCTTCTTTGCATCCTCCTCAAAATTCACAATCCCACCTAGTTTTGTGTCGTCAGCAAATTTGGAAATATTACATTTGGTTCCCTCATCCAAATCATTGATATATATTGTGAATAGCTGGGGCCCAAGCACTGATCCCTGCGGTACCCCACTAGTCACCGCCTGCCACCCAGAAAAAGACCCATTTATTCCTACTCTCTGATTCCTGTCTGTTAACCAATTTTCAATCCATGCCAGTATATTACCCCCAATCCCAAGTGCTTTAATTTTGCACACTATGTGGGACTTTATCAAAGGCCTTCTGAAAATCCAAATACACCATATTCACTGGTTCTCCCTTATCTATTCTACCAGTTACATCCTCAAAAAACTCCAGTAGATTTGTCAAACACGATTTCTCTTTCATAAATCCATGTTGACTTTGTCTAATCCCGCTGATATTTTCTAAGTGTCCTGTTATCACATCCTCTATAATAGACTCTAGCATTTTCCCTACTACTTGCTGTTTGTGGTCTACATTAATGATTTGGATGTGAATGTAAAAGGTATGATCAGTAAGTTTGCAGATGACACGAAAATTGGTGGGGTGGTAAATAGCGAGGAGGGTAGCCTCAGTCTGCAGGACGATATAGATGGGTTGGTCAGATGGGCGGAACAGTGGCAAATGGAATTTAACCCTGAAAAGTGTGAGGTGATGCATTTTGGAGGGACTAACAAGGCAAGGGAATGCACAATGAATGGTAAGACCCTAGGAAAGACAGAGGATCAGAGGGACCTTGGTGTGCATGTACATAGATCCCTGAAGGCAGCAGAACAGGTGGATAAGGTGGTGAAAAAGGCATTTGGGATACTTGCCTTCATTAGCCGAGGCATAGAATATAAGAGCAGGGAGGTTATGATGGAGCTGTACAAAACGCTGGTTAGGCCACAGCTGGAATACTATGTGCAGTTCTGGTCGCCACACTATAGGAAGGATGTGATTGCTTTGGAGAGGGTGCAGAGGAGATTCACCAGGATGTTACCTGGGCTGGAGCGCTTCAGCTATGAAGAAAGACTGGACAGGCTGGGGTTGTTTTCCTTGGAGCAGAGAAGGCTGAGGGGGGACCTGATTGAGGTGTACAAAATTATGAGGGGCATAGATAGGGTAGATAGAAAGGAAATTTTTCCCTTAGTAGAGGGGTCAATAACAAGGGGGCATAGATTCAAGGTAAGGGGCAGGAGGTTTAGAGGGGATTTGAGGAAGAACTTTTTCACCCAGAGGGTGGTTGGAATCTGGAACTCACTGCCTGAAAGGGTGGTAGAGGCAGGAACCCTCACAACATTCAAGAAGCATTTGGATGAGCACTTGAAATGCCATAGCATACAAGGCTACGGACCAAATGCTGGAAAATGCGATTAGACAGGGCTTGATGGCCGGCGCGGACGCGATGGGCCGAAGGGCCTCTTTCTGTGCTGTATAACTCTATGACTCTATGATGTTAGGCTAACCAGTCTGTAGGCCCCTGTTTTCTCTCTCCCTCTTTTTTTAAATAGTGGGGTTACATTTGCCACCCTTCGATCTGCAGGAACTGTTCCATAAGCTATAGCAGTTTGGAAGATGACAATCAATGCATCCACTATTTCCATGGCTACCTCTTTTAGTACTCTGGGATGCAGATTATCAGGCCCTGGGGATTTATCGGCTTTCAGTCCCATTAATTTCTCTAGCACTATTTTTTTACTAATACTAATTTCCTTTAATTCCTCCTTCTCACTAGACCCTTGGTTCCCTAGCATTTTTGGGAAGTTATTTGTGTCCTCTTCCATGAAGACCGAACCAAAGTATTTGTTTAATTGCTCTGCCATTTCCTTGTTCCCCATTATAAATTCTCCCATTTCTGACTGTAAGGGTCCTACATTTCTTAACTAATCTTTTTCTTTTTACATACTTGTAGAAGCTTTTACAGTCCACTTTTATGTTCCTTGCAAGTTTACTCTCATACTCTATTTTTCCCCTCTTAATCGATCTCTTTGTCCTTTTTTGCTAATGCCCCAAGATCACATACCCTACTGAAACACACTGCCTAAGATCGCACAAGGAGAATGACTACTTGGGAAAGGTGCTGGAAGCTAATCAGTGCCAGTGAAAAGATACCCTAGCAATCAGGGCCAGTGAACATGTACCCCAGCAACCAGTGCCAGTAAAGGGATACCCCAGCAACCAGTGCCAGTAAAGGGGTACCCCAGCAACCAGTGCCAGTGAAGGGGTACCCCAGCAACCAGTGCCAGTGAAGGGGTACCCCAGCAACCAGTTCCAGTGAAGGGGTACCCCAGCAACCAGTGCCAGTGAAGGGGTACTCCAGCAACCACTGCCAGTGAAGGGGTACCCCAGTACCAGTGAAAATGTTCCCTAACATCCATCAGTAGAGGAGGGGATAAAATTGGAGGGCAAAATTAGAAGATATCACAGGTACAACAAATTCCAGAAAACCATGTCATACTCTAGATTAAAAATTTAAGATTATCACCGTAGTCCATGTTTATTAAACATCTATTTATAATTTTATGCTACTGGTTTAGTGATCAATCATGACTGGCACTCACCTGCTTTGTTGATGGTTAGAAAATGTAAAATTCTAATTAATCACAACTATGCCAGCTCTGTATTGAGGTGCAGTGTGTGAGCAGAAGTATTCAGTTCCTCCAACCTTCCAATACCCACAACCCCCACTACTCAACTTCCACATTACTCACGCATCCCCTCAACTGCCTACCATCCCAAGATCCACTACCAACTAATGTTCCCTGTAAGCTGTGTGGCCGCGCAGCGCTCCAAGAAACACGTACAGCCAGCTTGCCGGCTTTTCAATGTGAAAACCGCGCAATGGTGGTAATTTGAATGGCCTGTGCAGCCCCTTAAAGGGGCCACGCAGGGCCCAAAAAAATTATAGGGAACATGCTACCAACCTCTCTCAACTACTCACTACCCCATGTTGAATACCTTCCTCCAAATACTAGCTATATCCTATCAATCGTGGTATCATTGTGGGGAACTCACCTTTTCCCATAACTTGGATATCTGTTCTATAGTGGAGTGCATAAATATGCACACAGTACTGGAGCTGTGGTCTAACTAAAGACTTGTACAGACCTGGGAAGGATAACAAAAGAATAATTTAATAGAGGGCCTGAAATGACATTGACTAGGAGCACAAAGCTCAGGTGATTTATAACTGGCAACTGAATACCAAGATTAGATTACAGCCTTCCTGATGACTTTTATTGCTAATCAGTTTTACTGTGGACATTTTATCCTGTTTTCGTGCCAGCGACTGTCAGTGTGCTTCATATCCTGATAAACTTGGCATTCCTTCAGTCACATAAAGTTGCTGAGCTACATGGGGAGATTAGAATTGTTAGCATTTACATTTATTTTCTACGCAGCATAAAGATTGTGGCCTAGAAATTTGAGTAGGCCGGAAACATGTCGGTAACAGCGCCGGCCAAGGCTAACGGCTGCCCACAGAAAGAGCGCAGGCTGCACCGGTATTTTGGTGCTGTCCGCTAACTTACATGAGCAGAGTGGAGAATCTGTAGTGGAACGCGTTCTTTCTGACACTAACCTCAGCAGGAGGCTGAAGGTCGCGGCTGAAGGCTCGGTGCGGCGTTCTCGGGCATTGTGCTGTGTCGGATCATTTGATGACGACTCCTGGGTTTTGCTATCGAGTCCGCTGATGGCCTTTGTAGGGTTGGAGCATTGTCCGTGTGTGTGGCACATCACGAGGCATTTGTTTGTCCACGGCTCCCCTCTTACCTTCGCGGACATTTCTCTGGGTCTTGAGTGGGGTCCACAAATGGGTGCCAGACTGCCACCTTCACTGGCTGCCATAACTCCACAGATGTTTCACCCAGATGTGAAGGTTTGTGTTCCACCATGGTGCTGGAGGGGAGGGGGAATGGGGATGCACCGTCTTGCAGCAAGCAGTGACAGTGCACTAGCCTGCATATCACGTATAGCATTCATTCCCTGGTGAGTGGCTCTTAAAGCACAGGCTCAGATCTGGAGGGACTGTGACTGGAAACACCACATAAAGATTGTGGCACAGATGTCCTTAAACCATTGCATGAGAAATCAATGGAAAGAAATTTTAAAAAGGGGACCATGAACTCTTGGTCAGGAGTTCACTGGTGTAAATGGTGCAGAAGAGAGTTCAATTATATTTTTAACAACAGCAGACTTTTGAAGAACTCTTGCTGAGAATAAGCTGTCAAGCCTTTTCAAAGCAGGCTTCCAAATTTGCATATCATTTTATCAGTTCCTAAACTAGAAAACCCCAATGTATAAAATTGAAGGAAATGCAGTGTGGATTTTTTCCTGAGATTATTACAACTGTGGTACAGTACCATTTATTTTACAAGTATTTACCTCCGATACTGTTTGACTGACCAGGGGGGGAGATTTGATACAGCTCAGTGGAAGCAGTTTTCACTCCAATAGCTCTCCATAGTTAACAGTTATCCCAGCAGCTCTTTACTGTATGTGTTCTAGTTCACCGCTGCTTTCTCCGCACTGTCAACGGGCGAGCTCTGGAGAGGGCGGTAAGAGGAGCAGTGAGCTTCAAAATGGATGAGCGTGCATCAGTTCGGCGTTGCTCGCCAATTGACGTCACACAACTGCTAATTAAAATACATTCCGCGAGCGCAGGCAATTCTTGGACCCCAGCTATTCACAATATATATTAATGATCTGGATGAGGGAACTAAATGTAATATCTCCAAGTTTGCAGACGACACAAAGCTGGGTGGGCGTGTGTGCTGTGAGGAGGATGCCGAGAAACTCCAGTATGATTTGGACAGGTTGGGTGATTGGGCAGAAGCATGGCAGATGCAATATAACGTGGATAAATGCGAGGTTATCCACTTTGGTGTCAAAAACAGGAAGGCAGATTATTATCTAAATGGCAATAGATTGGGAGAAGGGGAAATGCAACGAGACCTGGGCGTCGTTGTGCACCAGTCGCTGAAAGTAAGCATGCAGGTGCAGCAGTCGGTTAAGAAGGCAAATGGTATGTTGGCCTTCGTAGCGAGAGGGTTTGAGTACAGGAACAAGGATGTCTTGCTGCAGTTGTACAGGGCCTTGGTGAGGCCACATCTTGAGTATTGTGTGCAGTTTTGGTCACCTTATCTCAGGAGGGATGTTCTTGCCATGGAAGGAGTGCAGCGAAGATTCACCAGGCTGATACCTGGGATGGCAGGAATGACGTATGAGGAGAGATTGGGTCGATTGGGCTTGTACTCGCTGGAGTTTAGAAGAATGAGAGGGGATCTCATCGAAACTTATAAAATTCTAACAGGACTAGACAGACTAGATGCTGGAAGGATGTTCCCGATGGTCAGGGAGTCCAGAACCAGGGGTCACAGTCTAAGGATAAGGGGTAGGCCATTTAGGACAGAGATGAGGAGGAATTTCTTCACCCAGAGAGTGGTGAACCTGTGGAATTCTCTGCCAAAGAAGGCAGTAGAGGCCAATTCATTAAATATATTCAAGAAGGAGTTGGATATATTTCTTAAGGCTAAAGGGATCAAGGGATATGGAGAAAAGGCAGGAACAGGGTACTGAATTTGGATGATCAGCCATGATCTCATTGAATGGCGGAGCAGGCTCGAGGGGCCGAATGGCCTACTCCTGCTCCTATCTTCTATGTTTCTACGTTTCAATGGCAGCGCTGTCAACCTGCCGAAAATGGCAGCCGCCGCGGGACCTGCCGGAAGCCGGGGGAAGTGAGGCGACCAGCATTTTCTTTACCAAAACGGGCCTTAATGTTGCTCCTCAATAAGAGCTTATTCATACTATCGCTATCTATATAATATTAAAATCTTGCCCAGAGCAGGTATCATACTTTATATGTGTCCTTAGCACAAAAAATCTGTCACATTTTCAGATTGCCACATGTCTCCCAGGACTCAGTCCAAAATCACAGACATATTTCACTATCTCTGAGCTCATCGATCATAAAATTCATATATCAAAATTCAGTGTAACATATAAAGAGCTGATATTGTATCCTGCAACATACCATGAACAATGCTAAGGGAAATGCATAAATATATATATATAAAAAAAGTTAAGACAAGTCTGTCACATGCAAAGCATCACACATCAAATTGCACACAAAATCACAATAGACTCAAATTGTACAGGAAAGATCAAAAACATTTCATATTTCTCTGTCTGACTACAACTGTGAAAATGTTTTGTTCTACATCTTACCTTCATCTAGATCTGTATAACTTCTATTGTTCCTTCTTTTACAGATATTCTGGAGCACACCGAGTGTATATCACATTTTAATTAGTCCTGAAAGGACCCACTGTTTAAAAATTCGACCCCTCACCAGTGCCAATTTCCCTGCCGCTAGCTCCCAGCCTATCAGCCTTGGCTCAATGGTAGCACTCTTGCCTCTGAGTCAGAAGGTTGTGGGATCATGTCCTACTCCAGAGGCTTGAGCTAAAATCTAGGCTGACACTCCAGTACTGTACTGAGGGAGTGCTGCACTGTCGGAGGTGCTGTCTTTCAGATGAGGCATTAAACTGCCCTCTCAGATGGATATAAAAGGTCCCTTGGTACTATTTAGAAGAAGCACAGGGGAGTTCTCCCTAGTGTCCTGACCAATATTTATCTCTCAACCAACCAACAAAACAGATGATCTGGTCATTAACACATTGTTGTTTGTGGGACCTTGCTGTGTGCAAATTGGCTGCTGCATTTCCCTACATTACAACAGTGATTAGGTGAGAGTGACTGCCCTTGACATCAAGGCAGCATTTGATCGAGTGTGGCATCAAGGAGCCCTAGCAAAACTGAAGTCAATGGGAATCAAGGGGAAAACTCTCCATTGGTTGGAATCATACCGAGCACAAAGGAAGTTGGCTGTGGTTGTTGGAGGTCATTCATCTCAATCACATGACATCACTGCAGGAGTTCCTCAGGGCAGTGTCCTAGGCCCAACCATCTTCAGCTGTTTCATCAATGACCTTCCCTCCATCATAAGGTCAGAAGTGGGGATGTTCGCTGATGATTGCACACTGTTCAGCACCATTCAAGACTCGTCAGATACTGACGCAGTCCATGTCCATATGCAGCAAGACCTGGACAACATTCAGACTTGGGCTGACAAGTGGCAAGTAACATTCGCACCACACAAGTGCCAGGCGATGACCATCTCCAACAAGCGAGACTCTAACCATCTCCCCTTGACATTCAATGGCATTACCATCGCTGAATCCCCCACTATCAATATCCTGGGGGTTACCATTGATCAGAAACTGAACTGGACCAGCCATATAAATACTGTGGCTACAAGAGCAGGCCAGAGGCTGGGAATTCTGCGGCGAGTGTCTCACCTCCTGACTCCCCAAAGCCTTTCCACCATCTACAAGGCACAAGTCAGGAGTGTGGTGAATTACTGTCCACTTGCCTGGATGAGTGCAGCTCCAACAACACTCAAGAAGCTCGACACCATTCAGGATAAAGCAGCCCGCTTGATTGGCACTCCATCCACCACCTTCAACATTCACTCCCTCCACCACCGGCGCACTGTGGCTGCAGTGTGTACCATCTACAAGATGCACTGCAGCAACTCGCCAAAGCTCCTTCAACAGCACCTTCCAAACCCGCGACCTCTACCACTTAGAAGGACAAGGGCAGCAGACGCATGGGCACATCACCACCTACAAGTTCCCTCCAAGCCACACACCATCCTGACTTGGACCTGTATCGCCGTTCCTTCACTGTCGCTGGGCCAAAATCCTGGAACTCCCTTCCTAACAGCATTGTGGGTGTACCTACACCATATGGACTGCAGCGGTTCAAGAAGGCGGCTCACCACCATCTTCTCA
Source organism: Somniosus microcephalus (assembly GCF_052327205.1). NCBI lineage: Eukaryota > Metazoa > Chordata > Chondrichthyes > Squaliformes > Somniosidae > Somniosus > Somniosus microcephalus. Next base: position 120,541,402 of record NC_140998.1, read on the forward strand.
AGGGCAATCAGGGATGGGCACTAAATGCAGGCCTAGCCAGCGACGCCCACATCCCATCAATGAATAAAAAAATTAAAAAAAATACTTCCAAAGTACTTCATTGGCTGTAAATTTCTTTGGGACATCCTGAGGTTGTGAAAAGTGTTATATAAATGCAAGTCTTTCTTTTTTTCTCTTCACTATGGATTGAGAAGATCAACTTTGGAGCAGGATTTACTGATATTCTGTAGTTCCAAAAAGTTTATTAATAAAATTTTAAGTCTAATATTTGCTACACCCTAGAGACATTATTCTGTTGTTTTTTACAAAACACAGAAAGATAATAATTTTGTAACATTTTGTTTAAATGGAGGTTTTCTTGGTGGACAGAGATAGACAGCAAGTTCCTACAATCAATGTGCTTTATTTAACTAACAACAATATTGGAATCTATTTGACTGACCAATACAGGGGAATATCAACCCTTCTACAGAACATTAAACAATTCAACCTCTTGATGTGTTCCGTTCTCTGATTAAAATCTCACTTTACTGCACAATATTGTGAGTTTACAAACTAGTTTGAATTTTGTGTCACGATGTAGTAATAATACAGAAGTAGTTTAAGTTGTTTTTTGTATTATTATTTGGTAAACATTTTAAATTCGTCCCATTTATTCCCCAGGATTTTAATACTAACAAATAAGGGAGTTCAGGTTTATTTTCTAAGGATTGTTCTAGCTGCTTCACAATAGAAGTATTGCCCTCATTGTTGGTATTACTGTAATAAGAGATGAAATGGGAAAATATTTGATGCGTAATTGTGCACTGAAAATAATCCCCCTTTAATGGCTTTTATTGCCAACTTCATTAAACTATGAACGTCATGTTAGATGTCAGTCATTATATATAAGATATCCATTAAAAAGTTGTCCAAATTGGCTGACGCACAGCAAATCACTTAGTCACAGTCTTTATGAAAAGGCATTGTGAAATCCACCTACAGGAAACTCTTTTTACCGGCACCTAAAATAACCGGAAATCTTTCTTAACCGGCAAAATTCAGGAGTAGGTTCAGGTAAGTTTTACTTCATATTAGTGGCCGTGTAACCGGGGTTCCTGGATCTGTGGCCGCGTAACCGGGTTCCTGCACCTGTTGCCATGCAACAGGGATGCCTGGATCTGTGGCCGTGCAGCCGGGGTTCCTGCACCTGTTGCCATGCAACAGGGACGCCTGGATCGGTGGCCGTGTAAGGGGCTCTCGTACCTTAGTAAGTGTACCTCTTTGTAATCCGGACTTTTTGATTAACCGGCACCACGCCGGTCCCGTCGGTGCCAGATAAAAAAGAGTTTCCTGTACTTGAAGTCTATCATCGAACATCACTTGTGGAGGAGGGGAATTCTTCCGTCGACAATTTTGGGAAAAAAATCAGTGGAGTACAAAATGTAATCTCCACCTCCCCCCCCACACCCACACACAGTTGGCAAAGGACGGTGACTAGCACCTGGGGAACTGTATCCCACTAAGGAGACAATCCCTTCAGGAGAGGAGGAGTGGGGAGAAAAATTGCTGACAATTCTTCAAAAAAAAAAATTGTTTCACCAGACATGAATTGCAACTCTTTCGAATATTTTGTATTTCCAGACTCCAGACTGGAAGTATTTCAGAAAATTAGATGCTTATGCCAATCTCCATCTTTATCTTGTGCCATCACAGTAATACCAGAACAATAATAGATTACCACCTGAGCTGTTTCTTTTAGGACAAATTCAGGTCATGAATATGACAGAGATCGTTGGGTTGTTGCATAATTCATTTAATCTACTAAAATCCTTTAGCTTCTTTGTATAGGTGAGTGATTATGTCATTGTTTGCCTTTTTAAAAAACAAATTTCATGATGTTTCAGCCAGGATGTCCCTACTTTTCAGGTGCCTCGATCTTTGAGCCTGCTCACATCAGTACTGCCATTTCCTACGAAAAATGGCATGAAGGCACGTGTGAAAGTCAACCTGTAATGAGGTAAAATCCATTCTTCTTGTCCTCTCCTACTCCAAGGGATATGGAGCAAAGGCGAGTAAATGGAGTTGAGGTGCAGATCAGTCATGATCTAATTGAATGGCGGAGCAGGCTTGAGGAGCTGAATGGCCTACTCCTGTTACTAATGTTCCTATGTTCCTCATCTCTTGATATTGTGTAATGAATGCAGAATTTGCTTTCTAATCCATGAGCAAAGTATTGAGCCACTGGAGTGGTAGGCCTACCTATCCTATACTAAACAAATGGGCTTGCTTTTTGGCCCAAGTAAGTCCACTCCAAAATGCAGCCAGATTAAAACCTTGAACATTAATCAAAATTTACCTTGGACATTTGCTATGCTTAAAATGTTAACTTGCAACAGTAGTGTTTTCCCATTTAGAGCATCTAGCTGCATTTACAGGAATCCAAAGCACTGCATGTTTATTTTATTATTGTGTTTATTTAAAAATGAAACTATATTTTAGCTGTACCTTTTACAGTAAATGAAAAAAAGTATTTAGGAAAAGAAAAATATCCCAATGTTTCCTTTTGTTTCTATACATGTATCTTGTTTACATTTACTACTGCACATTCCACTACAGTAGTTTATAGAAAGCTGCTGAATCAGAATATTTCCCTCCGCATAGCTTTAAAAAGTTTAGGTATGTCTTTTAACATTGAAAAAGTAGAGCAATTTTTGTAGTTTATTTCATTTTTTTGTTTTAACGTGCACATCCTTAATCTTGCACGAACCACCACAGAACACATTTACATCACCATCTGAAAGTTAGATAACAGGGAGCTCTTCTCCATAGTAACAGAAACAAAGCAGACAATCCAATCAATGTCAAAACCCATTTAAAAGGAGGAAGCCATTAAGAAAAACAAGTTCATGTTTTAACAAATTTTAAAAGTTTCTTACCGTTTTTCCACCAAGCATTTTATTCTTTGCTCTACTCACTCTGAATACTTGCAAATGAAAACTAGTCAGGTGCTCAGTCTGTGGTCAGGCTGTGTACTTTTTAGTGGTTTAAAACCTGTGACTGACAAGCCAATGAAACTGTAAAGTTTCTCACTATTACTTTCCTACTCCTCCTGAAGTTAAACCAAATCTAGTCTTGAAGTGTCTATTACTTTTAACAATTGGTTTTTGGGAATACCTCTATTGATTTCCCCATGGTTCACTGCAGTTGTACCCTTAACTCTGAGTCTACTGCTACCAAATGTTCTAGCTGTGCAACAAAATGACTCGTTGCTGCTAAACAAGTCGATGAGTAGTAGTTCCCTCTTGAGACATTAACATCTTTATTAAAAAAAAATAAGCAGTTCAAACTGTCAGAACTAATCGCGAGCAGTGACAGCTTTATTGAGTAATGTGTCTTCTCACACACACGCAGATATATATCACGCTGTCAAAAAAAATCATCTCAAAACCCGAAGATGAACGGAGCTATTCTCACTTCAAAATACTGCAGTTGTTAAATGATTCATTTATTTTGAGCAGGAAGCCAGAATAGACTGGTGGTCTCTACCGTTTACCACAGGTGCAATGGAAGGCTTATATAACTGGGTGTGTTTGAAATAAGCCAGTGAAGCAGGCAGCTAGCAGCCTGCAGCTGCTGTGTGTTTCCGATGCTTTTAGGTGCTTTTCCTATATTGGTGCAGAAAGAATTTTTTGTTGAAGCTACATCATGCAAAGAAACATTTGCCGCAAGTAAAGCAGATGGCGCCGTGCATTGCCAATATAAAATGTAAGAAACCCATATATTTCACACTGGCATTGAGTGATCATCACTCATAAATTATCTCCAATAGTCATTTGTTTTCTTGTTTGTTAGCAAGAAAACTCATAAACATAACCCAATATGTGCATGGCTATGACTGTTGCAGCACCTCTAAACCACTGCAGACTGCTAGATCTCACTTAATTCTGTACAAAATGATACCTTTGAGGTACGGCAGATTATCAAACAACAAAAGGCCATTCACTCTCCAAAAGCCTATGTACACCTTATGCGGTCATGGACTCTCCCTGGTCTCCTGAGGGAGGTGAAGAATTACCAGTCCTTATCAGCAGACATTAACTAAGTATAATTCTGCTCCAAACACTACCCATTCACCCATTTATTGTACAGAATTCCTGATTAAACTATAAAAAATGCTCTCAATTAGTCAATTTTTAATGAACAGCATGCTAAACATGATTGATCCACTGCCAAACTGCACTAGAGAAAACAGTGTATTCTAGAAATCCAATCACTTCTGTGCACAACATAGGCTATTAAACTGTTTTTTTGTGTTAATTTAGATCAAAGTGCTGAATCAATGATTAAATGGGTGTGGTTAAAAATAAGCAATTTTGTTAATTCTGAAGCTTCAAGAAATTCTGGTTCAAGCATGATCCAGGCCAGAATATAAAAATAACAGTGAGGCTAATGACAATCACCATTATTTATGCACAAATTGGACAACAACTTCAGGCAAAACAAATGGGCAGTTAAACGCAAAAATCTAGAAGTTGCTGTCCGAGATGTGCCGCTCCTCTGTAAGCTGTGCAAAAACGGCATCTCGCCGTCTGGCTCCCCATTCAAATATATTGAATAGCTTGAAGTTCCTGTACAGACGTCATAGATATGGACTAAACACACCACAGAAAGGTAGGGCTTGTCCATTCCAAAAAGTACCCTTTTTAACGGTGTGATGAGTCTTAATTACTGCCAAACAACCTCTCTGGTCCTGAAAATTAACTTTTACAGGGGTGGAGTCTCATTGCTTCAGATCTTAATTGTTGGAGATATTTTTTTTAATTAATACATTTTCTTTTACTTTTTCTTTCTGTCTCTTTTTCTCTCTCTCTTAATCCAATTTTTCTTTCCCTCTTTTTATTTCACTTTCTGTACCTGATTTGACATTGAATTCAAAATTCTAACTTACACTTCCTGGTACAGACTCTGCGCTGTTTATTAACAATACTTCAATCTGATTTGTTAAGGAGACACGCAGTTGCTTGCCCTATTCACACAGGTCACAGATGCTCTGTCAAGGGCACCGTGCTGTTCTAGCTTACAACTTCCAGTGCAAAAAGTCATAGGCCCGTATTTTCCGATTCCTACGGGTGTATATGAGCTGTGTACACACCTTTAGGGACCTCACAAGTGCGTATGCGCTGAAAACCGGCACTTCCGATCTGTCAAGAGTCCTCTTGACAGATCACACGCCTGCCCTGGAGAAGGGCCTCTGCGGGTGGAGTGTTACGCTTTCTGCAGAACCTCCGCCCACTGAAATCCTTAAAAAATCTTACGCCTGGTAAAAGCGAAAGGCCTGCTTTTAACAGCATAAGAGTTTAAAAAAAGTAAAAAAAATTTTTTTAATTCATTTATAATTTTAAAATACTTTTAAAAAAGGTATTTTTAGCCGCGTAAAAAACTTTAATTTTTTTTTCCAAAAATTAAATTTTTGTTTAAAATATTTAGGCCTAGAAATTCGGTTGGTTGCGCCAGCGATTAGCGCCTAAAGAGCCCGAGAATTGGGGCGTTACCCAATGTTCGGGCGGGCGCAATGAAGATAGCGACACCTCCCATATTGACTATACATTTAACGCCTGCGCTAAGTGTTAGCGCGCGCCCGCGTGCGCAGGCAGATCATGACGTAATTTCAGTGTGCAACGCCTTTTAGGCACCCCGACCGGATATTCGGTGGCGCCCGGAACCTTTGCGCCTAGCGCTATTAGTGACAGTTCGATGGAACGTTACCAGGCCCTTCTCGGAGTCGGGGGGCGCTATTTAAAGGGGACAGCTCTAGTATAAAAGCTGCAGCCACTTGGCCTGTTCATTGTGATCGTTGCTGGAGAGAGTTGGTGAGCTACTGTGGAGCAGATTTTTTTGAATTTAGCCTTAGAATACTTGGGACCTTCAGACCTGTCCAGAGCAGTTGGAGCGCTACACCTAACAGTGTTTTGACCGACTGGCATCGGAATGGGAGCTGCTTTGGAGGGCCACGTCCTCATGGCCGGACACTGTGAAGGGGCAGAGAGACGGCGGGAGAGAGGGCCGGGATTGGCCAGAAGGAGGAGGGGCAATGGAGGTCGGCCAATCCGAGGGTACGCTGCGAGGATATTCAGGCAGCAGGTGTCATACCTTGACATGTCGGAGGAGCAGTGTGTGCAGGACCTCTCTGTCGGTGGCCGTTAAAGTGACTGTTGCCCTCAATTTCTATGCCAGCGGATCTTTTCAGTCAGCCACTGGGGACATTGCGAATATCTCTCAGTTTGCAGTCCATTGTTGCATCTGGCAAGTGACAGCTGCCCTTTATAGAAGACGGCGTCAATTCATCACCTTCCCTCTGACCCTGGAGAAGCAGGCGGAGCGCGCGCAGGGCTTCGCTGCCATTGCGGACTTCCCCATGGTGCAGGGGGCGATTGATTGCACACACGTGGCTTTGCGGGCGCCATTACTGAATGCTGAGGACTTCCGCAACCGCAAGGGGTTCCACTCCCTCAATGTGCAGCTGGTCTCTGACCACCGCCAAATGATCATGGCAGTCAACGCCCAATTCCCAGGGAGCAGCCACGATGCCTTCATCCTGCGGCAGACCTCAGTTTGTGACCTTTTTGAGGGGCCGGCTCGCCCACGAGGCTCGCTTCTTGGGGACAAGGGCTATCCTCTCTGCCCATGGCTCATGACACCACTCCGTTTGGCCGCCACCCCAGCAGAAGAGCTGTACAACAGCAGCCATCAGGCGACCAGGAACATTGTGGAGCACACTATTGGTGTGCTCAAACAGCGTTTCCGCTGTCTAGACCATTCGGGGGGAGCCCTGCAGTACTCGCCGGAGCAAGTGGGTCACATCGTCGTCGTCTGCTGCATCCTCCACAACTTGGTGATTCGACGCACCCAGCCAATGCCAGCTGTCCCTCAAGGTCCAGCAGAGCAGGCGGACGAGGAGGAGGAGGAGGAGGACAAGCAGGCAGACGAGGAGGAGGAGGAGGAGCATGCGGACGAGGAGGAGGAGGAGGAAGATGGGAGGGCTCCTGAAAGTGAAAGGGCCATCCGTCAGAGGCTCATCAGGACTCGGTTCGAGGCCCCTCTGGCGGAATGATGGGTGTCATTCGTCCTGCGCACTTCGGATCTTTCAAAACCTCTGAAGGCCAGCATGACTGTAAATAGTAACGTGTACCATTGCAAATTAAAACTTTTCTTTATTGTCAAAAAAGTCCTTCCTTCCAGCATAACAACGTCATGTCAACAAAAACCATAACTAACAAAATAACAGTTAAATCTTCGGCAAAGCCGCAAAACTAAACAAACCATTTCCAACAATCACAACAGGTGAGGGAGTCCTTGAATTTGGCCAAAGAAACGTCTCAGAACCTCCCTCTACTGCTGGCCCCTTGATGGAGAACGACTTCTCTTTCGCGGTCGGCCCCTTCCCTTCCTGCTGCTCCTACGTAATTGAACCCCAGTGGCGGGGTCAAGGCTGGGGGACGCCTGCTGACTGTGTGGAAGTGCAGAAGCCCCTGAGGGACGGCCTGGACGACCTCTGGTCTTGGAGGGTGCGGACGCAGGCTGCTTGATCTGAGCATGGCTGGAAGCAGTGTGCCCTGCAGGTGGTGGCAGCTGCACTGCAGACGTACCAGCGGTGGCATGAGCAATGGTCACCTGCCGAGAGAGGACACCTGCACCATGGTCGGACGACACACTGGCTCTCTGAGGGGACCGGTTCGGCTCATCCGCCACAATCGACTGCTCCACTGATTCCTGGCCTTGTATGGTACTGGAAGGGCCCGGGGTGATCCTAGCTGATGCAGATAGGGTGGCAGTAGTGAGAGTTCGCGTTGCCTCAATCTGGGTGTGGACGAGGCCAGCAAGTGACTGCATGGCAGCAGTGAGGACCTGTGTGGCAGGTGCCAGTGCTTCGGAGAAGCCCTGGACAGTTCTATCCATTGCTTCGGACAAGGCCGGAGCAGTCCATTCCACTGCCTCGGACAAGCCCTGGACAGACCTTTCCAGGGATTGTCCGAAGCTCTGAACAGTCCTTTCCATAGCAGCCTCGAAGCCCTGGACAGTCCTCTCCATTGCTGCCCCGAAGCCCTGGACAGTCCTCTCCATTGCTGCTCCAAAGTCAAACACACTCTTTGCCAGTGTTTCTATCGACTGAGGCATCCTCCCCACTGCAGCCATCAGCTCAGTGTGCCTGAGCCGGGCCTGGGTGCTCATTTCAGCCAGGCTACGCACCTCCTCTGCACTCTGTGCAGCAGCCATCACTCCCTGCCTTGCCCTCCGGGGAGCCGGTGGCCGAACTTGCCTACCCCCCTCGCGTTGCTGCAGGCCGCTTGTTCCGGCAACTGGCTCATCATCAGAGCCACCCCCCCTCCCCTCCAGGGAACTACTATCCCCAGTCTGCAGATGTGTAGGCTCCCCTGCCGTTGGAACGGATGCTCCGGCTTCCTCCTGATCCTCGCCTCCAGAGGCACTGGCACTGGCAGCTTCAGGGCGCAGATCCCGAGTTGGTGATGCAGCATCTGAAAGCAGGGAGGTGGAAGAGTGGCTTTAGCAAAAGGACAGGTTGGCGGCAAGGCATGCCAGATTGCAGCAAGGCTCTGACATGGCTGCACACTGAGAAAGCATGCTGGCGGGGGGACCAAGTGGAAGGAGACAGCTGAAAAAGGTGAGAGCCTTACCCTCACTGTCGACAATGGGGTCGGCAGCTGTAGTGGTAACAGGACCACTCAGACGTCCTCCAAGAATCTGGTGCACTCTCTCCTCGAGATCCGTGAGAGTGACCACTTGTGGAGGTCCGCCACCGGTTCGACGCTGGTCCTTGCGGATCGTCGCCAGCTTGGACTGCAGGGGAAAGAAGGGGAAGTTCTGTTACATGATGCCCTGAGTGATCATCTCATGCCCCCCATGGTGCAAGAGCCCTTACATGATGCCTTGAGAGCTCATCTCATGCCCCCCATGGTGCAAGAGCCCTTACATGATGCCTTGAGAGATCATCTCATGCCCCCCATGGTGCAAGAGCCCTTACATGATGCCTTGAGAGATCATCTCATGCCCCCCCATGGTGCAAGAGCCCTTACATGATGCCTTGAGAGATCATCTCATGCCCCCCATGGTGCAAGAGCCCTTACATGATGCCTTGAGAGATCATCTCATGCCCCCCATGGTGCAAGAGCCCTTACATGATGCCTTGAGTCAAATGTCCATGTGTGTACCCAGAAAGGGCCATGGGTGCTTGCTGCCAGATGGCCATTGGGGCATCATGGCAACAGGGTGCGCGAAGTCAGGTGCAGATGGAGGGAATCAGAAGTTTGCATAAACAACACTCACCCTAACGACCCGAGTGAGGTCGTTGAATTTCTTCCTGCACTGAACAGGGCTCCTGGTCGCCATGCTGCTGGAGTTGACCCTCTGAGAAACATCCCTCCAAGCTCGGCGGTACTCCTTTTGATTCGGCCTCCTGCCATTGTCAGGATACAGAACATCTCGACGGCGCTCCACTGCGGACACCAACTGGTCCAGAGCCTCAGTGCTGAAGCGCTCTGCTCTCTGTCTCACCTTCTCCATCCTGACCAAGTTTTTTGCACCAGAGAAGGGCGAGCGCCGATTCTGAGGCCTACAGGGCGTTGAGTGTGGAAGCTGAGGCTGACTGACCCACCCCTTTAAGAGCCGGCCGGAGCCTGGAAGTCTCGTGGTTATCGGTAATTGAGATCACCTGCGCTGCGCCCGTCCACGCCGATATTGGGTAGCGCCGGAAGTTTTGCACCTTAGGAGGCCCGTGCAATGTCTGAATTCGCGCCTCAATCCCCTTTGGGGGCGATGCAACCCAATATCGTGCCAGGCGGCGATAAGTTTCGTCTGGCTATAAACTTTGCGCAGCGCCAGTTCTAACGCCTCAAGTGGGGCTATACCCAATTTCTAGGCCTTAATTTCTTAGGCAGTCCCTCGGAACCGAGGATGACTTGCTTCCACATTAAAAATGAGTTCGCAGGTGACTGATGAGTCCAATGCGGGACCTACAATCTCTGTCACAGGCGGGGCAGACGGTGGTTGAAGGGGCGGGTGGGTGGGGTGCTTGGGTTGACGTGTGCTCCTTGCGCTGCCTGCGCTTGGCTTCCACTTGCTCCCGGCGAAGAGACTCGAGGTGTTTGGCGCCTTCTCTGATGCTTCTCCTTCAGTTTGTGCGGTCTTGGGTCAGGGATTCCCAGGTGTCGATGGGGATGTTACACTTTTTCAAGGAGGCTTTGAGGGTGTCCTTGAAGCGTTTCCTCTGCCCACCTGGGGCTCTCTTGCCATGCTGGAGCTCCGAGTAGAGCGCTTGTTTTGGGAGTCTCGTATCGGGCATGCGGACAATGCGACCCGTCCATCGGAGTTGATTGAGTGTGGTCAAAGCTTCGATGCTGGGGATGTCGGCCTGAGCAAGAACACTGACGTTGGTGCGCCTATCCTGCCAATGGATTTGCAGGATCTTGCGGAGGCAGTGTTGGTGGTACCTCTCCAGTGCTTTGAGGTGCCTGCTGTACATGGTCCATGTCTCTGAGGCATACAGCAGGGCGGTTATCACTGCTGCTCCATAGACCATAAGCTTAGTGCCGGGTTTGAGGTCCTGGTCTTCAAACACTCTCTTCCCCAGGCGACCGAAGGCTGCACTGGCACACTGAAGGCGGTGTTGGACTTCGTCGTCGATGTCTGCCCTTGTTGACAGTAGGCGCCCGAGGTATGGAAAGTGGTCCACGTTGTCCAAGGTCTTGTCGTGGATTTTGATAATCGGGGGGCAGTACTGTGTGGCGGGGGCAGGTTGGTAGAGGACCTTTGTCTTACGGATGTTTAGTGTAAGGCCCATGCTCTCGTACGCTTCGGTGAAGGTGTTGACGATGGTTTGGAGTTCGATCTCCGAGTGAGCGCAGACGCAAGCGTCGTCTGCATACTGTAATTCGACGACAGAGGATGGGATGACCTTGGGTCTGGACTGGAGGCGACGGAGGTGGAAAAGTTTCCCGTTTGTCCTGTAAATTAGCTCCACTCCAGTGGGGAGCTTACTGAGGGTGAGATGGAGCATTGCAGCAAGGAAGATTGAGAAGAGCCTTGGTGCGATGACACAGCCTTGTTTGACCCCAGTTCATACATGAATTGAGTCTGTGGTGGAACTGTTGGTCAGGATCACGGCTTGCGTCTCACCGTGAAGCAGGCGGAGGATGGTGACAAACTTTTGAGGGCAGCCGAATTTGAGGAGGACATTCCATAATCCCTCATGGTTGGCAGTGTTGAAGGCCTTTGCGAGATCAAAGAACGCCATGTACAGCGGTTGGTGCTGTTCCCTGCATTTCTCTTGTAATTGTCGTGCGGTGACAATCATGTCCATTATGCCCCTTAGTGGGCGGAATCCACATTGCGACTCTGGCAGGAGCTCGTCAGCCACTGGGAGAAGACGATTGAGGAGGATTCTTGCGATGACTTTCCCTGTGGCAGACAGCAGGGAAACTCCTCTGTAATTACCGCAATCAGACTTAATATAATTTTTACTCATTTTAAAAACGTGATTTAAAAAAAAAATTATTTCATGTTTTGATGTGTTTTTGGAGTGATCTCCATTCATACTTTTGACAGGTCTAAGCTGAGAGACCTGTCAAAAGTATGAAGGGGGATTCCCTTCTTTCATTGATTCCCCATGGCCCACGTGATCCCAGGGATGCTTGCGAACCGCATGCGCCCCTGGGATACCTGGGCCCTGCGCATTTCGTAGTGGAAAGGCCCAGGAGTGGAACTGTCTGGACCTCCGGAGCCCTCAGGTAAGGGCGTAGATTTTTTCCAGATCAGAGGCCTCTGCATGCAGGAAGCCTCCAATCGGGAAATACGGGCCATTGTGATTAAATGGGCAAGGGTGCCGTTCGTTCGCCGGCTATAGTAAATTCTGGCCCAATATTTGTTGACTAATCAGCTACCTGTTAGGATTCAGCTGTATGTGCATTACTGTAGTTCAACAAGTGCTAATACAGAAGAACTCATTATGAAAATGGTTTGCTAGCAAAGAAAGAAAGACTTACATTTATATAGTGCCTTTCACGACCACCAGACATCTTAAAGTGCTTTACAGCCAATGGAGTACTTTTTTGGAGTGTAGTCGCTGTTGTAGCTGATACAAAAGTGATATCCTGAGGTTATACACTTGACTCACTATAATTAATTGCCCAACTTTATTATGACTGCTTCAAGCTGGTTTTGAAGTAATGAGCCTAAGCTTTCTGACCTGTGTGGGAAGTCAGGCATGAGTGGGAGTAATAGAGCACAGGATCATGTAGTACCAGGGATTTGTACCCAAGTGGACATTCCTGGTTTTCCAGCCACTGTTACGGTCTCTTAATAGAAGCAAGCATCTAATAATTCATGCAGGGATGCAAATGATGCTCCCTGCATTCCAACGATGGGTGAGACTTACACCCCTTGCACTATTTTAGGTGCCTAAAGAAGGGCTCGCTTGTATTAAACAGGCCTCATTCATTACCAGTATGCAGTGAATGATACAACTTGTTACTGAGGCCTTTAATTGTTTAGTTGTTGTGAGTATATCTGTTCTGTTCTTGCATTATAGTATTTCTGGGGAATATTAACTACTGTTCTGTGGTCTGGAGATGATTATTTTCTGAACATCCACTAAAAAGTAGTCCACAGCTCCCCTCCTGCGCCAAAATCCGCCAAACAACCATTAAAGTATAGCTTTCCCCTTTGGTATTTCCGTATTCTTGGTTGCCATTGATGAGATCCATATCATGGATGGTGCATCCTAAAAGAAACAAACAGGATTCCACACCCTAATGTACAACTCCTTTGTAATCACCAGCACCGCATAATGCATGTAAATGCTCAGTACCCAGGGACATCTTGTGATGCTTTTGTTCTCACACAGTCAAGTGTGCCAGCCATATTTCAGAGAAACTAAGCCACATCTGTCTGACTTCTGGGGAACTAGGGTTACCCTCTCCAACCGTGGCTAATGATATTCGCACATTGTACCAGAGCAAATAAGATGAGTTGTAATGAGGGTCATGTCTCTACAAAAGTAACATTTGACCAACTATTGGAATACTGAAATCTTGCTTCAGATACCTAGACCATTCCAGAGGGAGCACTACAATATTCCCCTTCCAGGATTTGCAGAATGGTGGTGGTTGCATGATTCACAATCTTGCTCTGGCTCGGGGGGATAGAGATGAAAGAGCATCCAGATGAACATCCATGTCAGTTCAATGCTCTGCCATCCTCTTTTTAAATGCAAGACCAGTGAAATCAGGGTTCATATTCTGCTCAGTGATGAAGGGGTGGGGTGGGGTGGCGGTGGAGGTGTCATTGGACCCTCCAATCAATTACCATGGCCTTCTCTTCTTCTTTTACTCCCTCATCCTAGCATCTGATGCTCAATGTTTTTTCTTGTGCAATTCACTACCTTGAACTACTTAGGAGCCCACGTGTGCTTATCTCTGGGCTGGTGCCTGCCAAAATAAAGGTCTTTGACAGGTGTGTCAATGACTTCCTGGAAATTTGTGAACTTGAGGAAACTTAAGGCATAGCAACAGGAGAGAGATATTAGTTTTGCAGAGGCTCAAGGAATGTTTGCACTCACCTACTGAGGTGGCAACGTAGTGTAATAGGCCAGGAAAATGTACATTAGAGAATACATTGGCACTAATGAATATGCTGATCTGAGGTAACAGGAATCAAAACTTCAATGGAAATGAAAATCAGGAGAGATGTAAAACAGGCTGCTGATTCGCTATCGCCCATTTTACACTTATGCACACAGCGAAAATAAACCCAACTGTGTTTGATTGGTTAGCTAAATATATTAATATTTATATTTATCCGACACGGCAAGAGAGCCCCATGTGGGCAGAGGAAACGCTTCAAGGACACCCTCAAAGCCTCCTTGAAAAAGTGCAACATCCCCACCGACACCTGGGAATCCCTGGCCCAAGACCGCACAAAGTGAAGGAGAAGCATCCGGGAAGACGCCGAACACCTCGAGTTTCTTCGCCGGGAGCAAACGGAAGCCAAGTGCAAACAGCGGAAGGAGCGCACATCAACCCAAGCACCCCAACCACCCGCCCTTTCAACCCCCGTCTGCCCCGCCTGTGGCAGAGACTGTAGGTCCAGCATTGGACTCATCAGTCACCTTAGAACTCATTTTTAGTGTGGAAGCAAGTCATCCTCAGTTCCGAGGGACTGCCTAAGAAGAAGAAATATATTAAAACACAGAGGAAACAAAATTTTCACCTTCCCTGAATTTTCTGAAAACATTAACCTAATATTTTACAATTCCTTAAATTATTTCTTTGGAATCTTGCCTTTCCAGTGTCATGCATGCAGTCGCGTGAAATTGGGATTGGTAGCTCCCTACGGGTGCCATTTGGGTTCTAAAATGGTGTCCGGTGCGTGCACACTTGTGGGGTGAATCGCGTTGGATGCCATACTGGTGAGGGCATTAGCGCATGCACAACTAACGTCTGCCGGAAGTATGCAGAGCAGGCAGATCACGACGTCAATCAGCGTAGAATGCTGATTTGATGCCAGCGGTGCCACTTTGGAGCTCAATGCTTAAGCTCACACAGCTGATCACACGTTCAGCAGTAAGAAGGATCCCCCCACCAGTGCTATTTGAAGGAATCATCAACTACTTCCAGGTTAGTTGCTGGTTGATTTCTTCTGGCTGTTGATATGATTCCACAAGTGTTTTGTGCTTTCTATAGTTGTTTCAAGTTCCAAAACTTTACAGGCAGGTGCTGAAGGACTTTTTGCTGACTTCAAGGCTTCTGCACAAACTTGCTACTAGACACACTAGTAGGCATTCGCCTTGGAATATAGCACGACTGGGAGTATGAGCAGAGGCGGCACAGAGCAGGACAGGCTGCTGGAAGAGGGAGGAGGGGGAGAAGGGTTCTCTGCAGGAGGCCATATCCGCCCTGGGCCTTCAGAGAGCAATTATCCTACCTGAACCTCAGCGAGGAACAATGTGTGAGATGTCTGCGCTTCAGTAAGGACGTCCTCACTGAAATCTGCCACTTGCTGCTGCCATAACTGCAATCTCAGAGCAGGGCAAGGACAGCATTGCCAGTGGCTGTGAAGGTAACTGTGGCCATGAACTTTTATGCATGTGGCTCCTTCCATGGTGGAGCTGCAGATATTTACAACATCTCACAGTTTGCCCACTGTTTGTCTGCTCTTGCATAAGGGAGGTCACTGAGGCTTTCCGTTCAAAGAGAGCTGACTACATTTTATTCTCTCTGGCCAGAGAGCAGCAGGTAGAGCGAGCACGCAGCTTCAGTAGGATTGCAGACTTTCCCATGGTGCAGGGTGCCATTGACTGCACGCAAATCGCTTTGCGGGCGCCGCATGTCAACTTTGCCCTATACCAGAACTGAAAGGGATTCCACTCCCTCAATGTCCAGCTGGTTTGTGGCCATAGGCAGCGCATCATGCAGGTCAATGCCCGGTATCCTGGCAGCAGTCATTCTGGGGCAGAAATTCGGGTCGGGGGTTTGCCGCGCATGCAAGCCCCCGATCTGCACTTACCCGACGCGCCGGCCGTTGAGCTTCAGGGACGCCTGGAATTGCTGTTTTAAAATGTTGACTCCCGGGCAGCGTCTGATGTCACGCCGCCCAGGAGTGCAGCCACCGCGAAGCCTGGAGCGCGCTGTGCAAGTGAGACACGCCCCTTGAGGTCTCATTTTAAAAGGACATGCCCCCAATGTTTCTCACAAGCTGCAAAGCATTTTTACATGTAGAGCAGCATTTTAAATAGGTTTTTGGTATTTTTAAGAAGCTTTTGGTAACTTTTATAAACTTTTAAAAACGTTTACATTATTTTGAAGAATCTGAAGTAGTTTTAAACAGAATTACAGCGATTTAAAGACTTTTAAAAGCCCTGAAAGCATTTTTTTCATTCCATTTATTTAATTAGCAACGTCGTCGTCATACGTGTCTTCACACTGTTCCCTTTGGGGAACTGTATGAAGTGGTGGAAGGATTTCTGGCCATGATTAACGCTCCTTCCGTGACCGTAACCATCTTTGTACCAGCCATTAGGGTGGTTAGTCCTATGGCGGGAGGGTTTTACGGGCTCCCACAACCTATACGAGGGGGGGGGGCCACCCACACCCACGGACGCAAATATCCCACTGGATGTCTACCCAGACTTTAGAGCCGGAGCTCCGACTCCACTTGCCGGGACTGTCTGGAGCGGGGTTAGAAACCCTACGCCGTGTGGCCCAGCGGTGGGGATGCTACCGCTACGCCAAAGGCCCACTCAGATTAGCAACGTGAAATAGCTGGAATGAGCACAATTCACAGCATTAAAAGAACTCACAATTGAACTGATGATGACCTCAGCAATCTCCTCAACGAGGTGGAGGCACAGCGCCTGCTCATCATTGGTAATGAGAAGTCCAAGGCGCCGCAAAAAGGACAGATGATAGCTTGGTCTTTCAAGTGGCAGCATAGGGCTCCAGTCACGGGGAGGGAAAAGGCGCAGGAAACATATGGGTGTCACCTTTTGCGCGGAGTGGGCCTTTTGCGTAGCGGTAAGCATCCCCGCCGCTGGGCCAGAAGGAGTAGGGTTTCGAGCCCCGTTCCAGACAGTCTCGGCAAGTGGAGTCGGAGCTCCAACTATAAATTCTGGGTGGACATCCAGCGGGATACTTGCGTCCGCGGGTGTGGGTGGCCCCCCCACCTCAGATGGGTTGTGGGAGCCCGTAAAACCCTCACGCCATAGGACTAACCACCCTAATGGCTGGTATGAAGATGGTTATGGTCACGGAAGGAGCGTTAACGTGGCCAGAAATCCTTCCACCACTTCATACAGTTCCCGAAAGAGAACAGTGTGAGGATACGTACGACGATGACCTCTTGCGCAATGCACCTCCTTGGACCCTCAGTCGCAGATGTGAGGGGGCAAATCGTGCAATTGTTAAATTTTTTTTATTGACATGTAAAATGTTGGCCCAGTAATTCCGTTCCAAACGCGTGAGTACGGTCGGGGTACTCACGCGTCTGGCCGGAGGAAATGCCGTTTTTCAGCATGCACAGCGCATGCGGGGAAAACCGGCATTTCCTGTCCTCTAAACAAAGGGGTTCAGAGGCAGAACGCGTGCGACTGCACAGGCAGCACGTGCGCAGTAAAATTCGCCAGTTTCATTCATGCTTTCAGTGAGGTTAAGTTCTTACAACTTACACATGAAAAAAGCATGAGTACAGTTGCTCCAGAGGCTGCGGAGGAAGATATATTTTATCGTGGAGCTTCTGAAAGGCAATATTTTTGTTTGGGAAAGGGAGGAAAGTTATTTTAAGAAATGCTGAGGTAAGTTTTAAAGTTTATTTTTGTTTTTTAAAACGGGTTTTCAGTACTGTAGGTAGAAGGAGCAATTGTGGCTATGTGAATTGAATTTGCTGTGTTTATTAAATGTGAAAATGACTCCAACATTTTTAAGAAAGAAACTTTTCATTAGTAATATATTCTTTTAAGTAATTATGTATGTATGTCTGTATATATTCCTTTGCGTATATGCATGTATATATTCCTTTACTTATGTGTATGAATGTATGTATTTAATTATGACTTTCAGAGAAAGTAACTTATTGGAAAATCATAATTAAATACATACATTCATACACATAAGTAAAGGAATATATACATATACGTAAAGGAATATATACGGACATACATACATAATTACTTAAAAGAATATATTACTGATGAACAGTTTCTTTCTTAAAAATGTTGGAAATGTTACATTACTCATTTTAGAACAGTCATTTTCACATTAAACACAGCAAATTCAATTCAGACAGCCGCAATTGCTCCTTCTACCTACAGTACTGAAAATCCGTTTAAATAAAAAAAATTAAACTTTAAAACTTACCTCATCATTTCTTAAAATAACTTTCCTCCCTTTCCCAAACAAAAATATTGCCTTTCAGAAGCTCCACGATAAAATATATCTTCCTCCGCAGCCTCTGGAGCAACTTTACACATGCTTTTTTCATGTGTAAGTTGTAAGGACTTAACCTCACTGAATCCATGAATGAAATCGACAAAGTTCACTGCGCACGCGCTGCCTGTGCAGTCGCACGCGCTGTGCCTCTGAACCCCTTCGCTCAGAGGACAGGAAATGCCGGTTTTCTCCGCATGTGCTGTGCATGCTGAAAACCGGCATTTCCTCCAGCCAGACGCGTGAGTACCCCGACCGTACTCACGCGTTTGGAACGGAATTACTGGGCCAATGGCTTTATTCTAAGGCAGTCTGCTGTTCAGCACTCAGATGATGCTTGTGCTTCAATGGAAGCTGCGACATCGGCCATCACACGCTGCATCATGGTTGGGTCCACAAGTGCGCTAATGGAGTTGGCCATCACTTCCATGCTGGAAAGGATGGGCTCCAAGCTCTGTGCAAAGCCCTGTGCCAAGGCGTTCTTTTGTAGGCTGCCCCATCGAAGTCCTCATCTGAGTCCTCTACAGCAGAACCTCTGGTGAGCTGGCACCTGAGCTATCCTTACCCCCTGCCCTGGCTGCAGACCACTCGTACCCGGTGTGTCACCACGTGCAGATCCCACCTCTAATCTATCCTCTAAGATACGTGTAGTGTCAGTATCTGAGTTGGTGGCTGCGATGTGTGAAATCGAGTGATGGCACTGTGACTTCATCATCACTGTCTTCTTGGTGTTCCTTCACTGCCTGGCCATGTTGCACCTCTTGCTTATCTGAAAGGAAAAAGGGACGAGGATAAGTTTGCGGTGTGGGGAGGGGTGGAAAGTAAGAGGTGCATGCTTACACCATCTACAGCTTGTAAATTAGAAGAGACCGTGGGACGAGGGAGAAGTGGGATGTGAGAAAGAGGATTAGGTATGAGGATACCGTCATCTTCGAATGCTTCAGCCCCGCTGCTGGCCACGGCATCAACAATGGCCATCCCAATAATGGCCAGCACTGCCTCCTCCATGGGGGTTAGGACATGCAGGCACGCCTGTCCCCCTATAGTTAGCTGCTGCTGCCTCCTGTTGTGCGCTACCTTGTCCTGCAAGAGAGAGGGAAGTGTATCAGTGAGTGTCGTGCAATCTGTTTGGCTGATGTGGCTGTCATGCTTGAATAGCTGGCAGTACGTGCAAGCTGTGAGATATGGGTGTGAGGCTACAGTAGTGCTAAATGTGTGAGGGTGAGGTGAAGCATATGAATGTTAGGTATGAGGACTGATGATAGAGATTGTTGGTAGGTGAGTGATGGGGATGTAGTGATTTGAGCAGTGGCTGAGGCTACTGGTGCAGTTGGTGGTATATGGCATTTGAAGATGCATTCACTGACCTTGACCACTCATGTGAGGTCATTGAACTTTTTGCGGCACTGCATCCAGGTCCTTGGGGCTGGACTCCTGGCATTGACCTCCATGGCTATCTGCTCCCACTGCCTTTTGACCATGTGCCTGGAGGGCCTCCTTTCCCTCTGCAGATATAGGACATCGCTCCTCCTTTCCACCTCCTCCGCCAAGACCTCCAGTGCAGCATCCAAAAACCTTGGAGTTCGCTCTTTCCCTTGTTGTGCCATTCCTCACTCTTTCCCAGGTCAGAATCTCTTCAACTATGACTGCCAGCACCTGTTCTGGCCACAATGCAACTCCTCTTTAAGAGGTGTAGGCTGCCTTTAATCAGTGCAGGCTAGCTTTAACTGGTGCTAGCCTCTCACAATATTGGCCCCCTGCTGATGCATCCAGCCAATGAACAGCACGGTTAGCGCTGGCTGGACGCAGAGATCAATTAAATGAGCAGGCAGCACGAAGTTGGCCTGCTGCCTGCATTGCAATCAACAGGCGCGGGTTGATAGTGCATCGCGATCCCTGTGCCCGTTTTCAGGGGCTATCCAATTTAGCCCCCCATTGTATTTAATTGTAACTACATGTTTGCCTGGCTAAAATAAACTCCATGAAATGATGTCAGCCATTGTTTAGGACAAAAAGTGATATAATATAAATAATAATAAGAAATAGCTGGAATTAAATGATTACCATGTGTGTAGTCCCTCACCAGCATGTGGTTTGTATGTACACTTGTGAAGGAGTTGGCATTCGTCATCATTCATCGGGTCAGATGTACAGAGTTTAATATGATGAGATGAGACTATTTACTTTAATACTTTGCTGCATATGTTAGCAATTGTAATATAGATACTTAACAGATGTTCTATTCTATCACTTCAAATTACGTTTCTATTTAACTATAAACTTTGTGTGTGCAATTTAATGATAGATATAAGTTAATCAAAGAATCTTCAGCAAGTGTCCCAAAAGCAAGGGTATAGGAGAGCAGTTCAAGATATACGAGTGAAAGTCATGGCTTAAGAATAGAAGGTGAAGTGAAATCATAAATCCATTCTTTAAAATGCCATTACAGTTTTAGTAGCGCACACATGAAATATTCCAGTATTGTGAGAAGTCTGCAAGTGGACAGGAATACTTTGGGCCACAGGACAACAGGGGCTTTCAGCAGAAAGGAAAATAAATGTATTGAGAGCAGTGTAGATCTGGAGATAGAACTGCATGTTGGATTTATTGCATATCTATGAGTCCACAGAGTACATGTGACCTTATGTTCTAACTTTTCTTCTGTAAGTTATGATCAGTAATCACCTGAGAGAATTTCTTAGTATTTTTTTTAAACTTGTATATCACAAACCCACTGTTGTAAACTGCTGTGAAAACATTTTCAATGGGAATTTCATTGTAAAAATGTCAACACTTACCTGTGATACTTATGTGCAACACAATACAGTACGAATTCCAATGTTAAATGACTAAACTGACCTGAAACCATAACATATCATGCCACTAGATGGTGCTATATTATCTTTCCCCCACAAATTATTCAATATGCTTTCTGAATAAAGATTTAATCCACTTTTTTTTCTCAGTAACTGAAATTATTAATATCAAAAATATGGTCTAAACAAAATGAAACATACAAAGAATTATTTTTTCATAATGGCATGATTAAATCTATCCATTGAATTGTCTTTTGTGTCTTTTATACTTACCTGGCAGGGGAGAGGCCATCATCAAGAAGGTGGTTCTCCCAGGACGAGGCTAGCCCATTGCACTTTGGGTGTGCTGACGCCTGCGATGTCCCCAAATGCGGGATACTCGACTGCAAAAAATTTGGATGATCAGCCATGATCTCATTGAATGGCGGAGCAGGCTCGAAGGGCCGAATGGCCTACTCCTGCTCCTATCTTCTATGTATCTATGTAATGCCTTCCTTATAGCTTTTAAAAGCTGTTCTCAAATATTCTGTTTTTGGAGACCTCAGCACTCTCCCAAAATCCTGGGTTAGATGTTTTTGCCCAGAGCTGTGAAACTTAGCTAAATACAAATTGTGCAGTCTGAGCATGTGCAGTGTACCAATTCCCAAGATGTGTTAGTCCCATTTAGTCAACTGAATTATAGGAAAATTTGTCTTTAGCTTTTAACAATTTCTGCTCACTTGTTATTCAGATTTATTTGAAGAAAAGCTAGATGACAATTTAAAAAGCTTTATTTAGTTAAAGTTAATTGTGAGTATTTTTTTTAACAGAGATGCTGTGCATGCTTGAGAGACAGGACGGAGGAGAAAGACTACTGATTACATATCTTTTGAAGCATTTGTTTTGTGTTCTATAAATTTCAGAAAGCGTATTAAGCTGAGAGAGACTGTGGCCTCGATATTAACCCCTCATGACGGGTGGGATAGGGTCAGGGGTTAAAGAGTTAAATAGGGGGAACACGACCCAACCTGCTGTCCCACCATCTTTTTTACAGCAGTGGGATATCAGGGCGTCCGAATGTCCCGCCGTGGAGAGGCGGGACACTTAATTAACATATTTAAATTGGGCTCCCACAGTGCAATTGGGAACCCAATTTAAAATTTACGGTTGCTGCATGAGTTTGCCAGGGGTCTAGAAACCCGGCATTAAAAGGGAGGTGGGAGCTGCCATCTCCATAAGGTAAATGCTTTTTCCGCACTCCTTGTGGGCCAGGCAGAACAAGAGTGCCTTCGAGCCTTCCCAGCCCCGATCGCCAGCCTCCACCACCCACTCCCAGCCCTCTCAAACGCCAACGTTCCCCCAACCCTCTTGATCGCCGGCTCTCTCCCCCCTTCCCGATTACAGGCTCTCTTCCCCATCCCGATCGCGGCCTCTTTCCCCCCCGATTGTGGCTGTCCTCCCTCCTGATCGCGGGCCTCTCTGACCTCCTGATTGCTGGGGACTGTCAAGCTGCCAAGCAGGAAATGGAAGTGAGAAATGTTAATGATGCCTTTCCATTAGGTTTGGCAGGACTTCCATGTCCCCGGCCTTGCCAGGTCCTTCGGATGTTTTTGGCGTCACCCACACCCTCCCCGCAAATATCAGGGCCTGTGTCTTTCCTCATCCTAATTTGATTTCATTTCTCATAAAGAACAAATTAGTTTAATTCTGAAGCAAACACAAAACCTCTAATTAACATCTGTATTTTGCTAACAGGTAAAAATGTAAACATTTTAATTGCTAACAGCTGTCAGACACATGGAAACATAGGAACAAATAGAAAGAGAGAAGCATGCACACACAAGCCCCAAAATTCCATATGTCCAATTGTGCCAGATTTGCAGTTGAGTTGAGACCCATGCTCACTGGTGCTCTGCAGAGCTGAATGTGTCATAATTTTCAGGATCAGTTCATTTAATTATCCATTGGCAGTTTGCCAGCACATGTCCCTGTGTAATGCGAGTACTCTCCTGGGATGCTTGGATATTAGAGTGCAGTTTTTAAAAAGCTAAGTCCGGCTGAAGATTGCCACAGTTGTCAGGGTTGGGCAGCCACGGGGCCATGCTCTCCAGGCAAGGTAGGTTCTGGACCCAAGTGCAGAAACCAGGCTAAAGGCAGGTATACAATCTTAAGGAACAGTACTTTATTCATTACTTAACTAGATTCACACATAACTAGATTCATACAAGGAACACAACAGCATACGTAAGAACTCGAGACAGGAACACCACAGCATACATAGAACTCGAGACAAGAACAATATACATAGAACTCGAGACAAGTTACAAAACGGCTAGTCAAGAATAGGAACTCAGGACAGCTTCCATGAGGCAACCTACTTATCCATACTGAGCTGGGATAAGCTTACCACAAGCGCAACCAGCTTGCTGAGACGAGACTCGAGACAAGCTATCACAAGGGGCTGCCGCAGGGGTAACAGGCTTATCAATACAGAGCTCAAGACAAGCGCCAGCATGGCAACACGCTAGTCCAGCCCAGCACCTTATCAAGACTAAGAACAACAAGAACACAGACTTAGTTACATCTTAAATACAGAGCTCGAGAGAACCATGGCAACCAGCTAGTCAAAGCCAGGAGCCACAGAGCGAAGGCTAGTCCCCGGATCCCCGGTTAGGACTGAGCAAGGAGGGAAGCAACCACAGAACTTATATACCAAGAAAACCAGGTGAAACCCATGAACAGCTAACAGGCCGTTAAGAATTAACACAGGAGGCTAGGAACAATTAACAAAGGGCTAGAACCAAACAAGTGAAGGTGCCATCTAGAGGCTACAGAAGGAACTGACTGGCACCCTCACAGGACCCCCCCCCTAGGAACGGCTCCTGACGTTCCCTACACAGGGCTCGGGAAAAACACAGGGCTCGGAAAAACACAGGGCTCGGAAAGACACAGGGCTCGGAAAGACACAGGGCTCGGAAAGACACAGGGCTCGGAAAGACACAGGGCTCGAGAGGCACAGGGCTCGAGAGGCACAGGGCTCGAGAGGCACAGGGCTCGAGAGGCACTGGGCTCGAGAGGCACTGGGCTGGAGAGGCACTGGGCTCGAGATGCACTGGGCTCGAGATGCACTGGGCTCGAGATGCACTGGGCTCGAAATGCACTGGGCTCGAAATACACTGGGCTCGAAATACACTGGGCTCGAAACACACTGGGCTTGAAAATACACTGGGCTCGAAATACACAGGGCTCGAAATACACAGGGCGCTAATACACAGGGCGCTAATACACAGGTCGCTAATACACAGGGCGAATCTTCTTAGCTTTTCAAGCAATGATATTCCCCATTCCAACTGTTCACAAACTACAGATATTCAGAAATCTCAAGACAGAATCATCCTCTTCATCCACTAGCGGCAGAGACATGTCGTGGCGATCATATGACCAAAATCTTGGTAAGCAACGGAGCCACCGTTTCTCCAGAATTAGCACACTCAATGGATTATATTCCGAAGGGATGCAAGAAGGGCGAAGACTCGAGAATTTAACTTGTCCAGGAGAGCTTGAGAATTTAATTGTCCAGGAGAACTCAAGAATGTCTTATCCAGCAGAGCTCGAAAGTTTCATTTGTCCAGAAGAACTCGAAAATATTCCTATCCAGGAGAGCTCGAAAGTTATCTTGTCCAGGATAGCTCAAAAATTTAACTTGTCCAGAAGAACTTGAGAGTTTACCTTGTCCAGGGGAACTTGAAAACTTAACTTGCCCAGGAGAACTTGAAAACTTAATTTGCCCAGGAGAACTTGAAAACCTAACTTTTCTAGGAGAACTTGAAGGCTTAATTTGCCCAGGAGACTTGAGAGTTCACTCGAAAATTTCACTCTATGAAGGCCCAGGAAACTTGAAAGTTGACTTGAAAGTCTAACACAACGGGAGACCCAGGAAGCTTGAGAATTTACTTGGGGGTCTAACAGTAGAGGCCCAAGAAGCTTGAGAACTTACTTGGGGTTTAACACAGTAGAGGCCCAGGAAGCTTGAGAATTTACTTGGGGTTTAACACAGTAGAGGCCCAGGAAGCTTGAGAATTTACTTGGGGGTCTAACAGTAGAGGCCCAAGAAGCTTGAGAGTTGACTTGGGGGTCCAACAGTAGAGGCCCAAGAAGCTTGAGAGGTTGACTTGAAAATTTAACACAACGAAGGCCCAGGAGACTTGAAAATTCACTTAAACATTTAACACTGGAGGCTTGAAAATTCACTCAAAAATTTAACACAGGAGGCTCGAAAATTCACTCGAAAATTTAACACAGTGGGGGTCTTCTTCCTAGGAGAACCGAATATTTGCCCAAGAGAACTCGAAAATTAACTCGAGAGTTTCAAACCTTAGCCGGTTGGTTTCTACTGGGTCCATGTATGGCTCAGTCCTGCTGTCAGGGTTGGGGAGCCACGGGGCCGTGTAGATACGGGGCCGTGCTCTACGGGCAAGGTAGGTTCTGGACCCAAGTGCAGAAACCAGGCTAAAGGCAGGTATACAATCTTAAGGAACAGTACTTTATTCATTACTTAACTAGATTCACACATAACTAGATTCATACAAGGAACACAACAGCATACGTAAGAACTCGAGACAGGAACACCACAGCATACATAGAACTCGAGACAAGAACAATATACATAGAACTCGAGACAAGTTACAAAACGGCTAGTCAAGAATAGGAACTCAGGACAGCTTCCATGAGGCAACCTACTTGTCCATACTGAGCTGGGATACGCTTACCACAAGCGCAACCAGCTTGCCGAGACGAGACTCGAGACAAGCTATCACGAGGGGCTGCCGCAGGGGTAACAGGCTTATCAATACAGAGCTCAAGACAAGCGCCAGCATGGCAACACGCTAGTCCAGCCCAGCACCTTATCAAGACTAAGAACAACAAGAACACAGACTTAGTTACATCTTAAATACAGAGCTTGAGAGAACCATGGCAACCAGCTAGTCAAAGCCAGGAGCCACAGAGCGAAGGCTAGTCCCCGGATCCCCGGTTAGGACTGAGCAAGGAGGGAAGCAACCACAGAACTTATATACCAAGAAAACCAGGTGAAACCCATGAACAGCTAACAGGCCGTTAAGAATTAACACAGGAGGCTAGGAACAATTAACAAAGGGCTAGAACCAAACAAGTGAAGGTGCCATCTAGAGGCTACAGAAGGAACTGACTGGCACCCTCACAGGACCCCATTCTGGACCTTGCTCTCAGTGGAGCAGGTTGTGCTGCTGCTGCTGTTGCTGCTGTGTGGGAGGTGGTGGTCACCTTGGCCTGGGAGTGGAGGGGAAGGAGTGACCCCAGGCCACCACTACCAGCAACCTACCATCTACATTCAACCATCTACCGAGGTGCCTGGAGAGGGAGGAGTAGAGGACAGAGGAGGCCAGCATTACAACTGGAGAGGCCTTCCATCACTGCCTCCCAATTTGGCCTCCAGTCCAGGAGAGGGAGAGAGGGGAGAGGAATACCACTCAGCTCCAACTTGGAAGGAGGGGAGGAGCTGCATCTTTCAACATCTGCAGGTGGGTGTCTTTTGTGCATTCCCCTAAAGACTTTGCATTCTAGGCGGGGGGAGGAAAGAAGACGGGCCGGAAAGCCTGGCCTGGGTTGGCTGGAGCCTGCCCAGGTGAAGCTTTTTCCCTTACATTGAGAAGACCTGGTGTGGGGCTGAGCCTGGGCTTTCTCCAGCCTACCCAGGCGAAGACATCTTCTCCCCCTGCCCAAAGACCATCTGCCTAAGACTTTGTTTTCCATCGGGGAGTGCACCCTGCCGACACCCACCCACCGAATACCACCTTGAGTGGGGACCCTGCCTTTGCGGCCCCCCTCCTTCCCACCCCCCCTCTCTCTCTCTCTCTTTGTCCTCTCTTTGCCTCTCTAAAAAGGCACCTCCTTTTAAATCTATTAATTGCCACTTGAGCAGAGGGAAGGAAGGCCCCCTCTCCCAATTAATTCCATCAAGGGGAGAAGTGGGCCATTAGCTTTAAACTCCCTCTGCTCAGTGGAAGACCTCAAACCTTTACCAAGGCCATTAACACCGTAGGGCCTGTGACTTGGGGTGTGTGTAGCTCTTTAAAGAACCACCCCACTATGGCTTCCACATCTGCGGCGGTGACGGGGCCGGCAAGAACCTATGCGGCGGTGGCGACCAAAGCCATGGCTACTCCCGCTTCTGCTGCTGCCCCGTCGCCGTTCCGACTCATAACAAAGAAGCTTGGGGTGAAGAGCTACACCCACCCCAACATGACCATCGAGGCATGCGTGAAGGCCATGGCTGGGGTTGTCGGCCCTCCAGCCATACTCGCCACCTCGAAAATGTATGGGAAGGCTGTGTTCTTCCTGGAGTCGGAGCGGGCGGTGGCCCTGGCCATCACCAAGGGGCTCACCGTGGGCGGGACCTTCGTGCCGGTGGACCCTCTGGAGGCCACCGCGCAGAGGGTCGTATTATCGAACGTCCCGCCCTACATCTCGAGTGAGCTCCTCCTCCCCCACTTGCTTCAACTCGGGGAGGTGAGGTCGGGGATCATGCCGATCCCGCTTGGATTCCGGGAAGCCAGCCTTCGCCATGTCTTCTCCTTCCGGCGCCAGGCCTTCGTTCAGCTGGCGCGGGAGGGGGAGACTGACGGGGCTTTTTCGGTCCTCCATGAGGGGACCCTTCACCACGTCTTCTGGACGACGGACGGCATGCGGTGCCACACCTGCAAGGAGGTGGGGCATATATGAAAAAACTGCCCCGCCTCCAAGGCCGCCAGGTCGTCTGGCGTGGCCGAGGCTGGCGCCGCCGCCGCTCCTCCCCCCGGGTCTGGCCGTGCCCCCCCCCAAACAAATACTACCGGGGTGCAGTCGTCATCGGAGGTCGATGCCATCCAGGCCTCCGGCGAGGAGGAGGAAGTGCATCCGGTCGGGAAGAGGGCGCGGAAAAATAAACACCGTGAGGTGGGCCCCCCCAGGGAGGGCGTGCCCCTGGATATGGAGCCCCTGACACCCGAGCGCGTTACCGCGTTAATCAGGGAGGGCGAGAGTGGGAGGGACCTCGTGCCCGAGCCTGTGGCCGCGACCGCCAAGGCGGAAGCGCCAGAACCTGCGGCCGGGCTTGGGCCCGAGGGACCCGACGAACCTGCTCCACCGGAGGGAGCAGGGGAGGCCCCTGCAGAAATAGAGGTCTCCCCCTATCCCTCCACTTTAAAAAGAAGGCGCGACCCCCAGGAGGAGGAGGAGGACCAGGAGGAGGAAGGTCCCTCCGGTCAGGGGGCGTCGTCACCCGCCGCGGGTACTGCGCCCCACCCCACCGCTGTCACCATCGTAAGCGATCGGCAGGGGTCGCCTGTCCCTGGGGAGGCTGAGGCAGAGGTGTCTGCCCAGCTCGTGCCTCCCGGGGATGGGGACGAGACCCTGCCCGTGGGGGGGGTCGCAGAACAACCCGCGGCCGAGATCGATCCCCTTTCGGTGGCGTTACCCCTCGACGAGTCGGGCGGATTGGAGTCTGGGTTGGGCGAGCTCGCGGAAGATGAGCTCGCCCAAAGCGGCCCGGACATTTCCCAGGTGCTGCTCGACCTCGTCGAGGATTTCACAAGAAATACCCCTTCTGCTGGGTCAGAGGCCGGTGGCGCGGTAGAGGAAGGCCCTCTGTCTGTGTCTCTTGCGCCGGGCGACTTGGAGGAGATCGGATTTACATATTCTCCGGTCTCTCCGGTCGTTCCGGCGCCTGGGGCGGAGGGGGGCTCCGAACCGCCGCCGTCTTCTGGCCCGGCGCCCCTGCAGGAGCCCAGGGAGGAATCCTCCACCACCGATCCTGGGGGTGGGATCCGGGCGGAGGCGGGGCCGGCCGCCTGTGGCGACCCCCCGGAGGAGGACGGGGACTCGGTGGTGGGGGCGGAGGACGACTGGGATTCCATCGCCGATGAGGCGATGGATGACCTCCCGTCCCTCGCCGGGACCCCCCTCATTCCCATCGAGGAACTCCGGGACTTTGTGGCCACGTGCCAGGGTCGTCGCAGGATTCGGGTGGCCCTTGACAGATGGCCGGACCTGGCGCTGCTCATCGGGTCAGCCCGCACCGCCGTCAAAGCCATGGACACGGGCGCGGGAGTGAGCCCGCTCGTGCTGCGTCAGCTCCGGTCCTTCCTCACTGGGCTGCTAAGGGAGTGGCGGTTGACTAGCGGCCGCTCTCCCTTCCCCCGTTAGATATAAGTAGAGGTTGATCTATGCTTCTGAGATGAAGATAACCATAGCCAGCCTCAACATCAACAGCAGCAGGGAAGCTAGCCGCAGATTTAATAACTTTTCGGTCCTTCGGGACGGGAAGTATGCGGTGTGCTTCCTGCAAGAAACCCACACCATTCCGGGAGACGAGGCCACGTGGCTCCTGGAGTGGCAAGGAGGGGTCAGCATGAGTCACCTCTCCAGTGATTCCAGTGGGGTGGCTATCTTGCTGGCCCCGCATTTTCAGCCGGAGATCTTGGGGGTCAAGGAGCTCGTGCCGGGCCGCTTGCTCCAGGTCACTGTTCGCCTGGGGGGCGTGCCGCTCCATCTAGTGAACGTGTACGCCCCTGGGGCCGGTGCGCAGCAAGCGCGCTTCTTTGAAGAAGTGTCCACTCTTCTGGGCTCCATCGACGCGGGCGAGTGCGTCATCCTCGGGGGGGATTTTAATTGTACCCTCGAGGCGAGGGACCGCACGGGCACCTTGCCATGCCCGGCGGCGATGGAGAAGTTGAGGGACCTGGTCGGGTCCCTCGACTTGGTGGACGTCTGGCGAAATCTCCATCCCGACTCCAGCGCCTTCACTTGCGTGAGGTCTGGGAGAGGAGCGTCCAGAATCGACCGCCTCTACATTTCCCAGGCATACGTCTCCTGCGTTCCGGCGGCTTCCTTGCGGCCGGTGCCGTGCACGGACCACCACCTGGTGTGGGCGGAGCTCGTTCCGCTGCGCGCAGGGGGGGGTCCGCGTATTGGCACTTTAACAACCTGCTGCTGGAGGACGCATGGTTCCGGGATTCATTTAGTCGGTTCTGGGCCGGCTGGAGAAGGAAGCGGGGGGGCTTCCCCTCCTTGAGGCTATGGTGGGATGTGGGCAAGGCTCACATCCGTCTCTTCTGTCAGGAGTACGCGAAGGGGTCGACCAAGAGGCAGGAGGCCCGGGTCGGGCAGTTGGAGAAGGAGGTGCTCGACCTGGAGTCCCGTCTCGGTCAAGTCTTCGAGGACCCGGCCCTGCGGATGGTGTACGAAGAGAAGAAGGGCGCGCTGAAGGACCTGCAGCTTGTCGGGTCCCGAGGTGCGTACGTGAGGTCGGGAATCCAGTTCCTGCGGGACCTGGACCGCGGCTCCCCCTTCTTCTACTCGCTGGAAAAAAGACGGGGGGTCCGTAAGCAGCTTTTGGAGCTGCTGGCCGACGACGGATCTCTGGTCTCGGATCCGGAGGGAATCCGTGCGGAGACCCGCGCTTATTACAGGGCTCTGTTCTCTCCGGATCCGTCCAGCGAGGATGCGCGCAGAGTTTTGTGGAAGAACCTGCCGAAGGTCGGCCTGGAGGACGCCGATAAATTGGACGCTCCTCTGAGTCTGGAGGAGCTGACCGGCGCCCTCCGCCAGCTCTCTAGGGGAAAGTCCCCGGGGCTGGACGGGCTGACCGTGGAGTTCCACAGGGTGTTCTGGGACGTCTTGGGGGGCGACTACGCGCGGGTCCTGGGGGAAAGTTTGGCGACCGGGGAGATGCACCTCTCTTGGCGCAGGGCGGTTATTGTCCTGCTGCCTAAGAGGGGTGATCTCCGCCTCCTTAAAAACTGGCGCCCGGTCTCCCTCCTCAGCACGGACTATAAAATTTTTGCCAGGGCTATGTCTGCTCGCCTAGGCGCCGTGCTGGCCCACATGATCCACCCCGACCAGTCCTACACGGTCCCGGGCCGGACCATCCATGATAACATCCATCTGGTCCGGGACCTGGTCCACCATTCCCAGAGGGCTGGTCTGTCGGTCGCCTTCCTTTCCCTGGATCAGGAGAAGGCGTTCGACAGGGTGGATCACGAGTATCTCTTCGGGACTCTGCGCGCATTCGGGTTCGGGACGCATTTTGTCACCCAGATCCGACTTCTGTACGCTGCCGCGGAGTGTCTGATTAAAGTTAACGGGTCCTTGACGGCGCCCCTTCGCTTCGGGAGGGGGGTGCGTCAGGGATGCCCCATGTCCGGCCAGTTATATGCCGTTTACGTAGAGCCTTTCCTGCGCCTCCTGCGGAAGAGGTTGACGGGACTGGCTCTGCAAGGGCCGGGCGTGGAGGTGGTCCTCTCGGCTTACGCCGATGACGTGCTCCTCACGGTCACGGATCCCGCTGACTTGCGGAGGATGCGGGAATGCCAGCAGATTTACTCGGATGCATCCTCTGCCAAGATCAACTGGGAGAAATGTTCTGGACTCCTGGTGGGTCAGTGGCGGGTGGACTCCCTGCCGGAGGAGTTCAGGCCCTTCGCCTGGAGCACCACGCACCTCCTCTACTTGGGAGTCTACCTCAGCCCTGCCGAGGACGCCTGGCCGGCGAACTGGCAAGAGTTGGAGGCCAAAGTCACCACTCGCTTAGGACGCTGGACAGGATTGCTCCGAGTGTTGTCCTACAGGGGTCGAGCGATGGTCATAAACCAACTGGTGGCCGCCATGTTGTGGTACCGGTTCGTCACTTTGATCCCTCCCCCTGCGTTTGTCGCCAAGATACAGAAGAAGCTCGTCGACTTCTTCTGGGACAAAAGGAAGCACTGGGTCTCTGCCGCGGTTCTGAGTCTCCCGCTTAGGGAGGGCGGTCAGGCGTTGGTGTGCCTCCGCACCCAGGCTGCGACTTTCCGTCTTCAGACGCTGCAGAGATACCTGTACGTCGAGAATCCTCCGAGATGGTGTGCACTGGCAACGTATTTTTTCCGCCAGCTGCACGGCCTCAATTACGACATGCAGCTCCTGTTTTTGGAAGTGGGCAGCAGGCGTGCCAGCCTGCGGGAGCTGCCTGTCTTCTACCAGGAACTGCTATGGGTTTGGAACTACGTCGCCTCCAGGCGGAGCTCTCCCCCGTCAGGAATGGCGGCTGTCCTCCGGGAGCCGCTGTTCAGGAATCCGCACCTCCACGTCCACGAGTTCGGGTGGCTGGCGGAACGCAGGGCTGTGCCTGGTAGGGTGACTAGAGTCGGGGACCTACTCGATGGCGGAGGAGCGGGCTGGATGGCGCCGGAGGAGTTGGCGCGGCACATGTCTTGGGACAACGTCCGGCTCGCGGTCGATGCCATCGAGGCGGTGAAAGCGAC
Organism: Somniosus microcephalus; assembly: GCF_052327205.1. Classification (NCBI taxonomy): domain Eukaryota; kingdom Metazoa; phylum Chordata; class Chondrichthyes; order Squaliformes; family Somniosidae; genus Somniosus; species Somniosus microcephalus. The sequence goes on from NC_140998.1 coordinate 120,573,484, forward strand.
GCTGCACCCCGGCGCCACGAGGTGTATCGAGGCGGCTCAAGCGCGTGGGGCGATCCCGTCCGAGCTTTCCCCCGTTCGGACGGAATTCCTTATCGGCGCCCTGCCCCGAAACCCCCCTCGGGGATCGGCGCCTCACAACTTGAGCCGTCTCGAGGAGATGCCCTCCGTGCCTTTTCATTCCGCACGGAGGGGTTTCCTGTACGGGCTGCTCCTGCACACCTTCCACTTTGTCATCTTCGCCTGCCGTCCGGACATGCCGTGGCGTGCCGTTTTGCCTTCCGGCGGAGGCGGAGGTCCCCAATGGAGGGCTCTCTATGCGGGAGTCCTCCCTTGTTCTATTGGGGACTTGGCCTGGAGGGTGTTGCACGGAGCAGCCCCGTGCAATATATTGTTAAATAGATTCACGGACACCCAGACCGTCTGTTTGTTCTGCGGTCTGGAGGAGTCCGTTTTTCATGTTTATGTTCAATGTGTGAGGTTGCAGCCCCTCTTCCATTATTTAAAGGGGCTGCTCCTCGATTTTTAGTTGCACTTCAGTCCCACGCTCTTGATCTACGGTCACCCGGTGCGGAGGGGAACGGGCAGGTTGGAGGACCTCCTCGTGGGTCTGCTCCTGGGCCTGGCGAAAAAAGCCATCAATTGGTCCAGGCAGCGGGCGGTCGAGGGGGTCATCCGGCCAGATTGCCTCCCACTCTTCCACGGCCATGTTCGCGCCCGGGTGGCCCTGGAGATGGAGCACGTGGTGTCCGCCGGCGCGCTCGAGCACTTTCGTGACCGGTGGGCGCCGCGGGGACTGGAGTGCATAATTGGTTTAAACGACCAAATTTTAATTTGATTCGTTAAGCTTTATTTAAAGATTTATTAGAGTTTTAGTTACAGTTTATTTGTTTAATTTATTTTGGTCCTACAAAAAAAAGAGGACCAAACAAGTGAAGGTGCCATCTAGAGGCTACAGAAGGAACTGACTGGCACCCTCACAACAGTAGGTTAGGGGAAGCAGCAGGTAAGTAGGCGGGTGCTTGGCTTACTGAGTTGACTATCAGGTAGCTGCACTGGATGACTCGTGTAAATTTTCAAGAGTCCCTCCCACTGGAGGCTCTATCAGAAACAGCTGAAGAAGGGACAAGGGCATTGCAAAAAAGGAACAAAAGAGTGCACAATTTCAATTAGACAGATCTCCATATCCTCCTTGAAGAGATTCAGCATATTTCACTCTCTCCTTAGTCCCAAAAGGATTATGGTCACCCATTCTTAGTTTATACTCTCCTTTCCTGCACATCAAGCACAGTAACGGGCAGAGGAGTAGCAGGACAGAAGGGAAATTGTATGTACGGGCCATGGTGATGTTGATGCCTAGGAGAAGATGATGATGATGATAATGGATAGGATGTGAAGGCCAAGCCTACTCATGAATCCCTGGATCTAGATCGGGCTCATATATTGCTTCTGACCAACCAATTTGAGTTATCAGTCTCACTTACCTTCTACGGAGCTGGTCCTCAGAAACATGGGCTGGATTTTGCCAATGGGGAGTTTTTGGAGGCGAGATTCCCACTCGTCGGGTTTTAGTCCCGCCTCCATCGACTACTGTCCAACCCACGCTATTTTCCCTTGATTGACCTTGTTAAGCCTACCCAGCGGGCTTAGCGGGCCAATTAAGGGGAAGCCAAGTACAGAGAACGTCAGCGTATGACGTTTCATCTGTCAAAAAATTTTGACAGATGAATTGTCATCGTTTTCACAGCTCTGTCAAGCTGTCAAACACTGACATTCTAAGTTGTTTGATGAGTTCTTGTATTCAAGACTCATCAAACCGCTTTTGTGAGCAGAAATTAGATGGTTGTTGCGTTGGAGAATGCAGCAGCCATCTGTCATCTCTGCCAGTGAGATGCGAGACTCTCCACATCCCCAACGTTTGAAGCCTGCAGGAAGAAACAAAGGTAAGTAAACATTTTCTATCACTTTCCACTCACCTCACATACTTACCTCTCCACACTTGCTCCCATCACTTACCTTCACAGTGCACAGTGCATTTCTGCACCCGCCCCCAGATTCTGCCATTTTCCTGGCAGTCCTGCCTCCATACCCGCCTCTTTGAGCTTGAGAGTAAGCAGTTGGAAAAATTCCCTTTGAGCTTGAGAGTAAGCAGTTGGAAAAATTTCCTATACATGTGGTCACTCTGGCCAGATGGAGCAAAACATCAAGGACTTCAGGCAACTCTTGGCGTACACACTGAACTAGTTCAAAACAGAGGGCATGTTCCTTACCCATAATATTCCCTTACCCATAATATTGCCACTCATATATGTGAATCCGACCCCTTTCTATGGTCTAAGACAAGCTTTAGGCATAATATTAACATTCAAGCTCCTAACTTGCTACGGAATAAACTATTCCCTGCTCCTGGTCAGCATTTATGTTCCTGTCAAAATCCCACTTTCAGGACCTTGACAAACCCATCTTCAAATTATCCTGAGCCTAAAATCAACTGTAAGAAGTCATACAACACCAGGTTATAGTCCAACAGCTTTATTTGAAATCACAAGCTTTCGGAGTGCTGCTCCTTCGTCAGGTGAAGTGGAGAAATGCATAAAGACACAGCTTATATAGTCAGAGAATCATGTCAGATGTTTACAGGTAATGTTTCCAACTGCCATTTATCACACCTCGGCAGAGAGATAATCACAGCAATCAAAGGTGTGAATGGTGTCCAAACAGGTCAGTCAGGAAAACATTACATCCAAGAACAATGAGGTGGGGTCACAAGGGGTCAAATATTGCAGATGCTGGGATCTGTATGAAAAACAAAAAAACAGACCAAAAACATTTTTTTTGCTGGAAATCACAGCAGGTCCGGCCGCATCTGTGTAGAGAGAGCAAGCCAATGTCGACTCGAGTCTGGATGACCCTGCGTCAGGTGGGGTTACATGTAGCGTGACATGAACCCAAGATCTCGGTTGAGGCCGTCCTCATGGGTGCGGAACTTGGCTATCAGTTTCTGCTCGACGATTTTGCGTTGTCGTGTGTCTTGAAGGCCGCTTTGGAGAATGCTTACCCGAAGATCGGAGGCTGAATGTCCTTGACTGCTGAAGTGTTCCCCGACTGGGAGGGAACACTCCTGCCTGGTGATTGTTGCGCTGTGTCCGTTCATCCGTTGTCGCAGTGTCTGCATGGTCTCGCCGATGTACCATGCTCTGGGGCATCCTTTCCTGCAACGTATGAGGTAGACAACGTTGGCCGAGTCACATGAGTATGTACCATGTACCTGGTGGGTGGTGTCCTCACGTGTGATGATGGTGTCTGTGTTGATGATCTGGCATGTCTTGCAGAGGTTGCTGTGGCAGGGTTGTGTGGTGTCGTGGTCGCTGTTCTCCTGAAAGCTGGGTAATTTGCTGTGAACGATGGTCTGTTTGAGGTTAGGCGGCTGTTTGAAAGCGAGTAGTGGAGGCGTGGGGATGGCCTTAGCGAGGTGTTCGTCGTCATCAATGACATGTTGAAGGCTGCGAAGAACATGGCGTAGTTTCTCCGCTCCGGGGAAGTACTGGATGACGAAGGGTACTCTGTTGGTTGTGTCCCGTGTTTGTCTTCTGAGGAGACCATGCAGACACTGCGACAACGGATGAACAGACACGGCGCAACAATCACCAGGCAGGAGTGTTCCCTCCCAGTCGGGGAACACTTCAGCAGTCAAGGACATTCAGCCTCCGATCTTCGGGTAAGCATTCTCCAAGGCGGCCTTCGAGACACATGACAACGCAAAATCGTCGAGCAGAAACTGATAGCCAAGTTCCGCACCCATGAGGACGGCCTCAACCGAGATCTTGGGTTCATGTCACGCTACATGTAACCCCACCTGATGCAGGGTCATCCAGACTCGAGTCGACATTGGCTTGCTCTCTCTACACAGATGCGGCCGGACCTGCTGTGATTTCCAGCAAAAAAAATTTTTTTGTCTGTGTTTTTGTTTTTCATACAGACCCCAGCATCTGCAATATTTGACCCCTTGTGACCCCACCTCATTGTTCTTGGATGTAATGTTTTCCTGACTGACCTGTTTGGACACCATTCACACCTTTGATTGCTGTGATTATCTCTCTGCCGAGGTGTGATAAATGGCAGTTGGAAACATTACCTGTAAACATCTGACATGATTCTCTGACTATATAAGCTGTGTCTTTATGCATTTCTCCACTTCACCTGACGAAGGAGCAGCACTCCGAAAGCTTGTGATTTCAAATAAAGCTGTTGGACTATAACCTGGTGTTGTGTGACTTCTTACATTTGTCCACCCCAGTCCAACTCCGGCATCTCCACACCATGGCTAAAATCAACTGCACATATGGCTCAAGTGCCTGTAACTCCCTGAACTGCAGGCTAAATTCAAATTCCTGAATCTTAGGCACTATTACAAAGCATCCAAACTCTGAGTGAATGTCACCTGAAATGTGATCTCCTAAACTACTCACTGAACATGCAAGCCCAAATCTTCCAGTATCACCACAAAATTTAGTTGCCAATGACCCTCATGAAAGTGTGAAAGAGGTTTAGAAGCACTATATAATAGTACTAACTCAGGCAGTCTGGAAGAAAGTATGCATATTACTGAAACTACTGTTGGCATATTGGCATCGCGAAGAGCCAGCAGAAATATTCTCCAAGAGTGGATTGAAGGCCTGGTGTGAGAAAAGCATCACAGCTACATGACAAGAATCAGATTTTAAAGTAAGCAGGGAGCTTTGTTGTTAGCTTCAGATACTTTGCATATGGTACTGACGTTGCTATAAATTGCTTACACTCAGAGGAGTTGCTTCTCCCCTGGGATTACATGCTGCCTTGACTCTGCATGCTTCCGGTGCTTGGTTCTTATTACAAACCCAAGCACTCACTGTGTGCTGAACTGGAGGACCCTTGTTACTGACCCTGCTAGGGTTTATGCAAGAACATACTCCTTGGATTCTCAGAATCTCAATGGGGTAGAGGAACAAAGAGATCTGGGGGCGGGGGGCGCGGTGGGGGCGGGGGGTGGGCGCGGTGGGGGGGGGGTGGCTACAGATACACAAATCATTAAAACTAGTGACGCAGGTTAATAATGCCATAAAAAAAAGCAATCCAAGCTCTGATGTTTCTGTGCTGCAGACTCAATGTAATGATTAAAGCAGTATACCAAGTGTTCCCACCTTACTGTCTGCTGATGAGAAAGAGATTTAAATGGTTAGAAACAGGGCAAAAAACTCAGAAGCTATTGTACTGATCCCAATACCACTGCAGGAGGATGCAGCTTTCAATCCACTTTTCATTCAAATCAGATCCAGGCTAACATCCATCAGCTCTTTTAAGGAATCATATCGTGAATCTTCTTTAATAGCTGAAATACCAGGTTTAGAGAACATACCATAATCCGTGTTTTCTGAGGACTATTTTTGATATTTTCATAATAGTCGCTATTTTACTCCCCTGGCTTTGTATCACAACACTCCTGTTTGGAGGTGTGTGTGGCATCAGCTTAAAGTATAGAATTTTTAACATGGTAAAGTTTTTACTGAAAGAATTTTCAGCTCTCAAATGAGAAATTGCTGAGCACATTGGAAAGAGCACTGTTGCTCCTTCAGTAGGTATATATCCCTCTCAGTAGAATATCATTACACAGCTGCTGTTGTATGTACCTCTGGGCTTCAACATTCTGAAAGCACTGTGTGATGGGAAAGTCTCTCCATGCTCCAGCCATGCGAGTAGAGGCCCTTTCCAGCTTTCCTTTCTCCTCTCCTAGATTTTTCACTGAAATAAGCATAGATCTCCAACTATTAATAAGACCAGCGCAATGTTATAAGTGACCTGATGATGAGTAAACTAATTTTGAACTGAAGTGTTCTGTATTAAGCATCCCAATCTTGCCTGCCTGCAAGCGACACTGGTCTTGGGATCCTTAAACTGCCCATGACATTGAAGCCGTCTCTTCTGTGTGTGTGTGCAATAACACATACGCAAACAAATGGAACAGTGTGGGAGTAACATGACTGGAAGGCCGAAACTACGTGGAATGCTTCCCATTTCAAAGACCCTGGTCCCAATTTTAACCTCGAGCAGGAATCGGGCAGGCGAGGGCAATTTTAACACCCAGGCCTCACCTGCATGTCGCCAGTCAACTGCCCAATCAAAACAGGCTGGAAGCAGCAACTGGCCTGGACCGGAATTTCAGATGGCAGGAGCTTGCCTGTCGGCACCAAAGAAATGGTTGCTGGCAACACGGTTAGTCATGGGGATGGTATTTCATAGGAACATAAAAACAGAAGTAGGCTATTCAGCCCATTGAGCCTGTTCCGCCATTATCTGGTCATTAGCACATTGCTGTTTGTGGGACCTAGCTGTGCACAAATTGGCTGCCGCATTTCCCACGTTACAACAGTGACTACACTTCAAAGGGACTTTATTGGCTGTAAAGTGCTTTGGGACGTCCGATGGTCATGAAAGGCACTATATAAATGCAAGTCTTTCTTTACTGTTTTTTGTGGGAGAGAGTTCCAAGCTTCCACCACCCTTTGCATGGAGATGTGTCTCCTAACTTCTCTCCTGAATGGCCTGGCTCTGATTTTAAGGTTATGTCCCCCTGTCCTAGGCTTCCCCACCAGCGGATAAAGTTTCTCTCTATCTACCCTATCAATTCCTTTCGGGAGGGTCTCGTGGGAGGGCAGGCGGGGAGCCCTAAACTTCCTGCACTCCTGCTCTTCCTGGCCCCATAACACAAGTAAAAAAAAGCTTACTGGTTTGGATGTCTTCTGGTCCAGGATCCTCTTCCCACATTCTTCACCTGGCGGGAAAGCCACAATGGCTTCCCTGCTCAGACTACACTTAAAATTGTAGTTGGGGTCCGATGCTATCATTGGACGACAATCTGCATATTTAAAGAAGAACCCCATCAGCTTCAGCTGGGTGTTCTTGCCGACTGCTCAGAATAGTAGAGTCAAATAGAAGACGGCAGGATTGGTGCAGAGCACGACGGTAAGTCACCCAGCTGATTTGAATTGCCCACCTGCCCGGTTTCCACCAAGCGGGTAGAGTTAAAATTGCCTCTTCAGTGTCAGCATCAAGCTCTCTCTGGTCAGGTACAGCTCTGCCAGATGCAGAGTCAAACAATTTCTACTCTGCCCCAACTACATGCTCAACCCAACCTCAGAATAGCAGCCCCTACAGCACCAGTGTAACATCATTTTACATTTTCTACACAAATCTCTCTGAGTGAGTTGCCAATTAGTATCAAATTAGAGATTGTTTTGTGCTGCAGCCCCATGCCTGATAGGAACTGGACAGGGACAGGGACTGCCCAAAATTAGTTCACATGGCACCCTTGCAGCTAGCAAACACTTTCATTCCATCACTGTGCCCCTCAGAGTCCTGCAGGAGTTTTTGAACTAAAAAAAAAATTGCTATTAAACCCTTGATGGCAATTGGGACTCAAGTTCCTGACTTTTGGCATCCTCAGGGCTTCAATCCTTATTTGCCATTAAGGCATATTGGCCTAGAAATTCAGTTGGGCGCGCCAGCCGTTAGCGCCTTAGGGGGAGTAGATCTCGAGCGCTAGGCGCTTATCGCCCGGGCGCAGCGCGATCTGCGCCTCTCCCCAACTTCAGGACACATTTAGAGCCGGCGCAAAGTCTTAATGCGCGCCCTGCTGCGCGCGCAGATCATGACGTCATTTAATAGTGCAACGCCCTTTGTGCGCCCCAAACCGGAACTTCACTCGCGCCGGCCCATTGTGCGCCGGGCGTCCCGAGCGACTGTGAAGTGGAACGGTACACAGGCCAGCCGGGCCGGGGGGAGCGCTAATTAAAGGGCACTTACCCAGCAGTATAAAGGCCAGCCATTTTGCAGCATTCACTCTTGTGCAACGGTTTTTTGGACAGAGACCAAGGAGGAGAGCTTACTGGTTTGGACCAACACTTGGACAGGTATTTTTGGCTCAGGCCAGAGCTTACCAATTATCTTAGCCTTCATTCAGAGCTCAGTGTTTGCCAGCATATAATGGGGGCTGCATTGGGTGGCAACGCTGAATTTCAGCCTTATGCCAGAAGGGCTTACAGACGCCGTGAGAGAGTGGCAGCCCTGGCTAGACGCAGAGGGGGCAACAGGCGTCGCCAACTGAGGCCTTACCCACGCAGGGTATACCGCCAGCAGACCTCCTATCTGACCATGTCTGCCGCGATGTGTGTTAGGAGGCTGCGATTCCAAAGGGAGGTGGTTACAGACATCTGCCGGCTGCTTCAGAGAGATCTGCAGCCACAGCTGATGCGCAGGACGTCTCTGTCGGTGGCAGTGAAGGTGACGGTGGCTCTCAACTTCTATGCCTCCGGCTCCTTCCAATCCGCTACTGGGGACATCGCTAACATCTCCCAGTTCGCCGTGCATTGCTGCATCCGCCAGGTGACCGAAGCCCTTTTCAGAAGGAGACATCAATTCATCTCCTTCCCCATGACCCTGGACAAGCAGCAGCAGCGTGCAGTGGGGTTTGCAAGAATAGCGGGCTTCCCCATGGTGCAGGGCGCCATTGACTGCACGCATGTGGCTTTGCGGGCACCTCTTGAGCATGCCGAGGATTACCGCAACCGGAAGGGCTACCACTCCCTCAATGTACAGCTGGTGTGTGACCACAGGCAGCGCATCCTAGCTGTTAATGCCCGCTTTCCAGGCAGCAGCCACGATGCCTTTATCCTGCGACAGACAACTGTGGCTGACATGTTCCAGGCACAGCCTCCCCCAAGAGGATGGCTTATCGGGGACAAAGGCTATCCTTTGTGTACCTGGCTCATGACCCCGCTCCGCGCGCCCACGACCCCTGCTGAAGAGGCATACAACGAGAGCCATCAAGCGACGAGGAGCCTCATAGAACAAACAATCGGCGTGCTCAAGCAACGGTTCCGCTGTCTCGATCGCTCCGGGGGAGCCCTCCAGTATTCGCAGGATCGAGTCTCCCAATTCGTCGTCGTTTGCTGCATGCTGCACAACCTGGCTATCCGCAGGACTCAGGCACTGCCACCTCACGTTGGACCACCACCTCAGGAGGAGGAGCAGGAGGAGCATGAGGACGACGAGGACGAGGAGTACCAGCCCAGGAGGGACGCACAAGGTCCAAGGGCCGCCCGTCGTCGGCTTATTGAACGTCACTTCTAGGCCCCCTGTCAGGGAATGGCTTGTGCCAATGATAGAACATGATTGCAGCCGCTCCGCAAGCCCTCAGCCGGTTAAGGCAACAAACACTTCAAAGATCAAACATGGACAATGTGAATAAATAAAATGCTTTATTGTACAAACTCTGGGCCCTTCCCACATGAAAACCAAAAACAGAGGAAACCCCCAAAAAACACTCAAACACATTACTCGCTCCCACAACCTGGGGAGGATTAACAAAATAGGGCAACTAAAATGGCCGTCATTCTCGGCCTTCGTCCAAAACAAACATCACATCATCGGCCTTCAAAAAACAAACATCCAATTCTCGGCCTCAAGAAACAAACACAAATGGCCACACATTCGACTATTTGGCCCGCTAGGGCGATGCCTTGGCCATCTTTGGGTGGCCCCTGCCCGCCCTGCTGCTCTGCCTCAAAGTAAGGCCATTGGCTGCTGCAAGGCTGGGGGCAGGCTCCTGAGGGGCACATGTCGTGACGGCAGATGCCCTTGGGGGTCGGCCTAGTCGAGGTCTGGGCGTCGAGCGGCCGGCTGTTGATTGCTGCAGCTGTGGCTGGCCAGCATCAGTCGCTGCAGCAGCTCCTGGCAGCTCCACTGGGGGAGTGGCAGTGGCGGCTGGAGGAATGGCGGCAAGCTGGCGGATGGCAGGCGCTCGCTGGTCGCCTGAGACACTGGCACTCGCCCGGGCCAGCACTGCAGCATGCGCACCAATCTGCCGAGGGACAGACCGATGTGCTGCTGCAGCGCGCCGGGTGCCCTGGCGATGCCTGGCTGACACAGCGAGTGTGGCAGCAGTGAGTGCCCGTGTTGACCTGTTCACTGCCCGCAGCAGAGCAGCCAGTGACTGGACGGCACCACTAATCACCTGGCCAGTCGCTGAAAGATCTGCCCGGTATTCCGCCCGACTGGTGGCCTCTAAGGGCCCGAACTCGGACACACTCCGAGAGAGGGAATCGATGGACTCAGGCAACCGTGCCACTGCCGCCATGAGCTCCGTGTGCCGGCGCTCCGAGTCCGCGGACAAGTCTTCGAGGCGTTCCATCTCCTCGGCGAGGAGCATCTCCTGACTGGAGGCCGGACTCTCCCTCTGGGGAGAAGGCCGCCGAGCTGGCCGACCCTTCCTGCGTTGCTGGAGGCCGCTGGGCCCAGCAATTGGACTCCCCTCCGGCGCATCCCCCCTCTGGGGAGAAGGCCGCCGAGCTTCCACCCCCCTCCCGCCTTTCTGCAGCACGCAGGTCCCAGGAGCTCCCCTCCCCTTCGACACTTCCGCCACGCTGCCCTCCAGGGAAGACGTGTCCCCTACATTGGCCTGGGTGGCTGCGGCTGAGGGTTCCCCTGATGGGCCGCCTTCCTCTTGCTCCTCCTCCTGCTCCTCCTCGGAGGGTCTGTCACTGGCAAGTTGAGGGACCTCCTCTTGACCATCTGAAAGCAGGAAGGCACAAGCGTAGCTTTAGAGTGAGGAGAGGGCGTCAGTGCGGGATGCATGAGTGGTGGCATTCAGCGCATTGGTCGGACAGTGGCAAAGGATGTAGATCTGATGCGCAAGTGGGACGAGAGAGGTGCAAAAGGTGATGTCCTTACCATTGCTTCCCAGAACAGGGTCGGCATCTCCACATGCAACGGGCCCAATCACCCGGCCACCCATGAGGCGCTCCACGTGATGTTGCAGGTCGGTGAGTGGCTGGATATGGGGTCGTCCTCCCCCGGTCGCAATCCGGCTCTTGCGATTATTCGCCAGCTTGGCCTGCAAGAGAAAGGACGGCCTCTAAGTACAGTGTGTCGCCGTGATCTTGTGTGCACTGCCTCCCATGGTGGAATAGCCTGGCCAGTGTGTCGCCATGATCTGCTGTGCACTGCCTCCCATGGTGGAATAGCCTGGCCAGTGTGTCGCCATGATCTGCTGTGCACTGCCTCCCATGGTGGAATAGCCTGGCCAGTGTGTCGCCATGATCTGGTGTGCACTGCCTCCCATGGTGGAATAGCCTGGCCAGTGTGTCGCCATGATCTGGTGTGCACTGCCTCCCATGGTGGAATAGCCTGGCCAGTGTGTCGCCATGATCTGGTGTGCAATGCCTCCCATGGTGGAATAGCTTGGCCAGTGTGTTAAGTGCAGAATGTGCAATTGATGCTCATGCCTGTGCCATAGCTGCTGGATGAAGGCTGGCCATTAGAGCTTTCAGGTCCCTTTGCCCATAATGTGAGGTGCACATGCAAGGATGAGGAGGTCATTGGAAAGGGTACTCACCCTGACAATGCGTGTGAGGTCATTTATCTTTTTGCGGCATTGGGCACCGGTCCTGAGGACGTCGCTGTTGGCTGACAGCTTGCTGGCGACATGCCTCCAGGCTCTCCTGTAGACGCGGACCGTCACCTTCTTGCCATTGTCCGGGTACAAAACATGGCGCCTCTTCTCCACAGCAGCAAGCAGCACACTCAGATCACGCTCTGAGAAGCGCTGCGCACGTTCACGGGCCTTCTCCATGTCTTCAGGCGCTATTTGGGTCCAGCAGCAGTGTTCAGGCCTAGCTGGAGGGCTCCACTATCCAGGGCGTGGCAGCAGACACAGTCGACCCTTCCCCCTTAAGAGCTGGCCGGCGCCAGGGTGTCTGCTGTCAGTCACGAGATGGCCGCACCTGCGCTGCGCCCGGCCTCAGCGCTATCGATCACCACCTCCGGCTTAGCGCCCAAAGAGAGGCGTCCAGCAGCAGTTTTAGCGCTTGCCCGAACTAGTAGGGCGAAGCTAATGAATATCGGAGAAGTGGCCTAGATTTGGCGGCGGCTGCAAACTTTAGCGGACGCCCCACTTTAGCGCCCCAAAAGTGGCGTCAATGAATTTCTAGGCCATTATATATGTTTAAAAATAGGTTTGTTTACTTTTATCTGTCTTTGCTCCTTAAAAAGAATGTAATAACATTTTATTCCCCAGTAAAAAGCTTATTTTCTGCTTTTGGGGAATAAAGTATGAAAATATGTTTTTTAAAGTAATTTTTCACACATTTCATGCTGGTATTAAAATAACCCCCTGCTGACAAATGTGGGATATGAACCCTTGTCTGGGGTTCTTCCATAAGTATCATAATGGGATTAAAAAATAATTGAATGTATTACTTTATAAAGGAGACTCTGGGCATGGAGGATACCCACATACTTATCTTCTCTGAGTAGGAGCAAACCACAGCAGATGGGGCAGGAGGCAGTAACAGTAGACCACGACTCAGGGGGTGGGAGTGACAGATTGGAACTCAGGTAGGAGGAGACATGCTCTTACTCTCAGTATAGTTAACTCTGAAACTACTACATTTGTTTCACTTTCAACAAGCTAGAGATGGAGAGCTTTGCAATATTTTTTTAATAAGAAAACAGTTTAACAGTTTGAAACAGCAATAATATTTAGGTAAAGAATTCAAAATGCCATGCTGCTCTGTGTTGTGTCCATTTTGCTTGTTGGATTATGTTGCGGGAGAAACTCAGTCACTGCTGTTGATAACATTGCGGTATGAACAAGTGGAATCAGTCTATGTCCGTTCTATTTTCAAGCGCAGTCTCTGCATCCTAAAACTGTCAGGCAGACATCAATTAACTACGGCCCAGATATTCCGATCGCAGGCCTCCCGCGGGCGGAGGGCTGTGATCTGGAAAAATCTGCGCCAAGACCGGAGGGCTCCCGGGAGGCGCAGAGTTCCGCTGCTGGGCCTCTCCAAACTGCCGGTGCGCAGGGCCCACATATCCCAGAGGCGCAGGCATTTCACAGCGTCCCTGGGATCACGTGGGCCATGGGGAGCCAATCAGAGAAGGGAAACTCCCTTCATACATTTGACAGGAAGACCTGTCAAATATATGAATAGAGATCACCCCCAAAACATAGGAAAACTTTAAATAAATTTTTTTTTTAAATCACATTTTTAAAATGACTTTAAATTACAATAAATTAAGTATTTTAAACAATAATTTTTTTTAAATTAAAGTTTTTAACGGGGCTAAAAATAAACTTACCTTTCTTTAAAGTATTTTTAAATGATAAATCAGTGGAAATTTAAAAAAAACTTTTTTCAACTCTTATCCTGTTAAACTGGCCAGAACATGTGGACTCAACTAAGGCCCCAGATTGGTTCCCCTGACTAATTTAAATGGAATGGGTGGGCTACCGGCGCTACTCACACTGTTCATTGGCAGCTTGCCAAATGTGGGGCTTCAATATCGCGCGTTGCTGATGCCATTTAAAGGCAGACTGCACCTCTTAAAAGGGAGGTGCACTTTGGCTGCAGACATCTGTTAGTTAAGGTTTCTGACATTTACAAGGCAGATGAGAAGCTGCAAAGGGGCCCCCTGGTTTTCTGACATGGCATTGGAGTTATTGGTGGAGGAGGGCACCAGGCACCAGGAAGATATCCAGGCAAGAAGCCCGGCATGAGTGGACTGAGGTGACTGAATGGGTGTGCCAGAAGCATCGCATACAGGACATAGCTGCAATGCTGAAAATAGTTGAATGACCTCACAAGGCTAGCTAAGTTAAGCCTCCTAACTCATATCTCATTAGTCTCTGCTTAGCCCTGTACAGATCTGCATGACTCACTCTTTATGGTCACAAACAAGTTAAACATTCAATGAATGGAAGCCCTTCCTGTTGAACACATTGCTGGTTTCTGATGAGGAGCATGCAGGGCTATCTGCATGCAGTCTATGAAGTCCTGCAGCTGTGGAAATCCAACAATATGGGCAAATTGTAGTGCTCATTCCTGCTGTTTGTCAGCCTCAGTTGGGAAGCTAATAAATTGTTGGCCGCTCAGATGCAGTGCATTTGTCACCTACCTGATCACTGTACACACAGCAAATTAACTGATGATGCTCATCATATCCTTCTCAAGGGCAATTAAGGATGGACAATAAATGCTGGCCTTGCCAGCAATGCCCACATCCCATGAACGAATAAAAAAAAGATACTAATGTCACCTGATGCAATTTGGAATAAATCAGAGGCATAAATATTAGATCCACAGTGATCTTCACTGCCACAGCCAATGCAGTGCCTGCCCTGGTGCTGGGCTCCAATTCTCACTGCAATAGGTGACATAGGTGAATCACTGCCTCCCTGTTGAAGCGGAGCCACCTTACATACTGCTCTTCAGTGACATTGCAGTATGATGTCCAGTTTCAGAAGACCCACATGCTGTAAGGTCTCCTGCACCCATCCCTCCTTCACCCTCTTCTTGCAGCCTCTGCAGAGCTTTGCTATCTTCCTTGCTGATGTTCTTCCTCCTGATTTGGCCGCCTCAACGGTAACCCCACCAGCATACCCTTGTTCTCCAATTCTGCTTAAGCCAATCCTGTGAAAGAATTCAGTACCTCTTAAAATTCACTCTCCAAAAGTATTTCACAGCCAAACATTAGACAAAATAGCCAAACAAATTTGCCAAAAAGCACCCATGAAGCCTAAGGCGACTAACCAGAGACATACCTTCATGGAGGTGAGGATCCCTTTAAATGGACTGCTGTAGCCTGCTTCCTGACTGTGAGTGGGTATAAGAAGTGACGTCTCAGCCGCTCCCAGACACCAATTTCTGAAATGGGTCCTGATTCAAGCTCAGGACCCCATTAGCATATTTTAATGATGCCTGTGTTTGTTTCAGGTGGCCGTCAGGGATGCTAATGAGTGCCTGAACCAATATTGGGCGCTATTCCATCGCAGGTCACGTGGCTAAATTTGACCTTGTGGCACCCATTTTAGACCCAAAAAATGTGGAACACATACCAATTTCTACCCCAATTAATAAGTTAACACTTCAGGAGGAGCATTGGATGAACCTTGGATATATGGGAATTAGTGGCCATGAATCTCAGATTATCTCACAAAATGATTTCTTAATATTATTTAATATCAGGTAAATGTTGGTAAGTTAGTAAGGATTAGAATAATTTTATCTACTGTACTTATTTTTCCCCCTTTAGAAGCTAATCTTAGTGTCATGTGATGCGTCTCAATAACTTCAAGGCTCAAAGTTAACTGGATAAAACAAGGCTTTTATTAGCAAAGAAAGATGTCTGTGTCTTCACCTAGCTTCACCTAGCATTCTGCTGTTCTGCTGCAAGACAAGCCTGGGCTTGTCTTAAGTAGGGCCAGGTATGGGCGGAGCCGACACACCCAATGGGGAGAAAGGGGGCGGTGCACTATATACAATACAAGGTAAAACACAGGAGCAGGCAATACAAACACAGGAGCAGGCAATACAATATATGTAGTTAAATACAGAGTCTGATGAATGACATATTTCATCACATTCACCCCTTCTACAGATTTAGTCTGTCCGGGGGTGTGATAGTCCTCTGTGACCAACGTAACGGTTGCGGTGCCGCGGGTGCCGGCTGGGTGTCCCAGGTGACCTCCTGGGTCTCTGCTGGGGGCGCCACCGGGGTTGTTGAAGGAGTAGGTGGTGGGGGTACCATTGGCTGGTGTTCTTCCGGGGGTGCTGAAAGAATAGTGGGTGGAGTGGGTGGGTAATAGTTGTTGTGGTTGTTGTCGTTGTTGCTGTTGTTGTTGTAGTCATTGTCGTTGTTGCTGTTGTTACCGGCTGGGGCGAGGTCTTTTATGGACACAGTGTCCTCCCGTCCGTCGGCGTGCCGGACATACGCATATTGTGGGTTGGCGTGGAGCAGGTGCACTGGCTCCACGAGAGGGTCCGTCTTGTGGCCCCTCACATGCTTCCGCAAAAGTACCGGACCTGGGGTGGAGAGCCATGACGGTATAGATACGCCTGAGGTGGATTTCCGGGGAAACACAAACATTAGCTCATGAGGTGTGGCATTAGTGGCGGTACATAATAGTGACCGTATTGAGTGGAGCACATCTGGGAGGACTTCCTGCCAGCGGGAGATAGGGAGGCCCTTGGTCCTTAGAGTTAGAGTGACTGCCCTCCATACTGTCCCGTTCTCTCGCTCCACCTGACCGTTACCCCGGGGGTTGTAGCTGGTGGTACGGCTCGTGGCAATCCCCTTGGACAGCATGTACTGGCGTAGCTCTTCACTCATGAAGGACGCCCCCCTATCCGTGTGGATATAGCTTGGCATTCCGAACAGGCAGAACAGGCTGTTGAGGCATTTAATGACCGTGGCGCTGGTCATGTCTGGGCAGGGGAAGGCGAATGGGAAACGGGAGTATTCGTCCACAATGTTCAGGAAGTAAACATTGCGGTCGACAGATGAGAGGGGGCCCTTGAAATCTAAGCTAAGCCGCTCAAAGGGCCGTGTAGCTTTGATTAGGTGGGCTCTATCAGGGCGGTAGAACCGAGGCTTGCACTCAGCGCAAGTGCGGCAGTTCCTGGTCAGAGACCGGACTTCCTCAATCGAGTAGGGTAAGTTGCGGGACTTTATGAAGTGGAACAGCCGTGTGACCCCTGGGTGGCAGAGGTCGTTGTGGAGGGTCTGCAGCCGATCCCCGGTGGCGTTGGCACACATCCCTCGTGAGAGGGCGTCGGGGGATTCGTTAAGGGCCCCCGGCCGGTATATGATGTCGTACTCGAAGGTGGAGAGCTCGATCCGCCACCTAAGAATCTTATCATTTTTAATCTTCCCCCTCTGTTTATTATTGAACATAAACGCTACCGACCGCTGGTCGGTAAGTAGGGTGAAGCGTTTGCCGGCTAGGTAGTGCCGCCAGTGGCGCACTGCCTCCACGATGGCTTGGGCCTCCTTTTCCACGGAGGAGTGTCTGATCTCGGGCCCCTGGAGGGTCCTCGAGAAGAAAGCTACGGGCCGCCCCGCCTGGTTGAGGGTGGCCGCCAAGGCAAAGTCAGACGCATCATTTTCCACTTGAAAGGGAGTGTTCTCGTCCACTGCCTGTAGCGTGGCCCGCTCAATATCCTGCTTAATGCTTTTGAAGGCAGCATGGGCCTCAGCAGAGAGCGGGAAAGAGGATGCTTTCAAGAGGGGGCGGGCTTTATCGGAGTAGTTAGGGACCCATTGGGCATAATACAAGAATAACCCCAGGCACCTTTTCAGGGCTTTGGGAGTGTTGGGCAGGGGCAGCTCTCGTAGGGGGCGCAATCGGTCGGGGTCTGGTCCGATTTCCCCATTCTCCACCACGCTGCCTAGTATGCAGAGGCGCGTGGTGTTGAAAACGCACTTGTCCTCGTTGTGAGTGAGGTTGAGTTTTTGTGCGGTTTTCAGAAACCTCGCGAGGTTTGAGTCGTGGTCCTGTTGGTTGTGGCCGCTGATGGTGACGTTGTCGAGATAGGGGAAGGTTGCCTGCAAGTGGTGGTCATCGACCATGCGGTCCATCTCCCTCTGAAAGACCGAGACCCCATTCGTCACCCCAAAGGGGACTCTGAGGAACTGGTAGAGGCGTCCGTTTGCCTCGAAGGCGGTGTACGAACGGTCCTCTGGTCTGATAGGGAGCTGGTGGTACGCTGACTTGAGGTCGATAGTGGAGAACACCCGGTATTGGGCGATTTGGTTCACCATCTCGGATATGCGGGGTAGCGGGTAGGCGTCTAGTTGGGTATAGATGTTGACTGTTTGACTATAGTCAATCACCATCCACTTCTTCTCGCTACCCCTCACCACCACCACTTGGGCGCGCCACGGGCTGTTGCTGCGTTCAACAATGCGCTCCCTCAGGAGCCTGTCTACCTCGGTCGCGATAAACCGCCTGTCCTCCCAGCTGTACCTCCTGCTTTTGGTCGCTATTGGCCGGCAGTTAGGGGTAAGGTTCGCGAATAGCGAAGGCGGCTTTACCTTCAGGGTAGCCAGACCGCACACTGTGAGGGGCGGCTGGGTCCCACCGAAATTGAGCGTGATGCTTTGGTGGTGGCACTGAAAATCCAGGCCCAAGATCACGCTCACACATAAATCCTTCATAATTAACAGTTTAAAATTATTATATACAGTGCCTTTAACGGACAATCGTACCGCGCAGTAACCCGCAATAGTCGATATCTGGGTTTTGTCAGCCATAGAGATCGTGCCCTGAGTA
This sequence comes from Somniosus microcephalus, assembly GCF_052327205.1. Taxonomy (NCBI): domain Eukaryota; kingdom Metazoa; phylum Chordata; class Chondrichthyes; order Squaliformes; family Somniosidae; genus Somniosus; species Somniosus microcephalus. The sequence goes on from NC_140998.1 coordinate 120,591,629, forward strand.
GGGACTATAGTTAGAGAGAGTCGTTGTACCAGACCAGGGTGAATGAAGCTCTCCGTTCTCCCGCTGTCAATTAAACATTTAACCTTGCACCCGTTTACCTCGATGTCCACCATCGATTTGGATAGTGGGTGCGGTCTGGACTGGTCCACTGTGATCGACGCCACTGTAGGGCCCTGATCGGGACAAGATGGTGGGCCACACGAGGCCGGGTAATATGGCGTCCACGATGTCTGCTCGCGAGATGGCGGACCCCACGAGGTCAGACAAGATGGCGTCCCAGATGGCCGCTCCCACGGCGCGCACGCGGCGGTGGCGGGTTTGCCTGCGGGGTTCCCTCTGCACACCTTCCCAAAGTGCCCCTTCTTACCGCACTTACAGCAGGTGGTGCCTTTCGCCGGGCACAGGTTCCTGGTGTGCTTCGGCTGCCTGCAGAAGTAGCATTTGGGGCCCCGATGCGTTGCGGCGGTCGTAGGGCTTCTGGGGGGAGAGCAGGGCCCCGACGGTGTTGGGCTACCGGGCGGGGAAGATGTCTTCCAACATGGCGGTGCCCTTGGTGCCTACGAGGCGGCGTGGGCCACGCGGCCTGAAGAGTAGGAGTCAGAGTTCTTCTGAGCCACATCCAGCGATCGCGCTGTGTCCACAGCCTGTGTCAGATCTAGGCCCGTTTTCTCTAGCAGTCTCTGCCGGATGTAGAGCTAAGGCCTGCGATAAAGGCATCCCGAATAAGCTCATCTGTGTATACCGTGGCTTTCACGTCTTTGCATTTACAGTCTTTGCCAAGCACTTTTAGGGTGACTAGAAAGTCCTCTAGCGACTCTCCGGGTCACTGTGTGCAGGTAGCAAGCAGATGCCTGGCGTACACCTCGTTGGTAGGCCGCTGATAGTGGGCCTTTAGAATGTTGCAGGCATCCAGGTAGGTGGCGGCGTCTTGGATGAGTGGAAAAACCCGGTGGCTTACCCGATTCTGCAGGATCCCGAGTTTCACATCTCCGGTGGCTTTAGAGGCTGTGACGGCTTCGGAGTTGGCCATAAAAAATTCCAAGCACTGGAACCAGTGTCCAAACCGTGCCAATGCATCCGAAGCATGCGGGTCCAAATCCAAGCGTTCCGGTTTCAAAAGTTGATCCATCGTTGAAAGTTTGCTAATAAAATTGATGCGCCTCAATAACTTCAAGGCTCAAAGTTAACTGGATAAAACAAGGCTTTTATTAGCAAAGAAAGATGCCTGTGTCTTCACCTAGCATTCTGCTGTTCTGCTGCAAGACAAGCCTGGGCTTGTCTTAAGTAGGGCCAGGTATGGGCGGAGCCGACACACCCAATGGGGAGAAAGGGGGCGGTGCACTATATACAATACAAGGTAAAACACAGGAGCAGGCAATACAAACACAGGAGCAGGCAATACAATATATGTAGTTAAATACAGAGTCTGATGAATGACATATTTCATCACATCATGTATAAATGTTTATATATTAAATGTTTGTTATCAAGACCACTTTCTTTCAACTTCACAGCTTTGTCTACCTCCTCCTCATTCACTGGCACCAAGGCCCTCATCCATCCCTTATTATTACCTTTGAGGCTCAATTTCTCAAAAGACAATTTCATTAGTTACTTAAGCAATTAGCTAATAAAATTGGATATGTACTGGCGGGCATCTTTAAGGAATCTTTGGAAATGGGGACTGTGCTTCAGGATTGGAGAAAAACTATTTTACACAAATCTATAAAAAAAGGGGCAAAGGGATAATCCAGGGAACTACAGCTCAGTCAGCCTGACATCTAGGTAAAGTACTGGAGGGTGTTCTGAAGAACAAATCATGAACCACCTGGAGAAAAATGGAATTATAAGGAGGAATTAGCATAGCTTTATGGGAAGGATACCATGCCTGCTGAAACTCCTGGAGTTCTTTGAGCAGGTATCAAACCAAGTGGACAGGGGAACTCCACCGATGTCGTTTATTTTGACTTCAGCAACGCTTTTGCTACAGTGCCACATAGGGATTGGTCCAGGTGGTTGGAAAGCACTGTAGGTGGAGTGTTTTTGAAATGGATTGGAAATTGGCTAAAGTAGAAGCAAAGGTTGTTATACACAAAGCTAGATCAATGAAAGACTTTATACAGTGCCTTTTACAACCTCAGGCTTTCCCAAAGTGCTTTACATCCAATTATGTTCTTTTGAAGTGTAGTCAGTGTTGTAATGTAATTAAAAGCAGCAATCAATTTGCGCACAGAGAGGCCTCACATACATCATCGTGATAATGACTAGATAATCTGTTTTTGTGATGTTGGTTGAGGGATAAATATTGTCCAGGACCCCTTGGATAACTCCCCTGCTCTTCTTCTAAATAGTGCCATGGGATCTTTTACATCCATCTGAGAGGGCAGATGGGGCCTTGGTTTAAGGTCTCATCCGAAAGACGGCACCTCTAACAGTGCAGCACTGGAATGTAAGCGTAGATTTTGTGTTGAAGTCTTTTGGAGTGGGATTTGAGCACACAATCTTCTAACTCAGAGATGAGAGTGCTACCATTGAGCCACAGTTGCCACTGTGTCAGTGTCAATGGATCAGCATAGAAGGAAGCAAATAGCAGAGTGCCTTGGGGATCAGTGCTGGGGTCATGCTGTTTACAATGTACATAAGTGACATACAAGTGGGAACAGAAACAAAATTCTTGAAGTCTGCAGCCGATGCCAAACTGGGAGGCACTGCAATCAATAAGGAATAGGATGATCTAATACAAAAGGAATGGGATAGATTCAGGAATTCAGCTGACAGTGGCAGATGTCATTTATTGTGGACAAATGCAGTCATGAAATTGGGAAAAGATAATATAAGCTAAATAGTATTATTTTGCAGGACAAGACACAAGAGAAGGATTTTGGGGTACTAATGGATAGCTCACTGAAGTACAGTGTGTGGCAGCAGTAAAGACAAATAGGGGGAGGAATTCGGTATCGCCCCGTTTGGGGCGCAATTATCGGCCGGGCGCAAAGTTTAGCACCTGGCACTAATTAGCGCCTCCAACTGCAAACTTGGCTTCTATCGCCCCTGGAGGTGATTGGAGCGCTAAATCAGGCACTACACACCTCTCTTAAGGCGCTAATGCCGAGGAGCAAGGCACTACCTCAGAGCGCTGGCGAAACTCATGTGATGTCTGTTGTGTATTGATTGCGAGTTTGACACCAGTCAATACGGTAATGTAATGTGCGAGTTTAACACCAGTTAATACGGTAATGTAATGTGCATTGCATTATGGGAATTACCCGGGAAAGCTGCAGTCAGCCATTTTACCAATAAAGTAAAGATCAGTTATAAGACTGTCTGCCTGACTCTGATTTAATTCGACGTATCTACATGCTTGATTGAACGCATTAAAGCATAGATACAACAATGTCAGTCAGCAATGGAACACAGACACACTGGCGCTGGCCAGTTCTTAAAGGGGAGGGTTGTTCTTGCTCTCCATCCACACCCTGCTCATTGAATCTCGGCTTGGAGAGACCTGTACATTAAATCTGCTGGAAAGAACAATGGAGAGGCCCAGGGAAAGAGCTCAGGGTGCAGCCCCCATAGTCTGTTCTAAATCGATGCAAGGAAGGTCAAATCAAAATGAACCTGCAAAGTGCTGCTCAGTACCCAAAACTCCTTCACACAGCGTTGAATCTCTCCAGAAGTCTCTCTCTCTCTCTCAGCATGCGTGGTGCAAAAATGTCACCGACAAAAAAAGGCAGGAAGCGGTCGCCTTTAAATAGCGCTCCCCCAGTCCCTTCCCGACTGCAAAACATTCCCCTCAACCTGTCGTTGCTAGCGGCAGGCGGAAAGGCAGGGGGCGCCACTCATATATCTGGTTCGGGGCGTTGCACGTTCGACTGACGTCACGATTTGTGGGCGCAGGAGATCGTGGCGGTAGTGTTTAGTGCCACCGCAAAATGTCTGGTCAATTTTGCAAGCGGCGTAAACATCGCCGCGCCTGGGCGCTAGTTGCTTTGCGCCCCATTAGCGCCCTCTTAGGTTGCTAACTGGAGGCGCAAAGCAACCAAATTTTTCCCCCATAGGATTTTAGGCTGTAAAGCCTGAGGATTACATCATTACTCTCAGGAAGTGATTCTGGTTTGTGCAGAATGCTGGTCCAGCCCCATCTGAAGTTGTGTAAAATTCAGGTCATCATTTAATAAGGCATCCAGGCATTGGAGAGAGTGCAGTGAAGGGCAACTAACTTGATAGGTAGGATTAGGGACTTGAGTTATTAGGAGACTGCAGAGGCTGGGAATATTGACACTGGAGTAGAGAAAGTTCAGAGCTGATCTTATTGAAGTATTCAAAATTTTAAAGGGTGTAGAAAAGATAAAGGTCATGGGGCTAGAAATTCGGCATCGTCCCGGTTGGGGCACTAAATTTTAAAAAGTTGGAGTATTAGCCCCAGGTGCTAATCCTTCTGACCTCCCACTAAATTGATTGTTAAATCATGTGCTAATCACCTAACTTAGGGCGCTAAACACAGAGAGCAGGGTGCTATCCGCAAACCGATAACCAATTTCAGGTGCAGTCCAATCGGGACTCATCATTCACACTGGCTCCTTCCAGTTCTTAAAGGGGAGGTTCAATCAGTCTACACAACCTCATTCTCAACGTTGCTGGCTCTGAAGGCGACCTCCAAGCAGCTCAACAGCTACACCTCTTATCTCCATGGCTGATCCCAGTCCCAGGGCGAGAGCTCACCGTTTCAGCGACAAGGCATTGGAGGCTTTGGTCGAGGCAGTCGAAAGATGGAAGGCAGTGCTGTTCCTGGCCACTGGCAGGAGGCCATTGCCCCAGGTCTTCAGGGCAATGTGGAGGGAAGTGGCCCAGGATGTCTCGGCCAGCAGTGTGGTCCTCAGGACCCTCACAGTGCCGTAAAAAATTCAATGGCCTCACTCGGGTGGTCAGGGTGAGTATATGCTTCAACAAGTCCTATATACCAGCATCTGGACCTCAGTCTGTACACAAACCACCACACCCCCACCACTTGCCGACCAAGCATCTCCACCTACTAAACCTCACATCCACATTTCACACCTTGTCTACAATCACGGCTATTTAACTATGGCAGGCACATCTCCCAAACACATAGCTGCACACTCACTCACACACTTTCCTTTCTCTTGCAGGCCAAGCTGGCCCACAATAGGAGGGAGCAGCAACAAACAGGCGGGGGTGAAGCTGACATCCAGCAACTTACAGACCTGGAGGAGCGAGTGTTGAGAGTCATTGGGCGGCAGGTGGTGGGCGCCGTGGCCGTCGGTGATGTCGACCCCCCTGGGGACAAGGATGGTATGTTCATCCCCTCTCCTTCTCTCATCCCACTTCCCGCTAACATCACAAGCCTTTTCCACTTTCCAGCTCATTATACTGCCTGCATTCCTTGCTCCCTTCCTGCCCCCCTGCCCTCACCTTAATGTGAATCTTGTGCCTTTATGCTTTCAGGTAATCAGCAACCAGATGACCAGCCTGTTCCTAAGCCTCCCAGTGAGAGTGAGGCAGGAGAAGAGGAGGCGGAAGAAAGCACCGCGTCACTGCATGTCTCACCCACAGTCACCACCTCAGATACTGGGACTATGCGATCTTTAGAGGCAGGTTTAGTAGAGGGGTCTGCGCTGGGTGATGCACCGGGGACAAGTGGGCTGCAGCAAGGCCAAGGGGAAAGGGTAGCTCGGGAACCAGCTTCCTGGAGGGCGAGTTGTGCTGCACAGGACTCAGATGTGGACCTTGATGGGGAGGCATTCACAAGAATGGTGTTGGGCATGCACACGGAGATCACAGGTGCAATGGCAAGGGTGCCCCAGAGCCTGTCAGCAATGGTAAGGAGCATGGAGGAGTCCACCTCCAACATTGCACAAAGCTCTGTGCACACCATGGAGCCCTTCCTTGGCAGTCTGCAAAGGATGGTGGACTCCCTGAGAGACTGCGGGGACCCAGACCTCATACCGCGTGTCATGGGCAGCATCCATTGCAGGTGGAAGCCAAGCAACATCTTAGTGTTGTAATGCAGTCAATGGTTGTTGCCATCCAGTCTCAGACTGTTCTCATGCAGTCTCAGCTTGATGCCACGCAAGCTCTGACTGCTGTCATCATCGCTTGGTCCACCACAGTCCACCGGGGATCTCACAGTGTCGCAGCAGGCCAGCAATCTGTGTTCCAGCAGATTGGTAGGGATGCTGAGGTGCTGCCCCGGGGGAGTGGCAGTGGGTCAGTGAAGCAGGAACCTGCTGTCCTCTCTCAGGATGACAGCATTCCTGCTCCCACCACTGCCACTCTGCCATTGCTCTTGTCGCTGCCTGTCATCCAGCCAGGCCAGACTGCCGCCGCCCAGCCTGAGCTGGTGCAGTTTACAGCCGGGCCTTCCAGGCCCAGAGCTGGTCGAGGGTGTCGTTCAAGGCCATCTAAAGTCTCTGGCACCGACACTCAGCAGCCTTCCACCAGCCCTGCTGCAGCCACTGGGGAGACACTATTTAGAAGCAGTAGATTAGGAAAAGACACTGTAAAGAGGGGAAGTAAAGGTTTGCACAAGGGTGATTAGTTAATATTGTTGCTGTATATATGTGTTCACTGAATGTTGATAAATTTATTAATGGAATTTTGCTGATTTTGTGTTGTCTCTCATTTCAGCTTTGTGCTGATATGGCAAGCAAAATGGATGGAATGATGGGGTTGTGGTGAGCAACCGGGATGTGGGGTTGAATTTATTGGAACCACAGTCTGATCAGGCGGTCATGGACCGCCTTTCCAGAAGGCCGACTGAGTGGCTGCCTCCTCCCTCGCTGCTGTTGCTCCTCGTCCTCCTCCTCATCCTCCTCCTCTCCCTCTTCCTCCTCCTGAGGTGATCCCGCTATGCCTGGTGGCAATGGCTGGGTCCTCATGATGGCCAAGTTGTGCAGCATGCAGCACACCATGACGAAAAGGGACACCCGCTCAGCCAAGTACTGAAGGGCTTCTCCCGAGCGGTCAAGGCAGCGGAACCGTTGCTTGAGCACTCCGAGGGTCTGCTCGATGATGTTCCTGGTGGCGGCATTGCTCTCATTGTATGAGTGCTGAGCTGCAGCGTTGGGTTTGCGGAGCGGAGTCATGAGCCAGGTGGAAATCTGATAGCCCTTGTCTCCGAGCAGGCGCTAAGGCAGGGGGCGGCAGTCAATTTAGCATCTGGGCCGTTAACGGGGTGTTCCACACACGTTGTTGTCGCGATCTGGCAGCCGCTAAAGGCATAAGCGCTAAATGTTATCGGCAGCGCTAAATCCCGGGTGAATGTCGTGTGCGGCGTTCGATTCCCCGTGCCCTGCCGCAAACCTGTTAGCGCCCCCCCACCCCCCCCAGGCACTAATGTGAGGCGCTAACATGCCGGATTTCTCCCCCAATATGTTTAATATAGTCACTCATTGTATGGCAAGAGGGCATGGCTTCAAACTTAAGATTACCTTCTTTGGGCACATAGACATCAGACATAGGCTCACCCCTGGCCAGGCCTCACACCAGTAGGTCCTGGTGGGAATCAGAGTACAAGTGCAGGCTTGAGATGCCTGAAGCTTTATTGCTGTATGTTGAGGTCAAGGCCTTCTGGTTGCTGCTGGAGAGCATGTGGCTCGATTCAAATGGATATAAAGTCAAACTTAAATGTCAATCTTAAAAATCTATATTTTAGACTATAAACGTTACGATAGAAATACTGTAAATGGTATTTTAATAGGATAAGCAATTGCAGAAGGAAAGCTATTTATAAACAGAGTAATGTAAAGAAAAAGAAGACATGTAATGCTTTAATGTTTACAGTGCTATGTTATACATGTATCTATATATATAAAAGAGCTCTTCTGTCTGTCTGTCCCTATGTCTGTCCCGATGTCTGTCTGTCTGTCCGTCCGTTCTCTATACGTTTGAAAGTTACAGAGCGTACCGACGCGCGCGACGCCTCAAAAGAAAGCTTGCGATTCCGGACCGGTCATAGGCATATTTACGTTTCGGCTGGACAAAAATCCCGCCCACGGTATCCCAAAAACATTCAGCGTTCCGCTCATTAGCATCTCATTAGCGACCGTGTGACGTCAAGGTCCACCAATCGGACGTCGAGGTCCACCAATCGGACGGCGGGTTCCTTCCTACAGTTGAGTGTCGAGTGACTCGACGATTGACCAATCCTACGCTTCGGTGACCTGATCGGTGTGGGCGGGCCTTATCCTTCTGAACCGAGGTGAGTGGCCGCCATCTTGATTTTTCACAATTTTTTCCCCCACACTTTCTGTGTGTTAGGGAACTAAGGTAAATATTTTAATGATGTGTTAGGGAATTAAATAACAATTTAATAGGGGGGGGGAGAGCCTCGGGAAATCGCGGGGGGGGAGAGCCTCGGGAAATCGCGGGGGCGGGAGAGCCTCGGGAAATCGCGGGGGGGGGGAGAGCCTCGGGAAATTGCGGGGGGGGCGAGCCTCGGGAAATCGCGGGGGGGCGAGCCTCGGGAAATCGCGGGGCGCTCGCTCCGCCCGCACTGACCGCGCATGCGCCGCCCGCACTGACCGCGCATGCGCCGCCCGCACTGACCGCGCATGCGCCGCCCGCCCGCCCACAGCGGCCGTCCATCAGCCGCGCGATACGCGGGGGACCTCAGCTCCGGACCTCAGGCGCTAGGCAGGGGGAGGGGCCGGAGAGAGGGACAGAGGGGAGTGGGGGAGCGGGGGAGGCGAGGGGAGGGAGGGAGAGGAGGGGAGGGAGAGGAGGGGAGGGAGGGGAGGGGAGGGGAGGGAGGGATAGGACAGGGAGAGGGAGAGGACATGACAGGGAGAGGGGGGACACACAGGGGCAGGGAGACCAAGCGCCCCAAAATTGCCCACTGACCGCGCATGCGCCGCCCTCCCGCCCACAGCGGCCGTCCATCAGCCGCGCCATACGCGGGGGACCTCAGCTCCGGACCTCAGGCGCTAGGCAGGGGGAGGGGCCGGACAGAGGGGAGTGGGGGAGCGGGGGTGGGGGTGGGCGAGGGGAGGGAGGGAGGGAGACAGGGGAGGGGAGGGAGAGGAGGGGAGGGGATAGGACAGGGAGAGGACATGACAGGGAGAGGGGGGACACACAGGGGCAGGGAGACCAAGCGCCCCAAAATTGCCCTCGCGCCCCAAAATTGCCCTGGGAGACAGGGGGGGTAGAGGAGGGGAGGGAGAGGAGGGGAGGGAGATGAGGGGAGGGGAGGGAGGGATAGGACAGGGAGATGACATGACAGGGAGAGGGGTGACACACAGGGGCAGGGAGACCAAGCGCCCCAAAATTGCCCTCGCAATGCGGGGCTCCCCAGCTAGTCTATATATATAAAGCGGCTCTTCTGTCTGTCCCGATGTCTGTCCGTTCTCTATACATTTGAAAGTTACAGAGCGTACTGACGCGCGCGTCACCTCAAAAGAAAGCTTGCGATTCCGGACCGGTCATAGGCATATTTACGTTTCGGCCGGACAAAAATCCCGCCCGCGGTATCCCAAAAACGTTCAGCGTTCCGCTCATTAGCATCTCATTAGCGACCGTGTGACGTCGAGGTCCACCAATCGGACGGCGGGTTCCTTCCTACAGTTGAGTGTCGAGTGACTCGACGATTGACCAATCCTACGCTTCGGTGACCTGACCGGTCGACCAATCGGTGCGTGTGTGGGCGGGCCTTATCCTTCTGAACCGAGGTGAGTGGCCGCCATCTTGATTTTTCACAATTTTCCCCCCCACACTTTCTGTGTGTTAGGGAACTAAGGTAAATATTTTAATGATGTGTTAGGGAATTAAATAACAATTTAATAGGGGGGGGGGAGAGCCTCGGGAAATCGCGGGGGGGGGAGAGCCTCGGGAAATCGCGGGGGGGGGGAGAGCCTCGGGAAATCGCGGGGGGGGGGGAGAGCCTCGGGAATTCACGGGGGGGGAGAGAGCCTCTGGAAATCGCGGGGGGGAGAGCCTCGGGAAATCGCGGAGGGGGGGAGAGCCTCGGGAAATCGCGGGGGTGGGCGAGCCTCGGGAAATCGCGGGGGGCTCGCGCCGCCCGCACTGACCGCGCATGCGCCGCCCGCGAGAGCCCGCTCCCGGCACCGGCCGCCGCTCAGCATTCCCGCTATCGGAACGGCACCGGACCTCAGGCGCTAGGCAGGGGGAGGGGCCGGAGAGAGGGACAGAGGGGAGTGGGGGAGGGAGACAGGGGAGGGGAGGGAGGGAGAGGAGGGGAGGGGAGGTAGAGGAGGGGAGGGGAGGCGGGGGGGGGGGAAGAGCCTCGGGAAATCGCGGGGGGGGGGCGAGCCTCGGGAAATCGCGGGGCGCTCGCGCCGCCCGCACTGACCGCGCATGCGCCGCCCGCCCGCCCACAGCGGCTGTCCATCAGCCGCGCGATACGTGGGGGACCTCAGCTCCGGACGTCAGGCGCTAGGCAGCGGGAGGGGCCGGAGAGAGGGACAGAGGGGAGTGGGGGAGGGGAGGGGAGGGAGGGATAGGACAGGGAGAGGACATGACAGGGAGAGGGGGGACACACAGGGGCAGGGAGACCAAGCGCCCCAAAATTGCCCACTGACCGCGCATGCGCCGCCCGCCCGCCCACAGCGGCCGTCCATCAGCCGCGCCATACGCGGGGGACCTCAGCTCCGGACCTCAGTCGCTAGGCAGGGGGAGGGGCCGGAGAGAGGGACAGAGGGGAGTGGGGGTGGGGGTGGGCGAGGGGAGGGAGGGAGACAGGGGAGGGGAGGGAGGGATAGGACAGGGAGAGGACATGACAGGGAGAGGGGACACACACAGGGGCAGGGAGACCAAGTGCCCCAAAATTGCCCTCGCGCCCCAAAATTGCCCTCGCGCCCCAAAATTGCCCTCGCGCCCCAAAATTGCCCTCGCAACGCGGGGCTCCCCAGCTAGTATATGTATATGTGAGTAGCAACAGTCTGGTGGTATTGTGCCTGTAGGTGGTGTAAGAATATAGTTATGTTTTTACATTATTCTAATAGAGAACAAAGACAGAACAGTCATGTAAACAGAATTGTTTTAAACTGTGTTCTCGCAAATCCTGTCTTTTCCCCTCATTGATGTTGATAATATTGAAGAAGGATGATTTCAGGGCCGAAGACATTTTACTGTAAGGATAGGCACATATAGATTATTAAATAAATACGTTAGTTGGATAATATTGAGCTACCACAAAACCTGCCGGTGCCACGGCGGCCGGGGGTTAGCAGCTGGTGAAAATGGTGGCGCTGGCAGGACCGAAAAATTGGCTCTGGGGACTAATTATCATTGCCCCAGTGCTAAATTCACCGTGGAGCACTGTCCTGCTGGCGTTGGTCCCGGCAGGAGGCTCCAATGTGGCGTGGCCCAAGCATTGTTGCTGCTCGCAGTCTCTCTGAAAGCGGCTCTCACTGGCTCTCACCGGCTCTCACCGGCTCTCACCGGCTCTCACTCGCTCTCACTCGCTCGCTCTCACTGGCTCTCGCTCGCTCGCTCTCACTCGCTCTCACTCGCTCAAGCTGGCTCAATTATATTGTCCATATTATGTTTATGTTATGAGGAGCATTATGAAATAATTTAAATTCTCTTATCTGTAATCTATTCATTCATATATTATGTGTAAAACAAACTAATTGCTGGAGTGGCAGCAGGCCGCATTCTTTGAAAGCGGGGTCAGGAAGAGCACTCTTGCTCCTCCTGGCTCCATATTCAGATAAGATTATGTTTAAAACTTATCTTTTTGGTTGTTGTTAGGCTGCGTGTTGGCCTGGTTTTCCCGGATCTAACCATCTCAAATTGGCTCAAACTGGTTCAAATCAGCACTAACCAGTTCAAACCGGCTCAAGCCGGCTGTCACCAGTTCTAACCGGTTCAAACTGATTCTAACCGGCTCTCACTGGCTAAATTATATTGTCCATATTATGCCTATATTATGAGGAGTGTTATGAAATAGATTGAAATTCTCTATTAACTGTAATCTGTTCATTCATATATTGGGGGAGAAATTGGGTGAGTAGCGCCACTTGTTAGCGCCTAAAGAGGCAGGCAGTGGCTGTAGCGCCACTGGCTGCGCCTCCCGCGATATTGAATTGGGGCGATAATGGTGGTGTTAGCCTTTTGCGCTGCACCGCCACCGATGACGTCATCAGTGTGCGCAGCACCCCATTCGCGCCCCGTTCGCGATATTTGGTAGCGAACGGCGCAGTTGCGCCGTTCGCTACCCGCGCCCGGTTCACGGGGCCTTACTGTGCTGGCAGCAGTGCAAGTTAAGGTGGAGGTGCGGGCGGCCGCCTTTTTTGGCAGCCGCCTGCCAGCACCTCCGTCCCCGGCCTCCTAACCCCACCCCCTGCGGCATTGCCAGCTGTTTCCCGAAAGCCCGGCACTTCTCCTTGGTGCCGGGCTCTTTTGCCGGCACTCGCAATCGGGGCTCGCGCTGTTGCAGGCATCTCCCCTTAACAGTGGGAGGAAGGCCTGCAGTACCGCAGCGTGCCGTGCCGCAGCGTGTGGCGCTGCGGCACGTTGTGCTGCGATATTCAGTTTCAGCGCCCTAAGAGGGACGCGGAGCGCCTCGAGCCTCGCCCCGTGTCCCTCGAGGGGCAATGAAACTGAATATCTGACGATCGCTGAAGCCTCGAACGCTGCGCTAAATCCTGCGCTCAGGCGACTTTTGCGCCACTTTGGCGCCCCAACCCAATTTCTAGGCCATTATGTGTTAAACAAACCAGTTGCTGGAATGGCAATGGGCCGCATTCTTAAGTATATGTTTAAAACTTATCTTTTTGGTTGCGGTCACTTTAAGGACTGCCTGTTAGGCTGCGTGTAGGCCTGGTTTTCCTGGATCTCACTGACTAACACCGGCTCAAACTGGCTCCCACCATGTCTCACTGGCTCAAACTGGCACTCGCCGGCTCAAACCAGCACAAACTGGTTCTACTGGCTCAAACCAGTTCAATCTGGCTCAAGCTTGCTGTCACCGGTTCTAACCGGCTCAAACCAGTTCTAACTGGATAAAACCAGATCAAACTGGCTGAAATTGGTTCAAACCAGCTCAAGCCAGCTGTCACTGGTTCTAACTGGGTCTAACCAGTTCTAACTGGCTCAAACCATTTCAAGCTGGCTCGAACCGGCTCAGACTGGCTTGAACCGGCGGCTCACTTCCATCTGCTTAAGGGCAACTAGGGATGGGCAATAAATACTGGGGAGTTGCTAGCGATGTCCATACCCCAAGAATTAATTTCTTTAAAAGGTGGGCACACCACTGAAGGCCATTTCTGGAGGCCCCTCCACCTGACACCAGACGCTTTGACGAGGTCAGCGGTGGAATTCAGTGGCTGTCAAAATCCTGCTGTAACTGCAAGGATCACATCCCCACAGATTATCTGGGCCAACAAATTTAAAAAGCCAGCTGCAGTCAGATTCCTGTCTTTAGCCTAACTCAATACAAATGTTATGAGTATTTGTTGGTTGTCCCGAAAGGGATGTAGACTTGAGTACCCGATGAGGAGCCAAACCACATTCAACTAGAAACATATTGCGCTATTTGTTGAGTATGTGTATGAATGTTGAATTGAAGTGACAATGATTTAAATCCAACATAACTCAGCAACTATTTGAGGGGTATTTAAATAAGTTGAACAGTTTGAATCATGGAGTTTAGTTGAATTGGTCAGGCCATTTAGCTCTTGCGTTGGAAAGGCTACAAGAAGAAATTAATACCACGTATATAGAAGATAACTACAGAAGAATAGTTTACCAGAAGGATAGTGGCCATTTATTGTTTTTGTTTGTGGCATTGGCTAACATAATATCTACTGTAAATATATATATGTATTATATTGCTCTGATATGTAACTTGTTTGTATTTATTTAATATATTCACTCGAAAATGAGGTTTGATGTTGTGATGCTCTGCCACTTTTTGAAGATGGGAGAAAATCCCTGGGGAATTCCAGGATAGATTTGGTAATTTAAACAATTTACAGAAAGGTTATCTTTTTTATCCTGGACACCTCCATGAAATAACTACATAGAGGACTGTTATACATATGCATTAGGCATTCGTACAATAATATTGCAAATGGTAATTCATAGTCTGTAGACAAGAAAGTACATTGTCCAAATTTAGTAATATAATAAAAATATAACAAAGACGTTTGCAATATCCATTTATTTGCAAGGGATATTTCATTTCACATTGAGGTTCCTTTGCTAATGTACATTAATGGTAAGAAACTTTGTTTAACTCCATAATCTTAAATACTTTAATTTCATGTTCCTATTAATACATCTTACTATTGTATGTTCATATATTAGTTGCTGATACATGTTTGTTCAATACTCCAACCCTAAAACATAGAGGTTTAGTCAATCATTGTTTAACATTATGAGCAATTCAAAATCATTAATGAAACTCAATTTTATTATCTCTCACTACAAAGCAGAATAGTTGGTTGTCCTGGACTTCAAATCATTTAAAATTTCTTCTGCTTCCCACCATTGATCCATATACTTACTTGTCTGTAGCAATAAGCTATCCTGTTCTGAGTTAATTAAAAAGCCATAGACATGATTGCCATACCTATAATAATTAAAATAGACATTATCATTAAAAAGTTAGGATGTTCAGGGACAAAGGGGGAGAAATTCAGTATCGCCCCATTTGGGGCACAATTATTGGCCAGGCGCTAATTATCGCCTCTGACTGCAAACTTGGCTTTTATCGTCCCTGGAGGTGATTGGAGTGCTAAATCAGGCACTACACACCTGTCTTAAGGCGCAAAGGCTGAGGAGCGAGGCGCTACCTCAGAGCACTGGCGAAGCTCATGTGATGTCAGTCAGCAATGGAACACAGACACACTGGTGCCGGTCAGTTCTTAAAGGGGAGGGTCAATCTTGCTCTCCATCCACACCCTGCTCATTGCAGCCTTGAATCTCGGTCTGGAGAGACCTGTACATCAAATCTGTTAGAAAGAACAATGGAGAGGCCCAGAGAAAGAGCTCAGAGTGCAGCCCCCATATTCTCTTCTAAATAGATGCAAGGAAGATCAAGTCAGAAAGAACCTGCAAAGTGCTGCTCAGTACCCAAAACTCCTCAACACAGCTTTGAATCTCTCCTGCAGTCTCTCTCTCACATGAGGAATGCGTGGTGCAAAAATTTCGCCAACAAAAAAAGGCAGGAAGCAGTCGCCTTTAAATAGCGCTCCCCCAGTCCCTTCCCGACTGCGGCAGGCGGTAAGGCAGGGGGCGCCACTCAATATCCGGTCCGGGGCGCTACCGTTGCACTCTCGACTGACGTCACGATCTGCCGGCGCAGGAGATCATGGCAGTAGTGTTTAGCGCCGCCGCAAAATGTCTGGTTAATTTTGTGAGCGGCGCAAACATCACCGCACACGGGCGCTAGTTGCTTTGCGCCCCATTAGCGCCCTCTTAAGGTGCTAACGGGAGGTGCAAACCAACTGAATTTTCCCCCCAAAGTCTCCAAAGCCAATGGTGGTAGTTGTAATAACAGAAATAAAAGAAATCAAGATATTTCCATTTTGCCCAAATTGAAAGCATAGCTGCACCAAAAGAAGGTATGCAATAACAACACCTATGATAATGATGATTGGCACGTCAAATTTTTCTAGTTCTTGTCCCAAACGTGGAAAAATATGGTCAACTTCAACTGGCTTTACATCCAGCTGGGGACATGATCTACTTTGATCGCTCTTGCTAAGCTGGAAAGGTTTCTGATTAAAGTTTTCTGGAACAATTCATTTTTAGAATATTTCAGTTTTTCTCAGCAGTTCAGATTTCCTTTTAACAGAAGGCTGAGTTTTTATGCTTATTGGTGTTATGATGACATGTGAGCCACCTTTAAAGGAGACGGACCTTGTAGCTTTTGTTTCCGATTTTGTGAAGTACTGTTTGAATGAAGACCATCTTGTTGATGTTGTTGAGGGTGTTGGAGTAATATTCTTTCTTGTCCACTGTCTTACGTTATTGTAAACTTTGGAAAGCAAAGCTGCCAGCTTGTTTCCAACATCTGTGATGACTAATACCATAATGGGGATGCTGAATGTTGCATAGAACACGCAGACAATTTTCCTCCTACTGTTAAAGGAGAGATATGAACATAACCTAAATTTAAAAAGAAAGATGTTACTCAGCACAATAGTGAGAATAAAGTACACCACCTACCAGCAGTTTTTCAGACCACCACATCTGTACATTACTTGTAATATTTTTTTATTCCTGTGTCTTCTGGAATCTGTTGGTATGTGGGTGCCATCCTTCAAAATAGTATCATGGGATCTTTTACGTCCACCTGAGAGAGCAGACAGGGCCTTGGTTTTAATGTCTCATCTGTAAGACAGCACCTCCAACAGTGCAGCACTCCCTCAGTACTGCACTGGAGTGTCAGCCTAGATTTTTGTGCTCAAGTCTCTGGAGTAGGACTTGAACACTCAACCTTCTGACTCAGAGGTGGCAGTGCTACCAACTGAGCAACGGTTGACACTTGATGCTACACATAGCAGTTACAGCAATTCATCGCTCAAATATCTTCCTTTACCATTTATAACTGGAAGGATGGCTTGAACTCGAGCTCACGGTTTCTTAGTTTGAGGAACAGCTGGAGTCACTGCAGGGCTTTGGGAGGCTGAGAATTTCTTGGAGTGCACGTACTAGGAGGTGGTCACCCCACAGCTACAGAGAGTTCAGGAGGATAGTAAGTAGGTGGCCATCTGGCAGGGTAGGAAGAGGCAGGCAGTGCAGGGATCCTCCAGGAGTGTGGCACTCGCAAACTGGTTTTCAGCGCTGAATACTGTTGGATCCGTGGTTCAGTGGATATGCTGTTATTAAATAATCATACGGATGCTGTACATTAACAATAAACAGGTCTTTACTGGAGGAGGGTAGTCCCAAGACTGGGGGTACAGAGGCATGCGCAAAGCTTATATACAGGTGTGGTCACTGCCGGTACTACAGTATACAGGAGCTGTAAAAGTAGTTCTGACTTAAAGGCACATACACTACAATTCCTCCCCTTTTAGATTAGTAGTACCCCTAATATTCAAATAACAATGAACATTTCAACATGTACATTAAACAACAAAAGTCCATTTATAGATTCAGTCTTTGGGGCGGCTTCCTGACCCTTTCGGGATAGCGCCTTTCCAGAGGTTCTTGTTCTTGGTGCAGAGGCGATTCTGACCCCTTTTCGTCGGGTAGTTCATCGGGTTCCACTGCTACTGGGTCTGAGGTAGATGCTACCGGTATGTCGGGTTCATCCCCAGGTACTCGAGACATGGGGTTGACGCGTTCCTGTGACGCTAAGATCTGATCGACGTGGCGTCTCACAATGTTCTCCCCGACATCCACTGTGTACATTAATGGCCCCTACCTTGTACATATCGTTCCGGGTTGCCATTTCTCTGTTCGATAGTCACGGGCCAAGACTGGTTGCCCTACATTGAAGCTCCTTGTCGGCTTCTCATTGATGTGCTGGAATTGTTTATCCTCAACATTTCTTCGCACATTTGGTCTGAGCAAGTCCAGACGAGATCTCAACCTTCGGTTAAAGAACATCATGGCCGGGGTCTGGTTGGTAACTGCATGTGTCGCGTTTCGGTAGGCTAATAAGAAATTGTCCATCTTATGCTGTAGTGGAATTTCATCGTCGCACATGGCCTTTATCGCCTTCTTAAAGGTTTGTACGAACCTCTCAGCCAATCCATTTGTGGCTGGATGATACGGGGCGGATGTGTAATGCCTTACGCCATTCCTTCTCATAAATTTTTGGAACTCGTCGGACACAAACTGTGGTCCATTATCAGAGCAAATCTGCTCTGGCAAACTGTTTCTGGCAAATATGGTCTGTAGGACTGCAATCATTTTCTCTGTAGTGGTTGAAGACATTTTTATCACCTCAGGCCACTTTGAATGAGCATCCACTGCTATTAAGAACATTGAGTCCATGAATGGACCAGCGAAATCAATATGCACCCGTTGCCATGGAGAGGAGGCCACTCACATGGGTGTAGAGGGGCATGTGGTGGTGCATTTTGGACCTTCTGGCATCCTAAGCAGCTCTTAGTTAGGTCTTCGATTTGTTGATCGATTCCCGGCCACCACACATAAGCTCTAGCAAGGCTTTTCATTTTCACTCCCCCCAGATGACCTTCATGTAGCTCATTTAGCACTCTCTCCCTTAACTTGGGTGGAATCACCACTCTGGAGCCACACATCACTGTCCCCTGGCATACTGACAGCTGTTCTCTTCTGGATGAGAATGCTGGCAACAGTGAGTCGCCATGAGTTGGCCATCCACTCACCGTCAATTCATATACCCGAGACAGCGTCGGATCATTGCGGGTCTCCTTCTCTATATCCGTGTTCGTTACTGGCAATCGTTCAACTTTTGACGAATAAAATATCTCGATAGGGTCCACTGCTGGTGCTTCCTCCACAGTAGGCAGTGGCAGGCGCAATAGCCCATCAGCGTTCCCATGCTGTTTCGTGCCTTTATATTCTATTTCATATTGAGTCGCCCCTAGAAACAGGGACCATCTTTGTAACCGCTGTGCAGTCATCACTGGAACGCCCTTCTTAGGATTAAAGATGGAGACAAGTGGTTGGTGGTCAGTCAGCAAGGTGAACTTCTGCCCATGCAGATAGTGGTTGAATTTTTTTACTCCCCATACTAGGCTGAGGGCCTCCCTGTCAATCTGGGCGTAGTTGCGCTCGGCTGAGGTTACTGACTGAGACACAAAGGCTACTGGCCTCTCCAACCCGTCAGGGAATTTGTGCGACAGCACCGCTCCAATACCATAGGGTGATGCAGCACATGCCAAACGAATTGGTAGTGCTGGGTTGAAATGGGCCAACACCTCTTTTGATGTGATCAATTCTTTACACTTCTGGAAAGCTCGTCTACGTTCGTCATCCCACTTCCATGGTACCCCTGTTTGCAGTAGGGTGTTCAGTGGGTGTAATACCGTAGACAAATTTGGTAACAACTTGTGGTAGTAGTTTACCAGCCCGAGGAACGACCTCAGTTGTGACACATTTTCCGGTGCTGGAGCCTTGACTACTGCCTCAATCTTGTCAGGGAACTTATGTAACCCCTCTTCATCGATGACGTGGCCACAATACGAGATCTGTTTCTGGAAAAACTCGCACTTGTGGCGATTAGCTCGTAGCCCATTCTCCTTTAATCTGGTGAGCACCTTCTCTAAGTTGGCGAGGTGATCACCGTCATTTTCGCCCGTGACCAAGATGTCGTCCAAATAACACTGGGTCCCTGGAATCCCTTGCAGGACCTGATCCATCGCCCTTTGCCAGATAGCCGGAGCCGAGGCTACTCCAAACACCAGCCGGTTGTATTGATAGAGACCTTTATGAGTGTTGATCGTAAGGTATTGTTTCGAAGCTTCATCTACCTCCATTTGTAAGTACGCCTGGGCTAGATCAATTTTGGTGAAGCGTTTACCTCCAGATAGCGAGGCGAAAATATCCTCAATTCGTGGAAGCGGATATTGTACCGTGTGAAGGACTGGGTTCACTGTCACCTTAAAATCCCCACAGATGCGGACCTTCTTTGGTTCCCCAGGCGTATTACTCAACGACCTCTTCATTACAGGAACGATGGGTGTAGCCCACTCGCTCCAGTCCACTTTGGACAGTACTCCTGAACGTTCCAACCCTTCCAGCTCTGCTTCAACAGCTGGTCTGATCGCATAAGGCACTGGTCTGGCCTTAAGAAACTTTGGGCTTGCATTTTCCTCTATTTTAATCGTTGCTGTTATTCCTTTTAGTGTTCCTAGTCCCTCCTGGAACACTTCTTTTGCGTCAGTTAGCATTTTTGACAGTCGTCCAGGTGTGACGTCGTCATCCTTTTTGGCCTCAACCTTCAGTGCCTGTATGGAATGCCAATCTAATTGTATCTTCCGGATCCATTCACGTCCTAGCAGTGGTGGTCCTCCATCTGGCAATACATATATATCCATTTTAGGTATTTCCTGGCCTTTATATGTCACTTTCACCCTTATTTTTCCTTTGGGGTAGACTTTTTGCCCTGTATACGTCTTCAAGACAATCTCTGTAGCTTTCAAGGGTATGTGTGAAAATAACCGCTTGTAGTCTCTTTGATTTATGACTGTTAGCGCTGACCCTGTATCCAATTCCATTTTCACTTGGACTCCGTCTACCTTGAGTGTAACCCAGATAGTCTGGTGATCCTCCATTTCTGTTACCTTATGTAGTTTCAGACAGCCCAGCTGCTTGATTCCGGAGTCTGTGTCACTTTTCTGTTCGTCTGAACCACTGTCCATCACCTGGTGTACCTTTTTGTACTTCTCCTGTGGAGATTTCTTACTGTTGGTTTTCTTCCCAGACCTGCAGACTCTTGCTATGTGTCCTGCTTTCCCACACTGTCTGCACACTTGGTCCTTGAACCAACAATCTTTCTGGTCATGTGTTGTTCTGCCGCAGCGATAGCACTTCTCTGTTCCATAGGACATTTCATTGGTGCCATATTCTTGCGGTCTCCGTTGTATCTCTGCAGCGCCCCTTGCGGCTGCTTCGTGTGATACTGCCATACTGAAAGCTTTGTCCAGCGTAAGGTCCTTTTCTGATAGAAGCCGTTTCTGGGTTCCTTCACTTTGTAGCCCACACACAAACTTGTCCCTTAACGTATCTGCTAGTCCGCTCCAAACTGGCAGTGTTTCGATAGCTTGCGCAGTTCCGTTAGGTTTCGTCTTTGTGTTGGTTCCTTTTATGGAACTTAAATCGTTCTGCTATCAGGAGCGGTGTGGGGTTTAAGTGGTCCTGTAGGATTTCTACTATGCTTTCAAAATTCTTGTTTACCGGCTTCTCTGGGGTTATTAGATTTTGCAGTAACCCATAAGTTTTTGCACCCATGGAATTTAACAGAACCAGTGCTTTATTAGCATCTGGCACTTCATTCGCCCTGCAGTACACCTCAATACGTTCCACATATGTCGCCCAATCTTCGACTTAATTGTCGAACATAGAGATACTGCCACTCTTCGGCATCCTTGGGTGTGAGTTAACTGTCAAAAATGGCACCTCCCGCGCTTCCCATTCTTCTCCGTTTGCACAAAATGGCATCTCCCGCGCTTTCCTTCCTTCCCACGCTCACCCTTCTTCTCCGCTGAGGCTTCTAAAAATGGCGTCTCCCGCGCTCTTTCTTCTCCGCGGCTCAATGGCGTCTCCCGCGCTCCCCTTTCTTCGCCCCGCGGACCCTGTTCAGCCCATGAGCAATGGCTGTGCTCCGAGCGTTCTTCTTTTCATATTTTTCGACGCCGCTCAGTCTAGAACCCGGCTGTTTCTCTACCCTCTCTCTCTCCGGTTTGTTTTCTTTTTCTCGACGCCGCTTGGTGTTCAACCCCCGGCTGCGCCCTGCGCTCTTCACCCTCTGTCTTACCCCGTCGATGCTGCTCGGCTTTCTCTCCGCCGTCGGTCGGCTCCAGCCGCCGCTGCTCGGGAAGGGTCTGCGCTGGACCTGTCGTCGGTCTCTTGCTGCTCGTCGTGGCTGGGGAACCAAACCCGGCTCTCCACAGCCTCCCCTGCGAAGTTCAATCTCTGCCTGACTGCTGGGCAGTTGCTTGTGGTCGACGCCCGTGTTCCTGGCCTCGACTATATATATTTTTTTATGTTGCAGGTAGATTCGAATCGACACTCGTCGCCACTGTTGGATCCGTGGTTCAGTGGATGTGCTGTTATTAAATAATCACACGGATGCTGTACATTAACAATAAACAGGTCTTTACTGGAGGAGGGTAGTCCCAAGACTGGGGGTACAGAGGCATGCGCAAAGCTTATATACAGGTGTGGTCACTGCCGGTACTACAGTATACAGGAGCTGTAAAAGTAGTTCTGACTTAAAGGCACATACACTACAAATACCAGTGATGGTGACGACACCTTGGGGGAGTGGCGTCTAGAGCACATCCACAGCACTGGGGCAAATGACTGCACTGGGGGCACAGCAAAGTGTAGAAATGCAGTGGTCATGGGGATTCGATAGCCGGGGGATAGACAGGTGTTTCTGCAACCGCCAACATGAGTCCTGGATGATGTGTTGCCTCTCTGGTGCCAGGGTAAAGGACATTACTGAGAGGGTGCAGATCATTTTGAGGGGGGAAGGGGAACAACCAGAAGTCGTGGTCCATATGGGAACCAATAACATAGGAGGAAAAAGGGTTGAGGTCCTGCAGTCATTGTTTCAGGAGCTAGGGAGGAAGTTAAGAAGCAGGACCTCAAAAGGTAGTAATCTCTGGATTACTCCCAGTGCCACGCACTAGTGAGTGTAAGAATAGTACGATAAAACAGGTTAACGTGTGGCTGGAGAAATGGTGCAGGAGGGAGGGCTTCAAATTCCTAGGGCATTGGGACCAGTTCTGGGGCAGGAGGGACCTGTTCAAGGTGGACGGGTTGCACCTCAACGGAGCTGGGACCAATATCCTCATGGGAAGGTTAACTTGTACAGTGGGGAGGGTTTAAACTAATTTAGCAAGGGGATGGGCACCAGGATGAAACATTAGAGAGGAGAAAATAGGTGTACAGAGGACTGAGAGAGACAATAAGCACTAGAGTAAAGTATAGTTCAGAAATAGGAGGGATCAGACCATCTACAAGGCACAAGTGTGCTGGAATACTCTCCACTTGCCTGGATGAGTGCAGCTCCAACAACACTCAAGAAGCTCGACACCATCCAGCACCCAATACACCACCTTAAACATTCACTCCCTCCACCACCAGTGTACCGTGG
The DNA here is from genome assembly GCF_052327205.1 of Somniosus microcephalus. Classification (NCBI taxonomy): domain Eukaryota; kingdom Metazoa; phylum Chordata; class Chondrichthyes; order Squaliformes; family Somniosidae; genus Somniosus; species Somniosus microcephalus. The sequence goes on from NC_140998.1 coordinate 120,614,379, forward strand.
CTGCAGTGTGTACCATCTACAAGATGCACTGCAGCAACTCGCCAAGGCTTCTTCGACAGCATCTCTCAAACTCGCGACCGCTAGAAGGACAAGGGCAGCAGGCGCATGGGAACACCATCACCTCCAAGTTCCCCATCAAGTCACACACCATCCTGACTTGGAAATATATCACCATTTCTTCATCGTCGCTGGGTCAAAATCCTGGAATTCCCTCCCTAACAGCACTATGGGAGTACCTTCACCACGCAGGCTGCAGCAGTTCAATAGGCAGCTCATCACCACCTTCGCAAGGGCAATTAGGGATGGGCAATAAATCCTGGCCTTCCAGCAATGCCCACATCCCATGAATGAATAAAAAAAAGAGAGGGCATATGCGAAGCAGTCTAAGATGGGTTTGGAGTGCATGAATATAAATGCAAGGATATGGGATCCTTGGCTTTATTAACAGAGGGAATAGCGTACAGAAGCAAGGAAATTATGCTAAACCTTTATAAAACAATGGTTGGGCCTCAGCTAGGAAATATGTCAAGGCCTTAGAGAGGGTGCAGAAGAGATTTACTAGAATGGTATCAGGGATGCGGGATTTCAGTTATGTGGAGAGACTGGAGAAGCTGGGGTTGTTCTCCTTATAGCAGAGAAGGTTAAGAGGAGATTTGATAGAGGTGTTCAAAATCATGAATGGTTTTGATAGAGTAAATAAGGTGAAACTGTTACCAGTGGCAGAAGGGTCAGTAACCAGAGGATGCAGATTTAAGGTGATTGGCAAAAGAACTAGAGGTGACATGAGGAAACATTTTTTACACAGTGAGTTGTTGTGATCTGGAATTCACTGCCTGAAAGGGTGGTGGAAGCAGATTCAATAGTAACATTCAAAAAAGAATTGGATAAATACCTGAAGGGAAAAAATTTACAGGGCTATGGGGAAATAGCAGGAGCGTGGGATTAATTGGATAGCTCTGCCAAAGAGCCAGCACAGGCACGATGAGTCTAATAGCCTCCTTCTGTGAAGTGAGCTCCAATTTAAACAGAGAAATAACCATCGCAAGCACACCACTTAGTGGACATATCTGAACAGTGCAGATAAGCATTGCTACAGTAATGATTGTTTATCCAAAATTAGTCAGAACATTTTTGTCTGTAAGATGTTTAAGTCTGAAGACTATACACATTCTGAGATGTTAATCACTGTCAAATGCAGAAGGTGAGCTCAAATTGGACTGCAGCGGTTCAAGAAGGCGGCTCACCACCATCTTCTCAAAGGCAATTAGGGATGGGCACGAAATGCAGGCCTAGCCAGCCAGCGACGCCCACATCCCATCAATGAATAAAAAAAAAATTAAAACATTCATTCTTAAGTGGCTCTAAACAAGCCACTAATTATTTGAATTGGGAACCCACCGCTGCATATCGCGCCTTTCAGCGCTGACAGACCCGACATTGGGGAATGGCACGTGGCATCGGGATCCCAACCCGCTGGAGAAAAAAAACCACTTCCCCACCCGACCAGCCACCAATAGCACTCAGCTGATTCCCTGGAAAGCCCAGCCCTAAATGTCATTTTATATGAATAGGAATGAAGGTAAGCGTTGGTTAATAGACAATTTTGCAACTCGACAATTCAGAACTTAGTCATCCTAAGAATTTACACAGAGTCACAGCCGATTGGTGAGAGTTTAATCTGGAAGAATCAGAACAAATATTAATTTCAAAATTTAATTTTGGGATAATTCTTAATGATCTTGTAAAAACAGAAACAGCTCTAAATACACAGCAGATCCCACATCATCTGGAGAAAAGACAGGTCAATGCCACGTGAAGTACATATCCAAACCTGTATTTTTCTTTCAGATTTCAAATTATTTGCAGTTTTTCTTTTGACTTCTTTCATAAAAGTTTCTATTTCCTTCAAGAATTTACCCTTTCATTTCTGTCAATTGAGTCCTGAAGCATCAAAAGAACAGTAATTCTATGCGATGATAATTTTATCAGCACCATTGGTCTGGATATTGCGGTGGTAATGACAGTGAAACTGACAGTGTTCGCCGTCATTACCCCTCTGAAACTGACAGCATCTTCAGGATTTAGCGCATGCGCAGATAAACACGGAAATCTAGGCGTTGCTGTCAGTCATTCCCTGCTCCACCACAAGTTGTGCTGTGGAACTCCGGCAATCAATTCAAATCACAGCTCCAGCTGAAAACTTACCCTATTACGCTGGAATATCGCTGTTAAACCGCCATCCCGCCACCCAAAAAAATTAAGCCTTGTTGAAAGAGGTGTAACTGGGTTTTTAATGGCGTATTGACTGCTGAACAACTGTTCTGGCCCTGAAAAACTAATTTTATATTTGTGGAATACCAATTTTTTTCAATTCAATTCAATTCAATTCAATTTTTATTTGTCATATATGCAGCAGACGTGTGTACTGCACAATGAAATGTTGATTTTTACGAGTCCTCCCATTTTTTTCCATGAATATGATTAAGAATTACATGTTTTTAAAAATAATAATTTTTTTAAAGTTTGTTTATGATATTTCAGCTTCTACCTTAATCCTATGTGTGTGTCCCAATCTTTATTTTGCTTTCTGTAAAATTTATAAATAAGTAAATTAGAATCTGTGCATTTTACTCCTGGTTTGCTGTCCGTGAGAATTCTTCAATGTGATTGGCTACTCAGCCTGCTTGATGACATCACTGTTGCTGGACGCTGGAGATTCACTTGATTTGGCTCCAGATTCAAACAAAAGTCAGGAGAGCTGAAATTCATGCCACAGAGATCACTAGATCTTTGTGGGTAGCTTTCTTTGAGGTCAGCAGCGAGTGCCGTCACTTCACTGTTGACTGCAAATTCCAGGCCTTTATTTGTATGAACCCAACATCCTGATTTTGACTTCGCCAGTTAGAAGTGGAACAAAATCAAACTGATACTTTGGGACTGCTAAATAAGAGATTACATAGTATCAATGTGCATACTTAGTTAATGACTTGGTGGTGCATTATGGTGGTATATGAACATCCTGTACCACTTGTACTTCCAACTCCCCCCATAGGGAGTTTTCAATTTCAGCTAAACTGTAGAAGAGAGGCAGTGTGTAAAGGCCAAGCCATATCATCCTTCTGCCCTTCAAGTGACTTATTACAGAGCAGTGTTAGCAGAGGAGAGATCTGAGAGCCAGTTGGCTGTCCACCATCTCAGCTATTTTAATGGAAACTGAGACCTAAAATACCGGGAGATATAATAACATGGTGAGGGAACAGCTGCAACTACATTTAATATTTATTGTCCACAGAAGACATGTGCACTGTTATCATTAGCATGAAAAGGACATTACACAGATAAATCTGTTGCTTCTACCTCTATTTAGGGCACCTGATGCTCAATTAACCTTTTGTGCACTAGGATCCCATAATCAAAAATATCATCAATACCTGTGCAGAGTGTCAGAGATCTTATTGTGCTTTATGCGCTGTGCTGACGTGTAGAAGGAGTTCCTAAGTTAAACTTCAATAGTATGATTGACAGTTTTGAATTATTCTGCTGTATTCACTCCTATCCAGCAGACTTATGCAGAATAGTTTCAGATACAAGTACAAACTTTTTGTTGTCACAAGCAATGAAGGTTCAAAGACTTAGGGAAAAATTGGGTTGCTTTGCGCCTCTCGTTAGTGCCGGGGGGATGCTAATGGGGCACAAACCCTTGGCGCCACTAACGCCTCCTGCAAAATTCAGCAGGAGGTTAGCAGTGGCGGTAGCCTGTAGCCGGTAGCGCTGCGCCTCCAGCGGTGATGTCATCATTGTGCACAGCGCCCCGCTCGCGCCCCGGCCGCAAACTTCGGTTGCGCCCCCAACCTACCGCTGGACAATATGTCCGATAGGGTCAGGGTGGTGTTTTTGCAGCCGCGGCGGCACAAATTAAAGGGTAGGTGCCAGGCGGCCATTTTCTTTGGGCCGCCTGCCAGCACCTGCCCCCTTCCACTTCTTCATGCGGGGGGTCGGCCGCGATCGGTCAGCCCGGCACTCCTCTTGAGTGCCGGGCTGTTTTCCTGGCATCCCGCTCCCTGGTGGTCCAGCAGGGCCCCGGTGCGCACTGTGCTAGGCCCATCCCCTTTAATCAGGGGAGGGAGGTGATGCGCCTCAATAACTTCAAGGCTCAAAGTTAACTGGATAAAACTAGGCTTTTATTAGCAAAGAAAGATGCCTGTGTCTTCACCTAGCATTCTGCTGTTCTGCTGCAAGACAAGCCTGGGCTTGTCTTAAGTAGGGCCAGGTATGGGCGGAGCCAACACACCCAATGGGGAGAAAGGGGGCGGTGCACTATATACAATACAAGGTAAAGACACAGGAGCAGGCAATACAATATATGTAGTTAAATACAGAGTCTGATGAATGACATATTTCATCACATTCACCCCTTCTACAGATTTAGTCTGTCCGGGGGTGTGATAGTCCTCTGTGACCGACGTAACGGTTGCGGTGCCGCGGGTGCCGGCTGGGTGTCTGAAATAAAGAATAGATTTGCCTTTCTAATCTAGGCTTTATTAACTTTAAAATCCTGTAGTACATCTTTCCACACCCAGTCCCAACCAAAGCTGGAAAGAACTGAATTTAAGATGGCCACCACAAATCCAAAGAAGTCCAAAGATGTGCGGGTTAGGTTGATTGGCTATGATAAATTGACCCTTAGTGTTAGGGGGATTAAATACGTGGGGTTACAGGGATAGGGTGGGATATGTGTTGGTGTAGGGGTTACGGGGATCGGGTGGGATATGTGTCGGTGCAGGCTCGATGGGCCGAAATGGCCTCTATCTGCACTGTGGGGTTTCTGTGATTCTGTGAAATCACATGACATCAACTACCAATGAGATTACAGCATATATCCCAAGGCAGGAAACAAACAACCAATCACAATACTTCTTACTAAACATAAAGAATAATCACCACATTCACCCCTCCTTTTAAAATATACTCCAACCTAAATAACCTTTACAATTTATAATTAATTATTTACAACTAAAACTATGCACAGACAAGAATAAAACTATTCAACATGACACAATACTAAGTGAACAACAACAAATAGTAACATTGCACATAAGTATTAAGTATCTCTCAACTAAAACAATATAATATAATATTTCAACAATTTAAAAACATTACTATCAATTTAAAAGTCCATTTTCAATCGGTCGACCAGATATCTTGTTCATGTCGACCTTCTTAACCTTGGTGAAATTCCTTGCCCTCCCACACCAGGAGACACAGAAGTATCTTCTGCAGGAAGGCTATCCATATCTCGATTTTCAACGGTTTCCGGATTAGAAATCCCATCAGAAGGTAAACTGGGACGGTCATAAACATCCATCGAGGGCTGACTAATAGAAGTATAATTATCTGCAATTGGATTGGAAATATTCGTAGTATCTGTAACAGCATCCACATTATCTGAATCATGACTATTGTTAATATCCTCAGAAGAGGGCTGGCCACCACAAGGAGCCAAGTCTTTAATTGAAACGGTACTTTCTTTCCCATCTTGGAATCGAATATGAGCATATTGGGAATTTGCCTCCAACAGCTCCACCTCCTCCACTAAAGGATCATATTTTGACAATCTAACATGGCGTCGAAGCAGCACAGGTCCCTGCATAGTAAGCCATGAAGGTACCGAATATCCCATAGTAGATCTCCGCGGATAGTTAAAGAGCCTTTCATGGGGGGTCACATTAGTAGCCGTTGAAAGCAATGATCTAATGGAATGCAGGGCATCAGGCAGTACCATTTCCCACTGTGTATTCTTAAGGTTCCGGGATGTCAAAGCCAACATAACTGCCTTCCAGATCACCCCATTGTATCGTTCGCACTGTCCATTACCCTGGGGATTATACGGGGTAGTTCTACTAGTAGAAATTCCCCGACTCTGAAGGTATTCCTTCAACTGGGAAGACATAAAAGAACTTCCGTGATCCGAATGGATATACGCAGGCATCCCAAAGATGACAAAAAGTTGAGTCAGACATTTGATAACTGTAGCAGCTGATACATCTGCGCAAGGAAAAGCAAAAGGGAACCTTGAAAACTCATCCACAACAGTAAATATATATCGGTTTTGAGTAGTTGAAGGAAGAGGCCCCTTAAAATCGACGCTCAAACGTTCAAAAGGAGAAGTAGCCTTTATAAGATGAGCTCGTTGAGGCTTAAAGAAATTCGGTTTACACCGAGCACAGATAGAACATGATGAAGTCATCCGCTTGACGTCTTCAACTGAAAAGGGCAAATTCTTACTGCGTACGAAGTGTATCATCCTCGTAACCCCAGGATGGCATAAGGCATTGTGAAGATTAATAAGCGTATCTCCGTGAATCACAGAACAATAAGCCCTCGACAGCGCATCAGCAGCAACATTATCCTTCCCCGGACGATAAACTATATCAAAATGGTAACATGCCAACTCAATCCTCCACCTCATTATTTTATCATTCTTAATCTTTCCAAAATGTTTGACATCAAACATAAAGGACACAGACTTTTGATCAGTTACCAACGTAAAATGTCGCCCCGATAAATAATGTCTCCATTTACGCAGTGCTTCTACTATTGCATACGCCTCTTTCTCTATTGAAGAATTCCTTTTTTCACTATTGTTCAAGGTACGTGAGAAAAAGGCCACAGGTCTTCCATTTTGGTTCAGAGTAGCCCCAATTGCAAAATCATAAGCGTCCGTCTCAATCACAAAAGGAACCTGCTCATCAATAGAATGCACAACTGCTCCAAGGATATCCTTTTTAAAATTATCAAAACGCGTCCTGGCCTCCCATGATAGAGGATATGTCGTAACCCGAATAAGAGGCCGGATCTTCTGTGAAAAATTTGCAATCCAATTAGAATAATAAGTAAACAGTCCAACAACTCGTTGCAAAGCCTTAGAATTAGTAGGACAAGGTAAATCAATCAATGGTCGCAGACGTTCTGGATCTGGTTTAATCTTGTTTCCCGAGATAATATACCCCAATAGATTTACCTCAGTGGTCGAAAAGATACACTTCTCTTTATTAAAAGTTAACCCAACTTTTTCCACAGCTTGAAGGAATCTTTTTAAATTAGAATCATGCTCCACCCTTGATTTGCCACACACTGTGATGTCATCTAAGTATGAAAAGGTGTCAGAGAGAGAGTTATCATTTATAAAAGCACCCATTGCCCGTTGAAAACAAGCAACACCATTAATAACACCAAATGGTATTCGGCAAAACTGATACAGCTTTCCACCAGCCTCAAAGGCCGTATATGGTTGATCCTTCTTAACAATAGGAATCTGATGATAAGCACTCTTTAAGTCAATAGTGCTAAAAACCTTATACTGAGATACTTTGTTGATAAGCTCATCAATCTTAGGCAAGGGGTACGCATCTAATTGAGTATACCTATTAATAGTTTGGGAATAGTCTATCACCATTCGTTTCTTATGTCTCTCGTTAGTCGTGACAACTACCTGTGCTCGCCAAGGCGAACAACTAGGTTCAATGATTCCTTCCAATAAGAGACGTTGAACTTCAGAATTAATAAATTCTCTATCCTGACTGCTATACCTTCTTGACTTGGTAGCAATTGGCTTACAATCCAGCATCAAATTGGAAAAAAGTGATAATGGAGAAATGGATAAAGAGGTTAATCCACAAATAGATAAAGGTGGCTTAGTCCCTCCAAATGAAAAACTGAGAGACTCGTGTAACTGAAGCACATCATGACCAATCAAAATATCCGCACAGAGATTAGGCAAAACAGATAGGCGTATATCAGTATACGTATTACCTAGAAGAATCAATTTCACAAGGCAACAACCAGCTACTTGTGAAGTGAGAGTCGTCTGAGCCATACACACCTGATACGTAACAGGCGAAATTTTCAAATGCTTCTCCTTCGCAAACTGAAGACATATAAAACTCTCGGTACTGCCCGTATCTATAAGGGCCTTCACTTCCAACCCATTAACTTGGGCCGTAACTATAGCTTTGTTTAGGCCATGAGCAAATGCAGCAGAAATTGATGCAATAAACGCCCTATCTAAAGGCTGAATAGTCACAGAGGAGGTAATTGAACCTGATGATTTATACACACGTGCGTAATGACCTCTCTTGCCGCATTTACTACACACAGCCTCCCGAGCAGGACACTTCAGACGAGGGTGCCGGACGTTCCCACAAAAATAACACTTCTGAATCCTAGAGGCAACAGCCGCCGAAGTAGAAACTGTTTCAGAATCTAGTAAACCACTCCTATTAAGTCCACATAATTCCTTTTCATCCGGAACTGCCGAAACCATAGTCGCAGGCCGATTAAAAAGAGCATAAGAATCCGAACTTCTGTGAGCCACATCCAATGTAGAAGCTTGCTCAAAAGCACTCTTAAGATCCAAAGTCTTATTTTCTAACAACCGCTGATGAATTGATCTAGACAGTAATCCATTAATAAAAGCATCCCGTACCAATTCTTCCTTATATTCTTCAGCCGTCACGGCCTTATAATTACAGTTAACACTAAGGCACCGAAGTGCTTGTAAATAAGTATCCAAAGATTCTCCCACCTGCTGCCTACGGGCAGATAGAAGGTGACGTGCAAATACCTCATTCTTTGGTTTAACAAAAATCTTTTCCAATGTAGAAATAGCCACTTCGTAAGTTTTACAGTCCAAAATATACTTATACACATCCGGAGCAATGTAGTTGATCAGCATATTCAGCTTATTTAGAGACTCTTGATCCAACACGCCCAAAATGTTTTTAAATGTACAATACCAGTGTTTCCATTTATCATCCACTCCAGCAGAATTAGGGTCAGCATTGAATCGTTCTGGTTGAAGATATCGCTCCATTCTGACATAAAGTTAATAAATTGAAATAAAGAATAGATTTGCCTTTCTAATCTAGGCTTTATTAACTTTAAAATCCTGTAGCACATCTTTCCACACCCAGTCCCAACCAAAGCTGGAAAGAACTGAATTTAAGATGGCCACCACAAATCACATGACATCAACTACCAATGAGATTACAGCATATATCCCAAGGCAGGAAACAAACAACCAATCACAATACTTCTTACTAAACATAAAGAATAATCACCACAGTGTCCCAGGTGACCTCCTGGGTCTCTGCCGGGGGCACCACCGGGGTTGTTGAAGGAGTAGGTGGTGGGGGTACCGTTGGCTGGTGTTCTTCCGGGGGTGATGAAAGAATAGTGGGTGGAGTAGGTGGGTAATAGTTGTTGTGGTTGTTGTCGTTGTTGCTGTTGTTGTTGTAGTCGTTGTCGTTGTTGCTGTTGTTACCGGCTGGGGCGAGGTCTTTTATGGACACAGTGTCCTCCCGTCCGTTGGCGTGCCGGACATACGCATATTGTGGGTTGGCGTGGAGCAGGTGCACTGGCTCCATGAGAGGGTCCGTCTTGTGGCCCCTCACATGCTTCCGCAAAAGTACCGGACCTGGGGTGGAGAGCCATGACGGTATGGATACGCCTGAGGTGGATTTCCGGGGAAACACAAACATTAGCTCATGAGGCGTGGCATTAGTGGCGGTACACAATAGTGACCGTATTGAGTGGAGCACATCTGGGAGGACTTCCTGCCAGCGGGAGACAGGGAGGCCCTTGGTCCTTAGAGTTAGAGTGACTGCCCTCCATACTGTCCCGTTCTCTCGCTCCACCTGACTGTTACCCCGGTGGTTGTAGCTGGTGGTACGGCTCGTGGCAATCCCCTTGGACAGCATGTACTGGCGTAGCTCTTCACTCATGAAGGACGCCCCCTATCCGTGTGGATATAGCTTGGCATACCAAACAGGCAGAACAGGCTGTTGAGGCATTTAATGACCGTGGCGCTGGTCATGTCTGGGCAGGGGAAGGCGAATGGGAAACGGGAGTATTCGTCCACAATGTTCAGGAAGTAAACATTGCGGTCGACGGACGGGAGGGGGCCTTTGAAATCTAAGCTAAGCCGCTCAGAGGGCCGTGTAGCTTTGGTTAGGTGGGCTCTATCAGGGCGGTAGAACCGAGGCTTGCACTCAGCGCAAGTGCGGCAGTTCCTGGTCAGAGACCGAACTTCCTCAATCGAGTAGGGTAAGTTGCGGGACTTTATGAAGTGGAACAGCCGTGTGACCCCTGGGTGGCAGAGGTCGTTGTGGAGGGTCTGTAGCCGATCCCCGGTGGGGTTGGCACACATCCCTCGTGAGAGGGCGTCGGGGGATTCGTTAAGGGCCCTCAGCCGGTATATGATGTCGTACTCGAAGGTGGAGAGCTCGATCCGCCACCTAAGAATCTTATCATTTTTAATCTTCCCCCTCTGTTTATTATTGAACATAAACGCTACCGACCGCTGGTCGGTAAGTAGGGTGAAGCGTTTGCCGGCTAGGTAGTGCCGCCAGTGGCGCACTGCCTCCACGATGGCTTGGGCCTCCTTTTCCACGGAGGAGTGTCTGATCTCGGGCCCCTGGAGGGTCCTCGAGAAGAAAGCTACGGGCCGCCCCGCCCGGTTGAGGGTGGCCGCCAAGGCAAAGTCAGACGCATCACTTTCCACTTGAAAGGGAGTGTTCTCGTCCACTGCCTGTAGCGTGGCCCGCTCAATATCCTGCTTAATGCTTTTGAAGGCAGCATGGGCCTCAGCAGAGAGCGGGAAAGAGGATGCTTTCAAGAGGGGGCGGGCTTTATCGGAGTAGTTAGGGACCCATTGGGCATAATACGAGAATAACCCCAGGCACCTTTTCAGGGCTTTGGGAGTGTTGGGCAGGGGCAGCTCCCGTAGGGGGCGCAATCAGTCAGGGTCTGGTCCGATTTCCCCATTCTCCACCACGCTGCCTAGTATGCAGAGGCGCGTGGTGTTGAAAACGCACTTGTCCTCGTTGTAAGTGAGGTTGAGTTTTTGTGCGGTTTTCAGAAACCTCGCGAGGTTTGAGTCGTGGTCCTGTTGGTTGTGGCCGCAGATGGTGACGTTGTCGAGATAGGGGAAGGTTGCCTGCAAGTGGTGGTCATCGACCATGCGGTCCATCTCCCTCTGAAAGACCGAGACCCCATTCGTCACCCCGAAGGGGACTCTGAGGAACTGGTAGAGGCGTCCGTTTGCCTCAAAGGCGGTGTACGAACGGTCCTCTGGTCTGATAGGGAGCTGGTGGTACGCTGACTTGAGGTCGATAGTGCAGAACACCCGGTATTGGGCAATTTGGTTCACCATCTCGGATATGCGGGGTAGCGGGTAGGCGTCTAGTTGGGTATAGATGTTGACTGTTTGACTATAGTCAATCACCATCCGCTTCTTCTCGCTACCCCTCACCACCACCACTTGGGCGCGCCACGGGCTGTTGCTGTGTTCAATAATGCACTCCCTCAGGAGCCTGTCTACCTTGGTCGCGATAAACCGCCTGTCCTCCCAGCTGTACCTCCTGCTTTTGGTCGCTATTGGCCGGCAGTTAGGGGTAAGGTTCGCGAATAGCGAAGGCGGCTTTACCTTCAGGGTAGCCAGACCGCACACTATGAGGGGCGGCTGGGTCCCACCGAAATTGAGCATGATGCTTTGGTGGTGGCACTGAAAATCCAGGCCCAAGATCACGTTCACACATAAATCCTTCATAATTAACAGTTTAAAATGATTATATACCGTGCCTTTAACGGACAATCGTACCGCGCAGTAACCCGCAATAGTCGATATCTGGGTTTTGTCGGCCATAGAGATCATGCCCTGAGTAGGGACTATAGTTAGAGAGAGTCGTTGTACCAGACCAGGGTGAATGAAGCTCTCCGTGCTCCCGCTGTCAATTAAACATTTAACCTTGCACCCGTTTACCTCGATGTCCACTATCGATTTGGATAGTGGGTGCGGTCTGGACTGGTCCACTGTGATCGACGCCACTGTAGGGCCCTGATCGCGACAAGATGGTGGGCCACACGAGGCCGGGTAAGATGGCGTCCACGATGTCTGCTCACGAGATGGCGGACCCCACGAGGTCGGACAAGATGACGTCCAAGATGGCCGCTCCCACGGCGCGCACGCGGCGGTGGCGGGTTTGCCTGCGGGGTTCCCTCTGCACACCTTCCCAAAGTGCCCCTTCTTACCGCACTTACAGCAGGTGGTGCCTTTCGCCGGGCACAGGCTCCTGGTGTGCTTCGGCTGCCCGCAGAAGTAGCATTTGGGGCCCCGATGCGTCGCGGCGGTCGTAGGGCTTCTGAGGGGAGAGCAGGGCCCCGACGGTGTTGGGCTACCGGGCGGGGAAGATGTCTTCCAACATGGCGGTGCCCTTGGTGCGTACGAGGCGGCGTGGGCCACGCGGCCTGAAGAGTAGGAGTCAGAGTTCTTCTGAGCCACATCCAGCGATCGCGCTGTGTCCACAGACTGTGTCAGATCTAGGCCGGTTTTCTCTAGCAGTCTCTGCCGGATGTAATTAGAGCTAAGGCCTGCGATAAAGGCATCCCGAATAAGCTCGTCTGTGTATACCGTGGCTTTCACGTCTTTGCATTTGCAGTCTTTGCCAAGCACTTTTAGGGTGACTAGAAAGTCCTCTAGCGACTCTCCGGGTCGCTGTATGCAGGTAGCAAGCAGATGCCTGGCGTACACCTCATTGGTAGGCCGCTGATAGTGGGCCTTTAGAATGTTGCAGGCATCCAGGTAGGTGGCGGCGTCTTGGATGAGTGGAAAAACCCGGTGGCTTACCCGATTCTGCAGGATCCCGAGTTTCACATCTCCGGTGGCTCTAGAGGCTGTGACGGCTTCGGAGTTGGCCATAAAAAATTCCAAGCACTGGAACCAGTGTCCAAACCGTGCCGATGCATCCGAAGCATGCGGGTCCAAATCCAAGCGTTCCGGTTTCAAAAGTTGATCCATCGTTGAAAGTTTGCTAATAAAACTGATGCGCCTCAATAACTTCAAGGCTCAAAGTTAACTGGATAAAACTAGGCTTTTATTAGCAAAGAAAGATGCCTGTGTCTTCACCTAGCATTCTGCTGTTCTGCTGCAAGACAAGCCTGGGCTTGTCTTAAGTAGGGCCAGGTATGGGCGGAGCCGACACACCCAATGGGGAGAAAGGGGGCGGTGCACTATATACAATACAAGGTAAAGACACAGGAGCAGGCAATACAATATATGTAGTTAAATACAGAGTCTGATGAATGACATATTTCATCACAGGAGGCCTGTATTACTGCGGCGCTATGTGCTGACGCTCATGGCGCTGCTGCACATAGCGCCGCAATATTCAATGGTAGCGCCCCAGGAAGGAGGGGGAGCACTTCCAGTAGTTCCAGAAGTTAGTGCCCCAAAGGGGGCGCGACCGAATTTCTCCCCCATACTTTATATTAATACGACTACATCACCTGCTATCATTTATCTCGAATGCTAGAGACCCACGCTACTGTTGAAATATTGTTGCTGGTAATCCAGCTGAATATAAGAGAGCACTGCAGCACTGAAATAATCACTGACACAAGCAGCTTGCTGCACTTAGTTTCTTTGTCTGGGCTTTACACCAGACACCTCCAAAAGATCTCTGTGAATGATGGAGCATTAATCTATTGCTCTAATAATGCAGAGTGAATGCGAAGTTTTGGTTATACATTAATTTGGTACAATATGCTGGTAGAAGCATATCTATTTATTATTTTGATTCACTCTTTTTAATTGCCCTGGTTATGCCTCCCACATTTGGGTTATCATAACAGGAAGGATTGAACAGTCCTTGGTATTACTTTGGTTTAGCACCTTACCTCTTTATAATACTGAATCTGTGAATCCAGCCAAGGTCAACAATTTGCCATTTAGGAAAAGTGTGGGTGTAATTGTGAGCAAAAAGTGGGATTTGGACAGGAGCACTGCATTAATATAGTTTGACATTGGCACCCTTAGATACTCGTTGAACATTCTTCTGGGTGGCAAGTGAAATGTTCTCTTTTTCTAATCATTCCCATCAAGCAACCTCCATTAAATGTATGGTAATACTTCTCATTGATACCAATATGTTCTGTAAATAACAAGATATTAACATAATTTATTTCTGTAGTTTGAATTCGTTGATGAGAGTGTACAACAAGTTCCCTCAATTGATAAACAAGGATGTCTCCTGTAACACTAGAGTTTCTCCCCAACTGAGATCAGTTGACTCAATACAAAAGTGGAATCTTTTCATCTATATGGCCCAGTATTACACTGAGTGATGCTGTTACCCACTAAGCCATCAGAGGAACTTAACATATAAATCAACATGTTTGTATCAGAACAAAAACAATTATGTGTTATAATAAGAATTGGTAATTTCTGACAGGTGCCAAGCATAGGTTTGAAATAAACTAATGGGCCCTGAAAATGGAGCCTTTAGCGTTGGCTGTTAAGGCTGGCTTGGAAGAAAAAATGGCGGCCGCCTTGCTTCTGCTCACATCCGGCCATCGCTGCATCCGGGAGGTCTCAAAGGCTCTGTACTCCAGGAGAAAGACTTCATTGTCTTCTCTCTGAACAGAGAGAAGCAGGAGGAGCGCGCATGTGGCTTTGCCAGGATATCGGGCTTCCCCATGGTGCAGGATGCTATCGACTGCACACACGTGGCTTTGAGGGCACCGCATATCAATCCAGAGATGTTCTGCAACTGCAAAGGCTACCACTTTGCAGTTGTTGTGCGACCATACTCAGCGCATCATGATGGTGAATGCCCGGTAACCTGGCACCAGTCATGATGCCTTCATCTCGCGCCAGTCCGCTGTGCCAGCAATCTTTCAGCCACCACGTCAAACCTGAGGGTGGTTGCTTGGAGACGAGGGATATCCGCTCTACAGCTGGCTGATGGCTACCCTCCGCAATCCCACCACTTGTGGCCAGCACTCATAAAATGACAGCTATGCTGCCACGAGGAATGTCCTCGAGCAGGCCATTGGGATTCTAAAGCAATGGTTCTGCTGACTTGACCGCTCGGGAGGAGCCCTCCAGTACACACCGGAGTGGGTGTCCCATTTTGTGGTGGTCTGCTGCATGCACGCTTCTGCAGGCTCCACAACTTGGCCATCATGAAGATGCAGCCCTTGCAACCACGGGTTCTGAGACCACCTCAGGAGGAGGAGGAAAAGGAAGAGAAAGAGGAGGAGGAAGGGAGGAGACAGGCAGCAGATCCCCGTTCTGGATGGGCTGTCCGTGAGCACCTCATAAAACTCCGGTTCCAGTGAATGAAACCCCAGATCCTTGTTGCTCACCAATTCCCCATCTTACCATCCCTCTGTCACGGAACATCACAGCGTTCTCCTGGACACAAAGCAGAAATGAGACCCACCACAAAACACACATTCCAAACATAATTTATAAATTTATCAAATAAAAATCAAAAGAACAAAGACAACTAATCATGCTTGTGCATTCCCTTAGTGTCTGTCTTTCGTGTATTGTTTCCTACTCTAGTGCTCCTACAAAGTGCTCCCCCAGTGCTTGCAGCATGGCTGATGGAAGGCTGCTGAATTTCAGTAGGGGGAGACTGCAGATGGCATTGCAGGATGACCTCGAGCAGCTCTGGGCTAGAAGGCCCAGCTGTAGACTGCACCACCTCTGCATAGGCAGCAGTAGTCTGGGCTGGCTGGATGACAGGCAGCAGCAAGGGCAGTAGTCGGATTAGGAATGCTGCCATCCTGAGAGAGGACAGCAGGTTCTCCACTGAACCACTGCCACTCCCCCGGGGTGGCGTCTCAGCATTCTTAGCCATCTGGTGGGGGACAGATTGCTGGGGTGCTGTGCAACCCTGCAAGCCCCTTTCCACACTCGTAAACCCAGCCACGATGGCAGCAGTCTGAGCTTCCACTGCAGCACTGAGATGTTGGGTCGCTTCCACCTGTGCTGCAATGGAAGCTGCGACATCACCCATCACACGCAGCATCATGGCTGGGTGCATAAGGTCTTGCATGGAGTTGCCCATCACTTCCATCCTGGAAATCATGGGCTGCAAGCTCTGCTCAAAGCCCCATGCAGTGTTGGAGTCGGACTCCTCCAGGCTCCTTGACACTGACAAGAGGCTCTCTGGCAGGTTTGCCAATGCACCAAGCATTTCTGTGTGCATGCCCATCACCCTTCTTCCAAAGGTCGCCCCATCGGGGTCATCATTTGAGTCTTGTGCAGCAGAACTCATGCACGAACTCACCCTCCGGGGAGCTAGCTCCCTTTCCCCCTGGCCTGGCTGCAGCCCACTTGTGCCCAGTGACTCACCACGTGTAGATCCTGCCTCTATACTACCCTCTAAAGTAAGCACAGTGCCATTTTCTGAGCTGCGAGTGTAAGATGCAGTGCCAGAGTGCCTTCTCCTCTATCACTGTCCTCCTCCATCACTTCAGGGACAGGCTGGGCTGCTGGCAGTTCTTGGGTATCTGAAAGGAGAAATGCACAAGGGTCGGGTTCTGGGGAGGGGAGGGGGGGGAAACAAGATATCCAGACAGTTTGTACCTTCAGCAGCTTGTAAGTGAGAAGAGATTGTGGGAAGAGGGGGAAGTGGGATGTGAGAAGAAGGATTAGGTATGAGCATATCGTCATCATTAGCAATGCTTTACACTTCCCCGCTCGCCATGGACTCTGTGACGGCCCCTCCAATTATTTTGAGAACTGCTTCCTCCAGCTCTGCGAGGTTCTCAATTCTTGCTTGCCCTCCACCCGTCTGCTGGTGCTCCCGGCAGTTGTGTGCCACCTTTGCCTGCAAGAGAAAGGGAAGTGTGTCAGTGAGTGTGGTGCAATGTGATTGGGTGATGTGCCTGCTATGATTGAATAGCTGGCAGTGTGTGCAAGGTGTGAGATGTGGGTTTGAGTCTTGCAGCAGTGGTAAGTGTGTGAGAGTGAAGTGAAGCCATTAATTGTGAGGTATGAGTGGTGATTGCTAGAGATTGTTTAGTAGGTGAGTGATGGGGGTGTGGTGCATTGAGCAGTGTGTGAGGCTTGTGGTGCAGATGGTGGGATGTGGAATTTGATGATGCAATCATTCACCTTGACCACTCGTGTGCGGTCATTAAACTTTTTGCGGTACTGGATCCAGGTCCTGGAACAACACTCGTTGCAGTGACGGCTTGAGCGATCTCCTCCCACAGCCTTCTGGTGTTCAGTCTTGAAGGCCTCCTGCCCCACTGCAGGTAGAGGATCTCATAGCGTTTTTGTACCCCCAGGACCAAGGCCTCCATTGCCACATCGGAAACTTGTCTTGTCCTTTCCCTTGGCTGTTGGGCCATGACTATGTTCAGACTGACAATGAGGTGCTTCTGCAACAAAGCACCTCTACTTTAAGTAGTGCAGCGAGCCTAGGCCAAACTTTATTGGCCAGTAGACTGCTTCCGATTTTGGCTCCCCTGTTGAGCACTAAGCCAATTAGCAGCATGCTTGGTGCTGAGATCGGTGCTGCAATCATTATAATGAGCAAGCAGCACGAGTTTTGCATGCTGCCTGCACCACTTTGAACGGGTGCGGGTACATAGCCCTGCGCAATGCCCCTGCCTGTTTTTGGGCCTTAACCAATTTCTAGGCCTTAGTGATTTTACTCTGTTTAGCTGGCAATGAGTTCCTCATTTGAGGGCCAAAATAGGGAAAAGCTGGAGATTAAAAAGAAAAATTGTAAATGGTGCAAATCTGAAATAAATAGAAAATGTTGGAAATACAAGCAGATCAGTCAGTACGTGAAAGAGTAAGATAAGTAAGAGGAGTGGGTTTTCGACTTCCACCCAAAGGTCCGCGGAGCAGCAATGCCACCCTCCTAAAGCCTGCGTCTGGAGGCTCAAACCACTTTGAACAGGTCTTACTTGAATTTAGCAAGTGAGCTGCAGATGCCAAACCGCTGCAGCTCATTGGTTGTTAGAAGGCGGTAAAACGGCTGTCTCCTGTGCTGAGCCAGCTGGCAGGTCAGGCCAGGCCAGGGTATGGAGACATCCCGATTCCGAGCAGGCGATTGGACGTGCCGACAGCAAGCTGCAGTATTTTTGTGGCATGAGGAGGAGCACTCCTGCTCCAAAAGGGAAGTGGATAAATCATTTTAAAGAATATTAGGAAAGGGCGGGGCAATGGGACCTAGTGAATAGCACTTTCAGAGAGCCAGCATGGGCAGGATAGCCAAAAGGCAGTGGCTGCTGCCAACGAAGTTGAAGTAGTTGCGCATGCACCGTCTCAGTGTTTTTTTGGTTGTTCGCTGACTGAAAAGAAAAAATTGTCGCCATCACAAAGAAAACACTTCCAGAGAGAAAGGAGGGGAGGGGGTGGTGAAAAGAAATACGAGTAAAGACGAGTTAAATAAAGGTGAAAAAAAGTTCAACAGGAGGCGAATTGGTGTAAAATGGAGGGAAAATATGAACAGAGCGAGGATTTGAACATGTCGAGAAGCAGCACCAATAACTGGTACTAGTAACATACTACCAATGGAGCAGGCCTTCGGGACACACGGGCACTGGGGAAACAAAGCAGAAACAGCAGCGATCGCAAAATTACAACAGGTCAAAGGCAGGCATTTCTAAAAAGGAAATGAAATGGGCCGGGGTAGAGGGGGAGGCCGACCGAACAGAGCCACGTCAGGAAAATAAAACCTGCGCCAGCAAAATACTTAAACCAACCCGTGATATTATTATACAGCATTATTAAATCAACCCAGAGCTCCACAGATTCCACAGATTTATGCAATATTATGATATTATTATACATGAATACTTAAACCACCACAGATTTATACGCAGAACGCTTCTGTGCAGCTTCCAGTTCATTGACAGCAGTCACTCTGTAGCTGTAATATATGTGGGTACAACATATGAAAGACAGAGATATGATGAGTTGCTGGTCCATGTGTTTGCTTTACTAGGCCAGAGCGAACTGAGCATGCTCATACTAAACCATGTGACAAACTATGTGATAATACATTACACTGCTTTCGCTTAAAAAATATGTATGTATTCCCCTCTCAAATACAACAAAACTATGATCCCACCTTTCCCAGCATTACATGTACCACATAACAAAAACTCCTGGCTTTTTAAAAAAATTAACTACAAATCCAGTTTAATAACAGGTTTGCGGAGCCTTCCTGATCTCCTTAAAGAAGGTTTTGGTGTTGAGCCAATTTTCGGGCTGTTTTGTTTTGGTTCTGAACTCAAAGAAGTAGTGTTTCCTCACTTGATACAACCTTGCTCACAAGACAATTCATGAGGTGGAGATGCTGGTGTTGGACTGGGCTGGACAATTGTGAGAAGTCACACAACACCAGGTTATAGTCCAACAGCTTTATTTGAACTCACAAGCTTTCGGAGCGCTGCTCCTTCGTCAGGTGAAGTGAAGAGATGCATATAGGCACAGTATATATAGTCAGAGAACACTGCCAGATGATTACAGGTAATCTTTCTAACTGCCCTTTATCGCACCTCGGCAGAAAGATAATCACAGCAATCAAAGGTGTGGATGGTGTCCAAACAGGTCAGTCAGGAAAACATTACATCAAAGAACAATGAGGTGGGGTCACAAGGGGTCAAATGTTGCAGATGCTGGGGTCTGTATGAAAAACAAAAAACAAACAAAAAACAGTAGAAATTTTTTTTTCTTTTTGCTGGTAATCACAGCAGGTCCAGCCGCATCTGTGTAGAGAGAACAAGCCAATGACAACTCGAGTCTGGATGACTCTACATCAGGTGGGGTTACATGTAGCGTGACATGAACCCAAGATTCGTTGAGCAGAAACTTATAGCCAAGTTCCGCACTCATGAGGACGGCCTCAACCGGGATCTTGGGTTCATGTCACGCTACATGTAACCCCACCTGACGTAGAGTCATCCAGACTCGAGTTGTCGTTGGCTTGTTCTCTCTACACAGATGCGGCCGGACCTGCTGTGATTCCCAGCAAAAATTTTTTTTTTTTTTTTTAATGTTTTTTGTTTTTCATACAGATCCCAGCATCTGCAACATTTGACCCCTTGTGACCCCACCTTATTGTTCTTTGATGTAATGTTTTCCTGACTGACCTGTTTGGACACCATCCACACCTTTGATTGCTGTGATTATCTCTCTGCCGAGGTGCGATAAAGGGCAGTTAGAAAGATTACCTGTAATCATCTGGCAGTGTTCTCTGACTATATATGCTGTGCCTATATGCATCTCTTCACTTCACCTGACGAAGACAATTCAGTATGATGATTATGGAATGGTTTCAATTCTGTGTTCATACACGGATCAGTCCATCCATTCAAGGTGTTTTCATACACTCTTTTCAGTACCGAGTCTTTTTGAGTCTCATCTGCAATCTCAGTTGCATTCATGGGGATGTCTTGTCAACTGCACCTAGCTTGAACATCTCACCGTCACTCCCAACATATAAGTCTTCATGTGTCAACCTGGACAAGGCATCTGCGATTTGTAGAACGTGCGGAATTATCCCTCGCCCTGTCCAACAGGTTATAGAGTTCGGACCTGAGGCTCATGAGAAATTACACCAGACACACGGGTTCTGCCTTTAACCTTTTATTGTTCTGAAGACAGATTCAAAACCCCAACCACTATTCAAGCAGTCCACCAATAATGTTACAAGAAATCATAAATACAACCACCCACAGATGATCAGTCCAGCGTTGATTGTAGGTCACTTCCTTTCAACTGCAGCCCTTCGAGTTGAGACAATCTGCAGTGCCGATATTTTTAGTCACTATTTTTTATACAGTTTTCCTTGCCTTTTTCAGTAAATCAATCATTCAGAGATTGTGAGATGTTCCTTTAATGTTCAACCTAAGTTGTTTGAGCTGTCAAACTTTCACACTCACACATCCTGTATGGCTGCCCATTTGCTGCCTTTATCAAAGCCCAAAATTGTTCATTCACTCATAAAAGTTTACAAAAGTGGTCACATTTCATGTGTTATGTTACATCCTGTATTTCAGAACTCTCAAGGATTGACTCCACCCCTTTAGCCACCAAAAGTCATCCTACAACCTTGTGGCCTGTTTTGTTGTAGACACGAAAGGCTCGATTTTGTTACTGGGGCGGGCTGGGGTCGTGTAATCTGCTTTTCGTGTTAGCCACCCGAATCTAAATCGATGTGGGAGAATTATGCGATATTAAATTAAGTGGGCAATTGAGTTCCAGTGTGTGGTAACCCATGGCCCAATTAGTATTTTTAGTTTGAAACTCACCTCCGATGACATCATCATTGCTGCTGCATTTAAGGTCTGCAACAAACCTTGCTTCTTCTGCAGACTGCCATCCTTTTGGCCTTTCATGTTAGAGGGACCTGGAGGCAGAATGACCAGTGAGAGACCCAGGTCTACTCCCAGGTTTTATGACGTCGCCCTGCAAGCTTTAGTGGAGGGAGCAAGAGCCAATAAAGAGGTGCTCTTCCCTTCTTCAGGGAGGAAGAAGCCTACCCAGCAGACCAAGGCTGTGTGGGTCCAGGTGGCCCAGGAGATCAACTCTTTGTCGATAACCCGCAGAACCTGGCTTCAGTGCAGGAAGAGGTTTCATGACCTTCTGCGCACTGGAAAAGTGAGTATGACTTTCCCATCACCCTCAATCTGATCCCCATTGCTTCTCCTCACCAGCACTCAGCTTTAGCAATCTCTTCCTCCACATCCCACTTGACACTGACATCCATGCACCCTTACCCATTCCCTCTCTCTCTATGCTCACATTCACCTAACTATTCGACTATGCAGCCCTCACACTCCCTATCACTGTGATGCTATGAAAAAAAACTTAAAAAACACAGGGAGGGCCCTTGGTCTTGCCACCTCACTCCATCTTTGTCTCCTTCTAAGCATCTATGCTATGAATTCTCTACACTCACTCCTTCATTCTCACTCAAACTCCATTTGTCTCCCTCATTGCAGGAAAAGAGAGCTCACAATAAGAGGGAAAGAGCGAGGACAGGAGGAGGGCCACCCTCAGTAGCCCAGCTCACCCCCTGGGAGGAGGTGGTCCTGGAGATCGTGGGAGTGGAGGATGATGCGCAAGTGGGGGACGGACAGATGGGTGCATCACAGCAAGCTGGTGACAGAATAGTTTTCCATCTCTCTCATTGACATTGCATGAGTCGCTGATAATAATTCTGAAGCTCTAACAGATGGACTTATGATCATCTGCAATATGCAATGTGCATGTAACCTTGGCATCACATCTCTGACTCTTTCCTTTACTCCCCCACAGGACCATCGACAGCACCCGTCCCCACTAGCCAGGAGGAAGTGCCTGAGCATCCAGACTCCTGAGAGGAAGCTGCAACCTCAGAGGGCACAGCGTCAGCAGAATTCAGCGCATCCAGTACCAGCGCAGACACTCACACCTCGGTGGGACCTTCGCGAGATAGAGTAGTGTTGTTACCTGGTGTATCACAGCTCACAAGTGAGCATCAGCAGATGGTGGAGACAGGGACAGCAGTGGAGAGTCCTCGTCGGAGGGTGCAGGACTCTGCCAGCTCGGCTCAGCTGCATGTCGATCCTCTGCCTCTGGGTCCATCCACAAGATCAGCGGTGCTGGAACTCCAGGAACAGATGCAGGAGTCTCTGGCAGGTTTTGTCTCCAGGGTCGCTGCGAGTGTGGAGCGAATGGAGGAGTCCATTGCGAACATGAGCAGAGCCTTTGTGGAGTCATTGGCGCATGAACGCATCACCATGGAAAGGATAGCAACCTCCATGGAGGTGAGAAGTCGCCAAAGTGCAGAAAACATGGTGAGTGTTCAGAATAGACTGACATCTCTGGAAGAGCGATGGTCATCTATTGAACAGAGAAACCAGACCTTCATGGAAGTCCTTCTGAGTAGGACTGCCAGTGCAGATATGGGTCCCCATGGCCCCCCTGATGTGCAGCAAGCTGCTCTCAAGCCACTTGCAAGCGCTGAGGGGGACCTGACCCATGAGAGGGAAGTTGGTGGCAGACATCAAGGAAGTGGGGGCTCCTCTCCAAGCGCTCACACTTCCATGCCACTGCAGAGCCCTTGGTCAGAGCCCCACCAGAGTCCACACCCAACTCAGATGGGCGTCTCAACCCCTGCACAGCCGCAGGAGCAGCAGACTGTTGGCGAGCCCTCACAGGTTTGCAACCCCAGAGGACGCCTGCCAAAGGTGTCGAGACAGCAGCAGCAAGAAACTGAGCAAGGGGCCTCACATCTGCTGAAGCCACAGGGGAAGCACCACGTAGGAGCACACGTAAGAGAAAGATACTGCACAAATAGTCACAAGGGTAGTCACTTGGCTGAAATTTGATGTTTAATATTAAAAAGCCATCAGATGGTTACTGTAAATAAAAAATCTGATGGCTACTGCTGCAGTTGTGGCGTGTGTCATTTCGCTAATGGGACTTCCACATTGAGGGCTTAGGATTACTTGGTATATGCCTCAGTTGAGGAAGCGCTCAGTGAAGGTAGCGAGAGGGGTTTCCCAGGAGGTCACATTGGAGATGGGTGTCAGGCTCCAAACTTCCACAGCTGTGGTTATGCCTTCTGAAAGATCCCCCAGACCTGAGACAACAAAGCCCTGCCACCTGCAAATGATGGCTGATCAAATATCCTATTTAATGGTGGAGCTGCAGCTAATAGTCAGCAATCCAATTGTGCTCCCGCCAGGTTTCACCGTCGTGTTTCAGAGCAGGCGTGCTTCACATCGGAAAAGGGTTAAAATCACCAAGGCCTTTCAAAATGGGATAATAGAGGCAATTTAGTGCTTGTTAAGGGCCTTAAGGGCCTATCCCGCCTCTTGGAGGCGGGACGGAGACGGGAGCAGTAAACACGATTTCTTGAAAATTGCTTGGAGGCAAAAATTGCCCACCCACAACTTTTTGCAATTTTAACACCCCACACACCTCCATTCCCGCCTCCACGGCCCTGTGAAATTCGAGCCCGAAGTCTGCAAATCTAAGGGGGGTTGTTTATCTCTGTTGTCTATGACTACCCCCTGCAGTCACAACCATGTTTGCTGCCTTTTAGTAAAGCACATCAAAGCATATTCCATGTCCACTTATCAGTGAAAGACCGTCTGTTTATTCACCAACTTTATTTCACTTTGAAAAAACCTTTTGGCCTGGCAAAGCATTTTAATATATACCAACATTAAAATTAAGGGTCTGTGTATACTTACAGATTGTGTTTTGCTTTGAAGTGCGATATTCAATTGTGTAGTCATATTGTGACAACAACACTGCCCAGCGTTGCATTCCTGATGTGGCCATTGCAGGGATGGCAGATTTGGGCCCCAATATTGCTAGGAGCGGTTTGTGATCAGTTATCAGGGGAAACTTTCTGCCAATCAGGAACTGTTGGAATTTCATAGAAACATACAAGATAGGAGCAGGAGTAGGCCATTCGGCCCCTCGAGCCTGCTCCGCCATTTAATGAGATCATGGCTGATCATCCAAATTCAGTACCCTGTCCCTGCTTTCTCCCCATATCCCTTGATTCCTTTAGCCTTAAGAGATATATCTAACTCCTTCTTGAATATATTTAATGAATTGGCCTCAACTGCCTTTTGTGGTAGAGAATTCCACAGGTTCACCACGCTCTGGGTGAAGAAATTCCTCCTCATCTCTGTCCTAAATGGCTTGCCCCTTATCTTTAGACTGTGACCCCTGGTTCTGGACTCCCCCGCCATCAGGAACATCCTTCCTGCATCTAATCTGTCTAGTCCTGTTAGAATTTTATAAGTTTCAATGAGATCCCCTCTCATTCTTCTAAACTCCAGCGAATATAAGCCCAATCGACCCAATCTCTCCTCATACGTCATTCCTGCCATCCCAGGTATCAGTCTGGTGAATCTTCGCTGCACTCCCTCCACGGCAAGAACATCCTTCCTCAGATAAGGCGACCAAAACTGCACACAATACTCAAGGTGTGGTCTCACCAAGGCCCTGTACAACTGCAGCAAGACATCCTTGCTCCTGTACTCGAATTCTCTCGCTATGAAGGCCAAATACCATTTGCCTCCTTAACCGCCTGCTGCATCTGCATGCTTACCTTCAGCGACTGGTGCACAAGGACACCCAGGTCTCGTTGCACTTCCCCTTCTCCCAATCTATTGCCATTCAGATAATAATCTGCCTTCCTGTTTTTGCCACCAAAGTGGATAACCTCGCATTTATCCACAATAAACTGCATCTGCCATGCATCTTCCCAATCACACAACCTGTCCAAATCATACTGGAGTTTCTCGGCATCCTCCTCACAGCACACACGCATACCCAGCTTTGTGTCGTCTGCAAACTTGGAGATATTACATCCAATTCCCTCGTCTAGATCATTAATATATATTGTGAATAGCTGGGGTCCTAGCTCTGATCCCTGCGGTACCCCAATAGTCAGTGACTGCCACTTGGAAAACGACCCGTTTATTCCAACTCTTTGCTTCCTGTCTGCCAACCAGTTCTCTATCCAAGTCAGTACCTTACCCCCAATCTCATGTGCTTTAACTTTGCATGCTAATCTCTTATGCGGGACCTTATCAAAAGCCTTCTGAAAGTCCAAATACACCACATCCACTGGTTCTCCCTTATCTATTCTACCAGCTACATCCTCAAAAAATTCCAGTAGATTAGTCAAGCACGATTTACTTTTTCTAAATCCATGTTGACTTTGTCCGATCCTGTCACTGTTTTCCAAGTGCTCTGCTATTACATCTTTTATAATGGACTCTAGTATTTTCCCCACTACCGATGTCAGGCTTATAATTCCCCGTTTTCTCTCTACCACCTTTTTTGAATAGTGTGGTTACATTAGATACCCTCCAATCCATGGGAACTGTTCCAGAGTCTATAGAATTTTGGAAGATGACCAGCAATGCATCTACTATTTCTAGGGCAACTTCCTTGAGTACCCTAAGATGTAGATTATCAGGCCCTGGGGATCTATCAGCCTTCAATCCCGTCAATTTCCCTAACACCATTTCCCTACAAATATTGATTTCATTCAGTTCCTCCCTCTCATTAGACCCTATGTTCCCCGACATCTCTGGGAGGTTATTTGTGTCCTCCTTTGTGAAGACAGAACCAAAGTATGTATTTAATTGGTCTGCCATTTGTTTGCTCCCCATTATAAATTCCCTTATTCTGACTGCAAGGGACCTACGCTTGACTTCACCAATCTTTTTCTCGTCACATATCTATAGAAGCTTTTACAGTCAGTTTTTATGTTTCCTGCAAGCTTACTCTCATACTCTATTTCCCCCCTCTTAATTAATCCCTTTGTCCTCCTTTGCTGAATCCTAAACTGATCCCAATCCTCAGGTTTGCTGCTTTTTCTGGCCAATTTATATGTCCTTTCCTTGGATCTTATGCGATCCCTAATTTCCCTTGTTAGCCACGGTTGAGTCACCTTCTTTGTTTTATTTTTATGCCAAACAGGGATGAACAAATTCTGTAGTTCATCCATGCGATCTTTAAATGTTTGCCATTGCCTATCCACCGTCAACCCTTTAAGTAATGTTCCCCAATCCATCCTAGCCAACTCGCGCCTCATACCATCGTAGTTTCCTTTATTTACATTCAGGACCCTAGTCTCTGCGTCAAATACTTCGCTCTCCATCTTAATGAAGAATTCTATCATATTATGATCGCTCCGCCCCAAGGGGCCTCGCACAACAAGATTGCTAATTAGTCCTTTCTCATTACATAATACCCAGTCTAAGATGGCCTGATCTCTAGTTGGTTCCTCGACATATTGGTTCAGGAAACCATCCCGTATACACTCCAGGAATTCCTCCTCCACAGTATTGTTACTAATTTGGTTAGCCCAATCTATATGTAGATTAAAGTCACCCATGATAACTGCTGTGCCCTTATTGCACGCATCTCTAATTTCCCATTTAATGCCATCCCCAACCTCAGCATTACTGTTTGGGGGTCTGTATACAACTCCCACTAACGTTTTCTGCCCCTTGGTATTTCTCAGCTCTACCCATACAGATTCCACAT
Source organism: Somniosus microcephalus (assembly GCF_052327205.1). Classification (NCBI taxonomy): domain Eukaryota; kingdom Metazoa; phylum Chordata; class Chondrichthyes; order Squaliformes; family Somniosidae; genus Somniosus; species Somniosus microcephalus. The sequence continues at coordinate 120,641,260 of NC_140998.1, forward strand.
CATCAGAGCTAATACCCTTCCTTACTATTGTGTTAATCTCCTCTTTAACTAACAATGCTACCCCACCTCCTTTTCCTTTTTGCCTGTCTTTCCTGAATATTGAATACCCTTGGATGTTGAATTCCCAGCCTTGCTCACCCTGGAGCCATGTCTCCGTAATCCCAATTATATCATATCCGTTTACATCTATTTGCGCAGCTAATTCATCCACCTTATTATGAATGCTCCTTGCATTAAGACACAAAGGCCTAGAAATTGGGTTGGTAGCGCCGGCGCTGAGCGCCTAAAGAGACCTAGAATTGGGGCGAGCGCTATGAAGATAGCGCCAACTCAGATATTGACTATACATTTAGCACCTGCGCTAAGTGTTTGCGTGCGCCCACGAGCGCAAGCAGCTGATGATGTCATTTCAGTGTGCAACGCCTTTTAGGAGCGCCTGAGCGCATATTGGGTGGCGCCCGGAGCCTTAGCGCCCAGCGCTATTAGTGACAGTTTGAGGGAGGGCTAACAGGCCCTTCTCGGAGTAGGGCGGCGCTATTTAAAGGGGACAGCTCTAGTGCAGAATCTTCTGCCACTTGGCCTGCTCATTGCGATCGCTGCTAGAGAGAGTTGGCGAGCTAATGTGGAGCGGAGTTCTGGGAATTTAGCTTTACAGTACTTGGGACCTTCAACCCTGTCCGAAGCACTTGCAGCACTACACCTAAAAGCCTTTTGACCAACTGGCATCGGAATGGGAGCTTGTTTGGAGGGCGACAGCCTCATCGCCCAACACTGTGAAGGGGCAGAGAGACGGCGGGAGAGAGGGCCGGGATTGGCCAGAATGAGGAGGGGCAATGGAGGTCGGCCAATCGGACGGGATGCTGCGAGTCTTTAGGCAGCAGGTGACAAGCCTTGACATGTCTGAGGAGCAGTGTTTGCGAAGGCTCCGAATCTGGAGGGACATTGTTACTGATCTGTGCCACCTGCTTGGTCAGCATCTGCAGCCGCGTGAACGCTGCAGAACCTCTCTGTCCGTTATGGCTAAACTGACTGATGGCCTCCATTTTTATGCCAACGGATCCTTTCAGTCAGCCATTGGGGACAATGCGACTGTCGCTCAGGCTGCAGTCCGCTGTTGCATCCAGCAAGTGACAGATGCCCTTTATAGGCGAACGTGTCAATTCATTTCCTTCCCTCGGACCCTGCACAAGCAGGCGGAGGAGGAGGAGTATGAGGAGGAGGAGGAGGAGGAGGAGGAAGAGCAGGCGGAGGAGGAGGAGGAGGAGGAGGAAGATGGAAGGGCTGCTGAAAGTGGAAGGTCCATACGTCAGAGGCTCCTCTGGACTCGTGTCGACACCCCTGTGGCGGAATGATGTGAGTCTTAACTCATGCGCACTTTGAATGTTTGAGGGCCTCTGAATGCCAGCATCACTGAAAGTAGTCACATGCACCATGCAACATTGAAACTTCTGTTTATTGACACAAAAGTCTTTCATTACAGCTAAACAACGTAATGTGAGCACAAACCATAACTTTCAAAATAACTGTTAACTGTTCGGCCAAGCCGCGAAACTCAACAAACCTCAGCAAATATAACAGCAGGTGAGGGTGTCCTTGAATTTGGACAAACAAACGTCTCAGCACCTCCCTCTACAACTGGCCCCTTGAGGGAGAACGACTTCTCTTCTGCGCCCGGCCCCTTCCCTCCCTGCTGCTCCTACGTAATTGGACCCCAGTGGCGGGCTCAAGGCTGGGGAACGCCTCCTGACTGTCTGGTAGCGCAGAAGCCCCTGAGGGACGGCCTGGCCGACCTCTGGGCTTGGAGGGTGCGGACACAGGATGCTTGCTGTGACCATGGCTGGAAGCAGTGTGGCCTGCAGGTGGTGGCAGCTGCAATGCAGGCGTCCCAGCGCTGGCATGTGCAATGCTCTCCTGCCGAGAGAGGACACCTGCACCATGGTTGGACGACACACTGGCTATCTGAGGGGAGCGGCTCGGCTCATCCGCCACAATCGCATGCTCCACTGATTCCTGGCCTTGTACGGGAGTGGAAGGGCCCGGGGTGATCCTATCTGATGCAGAGAGGGTGGCTGCAGTGAGAGATCGCGTTGCGTCAATCTGGCTGTGGAAGAGCCCAGCAAATGACTGCGTGGCAACAGTGAGGACCTGTATGCCAGGTGCCAGTGCTTCGGAGAAGGCCTGGACAGTTCTTCCCATGGCTTCGGACAAGACAGGTGCCGACCGCTCCACTGCATCGGACAAGCCCTGCACAGACCTTTCCAGGGATTGTCCGAAGTCCTGAACAGTCCTTTCCATTGCCGACTCAAAGCCGTGGACAGTCCTCTCCATTGTTGGGCCGAAGCCCTGGATAGTCCTGTCCATTGTGGCCCCGAAGCCCTGGATAGACCTGTCCATTGTTTCCCCGAACACCTGGAGAGTCCTCTCCATTGTTGCCCCAAAGCCCTGCAGAGTCCTCTCCATTGTTGCCCCGAAGTCCAACATACTCCTAGCCAATGAATCTATTGACTCAGGCATCTTCTCCACTGCAGCCATCAGCTCCGTGTGTCTGACCTGGGCCTGTTTGCTCATCTCAGCCAGGCGACGGACCTCATCTGCACTCTGTGCAGCAGTCATGACGACCTGCCTTGCCCTGCGGGGAGACGGTGGCCGAACTTGCCTATCCCCCGTGCGTTGTTGCATGCCGCTTGGTCCGGCAACTGGTTCATCCTCAGAGCCACCCCCCCTCCCCTCCAGGGGTCTACTATCTCCAGTCTGCAGATGTCTCAGCTCCCCGGATTCTGCAGCGGCTGGTCCGGATTCCTCCTGGTCCTCGCCTCCGGTGGCACTGGCACTGGCAGCTTCAGCGCGTTGAGCCCGAGTTGGTGCTGCTTCATCTGAAAGTGGGAGGTGGAAGAGTGGCTTTAGCAAAAGGACAGCTTTGCTGAAAGGCATGCCAGATTGCGGCAAGGCTCTGACATGGCTGCACACTGAGGATGCATGCTGGCGGGGGGACTAAGTGGAAGGCAACAGGTGAAAAAGGTGAGAGTCTTACCCTCGCTGTCGGTAATGGGGGTCGGCAGATGCAGTGGTCACAGGACCAGACAGACGTCCTCCAAGTATCTGGTGCACTCTCTCCTCCAGATCCGTGAGAGTGACCACTTGTGCAGGTCCGCCACCGGTTCGACGCTGCTCCTTTCGAATCATCGCCAGCTTGGACTGCAGGGGAAAGAAGGGGAGGTTCTGTTACACGATGCCTTGAGACCTCATCGCATGCCCCCCATGGTGCCAGAGCCCTTACATGAGGCCTTGAGACCTCATCGCATGCCCCCCATGGTGCAAGAGCCCTTACATGAGGCCTTGAGACATCTGTCCATGTGTGTGCCCAGAAAGGGCCATGGGTGCATACTGACAGATGGCCATTGGCGCATCATTGCAGCAGGGTGCCCGAAGTCAGCTGCAGATGGAGGGAAGCACAAGTTTGGTAAACCATCACTTACCCTAACGATCCGTGTGAGGTCGTTGAATTTCTTCCTGCACTGAACAGGGGTCGTGGTCGCCATGCTGCTGGAGTTCACCCTCACAGCAACCTCCCTCCAAGATCGTCGATAAGCCTTCTGATTCGGCCTCTTGCCATTATCCGGATACAGGACCTCTCGACGGTGTTCAACTGCAGCCACCAAGTGGTCCAGAGCCTCAGTGCTGAAGCGCTCTGCTCTCTGCCTAACCTTCTCCATGATGAACAAGTTTGTACCGCCAGACAAGGGCGAGCGCTGAATCTGAGGCCTACAGGTCATTGGGTGTTGAAGCTCAGGCTGATTGATCCACCCCCTTAAGAGCCGGCCGGCGCCTGGAGGTCTCGTGCTTTCCCGTAATTGAGTTCACCTGCGCTGCGCCCGTCCGCGTCGAAATTGAGTAGCGCCTGACCTTTTGCGCCTTAAGCGCACCGTGCAAGCTGATTTAGCGCCTCAATCCCCTTTGGGGGCGATGCAACCCAATATCGCGCCAGGCGGCGATAAGTTTCATCTGGCTATAAACTTTGCGCATCGCCAGTTCTAACGCCTCAAGGGGGCTATACCCAATTTCTAGGCCAAAGCCTTCAGACTTGTTTTTTAACACTCTTAGGCCTTTTAGAATTATTATTTACTGTGGCCATGTTTGATTTAAACCCTTGATTTCTCTGACTGCCACTTTTGCTTTTCTCCTTCTTGTCTTTTGCTTCTATCCTTGTTTCCCTTTCCTCTGTCTCCCTGCACAGGTTCCCAACCCCCTGCCATTTTAGTTTAAACCCTCCCCAACAGCACTAGCAAACACTTCTTGATTCCAAACACGATGGTGAGTGCTTCCTTTTCAATTTGCACGTAGTTTCTTTCACTCTTTGTGAGGATTCGCGATGCGAACGCGATTGGTTTCTCTTGGCCATCATCCATTACGTGGCTTATGACAGCTCCCACGCCATCACTAGAAGCATCACATGCTAACTTAAGCTCACACTCTGTGTCGTAGTGCACAAGTAGAGCATCGCTAGAGAGACTTCTCTTACAAGTGTCGTAAGCTTCCTGTTGCGCTTTCGTCCACTTCCACTGGACATCGTTCTTCAGCTCGTGCAATGGAACTAACATGGTCGCTATCTCAGGTAAGAAATGTGCATAGTACTGGACCATTCCAATGAAAGATCTTAACTCAGACACGTTCTGTGGCTTTGGAGCATTGATAACAGCATCAACCTTTTCCTTAACTGGTTGCAAGCCATTTGCATCAACTTTTAGAGGTACCACAACCTCGGGCTGCACAAAAGCACATTTGCTCATTTTCAATTTGACATTGTGGGCATTCAACCTTTGAAGCACTATATCTAACACTTCTAGATTTTCTTCCTCGCTGCTTGTTGCGATCAGCACATCGTCTTGATTGAATAAGCAATTTGGAACTCCTTGCAAAATCTTATCCATCGTGGCCTGGAAGATTTTGGGAGAGGACTTTACATCATACGGCAGCTTGGTGTATGAGTACAGTCCCTTGTGTGTGTTGATAGTGAGATACTGTTGACTCTTTGTCAACATTCAGCTGAGTGTAAGTGTGCAACAGGTCAACTTGGGAGAAAACCTTTGACCCAGAGAGTGCTGCATACAAATCTGGTAATGGGTACTGCTCATCGTCAACTGCTTCGTTGATAGTAACTTTGCAGTCACCACAATCACCAGTCATATATGGACCGGGGTCAAGCAAGGCAGTGTCATCGCACCAACTCTTTTCGATCTTCCTTGCTGCAATGCTCCATCTCACCCTCAGTAAGCTCCCCGCTGGAGTGGAGCTAATCTACAGAAGAAACAGGAAAGTGTTCAACCTCCGTCGCCTCCAGTCTAGATCCAAGGTCATCCCATCCTCTGTCATCGAATTACAGTATGCAGACAATGTTTGCGTCTGCGCACACTCTGAGGCTGAACTCCAAACCATTGTCAACATCTTCACCGAAGCATATGAGAGCATGGTCCTTACACTAAACATCCGTAAGACAAAGCTTCTATACTAACCTGCCCCCGCCACACAGTACGGCTCCCCGATTATCAAAATCCATGACGAGACCTTAGACAACGTGGACCACTTTCCATACCTCGGGAGCCTACTGTCAACAAGGGCAGACGTTGATGACGAAGTCCAACACTGCCTTCAGTGTGCCAGTGCAGCCTTCAGTCACCTGAGGAAGAGAGTGTTTGAAGACCAGGCGCTCAAATCCAGCACCAAGCTCATGGTCTCCAGAACAGTAGTGATGCCCACCCTCCTGTATGCTTCAGAGACATGGACCATGTACAGCAGGCACCTCAAAGCACTGGAGAGGTACCACCAACGCAGCCTCCACAAGATCCTGCAAATCCATTGGCAGGATAGGCGCACCACGTCAGTGTTCTCGCTCAGGCCAACATCCCCAGCATCGAAGCTTTGACCACGCTCGATCAGCTCCGATGGACGGGCCTCATCGTCTGCATGCCCGGTACGAGACTCCCAAAACAAGTGCTTTACTCGGAGCTCCAACACGGCAACAGAGCCCCAGGTGGGCAGAGGAAACGCTTCAAGGGCACCCTCAAAGCCTCCTTGAAAAATTGCAACATCCCCACCGACACTTGGGTATCCCTGGCTCAAGACCGCACAAAGTGAAGGACAAGCATACGGGAAGGTGCCGAACTCTTTGCCAGGGTCAAATGGAAGCCAAGCGCAAACAGCGGAAGGAGCGCACATCAACCCAAGCACCCCACCCACCCGCCCCTTCAACCGCCATCTGCCCCACCTGTGACAGAGACTGTAGGTCCTGCATTGGACTCATCAGTCACCTGAGAACTCAATTTTAGTGTGGAAGCAAGTCATCCTCGGTTCCGAGGGACTGCCTAAGAAGAAGAGAAGAAGAGTCACGACACAAGCGTACAGTTTTGTCTGCTTTGGGCACTACCACAATCGTGGTAGCCTATCACTCTTGTCAGTTTTTACTAGCATTCCGTTCTCTCTCAGCTTCGCTAGCTGTTCCTTTACCTGAATTTTCAATGCATAGGGGACCGGCCTTGCCTTACAATAAACAGGCTTCACGTTGGCCTTGATGCAGATATGCGCACCATACCCAGTGATGCCCTCATAACTGACTGTGAACATGCTTTTGTACTTGTTCAACTTTGTGTCGAGTCGCTTCTTTGAAGCATCTACACTGAAGACATTTTTCCAGTCTAGTTTTAACTTTCTCAACCAGTCTTTGCCCATGAAGGTTGGCCTGTTGTTGTAGTTCGCTATAATAATAGGCAGCTTTATTGACTGGCCATTGTGTTGAAATGTACATTCCATTTGTCCACATGTCTCTAGGATTTCTGTGGAGTAGGTTTTTAACTCTACGGTACTCTTTGTAAGTGGTAGTTGATTAAACTTACTCTCATATGTGTCCTTACTCATGATAGAGCAGTCCACCACCATGTCGATACACCTATTAATATATTGGTCGTTGATCAAAAGTTTTGTACAGAAGTCTTTCTCACGACTGCTTGCATTGCTGCAAGTGGCATAGATACTGTAGATGCCTAGTTCTTCAACATCAGGTGTGTTCACTTCAATATTGTAAACTCCTCCTTTTTGTTGTTGCTGCTTTGCATTGCCACTAGAATGGTTCTTACTTCCTGTTTTTGATCTAGCTCTGCAGGCTATTGAAATATGGCCTTGCTTCTGACAATGAAAACATTTCACATTTCTATATTGGCAGGACTGTAGTGAGTGTTTTCCATTGCAGTGATAACAATTCACTGAACTGCTCTCATTGACATGCTTTTGACTCGGTCTCACAGCTTTAGGTTTGGCAGTGGCTTTGTTACTGTCGACCTCAGCTGCACTAGTCACTTGAGTTGGACGGAGCTCCCTAGCATTCTTAGACGCCATCTCCATAAATAGGGCAATTTTGCATGCTATGTGAAACGTTAGGTTTGGAGTGATAGCAAAATACTGCGGATGTTGGAAATCCGAAATAACAACAGAAAATGCTGGAAAAACTCAGCAAGTCAGGTAACATCCGTGGACAAAAATTTGAGTTGACGTTTCGGGTCGAACCCTTCTTCAAAACTGGAAAGAAAAGATAGATCGGAGGCAGGGCTGCGATCGGACAAAAGAATAAAAGAAACAAAAGAAGTAAAAAAGAGACAATAAAAGGTGTTAGAGGCTAGATGAGATGGTAATAGGCTGAGATTGGGTGTAAAGTGTACTGGCAGGGCAAGGGATAGCTGCCAGGTGTGAGAGCGAAACAAAAGGAAAGGCGGGGGGGGGGTGGGGAAAGGAGTGGAAAAATTACAAGAAAAAATGAAATAGGGGCCGAGGTTATGATCTGAAATTGTTGAACTCGATATTGAGTCCGGAAGGCTGCAGAGTGCCTAATCAGAAGATGAGGTGCTGTTCCTCGAGTTAACGTTGAGCTTCCATGGAACAATACAAGAGGCCAAGGACGGTGAGGTCCGAGTGGGAATGGAGCGTTGAATTAAAATGACAGGCAACCGGAAGCTCGGGGTCACCCTTACGGACTGAACGGAGGTGTTCCGCAAAGCGGTCACCCAATCTGCGTTTGGTCTCCCCAATGTAGAGGAGACCGCATCATGAGCAGCGAATACAGTATACTAGATTGCGAGAAGTACAAGTAAATCGCTGTTTCACCTGGAAGGGGTGTTTGGGGCCCTGGACTGTGGGAAGGGGGGAGGTATAGGGGCAGGTGTTACATCTCCTCCGCTTGCACGGGAAGGTGCCAGGCGAAGGGGAAGGGCTGTTTGGGGTGATAGAGGAGTGGACTAGGGTGTCTCGGAGGGAGCGATCCCTGCGGAATGCTGAAAGGGGAGGGGAGGAGAAGATATGTTTGGTGGTGGGATCACTTTGGAGGTAGCGGAAATGCCGGAGGATGATCCGTTGAATGTGGAGGCTGGTGGGGTGAAAGGTGAGGACAAGGGGAACCCTATCGTGGTTCCGGGAGGGAGGGGCAGGGGTGAGGGCAGAAGTGCGGGAGATAGAACTGACACGGTCGAGGGCAGTGTCAATCACGGTAGAGGGGAATCCTCGGTTGCGGAAAAAGGAAGACATGTCTGAAGCACTGGTGTGGAAGGTGGCATCGTCGGAGCAGATACGGCGGAGACGGAGAAACTGGGAGAATGGAATAGAGTCCTTACAGAAAGCGGGGTGGGAGGAGGTGTAGTCCAGGTAGCTGTGGGAGTCAGTGGGCTTGTAGTGAATATTGGTCGATAACCTATCCCCAGAGATGGAGACGGAGAAGTCGAGGAAGGGAAGGGAAGAGTCAAAGATGGACCATGTGAAGGTGAGGGAAGGGTGGAAATTGGAGGCAAAGTGAATGAAATTGTCAAGTTCGGGACGAGAGCAGGAAACGGCACTGATACAGTCATCAATGTATCGCATTGGTCCTAGCTATGCCTGCCTTTTCGTGGGCTATGTGGAACAATCTTTGTTCCAGTCCTACTCGGGTCCCCTCCCTCACCTCTTTTTCCGATACATTGATGACTGTATCGGTGCCGTTTCCTGCTCTCGTCCCGAACTTGACAATTTCATTCACTTTGCCTCCAATTTCCACCCTTCCCTCACCTTCACATGGTCCATCTCTGACTCTTCCCTTCCCTTCCTCGACTTCTCCGTCTCCATCTCTGGGGATAGGTTATCGACCAATATTCACTACAAGCCCACTGACTCCCACAGCTACCTGGACTACACTTCCTCCCACCCCGCTTCCTGTAAGGACTCTATTCCATTCTCCCAGTTTCTCAGTCTCTGCCGTATCTGCTCCAACGATGCCACCTTCCACACCAGTGCTTCAGACATGTCTTCCTTTTTCCGCAACCGAGGATTACCCTCTACCGTGATTGACACTGCCCTCGACCGTGTCAGTTTTATCTCCCGCACTTCTGCCCTCACCCCTGCCCCTCCCTCCCGGAACCACGATAGGGTTCCCCTTGTCCTCACCTTTCACCCCACCAGCCTCCACATTCAACAGATCATCCTCCGGCATTTCCGCTACCTCTAAAGTGATCCCACCACCAAACGTATCTTCCCCTCCCCTCCCCTTTCAGCATTCCGCAGGGACCGCTCCCTCCGAGACACCCTAGTCCACTCCTCTATCACCCCAAACAGCCCTTCCCCTTCGCCTGGCACCTTCCCGTGCAAGCGGAGGAGATGTAACACCTGCCCCTATACTTCCCCCCTTCCCACTGTCCAGGGCCCCAAACACCCCTTCCAGGTGAAACAGCGATTTACTTGTACTTCTCGCAATCTAGTATACTGTATTCGCTGCTCACGATGCGGTCTCCTCTACATTGGGGAGACCAAACGCAGATTGGGTGACCGCTTTGCGGAACACCTCCGTTCAGTCCGTAAGGGTGACCCCGAGCTTCCAGTTGCCTGTCATTTTAATTCAACGCTCCATTCCCACTCGGACCTCACCGTCCTTGGCCTCTTGTATTGTTCCATGGAAGCTCAACGTAAACTCGAGGAACAGCACCTCATCTTCCGATTAGGCACTCTGCAGCCTTCCGGACTCAATATCGAGTTCAACAATTTCAGATCATAACCTCGGCCCCTATTTCATTTTTTCTTGTAATTTTTCCACTCCTTTCCACCCCCCCGCCTTTCCTTTTGTTTCGCTCTCACACCTGGCAGCTATCCCTTGCCCTGCCAGTACACTTTACACCCAATCTCAGACTATTACCATCTCATCTAGCTTCTAACACCTTTTATTCTCTTTTTTACTTCTTTTGTTTCTTTTATTCTTTTGTCCGATCGCAGCCCTGCCCCCGATCTATCTTTTCTTTCCAGTTTTGAAGAAGGGTTCGACCCGAAACGTCAACTCAAATTTCTGTCCACGGATGTTGCCTGACTTGCTGAGTTTTTCCAGCATTTTCTGTTGTTAGTTAGGTTTGGAGTGTTCAGTAACTTGGACTGTGGGCGCTCATCCATCAGTCCACACACAAACTTATTTCGCAACACATGATCTAAAAATGTGCTGAAGTTACAATGCAAAGACAGGTTCTTAAGAGCTACAATGTACTCACTGATGGTTTCACTTTGTTTTTGGTTTCTGGGACCGAACTTGTAGCTCTCTGCTATTTATAATGGCTTTGGGTCGAAATGGTCCTCGAGTTTCTCGACAGTGTTTCAAATGACACATCCTTCGCTTTCCCTGGTGTAAGTAGATTTGTCAACATTCCGTAGACATCTGGCCCGATCTCCGTTAGAAACATTGGCCCAGAAATTCGGGTCGGGGGCTTCCCACGGGTGCAAGCCCCCGACCTACACTTACATATCGCGCTGACATTTGAAGACTGGGCCTGCGTGGATTTCCGGTCTGTGGCCCGGTTCAGCTCCCGGCGCGCTGTGCGTGCGTGATCCAGCGGCGTACTTAGTGCGATGAGCCGGCTGGGATCACGTGAGCACTGGGCAACCAATGGGAGTTTACAAAAGTCCATTCATGAGTTAGACATAAGACCTGTCAAACTCATGAAAACTCCGGGCGCCCAAAACACTACTTAAACTTTAAATAAAAGTTTTAAAAAATTCCAATAATTAAATTAACTATTAATAACTTTAAAAAACTATTTTAAACAATTATTCAAATTTCTGCCAAAATTTTTTTTTCAAGAAATCGGGTCCAAAAATACACTTACCTTACTGTAAATTCTTTAAAAATAATAAACCTGTGGAAAAGAATTTCTACCTTTAATTATTAGACCACTTACCTTTTAAAACTAAGTCCTTACGTCTGCTTTTTACATTCGTAAAAAGTGGAGGCCTTCACGCACAGGCAAACCTGTCAAAAAAAACAAAGTTCAACGCGCACGCGCTGCCTCAAACGTCGCAAGGGAACCGCCTCTTAACCCCTTGGTTCAGAGGAGAGGAAATGCCGGTTTTCCGCGCATGCGCTGTGCATGCTGAAATCCGGCACTTCCAACGGGCCCACGCGGGAGTACCCCGTCCGTACTTACGCGTTGGGACCGGAATTACTGGGCCATTGCTTTTTTCCATTCATGAATTACTTTATTTTGAGCTTGAACATTCTCATCTGCACCTTTGGTCTCAATAATGTTATTCGCCTTAAAAAACATCTCCAATCGTTCAATGTAAGAACTGAATGGTTCGCGAGCTCGGTCATACATGCCGAGGCTTCTGATGAATCCCATAGGCGCAGCCATGATTGTCCCAATCCCGTCAGACAGTGGCTCAGCACGCTACCTGTGGACCTGTGAGAATCAATGCCGCTGCTGCTGTGTATATATACACGCGAAGGCAAAGCACAGACAATTCTGCATCAGCATTAATAGTAAAACATCGCAAAAATTCAGTTTAGGTGTCACAAATTGAACTTAAAATTTTCCACTCGAAGGTTGAACACTGTGTCCTTCCATGGTTCCTAAAATGGCTTTGGGATCCCATTCTCGTCGCCAAAATGTAATATATGTGGGTAGAACAAATGAAGGTCAGAGACAGGATGAGTTGCTAGTCCATGTGCTTGCTTTACTAGGCCAGAGCGAACTTAGCATGCTCATACAAAACCATGCGACAAACCATGTGATAATACATTACAGTAACCAAAATGGCCTCCTTCTGTGCTGTAAAATTCTGATTCTATTCTGTCCTTATAACCTTGCTAGAATGTTTTAAGATGATTTTTAAAAAATGCAAGGGCAGAGAATGAAAACATCCAGGTCTTGGGAATGGGATAAACATTTGGCCTAAGCACTTACTGTAGTATAAACAGAGCTTGTAGCACAAAGGCAAAGGCTGAAAAGATTAGAAGCTGGGTAAGCACCTAAAAATGTGAACTCAGCTAAACGTGCAACCTACATAGTCGTACCTACATATTACGTAAGCAAAGGCCAAGGTTGTATTATAGTACAGGAATAGAACCAGGTCCCCTTTAAGGCAGAGTGATTTCAAGGTCCAGAGCCACGCAGCCAGGTGGAGGGCCTAGAGGGCGGGAGCTGGTCATTCCAGGACTTGTGTTGTTATTTTGGGTCGGACAGTGTTCGAGGTAGTCAGAGCTTGGGAACCAAGTTTTATTATTTGCATGTCATTTAATATAAATGGAACACTAAATCAGTCAGTGTATTAAAGTTTGTTATTATAAAAAACACCCAAATGTTGAATTATAAGCGGAGTTATTGTCACCGGATTAATAATCCTTTGTTGCGATGGTAACCACTAAGAAATCTGCTAACAATCCTCCAGTCCTGCTCGCAACCAGATACATGTAATCCTAAATTTCAAGTGTGAAATAGCAACATGTTTTTCCTTTTCAGTCTAAATAATGTTTAAAATTATTTCTATAAAATTCTCAAATAAATCACATTAACCATAATCTTATCCAATTTGTTTGACAGTTACAATCCACTGTCATAATTTGCAGTTTATAGAATGCACAGTATGTTACAGGAATTCATATTTTCTTGCCAAATTGGCATTTCTTTAACTTAGTTTGTTTCAGCTATTCCAGGACTTCACCCAGACCCTTCAAAATTTCTGGAAAACAGATGAGTATATCATTATATAATCCAGATAGACAAAGCAAGTGCTATTTGCTCCATTCGGGGAGGTATCCAAACACTGAAAAGTTGTTACCACCATTCTTCAGCCGAAAAGATAAGTTTGAAATAACCCAATAATTGTGTCAGCTTTTTCCTAATAATACTTGCATTCGTTTGATTATGCTAACGTTCATTCTTTGGGCCTATATAGGACTTCTTCGAACAAAACTGATCTTTATTGTGAGAAATGTATCTGATCAGTGAGTTTTGATAAATATATATTGTTATTTCGCCAGTGCAGTATATTCCAAGGCAGATTCAGAGATATCAGGATTTTCCAAAAAAGAGAGTAAATAAACATCCACATTTACAAAGTGGTTTAAGTAGTGCAACAATAAAATATGAATATCTTCCAAGACCTTTAAACCCAACAATTAAACCAAAGCCAAGCTGCAAATGAGACAAAGGCACCCCTGAAGTAAATGTTTGAAATCAAAGTGCACTGTATTGCATTAATCAATCTCATCTATTATTTTCCCCTATTCAGACCTTATCTTCCACCTAAATATATATTTGCTTGTGTTTTTTTAATATGGTGTCATTTTCTTTATGCATAATAGAAAAATTGCTACAGACCACAAATGCACTCAAAGAGAGTGGGGGCAGTTGAGGGACAACCTGCAGGGACCCATACACATGCTCTGTTGTGGGGCGTGGGGAAGCTGGGAACGGACAGCTAAGGATTGGTCAGGGAGGGCAGAATTTCCGCAAGACTGAGAGCTGGATAGGTGGCTTTCGGAGCTTGGGGTTGGTGGAATGGCCCAGATGCCCGATCTTGAAAAACCTAACAATTAACAAATGTACAACAATGAACTAAAAATGGGTGAAAATTAGAAGTAATTAAAAAAATATTGAACAGAGGGCAGAGGCAAAAAGGGACGAGGGTTCTGGAGGTATGAAATCAGAAGCTGATTGAGGCAGGAGTCGGAACTGGCGAGCGGATGGGAGGCCCCTAGGCAGCGATTTTACAAACCTCGGCGGGTCCGTGACGGGCAATGTCGGCGGCGGGTCCTGACCCCGCTGCTGTCTCCAGCCCGGCCTCTAAAATGAAGTTCCCGAGATTGGGCTAGTTAAACCCACCCAACGCATTTCCCGGCCAATTAGAGGAAACGGGTCGGGTGCCATCATTTGAGGATGCGTCATCAGCCGTTTTCCTTAAAGGGACCATGGCCAACTTTCTTTTGACAGTTGTGCTGTCAGTGTTCTACAGCATTGAGGTGTTGCAAGCACTGACAAGCACTGCATAGAGGTGCAGGGCTGCACCCAGGCTCTCCCATGCCTCTTATGGAGGGAGTCACAGCACGCAGGGAGGTCCTCTTCCCTTCCCATGGGTGGAAGAGACCGCCCCAGGAGATCAACACAGCCTGGTTGCACATTGCAGAGGAAAGCACAAGCAGGGATGTGATCAGGAAGACCTGGGTGCAGTGCCGCAAACGTTTCAATGATCTCAGTAGATCATAAAATGTTAGTACAAAGCCACACTCAACCTCATCCTGCTGTGCCTCTCATCACATCCCCATCACTCTGCCTTCCTTACCCATCTCCTGCACATCCTTACTCCCACCAACTTACCTTGCACCTCCACCCATCTCTCTCTATCTACATTAGCACATCCCCATCTCACTAGCTACCACTCACACTCACCCTCATCCTAGTGCAATCATACCAACTAACAACACATAAGGGTAGGCACTTGGGTGTTTTATGCAATGTTCTGTTAATGTGGTGTTAAACATTGAAACCTTTATTTTCAACACTTTGGGGGAAAAAATCATCCCCTTAGCACCTCCTGTTAGCGCCAGAAGATGGTGCTAACAGGACGCTAGACCAATATTGCCGGGGTTAGGCGAATCCAGTGCCGCACGCCAAATCCCGTTCCCCACCCCTAGCACCGCTGGCAAGAGTTATTGCCGGGAACGTCAACACCAGGTGGATCGTGACATCAGTGAGTGTGCAACGCTCACTGACCACCTGATCTGCTAAATTGATTGTCGCCACCTACCTTAGCGCCTGCAGTAAACACTGACAGGGAGAGCTGGCATGAAGCACCAGGAAGCCGGCTCCAGGGATGTTATTTAAAGGGATCATCAGTAATGACTTGCAGCTGTCAGGTTAGTGCACCAGAGCAGATAAGAGAAGTAAAAGTAGGAGAACATCTAGGCAATAGTGACCATAATATAATATGCTTTAAGATGATAATTGAGAAGGACATAAGTATGACGAAAACCATGTTAATAGATTGGAGAAAAGCTGATTTTGAGGGGCTCAGATTAGAACTTGGGAAAATAAAATGGGCAACAATATTGGCAACCAACGGTGTAGAACAGCAATGGGAAACATTTAAAATGGTGTTCAACAGAATGTAGGAACAATAGGGGCAAAATTCCCCTAATTTGCGCCTCTGGTGGGAGGCGTTAACAGGGTGCAAATGGCGTTTCGCCTCCCCGAGCCGATAACCGCGCCTCCCGCAAAATTCCATGGGAAGTTAGTGGTGGCGCTACCGGGTATTGTCCCGATCTTCTGCACCCGGAGATCATGACGTCATCTCCAGGCGTTTGAGTTAGCGCTCCACTTCCCTCTTGGAGCAAAAAATGGGAATTTCTCAAATGTTTGAAAAGGTTAGTGCCTGGCGCTAACTTTTTAAACATTTTTGACTTAGCGCCCCAAATGGCCCTCTAGGGGAATTTCTTCCCCAGTATATTCTGCTAAAAGGAAAGAACAAACTAAACATTTAATGAGACTCCATGGATGAATAAAGCCATAAGAGAACAACTGAGGGTAAGGAAAGAGGCATACATTAAGTACACGGACAGCAGGGGAGTGCATGATAAGAGAGAATACGAAGAGATTAGGAGAGAAGTCAAAAAAACAATTAGGAAGGCAAAGAGGAACCATGAAATTAAATTATCAAGGAACATAAAACAAAATAGTAAAATATTTTACAGGCACATCAATAAAAAATGGAAGTTTGGGATGGGAATAGGGCCATTAAGGGATAGACAGGATAATACCACAGGTAACGATAGAGAGATGGCAGAAATATTAAATAATTATTTTGCTTCAGTATTTACCAGGGAGATAGAACAGGTGAACATGACATTGGATGATGAGATTAGTAATGAGATAAATGCATTTAAAATAAAAAGAGGGGATATATTAAATAAACTAATCAAACTCAAAGGGGTCGATTTTAACTCAGCCGGAGGCGGGCTTTGAGGCATGTGGGGGGTTAAAATCGCAAAAACTGGGGGTCGGGAACCCCCCCCCCCCCGGCCTGGTTCCCGACCCCGAGCCATTTTAACCCAGGCGTGTCTGATGGTCCCGAATCAGTCCCGCCTCCAACAGGCGGGACTGGTCTTTAAGGCCCTTAATCAGCAATAATTGGCCTTTATAATCCCATTTTAACAGGCCCTTGCATTTTTAAGCCTTTTCCCACATAAAAGATGCCTGGTGGGGATCACGCCTGTGAAACATGGCGTGAACACTATTGGCTTGCTGACTATCAGCTGCAGGTCAACCACTAAAGAGGAGATTTGATCAGTCATCATTTGCAGGTGGCAGGACTTTGTTGTTTCAGGCCTGGGGCAACTTTTACCAGGCTTAACCACACCTGTGGAAGGTTGGAGCCTCAAACACATCTCCAGTGTGACCTCCTGGGAAACCCCGCTTGCCACCTTCACTCAGCACTTCCTCAATGGAGGCATACACCAGAAGCATGGGAGCCATTTATTTCCTTCCCTTCTGGGCATTAGATGAGCTCCAACAGCAGCAGAACCAGGAAAAACAGCAGCAGCAACAGGAGCGCCAGGCTGCTGCTCACCCACCTGAAGCTGCATAGGCCAGAAGGGGCCAGTGCTTGGAAGTGGCTTGAGAGCACCTTGCTGCATATCAGGGGGCCATGGGGACCCGTATCTGCACAGGCAGTCCTACTCAGAAGGACTTCCATGAAGGTCTGGTTTCTCTGTTCAATAGATGCCCATCGCTCCTCAAGAGATGTCATTCTATTATGAGCACTCACCATGTTTTCCATACCCTGGCGACTTATCTCCTCCATGGAGGTTGCCATCCTTTCCATGGTGATGCATTCATGCGCCAATGACTCCACAAAGGCTCTGCTCATGTTCGCTATGGACTCCTCCATTCGCTCCACACTCAGATCGACCCTGGAGACAAAACCTGCCAGAGACTCCTGCATCTGTTCCTGGAGTTCCAGCCCCGCTGATCTTATGGATGGACCCAGAGGCAGAGGGTCGACATGCAGCTGAGCCGAGCTGGCAGAGTCCTGCGCCCTCCGACTAGCACTCTCCACTGCTGTCCCTGTCTCCACAATCTGCTGGTGCTCACTTGTGATGCACCAGGTGACAACACTACTCTATGTCCCGAAGGTCCCACCGAGATGTGAGTGTCTGCGCTGGTGCTGCATGCACTGAATTCTGCAGACGCTGCGCCCTCAGAGGTTGCAGATCCTCTGAGGAGTCTGGAAGCTCAGGCTCTTCCTCCTGGACAGTGGGGATGGGGGCTCTCGATGGTCTTGTGGGGGAGTGAAGGAAAGAATTAGAGATGTGAGGTCAAGGTTACATGCACATTGCATATTGCAGATGATCATAGGTCCATCTGTTATAGCTTCAGAATCATTATCAGCGACTCATGCAATGTCAATGAGAGAGATGGAAAACTATTCTGTCACCAGCTTGCTGTGATGCACCCATCTGTCCGTCCCCCACTTGCGCCTCATCCTCCAGTCCTACGATCTCCAGGACCGCCTCCTCCCAGGGGGAGAGGTGGGCTACTGATGGTGGCCCTCCTCCTGCCCTCGCTCTTTCTCGCTTATTGTGAGCTCTCTTTTCCTGCAATGAGGGAGAGAAGTGGAGTTTGAGTGAGAATGAAGGAGTGAGTGTAGAGAATCCATAGCATAGATGCTTAGAAGGAGACAAAGATGGAGTGAGGTGGCAAGACCAAGGGTCCTCCCTGTGTGTTGTCAGTTGTTTTCATAGCATCAGAGTGATAGGGAGTGTGAGGGCTGTATAGTTGAATAGTTAGGTGAATGTGAGCATAGTGAGAGAGGGAATGGGTAAGGGTGCATGGATGTCAGTGTCAAGTGGGATGTGGAGGAAGAGATTGCTAAAGCTGAGTGCTGGTGAGGAGAGGCAATGGAGATCAGATTGAGAGTGATGGGAACTTCATACTCACTTTTCCAGTGTGCTGAAGGTCATGAAATCTCTTCCTGCACTGTATCCAGGTTCTGCATGTAGCCGATAAGGAGTTGACCTCCTCTGCCACTTGCAGCCACGCAACCTTTGTCTGCTGGGGAGGCATCTTCCTCCCTGAAGAAGGGAAGAGCACCTCCTTGTGAGCTCTTGCTCCCTCCACTAAAGCCTGCAGGGCAACGTCGTCAAAATGGGGTGCAGACCTCGGTCTTTCTCTTGCCATTCTGCTTCCAGCTCAGTGTATCAGCAAATGCCAAAAGGTTGGCAGCCTGCAGAAGAAGCAAGGCTTGTTGCAGACCCTAAATGCAGCAGCAATAATGATGTCATATTATGCAACTTTCTGACTGGAAATACTCATTTGCCAAGGGTTCCCACACGTTGGAAATCAATTGGCCAATTGAGTTAAAATTGCATCAATCTCACACACCCATTTAGATTTGTGTGGGAAACACCAAATTCGGGGAACCCGACAATTCCCCGCACCTGAGTTAAAATCGACCCCAAAGAGTATAAACTCCTGGTCTGGATGGATTGCATCCACGCATTTTAAAAGAATCTAGGGAAGAGATAGCAGAGGCATTATTAATAATACGTTAGACAAAGGTGTAGTGCCAGAAGACTGGCGGATAGCTAACGTAATACCTATATTCAAGAAGGGGGATAGAACATGTCCTGGGAATTATAGACCAGTCAGCTTAACATCAGTGGTAGGAAAAATAATGGAATCCCTACTAAAGGAGAAAATAGAAGAACATCTAGAAACCAAAAATATAATTAGGAAGAGTCAGCATGGATTTCAAAAGGGAAAGTCTTGCTTGACCAACCTCATTGAATTTTTTGAAGAGGTAAGAGAGAGAGTAGACAATGGTAATGCAGTAGATGTAATTTATCTAGGTTTTCAAAAGGCCTTCGATAAGGTACCAAATAATAGACTGATGAACAAGGTCAGAGAATGCGGAGTCAGGGGACAAGTAGCAGAATGGTAGCTAGCTGGCTTCAAGACAGAAAGCAGAGAGTAGGAGTAAAGGGTAGCTATTCACAGTGGCAGAAGGTGGGTAGTGGTGTTCCACAAGGATCAGTACTGGGACCACTGTTGTTAAACAATTTACATGAATGATTTAGACTTTGGAATCAAAAACACAATTTCTAAATTTGTGGATGACACCAAATTGTGGGGGGATAGTCAAAACTGAGGAGGACTGTAACAAGTTAGAGGAGGACATTAATAAACTTGCAGAATGGGCATATAATTGACAAATGAAGTTCAACACAGATAAATGTGAAGTATTACATTTTGGTAGGAAGAATAGGGAGGGCACTTATTACTTGGAGGGTGCGAGTCTGGGTGGGGTAGAGGAACAAAGGGATCTCGGAGTACAAATACACAAATCACTAAAAGTTGCACCACAGGTTAACAAGGCCATAAAAAAAGCAAACCAAGCACTAGGATTTATTTCTAGAGGGATGGAATTGAAACCTGTATGGAACCTTGGTTAGACCACACTTAGAGTACTGCGTACAGTTCTGGTTGCCATATTATAAAAAGGATATAGAGGCACTGGAGAGGGTGCAGAGAAGGTTTACAAAGATGATACCAGAAATCTAAGGGTATACATATCAGGAAAGGATGAACAGGCTGGGTCTCTTTTCTCTTGAAAAAAGAAGGGTGAGGGGTGACCTAATAGAGTGGATACAGAGAGAATGTTTCCACTTGTGGGGAAGAGCATAACTAGAGGCCATCAATATAAGATAGTCACCAAGAAATCCAATAGGGAATTCAGAAGAAACTTCTTTACCCAAAGAGTGGTGAGAATGTGGACCTCACTACCACAGGGAGTGGTTGAAGCGAATAGTATAGATGGATTTAAGGGGAGGCTAGATAAGCATATGAGGGAGAAGGGAATAGAGGGTTATGCTGATAGATTTAGATGAGGAAAGATGGGAGGAGGCTTGAGTGGAGCATAAACGCCGGCATGGACTGGTTGGGCTGAATGCCTGTTTCTGTGCCATATCTCCTTTTGTAATCCTATGTAGTTTCAGTGGTTTCTTGTCAGTTTCACATACTCCAACAGTTTCATTCAGTAATTTCAAGGTTCTTTTGTATCAGGAGTGCTATGGCAACTAAAAATTGGCTACATTTATTCTTCAATGAATTAAACTGCTACACTTGGTAACATTAATGGGGGCTGTACTGGCAGTCGACCTCACCCTCCAGGATCTACGGCAGAGGGAGCGTAGACAGCGAGAAAGACGGGAACATGTGCACAGGGAGATGAGGAGGGACATCAGGGCTCTCACCAGGAGGCCTTACCCTCCAAGGGTATTCCGAGAGCACTTATCCTACCTTTATTTAAGCGAGGAGCAGTGTATTAGATGGCTCCGCCTCACCAAGGAGGTGGTCACAGAACTCTGCCACCTCCTCCAAACAGACCTCCAGTCTCATACCAGGATGCGACACCATGAAAGCCCCGGCCAACGGTGGTAGACCCAGCCATGATGGCAGCAGTCACAGCTTGAGTGGCATCAAGCTGAGACTGCATGAGAGCAGTTTGAGATTGGATGGCACCAAGCATAGGCTGCATTACAGCACTAAGATGTTACGTCGCTTCCACCTGTGCTGCAATGCAGGCTGCCAGATTGCCCATCATACACGGCATCAGGTCTGGGTTGCCACGGTCTCTCCGGGAGTCTACCATCCTTTGCAGACTGGAAATGATGGCCTCCATGGTGTGCGCAGAGCAGAGCCTTGTGCAATATTGGAGGTGGACTCCTCCACGCTCCTTACCATTGCCGAGAGGCTCTCGGGCACCCTTGCCATTGCACCTATCATCTCCGTGTGCATGACCATCACCCTTCTTCTAAAGGCCTCCCCAATAAGGTCTTCATCTGAGTCCTGTGCAGCAGAAGGCATGCGCGAACTCGCCCTCTGGGTAGCTGGCCCACGAGCTACCCTTTCCCCCTGGCCTTGCTGCAACCCACTCATCCCCGGTGCCTCACCCTGTATAGATCCCACAACTCTACTAGCCTCTAAAGAACGCGTAATGCCAGTATCTGAACTGGTGGCTGCGGGTGAGAGATGCAGTGAGCAGGAATTTTGCATGCAGTCTAAAGCATTAGCGCCTGGCACTAATTCTCTAACTTTTCTACTGACATCGCCTATTCCTTGGCTATAATGAATTTCTAGCCCTTTGCATTCTTGGACAGATTTGTGTGCGCTTTTGGAAGTGGCTTAGTAAGTTGCAATGAATGGTGAAACATAATGGTACCCCCCGCAGTGGTGATGAGTGTGAAAGGAATGGCTTGGACATTGTAGGAATGCTTTTTGATGTTGGTATGACATGGTGGCACATCATGTGGCAGCCAGGGTGTATAGCATCAAGTGACATAAATCTGGCCATGGTGAGGCCATCCCTGGCCTCCCGGGCAGCAATGTGAGGGGTGCTGATGCCCTCTGTCCTGTGCAGCATCAGGTGATTGCGGAGAAGGTTGGTGTTGTTGTTGTTGGTGCTGCTGGTGTGCCTGGTGATGCTGGTGTTGGGGCTGATCGTGGTGGGATTCTGAGGACCATGGTGAGAGATTATAAAGGGCACCCATGCTGATGGAATAGATGGCAGGTGAAGTAGAGATGACAGAAGCGATCTGTCAACGGTGAGACAGGTAATTATGTCAAACTGGATGGAGACTTGTATGAAGTATTGCAGCATGGTGAATCTGTTGTGGAAATGCAGTGAGGAAGAGTTTGTGGCTAAGGGAAGATATCTCTGTAAGGTGGGAGCTTTTACAGTACATTTGAAGTGGTCAACCCAACAGCTGATTCAATGATCACTGAACTCCCACCTCAGCTTGACAGACAAGGTCCGTGACCATCGTGGACCCCATGGGTGAGCTGTCAAATGCAGAAGGTGAGCTCAAATTCATTCCTAAGTGGCTCTAAACAAGCCACCAATTACCTGAATTGGGTCCCCCACTGTAAACCCGCCGCTCAATGTCAGGTCTGCTCAGCGCTGACAGACCCGACATCGGGAAAAGGTGCGTGGCGCTCGGTTCACAGCAGGGTCCCAACCCACTAGGGGGAAAAAAATAATTTCCCACCCGACCCGCCACCGATCACGCCTGCTGAGCCCCCGCAAAAAATCTAGCCCTAAGTGATTAAAAACTGGGAAAAAATGCTTAAAATTATATTGGAGTGTAGAAAGGAGTAAAAGACAATAAAGATTCACTAGGGGGAGAACAAGTGGGCAACAGATAGAGGTCCAAAGGTCAGATGTAAGGAATCGATTGGGGCCTGAAGTAAAATTTATCATGGGGTGACAGAGGAAGTTGAGAACATTTTAACTGCTGGGTAGCAGGTTATTAGGACAGGTTAAACTGTGTTTCACTTCACTTTCAAGCAGAGGTAAGGACCAATTTTTCAGATATAATTGTATCAAAATTTGCTTCTGATCAGACACTTCCACATCAAAGGTTGGTTACCTGATGCATGTCAGGTGAATTCTTCAAGGGAGAACCAGACCAAATACAATAAGTTGAGCGGGGATGTGAAGATGAAAATAAGATTGGCAAAGAGAGAATATAAGAGTAAAATGGCAGTTAACATAAAAGGGAACCCAAAAATCTTCTAACGGCATGTAAACAGTAAGCGGGTAGCAAGAGGCGGGATGGGGCCTATTCGAGACAAAGGAGGTGATATATGCTTAGAGACGCAGGGCTAGGCTAGAATACTCAATGAGTACTTTGTATCGCTGTTTACTAGGGGATGGATGCTGACAAAATATCGGTAGAAGTGGAAAAGGTAGAAGCAATGGAAGGGGTGAAAATTGATAGTCAGGATGTACTAAAAAGGCTGGGTATGCTTAGAGTGGACAAGTCGCCTGGTCCAGATGGCTTGCAACCCAGGTGTGATGAAATATGCCATTCATCACTCTGTATTCTCTGTGTCTCTGTATTCTCTGTGTTTGTCTAGTTTCAGTTTCATTTCCTTACCTGTGTTGTATTGTGTGTAGGGCTCCGCCCATACCTGGCCCCTACTTAAGCAGGCCCCAGCGTGTCTCACAGGCAGTACTGCAGATCTCTGGATGGGAGACACCTCTCCACTGTGTATTACCTTCTGAGTTAATAAAAGCCTTGCTTTGCTCTATTAACGTTGAGTCTCGGATTCATTGAGGCACATCAACAGGTTGCTAAGGGAATTGGGGGAGGAGATAGCGGAAGGGCTTGCCATAATTTTCCAAACTTCCCTAGATGCGGGGCAGGTGCCTGAGGATTGGAAAGTGGCAAATGTGACACCATTGTTCAAGAAAGGGTGTAAGGACAATCCTAGTAACTACAGGCCGGTCAGTTTAACATCAGTGGTGGGTAAAGTTTTAGAAACAATAATCAAGGAAAAAATTAACAGGCACTTGGAGGGGTTTAAGCTAATTAAGGGGACCCAACACAAATTTGTAAAAGGCAGATCGTGTTTGAAGAGAGTAGTTAACAAAGCATATGGGATCTTGGGCTTCATAAATAGAGGTATTGAGTACAAAAGCAGAGAAATTATGCTGAACCTTTATAAAGCGCTGGTTAGGCCACAACTGGAGTATTGCATCCAGTTCTGATCACCACACTTTAGGAAGGATGTGAAGGCCCTTGAGAGGGTGTGGAGGAGATTTACCAGAATGGTTCCGGGGATGGGGGATCTTAGCTACAAGGACAGCTTGGAGAAGCTGGATTTGTTTTCATTAGAGCAAAGGAGGTTGAGGGGTGATTTGATAGAAGTGTACAAGATTATGACGGGTTTGGATAGGCTAGACGGGGAAAGGCTCTTCCCACTAGGACTAGGGGACACAGATTTAAGGTTTTGGGCAAGAGATACAGGGGGGATGTGAGGAAAAACCTTTTTACGCAGCGAGTGGTGAGGACCTGGAATTCGTTGCCGACGGAAGTGGTGGAAGCGGAGATGTTCAATGTTTTCAAGGGGAGACTGGATAGGCACTTGAGGGAAATAAATTTGCAGGGCTATGGTGATCGAGCAGGGGAATGGGACTGACTGGATTGCTCTACAGAGAGCCGGCACAGATTTGATGGGCCAAATGGCCTCCTTCTGTGCTGTTATGACTCTATGAACTGCCTTTGAAACTAACAGCACATTGAAACCATTTTTTGAATTTTTTTTCTTCCCCACACAAAGGAACTTTTTTTTTAAATAAAGAAAAAGCAAACTTCCATTTATATAGCACCTTTCACAACCTGGGGATGTCCCAAAGTGCTTCACAGCCAATGACACACTTTTTAAGTATAGTCACTGTTGTAATGTAGGGAAACAGAGCAGCCAATTGGTGCACAGCAATGAGATAACAACCAGATAACCCGTTTTGAGGTGGTGGCTGATGGATAAATCTTGGACAGGACTGGAAGATATCCCCTGCTCTTCTTCGAGAGTATCATGGGATCTTCTAACCACCTGGGAAGGCAGCTGGAGCTTTGGTTTAACATCTCATCTGAAAGACAGCACTACAAACAGTGCAGAACTCTCTCAGTACTGCACTGAAGTATTAGCCTTGATTATGTGCTCAAGTCTCTGGACTGGGACGTGAACACACGCTCTTCAGCTAACAGAAGTCCACGTTGAATTCACAATATTTTAGCCTATTTAAAGTTTCATATGAAAAAGATTTTCTGCACAAATATTGCATGATGAAGCTTTGCTTCTATCAATAAGTGATGATTTTTTTTAAAAAAACAAGGTTTTATGTGGTTGCGCTGCGTATTTGTCAAACACAGTTTCATAAATACAGAATCCTTTTAAGTTTTTTTGGGGAGGAAATATCACAAAATGTTTAAGCTGTGTTGACAGTTACAGACATATTTTGTTACTTTGTGTAGTTTCTCCCCTGTAACTATCTCTCCTTTTTTTTTACAACACAGATGACACAGACTCAAAATTGATATTTTACTCTTCTATTAATTAAGTGTTGCTAGTTATTGACATCACAAGGAAGCAAATCTTTGATAAAATTGACTGAATTTGGAAAATCAATTTTAATGCAATATTTTCTTTTATTTACTGGGCACAGATTGCACTTTTCTGCAGAGATCACAAACACTAATTTCAGTTTAAAATGAGTGATGCTGTAATCAGGCCTGTCAAGTATCACTCAAGGTGATTGAGACTCACAAGATACTTAGGGACAAGAAGGCTATTCAACCCATCTTACTTAATACATCCAGAACAATCCTACAGTCCCCTCCTCCTCATTGCTGCATCTAATTGTTCCTGCATATAAATATTGGAAAGACCGAAGCAATCGTCTTTGGTCTTCGCCACAAACTCCAGACCTTTACCATTGATTCCAACACTCTCTCCGGCACTATCTCAGGCTGAACCAGGCTTCACAACCTCAGCATTCTATTCGACCCCAAGCTGAGCTTCTGATCTCCTATCCTCTCCATGACAAAGATCGTCTGCTTCCACCTTCATAACATTGTCTGCCTCAGCCCATCCGTGCCCTTGTCACCCTTAGAATTGACTATTCCAATGGACTCCTGGCCAGCCTCCAATCCTCTACCCTCTGTAAACTTCAAATCATGCAAAGCTCTGTTGCCCATATCCTATCCTGCATCAAGTCCTACTAACCCATAATTCCTGTCCTCACTGGTCTTCATTGGCTCTTGGTCCTCCAACACTTCGTGGGGAAAGTTTGTCCCCTTAGTGCCTCCCGTTAGCATTAGATGGCGCAATTAGACTGCACCCACTATTGGTCCAGCCTTTAAAGGTAATGCCAATGAGTTTGGGTTTTAAGACTTGATTTAAGACTCCAATCATTTTATTGAGCAGTGAGGACGAATTTTGCGTGCAGTCTAGAGCATTTGTGCATGGCGCTAATTCTCCAGCTTTTCTACTGACAACGCCCATTCCTTGGCTATAACGAATTTCTAGCCCTTCGTTTAAAATTCTCAAGATTGTGTTTAAATCTCTTCATAGTCTGGCCATTCCTATCTCTGCAACCTCCTCCTGCCCTACAACCCAACTTGATCTCTCCATTCCTATAACTCTTGCCTCTTTTGCACACCTCTTCCTTTGCCCCACCATGAGCGACCATCCTTTCAGTTGCCGAGACCCCACACTCTGGGATTCCCTCCATAAATCTCTCAACCTCTTCAACTCTCTCTCCTGCTTTGAGACCCGTCTTAAAACTCACCCCTGTAACAAACCTTTTGGTCAACCACCCCCTCGCCCCCCCACCATCCCCATATCTCTTTCTTTGGCTCAATGTACCTCTGTGAAGTGCCTTGGGACTTTTTTCTACATTAAAGGCACTATTTAAATGCAAGTTGTTGTTGTTTCTTAAATTATTCCAGGGTTTCTGCCTCCACCACTCTGCCCGAAGTCCATTGCAAGTATTCACTCTTCGTGTGAAGAACTAGATATCTGTCCTAAAATTACCTTTACTAGTGTGAACCCATGTCCCCTTGTTGTACTCCCAGTTGAATTTAAGTTAGTATTCTAGATTAACTTTTTCTATACCATTTACTCTCTTATATACTGTGTAAGATCACCTCGCAGACTTTTCGAGGCTGAAAAGCCCAAGTCTTTCCAGTATTTCCCCATCACACAGACTCCTGACAAAGCTACGCATCTCTTCTCTGCACTACCTCTAGTGCTTGAATGTCTCCCTCGTTTCTCATCGACCAGAGCTAGGCACAGCAATCAAGTTGCGTTCTGACCAGAGCACTGTACAGTTTAATCACAACTTCCTTTGATTTGTACAATACTGTTATGGCTTTGTAGGTCAAAATTCTATTGGTTTTGTTGATTGCTGCTCTGCATTGATTGAACACGTTTAGCATTGAGTCTACTCAGGCTCCTCGGTCACATTCCTCTTCATCCATAGCAACTTAAACACCATTCATAAGAACATAAGAAATAGGAGCAGGAATAGGCCATATGGCCCCTCGAGCCTGCTCCGCCATTCAATAAGATCATGGCTGATCTTCGACCTCAACTCCACTTTCCCGCCTGATCTCCATATCCCTTGATTCCCCTAGAGTCCAAAACTCAACGACTGAGCATCCGCAGCCCTCTGGGACAGAGAATTCCAAAGATTCACAACCCTCTGAGTGAAGAAATTCCTCCTCATCTCAGTCTTAAATGGCTGACCCCTTATCCTGAGACTATGCCCCCTAGTTCTAGACTCTCCAGCCAGGGGAAACAACCTCTCAGCATCTAATACAAAAGCAAAATACTGCGGATGCTGGAATTCTGAAATAAAAACAGAAAATGCTGGAAATACTCAGCAGGTCAGGCAGCATCTGTGGAGCGAGAAAAAGAGTTAACGTTTCAGGTCAATGGCCCTTCGTCAGAACTGGAAAAAGTTGGAGATGAAACAGGTTTTTAAGCAAGTGTAGGGCAGGGAGAGGGGGAGGGGAGGAAAGAACAAAAGGGAAGGTCTGTGAAAGGATGGAAGGCAGGAGAGATTAAGAGACAAACAGAGGCCCAACCAGTCCCCTTCCACCACCACCCTCCTTCGCCTGGCTGAACTTGTTCTCACATTGAACAACTTCTCCTTTGACTCCACTCACTTCCTCCAAATGAAAAGTGTTGCTATGGGAACCCGCATGGGTCCTAGCTATGCCTGCCTTTTCGTGGGATATGTGGAATATTCTTTGTTCCAGTCCTACTCGGGTCTCCTCCCTCACCTCTTTTTCCAGTACATTGATGATTGTATCGGTGCTGTTTCCTGCTCTCGCCCTGAACTAGAAAATTTCATTCACTTTGCTTCCAATTTCCACCCTTCCCTCACCTTCACATGGTCCATCTCCGACTCTTCCCTTCCCTTCCTCGACTTTGCTGTCTCCATCTCTGGGGATAGGTTATCGACAAACATTGACTATAAGCCCACTGACTCCCACAGCTACATGAACTACACTTCCTCCCACCCCGCCTCCTGTAAGGACTCTATTCCATTCTCCCAGTTTCTCCATCTCTGCCGCATCTGCTCTGACGATGCCACCTTCCATACTAGTGCTTCCGACATGTCTTCCTTTTTCCTCAACCGAGGATTCCCCTCTACTGTGGTTGTCATGGTCCTCGACTGTGTCCGTTCTATTTCCCGCACTTCAGCTCTCACCCCTTCCCCTCCCTCTCGGAACCACGATAGGGTTCCCCTTGTCCTCACCTTTCACCCTACCAGCCTCCACATTCAACAGATCATGCTCTGCCATTTCCGCCACCTCCAGCGTGATCCCACCACCAAACACATCTTCCCCTCACCTCCCCTTTCAGCATTCTGAAGGGACCGCTCCCTCCGCGACACCCTGGTCCACTCCTCTATCACCCCAACATCCCTTCCCCTTCGCCTGGCACCTTCCCGTGCAAGCGCAGGTGATGCAATACATGCCCTTGATGTGCCTCAATAATTCCGAGACTCGAAGGTAGCAGAACAAAACAAGGCTTTTATTAACTTAGAACGAAACACGTAAGCGAGAGAGATGTCGTCCTTCTGGAGATTGGGGCTAGACTGAAGCTAGCTTACAAACGGGGCCAGGTATGGGCGGAGCCCTACACACAGCACATTCCAGCACATTCCAGTATACAATACAGCACATTCCAGTACACAATACAATGAGGTCTGGAGGAAGGGAAATGACACTGAAACCGATCTCAGTCACAGGCAGTGATGAATGGAAATATTTCATCACATTCACCCCTTCTATAGATTTAGTCTGTTCGGGGGTTTGATAGTCCTCTGCGACCGACGTGGCTGTTGCGGTGCCGCGGGTGTCGGCTGGGTGTCCCCGGTAGCCTTCTGGGTCTCTGCCGGGGGTGCCGCCAGGGTTGTTGAAGGGGTAGTTGGTGGGGGTGCCGTTGGTCGGTGTTCTTCCGGGGGTGATGAAAGAGTAGTGGGTGGGTAAGAGTTGCTGTGATCGTCGTTGCCGCTATTGCCGTGGTTGTTGTCGATGCCGGCTGGGGCGACGTCTTTTATGGACACGGTGTCCTCCCTTCCGTCGGCGTGCCGGACATATGCATATTGGGGGTTGGCGTGGAGTAGGTGTACTGGCTCCACGAGAGGGTCCGTCTTGTGGCCCCTCACATGCCTTCGCACGAGTACTGGACCTGGGGTGGAGAGCCATGATGGCATGGATACGCCTGAGGTGGATTTCCGGGGAAAGACAAACATTCGTTCATGAGGCGTGGTATTAGTGGCCGTACACAATAGCGACCGTATCGAATGGAGCACATCCGAGAGGACTTCCTGCCAGCGGGAGATAGGGAGGCCCTTGGTCCTTAGAGCTAGAGTGACTGCTTTCCATACTGTCCCGTTCTCTCGCTCCACTTGGCCGTTACCCCGGGGGTTGTAGCTGGTGGTACGGCTCGTGGCGATCCCCCTGGACAGCATGTACTGGCGTAGCTCTTCACTCATGAAGGACGCCCCCCTATCCGTATGGATGTAGCTCGGCATACCGAACAGGCAGAACAGGTTGTTGAGGCATTTAATGACCGTGGCGCTGGTCATGTCTGGGCAGGGGAAGGCGAATGGGAACCGGGAGTATTCGTCCGCAATGTTCAGGAAGTAAACATTGCGGTCGACGGACGGGAGGGGGCCCTTGAAATCTAAGCTGAGCCGCTCAAAGGGCCGTGTAGCTTTGATTAAGTGGGCTCTATCTGGGCGGTAGAACCGAGGCTTGCACTCAGCGCAAGTGCGGCAGTTCCTGGTCAGGGACCGAACTTCCTCAATCGAGTAGGGTAAGTTACGGGACTTTATGAAGTGGAACAGCCGCGTGACCCCTGGGTGGCAGAGGTCGTTGTGGAGGGTCTGTAGCCGATCCCCGGTGGCGCTGGCACACATCCCTCGTGAGAGGGCGTCAGGGGATTCGTTAAGGGCCCCTGGCCGGTAAATGATGTCGTGCTCGAAGGTGGAGAGCTCGATCCGCCACCTAAGAATCTTATCATTTTTAATCTTCCCCCTCTGTTTATTATTGAACATAAACGCTACCGACCGCTGGTCGGTAAGTAGGGTGAAGCGTTTGCCGGCTAGGTAGTGGCGCCAGTGGCGCACTGCCTCCACGATGGCTTGGGCCTCCTTTTCCACGGAGGAGTGTCTGATCTCGGGCCCTTGGAGGGTCCTTGAGAAGAAAGCTACGGGCCGCCCCGCCTGGTTGAGGGTGGCCGCCAAGGCGAAGTCAGACGCATCACTTTCCACTTGAAATGGAGTGTTCTCGTCCACTGCCTGTAGCGTGGCCCGCTCAATATCCTGCTTAATGCTTTTGAAGGCGGCGTGGGCCTCAGCAGAGAGCGAGAAAGAGGATGCTTTCAAGAGGGGGCGGGCTTTGTCGGAGTAGTTGGGGACCCATTGGGAATAATAAGAAAATAACCCCAGGCATCTTTTCAGGGCTTTGGGAGTGTTGGGCAGGGGCAGCTCCCGTAGGGGGCGCAATCGATCGGGGTCTGGTCCGATTTCCCCATTCTCCACCACGCTGCCTAGTATGCAGAGGCGCGTGGTGTTGTAAACGCACTTGTCCTCGTTGTAGGTGAGGTTGAGTTTTTGTGCGGTTTTCAGGAACCTCTCGAGGTTCGAGTCGTGATCCTGCTGGTTGTGACCGCAGATGGTGACGTTGTCGAGGTAGGGGAAGGTTGCCTGCAAGTGGTGGTCATCGACCATGCGGTCCATCTCCCTCTGGAAGACCGAGACCCCATTCGTCACCCCAAAGGGGACTCTGAGGAATTGGTAGAGGCGTCCGTTCGCCTCGAAGGCGGTGTACGGGCGGTCCTCTGGTCTGATAGGGAGCTGGTGGTACGCTGACTTGAGGTCGATGGTGGAGAACACCCGGTATTGGGCGATTTGGTTCACCATTTCTGATATGCGGGGTAGCGGGTAGGCGTCTAGTAGGGTGTACCTGTTGATCGTTTGACTATAGTCGATCACCATCCGTTTCTTCTCGCTACCCCTTACCACTACCACTTGGGCGCGCCACGGGCTGTTGCTGCGTTCAATAATGCGCTCTTTCAGGAGCCTGTCTACCTCGGTCGCGATAAACCGCCTGTCCTCCCAGCTGTACCTCCTGCTTTTGGTCGCTATTGGCCGGCAGTTAGGGGTAAGGTTCGCGAATAGCGAAGGCGGCTTTACCTTCAGGGTAGCCAGACCGCACACTGTGAGGGGCGGCTGGGACCCACCATACTTGAGCGTGATGCTTTGGTGGTTGCACTGGAAATCCAGGCCCAAGATCACGCTCGCACATAGGTTCTTCATGATTAATACTTTAAAATGATCATATACAGTTCCGTTAACGCACAATTGTACCGTGCAGTAACCCAGAATGGTCGATGTCTGGGTTTTGTCGGCCATAGAGATGGTACCCTGAGTAGGGACCACCTTTAGGGAGAGTTGTTGTGCCAGTTCTGGGTGGATAAAGCTCTCCGTGCTTCCACTGTCAATTAAGCATTTAACCCGGCACCCGTTTACCTCGATGTCCACCATTGATCTGGATAGCGGGTGCGGCCTGGTCTGGTCCACTGTGACCGATGCCACTGTAGGGCCCTGATCGATACAAGATGGCGTCCACGCTGTCTGCTCACAAGATGGCGGACCCCACGAGGTCGGGCAAGATGGCGTCCAAGATGGCCGCTCCCACGGCGCACACGCGGCGGTGGCGGGTTTTCCGGCGGGGTTCCCTCTGCACACCTTCCCGAAGTGCCCCTTCTTACCGCACTTAAAGCAGGTGGTGCCTTTCGCCGGGCACAGGTTTCTGGTGTGCTTTGGCTGCCCGCAGAAGTAGCAGTTGGGTCCCTGACGCGTCGCGGCTGTCGTAGGGCTTCTGGGGGGAAGAGCGGGGCCCAGCCGGTGTCGGGCTGTCGGGCAGGGAAGATGCCTTCCAAGATGGCGGCGCCCTCGGTGCACACGTGGCGGCGTGGACGGCGCGGGCTGAAGAGTAGGCGTCTGAGTTTCTCTGGGCCACATCCAGGGATCGCGCGGTGTCCGCAGCCTGTTTCAGGTCCAACCCCGTTTTTTCCAGCAGTCTTTGCCGGATGTAGGTGGAGCTGAGGCCTGTGATGAAGGCATCGCGAACAAGCTCGTCAGTGTACACCGCGGCTTTTACATCTCGGCACTTGCAGTCTTTGCCAAGCATTTTCAGGGTGCTTAGGAACTCCTCCACCGATTCCCCAGGTCGCTGTGCGCGGGTGGCGAGCAGGTGCCTAGCATACACCTCATTCGTAGGCTGCTGGTAATGCGCCTTTAAGATGTCGCAGGCGGCCAGGTACGTCTCGGCGTCTTGGATGAGGGGGTAAACCCGGTGGCTTACCCAATTCCGCAGAATTCCGAGTCTCATCCTTGCAGCGTCCGTAGCGTCTTTGACGGCTGCGGAATTGTCCAGGAAGAATTCCATACACTCAAACCAGTGTCCGAAGCGTGCTGATGCGTCCGGAGCATGTTGATCCAAATCCAAACGTTTGGGTTTCAGGAGTTGATCCATAGTGTTGAATAAAATAAGTTAATAAAATTGATATGCCTCAATAATTCCGAGACTCGAAGGTAGCAGAACAAAACAAGGTTTTTATTAATTTAGAACGAAACACGTAAGCGAGAGAGATGTCGTCCTTCTGGAGATTGGGGCTAGACTGAAGCTAGCTTACAAACGGGGCCAGGTATGGGCGGAGCCCTACACACAGCACATTCCAGCACATTCCAGTATACAATACAGCACATTCCAGTACACAATACAATGAGGTCTGGGGGAAGGGAAATGACACTGAAACTGATCTCAGTCACAGGCAGTGATGAATGGAAATATTTCATCACAGCCCTTTTACCTTCTCCCTTCCCACTGTCCAGGGCCCCAAACACTCATTCCAGGTGAAACAGCGATTTACTTGTACTTCTCGCAATTTAGTATACTGTATTCGCTGCTCACGATGCGGTCTCCTCTACATTGGGGAGACCAAACGCAGATTGGGTGACCGCTTTGCGGAACACCTCCGTTCAGTCCATAAGGGTGACCCCGAGCTTCTGGTCGCCTGTCAGTTTCATTCTCTGCTCCACTCCCACTCTGACCTCTCCGTCCTCGGCCTCTTACACTGTTCCAATGAAGCTCAACGTAAACTCAAGGAACAGCACCTCATCTTTCGATTAGGCACTTTACAGCCTTCTGGACTCAACATCGAGTTCAACAATTTCAGGCCATAACCTCTGCCCCTATCTTTTTTTTCTCTCTCTCACATGGCAGCTGTCAATCATGCTGCCAGTGCCATTTACACTTCATCTAGTCATCTTTTGTTTCTTAACTTGTCCCATTACCATCTCCTTTTGCCTTTCACCATCATCCCTTTTGTCTCTTAATCTCTCCTATCACAGACCTTCCCTTTTGTTCTTTCCTCCTCTCCCCCTCTCCCTGCCCTACACTTGCTTAAAAACCTGTTCCATCTCCAATTTTTTCTAATTCTGACGAAGGGTCATTGACCTGAAACGTTAACCCTGTTTCTCTCTCCACAGATGCTGCCTGACCTGCTGAGTATTTCCAGCATTTTCTGTTTTTCTCTCAGCATCTATCCTGTCAAGCCCCCTCAGAATCGTATATGTTTCAATGAGATCACCTCTCATTCGTCTAAACTCCAGAGAGTATAGGCCCATTCTATTCAATCTCTCATCATAGGACAACCTTCTCATCCCAGGAGTCAATCTATTGTACCTTTGTTGCACCGCCTCCAAGGCAAGTATATCCTTCCTTAGATAAGGAGACCAAAACTGTGGCCAGTACTCCAGGTCTGGTCTCACCAAGGCCCAGTACAATTGTAGCAAGACTCCCTTACTCTTGTACTCCAACCCACTTGCAATAAAGGCCAACATGTCATTTGCTTTCCTAATTGGTTGCTGTACCTCCATGCTAACTTTCTGTGTTTCTTGTACAAGGACACCCAAATCTCTCTGAACACCAACATTTAAAACCTCACATTTCCCCACATTATACTCCATCTGCCACCTTATTGCCCACTCACTTAACTTGTTTATATCCCTTTGCAGACCCTTTGTGTCCTCCTCACAGCTTACTGTCCCACCTAGCTTTGTATCATCAGCAACAATAACAACTTGTATTTATAGAGCTCCTTCGATGTAGTAAAACGTCCCAAGGCGCTTCACAGGAGTGTCATAAAACAAAATGTGACACCGAATCACATAAGGAGAAATTAGGGCAGATGACCAAAAGCTTGCTCAAAGATGTAGGTTTTAAGGAGTGTCTTAGAGGAGGAAAGAGAGGTAGAGAGGCGGAGAGGGAATACCAGAGCTTAGAGCCTTGGCAGCTGAAAGCACGGCTGCCAATGGTGGAGCGATTCAAATCAGGGATACTCAGGAGGCCAGAATTAGAGAAGGGCAGGTATTTCCGGGGGTGGGGGGGAGTGTTGTGGGGCTGGAGGAGATTACAGAGATAGGGAGGGGCGAGGCCATGGAGGGATTTGAAAACAAGGATGAGAATTTTAAAATTGAGGTGTTGCTTAACCGGGAGCCAATGTAGGTGAGCGAGCACAGGGGTGATAGGTGAACGGGACTTGGTGCAAGGTAGGACATGCGCAGCTGAGTTTTGGATGACCTAAAGCAATCTTGAATATATTACACTTGGAGTGCATGTCACCCATTTTCCCTTCTTGTGTGCTTTACATTTGTCTGTATTAAATTTCATCTGTCATTGTTTGGCCTACTCATATGTTGTTGAACTCATTCTATAATTTCTTGGCTGCCTCCTTCAATTCCATGCCCTTCCTCGTTTGATATCATCTGTAAATTTGACAAATTTGCATTGAGTTTCTAAATCCAAGTCAATGATTGTTGTCTTAAACAGTGTTCTGTTTGTTTACTTGAGTAGTAACAAGTTCAGTCTTCTGGTTATAATCATTTTATTCTTTAACTTCAGCATAAAAAGCAATTTACAAGCGGAGTATAGTCACAGATAGATCACACGAATCTAGGCATGGGTCCTTTCGTGCTGCTTGAACAAAGGAAAAAGCTTATATTTACACACTATTTTCTTGTCAAACTGGAGCTGGCATTGCCTAATATGGTAGTCTCTGGCTACTGCATAGTCCAGAGACACAAGTCTACATTTTCTTCAACATACATCAACAACGTTAGAAGAATGTAAAAACACTGTGGCCTTTCTGTGGTAAACATGAACCTTCTAGTCTCTATCACACCATAATATTTCTAATCTAAACATTCTATTATGGAAATATCCAAGGCTGGTTGGTTGCAAATACTGGTTGTTGCTAAGTGAAATCTGTATCTCTCTCTCTCCAATGATACCAACTACATTTTCCCCTATATCAAATGAACTAAACATGAACACCTTTCAGAAGCTGAATTAACTGAGTTCCATATGCCAACATGCCCTACGTTTTTAATTTTTTTTTATGGGTTACGTTGCCTCTTAGCAAAGTGTTTTATATTGTCCTTTGTCTTTAATAATTCTGGCTTCCTCTTAGTGCTCTTGCTATCTCCTTACCTTTCCTTATATTTTCTATGTCCCTTATCGACTTCCTTACACAACATAACGCAATGACCAGAATCCCTAAAGCTATTATCTATGCTATCACCAATCTCATCTGGAGCAATCTAGCCCAAGGATGTAGTTCCTCACTAGATACTACTTCCCACCATTCATGATTCCCCAGTCTTGTGATTGCCTGTCCTGCCTCTCTATTTGTCTGCATCATTTGCACTGTGTTACTGGGATGTCCTAGTTCGCTCAATTATGGCCTTTAAAGCCAGAGACAGGGGAGGTGTATAGTGCCCCATATGCGGAATGGCTTGAATGGCTTCATCCTCCAGAGGCAGTCTCATCTGTAGATAAATGGTGTTATGATGATGTACCAGCACCAACGTTTTAGCACTGATATGTGTGTTTCTCGTTGGAGTCAAACAAAACTGGCATTCTAGTATGGGGCATCGGGTTGAACCCATAATCATATGAGTGGCCATGGTAGTCACACAATACGTACTGTCCTTTTCCTTTATACACGGTATTAGTTTGGTCTTTGCCCCATTTACTTATTCCAATCTAGCATTTTGGTGCATCTTTGTCGAGGGTGATCCCACAAGCTGGAACAGTATGTTGATGGACTACGCCACATCTACAAACCCTTGTTGTCCCTTTCAGAGTACACCAATGCATATCTGGTGCTATCCCAAGTTCCTCCCTTCTTAATCAGACATCTTGGATATTCCTCATACTGTTTATGGATCAGACCTAACTCAGAGTGTTCCACCATTCCAATCGATTCTACCCTATACACCTTCCAAGGTTTAGTTTAATTTTCATCTTTCCTTAACAAAGGCAAGACCAATAGCACTGGGATAATATCTTCATTTCTTTCCCCTTCCCTAGGGGTCAAAAACACAATTCCCATTTGCTGCATAAAATCATAGTCCCATTCATTCTCTGAATCCTTCGAGTTGTTAGACCACCTTCTCATTTCTTTCTCATGAATAAACAGAAGCACCTCACGTCCCTTTATTTGATCTATTCCTTTCTCGATTATGTTCATCACAAAAGCCGCATACAGGCCCCCACTATCACAGAAGCCAGTCTGCAGCCAATTCGATTCACTCCACATGATATCAAGAAACAGCTGAGCGCACTGGATACAGCAAAGGCTGTGGGCCCCGACAACAACTCGGCTGTCATGCTGAAGACTTGCGCTCCAGAACTAGCCGCGCCTCTAGCCAAGCTGATCCACAAAAAGCAGGACAAATCCAATCCGGCTAATTACTACCCCATCAGTCTACTCTCAATCATCAGCAAAGTGATGGAAGGTGTCATCGACAGTGCTATCAAGCAGCACTTACTCACCAATAACCTGTTCACTGATGCCCAGTTTGGGTTCCGTCAGGACCACTCGGCTGCAGCCTCATTACAGCCTTGGTCCAAACATGGACAAAAGAACTGAATTCCAGAAGTGAAATGAGAGTGACTGCCCTTGACATCAAGGCAGCATTTGACTGAGT
This sequence comes from Somniosus microcephalus, assembly GCF_052327205.1. NCBI lineage: Eukaryota > Metazoa > Chordata > Chondrichthyes > Squaliformes > Somniosidae > Somniosus > Somniosus microcephalus. The sequence continues at coordinate 120,678,505 of NC_140998.1, forward strand.
GTGGCATCAAGGAGCCCTAGTAAAACTGAAGTCAATGGGAATCAGAGGGGAAAACTCTCCACTGGCTGGAGTCATACCTAGCACAAAGGAAGATGGTTGTGGTGGTTGGAGCTCAATCATCTCAGCCCCAGGACATCGCTGCAGGAGTTCCTCAGGGCAGTGTCCTAGGCCTGACCATCTTCAGCTGCTTCATCAATGACTTTCCCTCCATCATAAGGTCAGAAGTGGGGATGTTCGCCAATGACTGCACAGTGTTTGGAGCCATTCGCAATTCCTCAGATAATGAAGCAGTCTATGTCCACATGCAGCAAGACCTGGATGACATTCAGGCTTGGGCTGATAAGTGGCAGGTAACATTCGCGCCACACAAGTGCCAGGCAATGACTATCTCCAACATGTGAACGTCTAACCGCCACCCCTTGACATTCAACGGCATTACCATCGCCGAATCCCCCACCATCAATATCCTGGGGGTCACCATTGACCAGAAACTTAACCGGACCAGCCACATAAATACTGTGGCAACAAGAGCAGGTCAGAGGCTGAATATTCTGCGGTAAGTGTCTCACCTCCTGACTCCCCACAGCCTTTCCACCATCTGAAAGGCACAAGTCAGGAGTGTGATGGAATACTCTCCACTTGCCTGGATGAGTGCAGCTCCAACAACACTCAAGAAGCTCGACACATCCAGGACAAAACAGCCCGCTTGATTGGCAACCCATCCACCACCTTAAACATTCACTCCCTCCACCACCGGCGTACTGTGGCTACAGTGTGTACCATTTACAAGATGCACTGCAGCAACTCGCCAAGGCTTCTTCGGCAGCACCTCACAAACCCGCGACCTCTACCACCTAGAAGGACAAGGGCAGCATACGCATGGGAATACCACCACCTCCAAGTTCCCCTCCAAGTCACACACCATCCTGACTTGGAAGTATATCGCCATTCCTTCATCGTCGCTGGGTCAAAATCCTGGAAGTCCCTACCTAACAGCAATGTGGGAGTACCTTCACCACATGGACTGCAGCGGTTCAAGAAGGCGGCTCACCACCATCTTCTCAAGGGCAACTATGGATGGGCAATAAATGCTGGCCATGCCAGCGATGCCCACGTCCCATGATAGAATATATTAAAAAAATATATCTTTCGTTGTCTCCTGTTTTTCATTGGCCTCATTATTATTATCTATTAACTGAATAATTCTCTTCTGTACTTTGCCCATTCTCTCACTAACTCCTGATTAGGGGAAAAATTGGATGGCGCCCATTTTGGGGCGCTAACGTTGACTGGGTGCTAATTTTAGCACCCCAAAAAAGTTAGCACCCCTCTGCTGTAAATTCAGTACTAGTGCCCCAAGCCGGAGGTGGGGGCACTACTGGAAAGTGCTCCACCTCCTGCTTGGGGCACTACTACTGAATTTCACGGTGCTATGTGCAGCCGTGCCACGCGCGGGGGCACGTAGCACCACGTCATTGCAGGCCTCCTCCCCTGATTAAAGGGGAGGGGCCTAGCACTGCGCGCACCGGGGCCCTACTGGTCCACCGGGGAGCGGGGTGCCGTGGAAACAGTTCGGCACTCAAGAGGAGTGCCGGGCTGAGCGATCGTGACCAGCACCCCGCATAAAAAAGTGAAAGGGGGCAGGTGCTGGCAGTCGGCCAAAATAAAAATGTCCACCCGACACCTGCCCTTTAAGTAGCGCCGCCACTGCAAAAACGCCCCCTGATCCTGTTGGACATATTGTCCGACGATAGGTATGGGGGCGCAAGTGAAGTTTTGCAACTGGACGCAAGCGGGGTGCTGCGCCCGGTGATCATGTCATCGCCAGCGGCGTGGGTTGCTAACAGCTACCGCCGGTGCTAACCTCCAGCTGAATTTCGCGGGAGGTGTTAGCGCCGCTGCGCCAGGGGATTTGCGCCCCGTTAGCACCCCCCGGGGCGCAAACCAACCCAATTTTTCCCCAAGGTGTTTTGTTGTTCCACTAAAGCATCTCCCCCTTCTTGGTTCATTTTGGATAAAATGTCTTTCAATTGCTTCCTCATCACCTGTTCCCACATGTTTCCACATTCCCTCTATATCAGTTCATTCCAGACAAACCTGCTGTTGCTCCTATGCCCATCCATTCCATTAGCCCCCTCTTCCTTCGTTTCTTACCCTCCTTATGCCTATCTTCCCACCAATCTAATTTTTCTTCAAATCCCTTATGCTTCTCTCCCTCCTTTTCCACTAAGGCTTGCAACGTTCTGTGCAACATATCCGTATAATTACAATGACAAAGCTTTTTGGATATGTCCAATTTCATATTCAATAACACTGGTACAATCTCAAAATGGCCATCATTATATAATACAGTCCCGGATTCGATTACTTCGAGTCCGTTTTTATTTGGGTTTGGTCGTTGAAGTGGGCAGGTATAATCTTGCCCGCTTGAGTTGAACACATGCTCAAGCTTTTCCTCAACATCTGTTACGTTAATATATAAACAAAATTTCCGGATACTGCAGTTAAATGGCTAGTACTGTCCATGACGGAGCATCCACTCCTATCGCATCTTTGGGAAAGCTGTGTTTCCAGATTCTCGGCCTGTTCAATGTTTGTTTCAACTCACTGTAATTAGCATAATTATTAAGACTCCTTTATACGGGATCCCCAAGTCCCCTATTTTGCTGCTGATAGGTCCTTGAGTTTGGAACCACTTAAAAGTGATCTTAGTTACACCAAAAGTATTATTTCCCATACGACATCGTATTTGTAACCCATCCCATTCTGGTACTTGCTTTCATCACTGGATCCGTCCGGGCTGACCGGGCTTGTTACACAATTCCATCTTCTTTCCAGTTGTTGTTTCGCGCTGGTAGTGATCAGCAGTAGTACAATGACGCTCCACATCCTGTTCCTGTTAAAATCAAATGAAATGCAGCATTTATTCTCCATCTAGTTATCTGACCTCTTTTTCTTGTACAGTTTACACTGATCTCCATGATACCACACATATTGTGTTTTTTCCCTCATTTCTGAATGACCAATTTAAGGTGTGTTCCTCCCAATTTGTCCATGATTTCATATGGACCTTCCCAATTAGCCTCCCAGGCCCCCCCTTTTAAAAATGTTTTAGGCATGACTTGATCGCCAATCAAGCAGTTAATGCAATAGGTGGGGTGGTCGTCCCTGGTGGTGTTAAAATGGGTAGCACCCATCTTCTCTGCTGCACAGAGCAGAGTGGACTGTAAAGATTGTTGGGGGTTCTGGAGGAACTGGTTATGGATCTGGCGAGTAGTAATGGGGAGTGGAACCCCATTTGAATGTGCAGTTTGCATCTGCCGGCCTGTCATCAGCTCAAATGGGCTGTAGCCCATAGAATTCACTGGTGTGGCATGGAAGGCCATCAGAATACTAGGCATAGCCGTAACCCAATCAGTATTGGTCTTAACCAGATCATCAGTTCCCTGCATGACAGCTTTTTTCAGCCCTGCTTTCAGAGTGTGATTAAAGCGTTCCACCATCCCATTCGACTGCGGGTGGTAGGGGATGTGGAAATGTTGTTCCACACCAAATGGCGGCACAGGTGTTGCATCACTTCTGACGTAAAATGTGATCCATTATCACTTTCTATCCTTTTTGGAAAACCCCATTTGCTCCCACAAAATCTTTGCCATGCTAACCGCATCATTTTTACAGGTTGGGAAGGCTTTGATCCACCGGGTGAGCATACCTATAACAACTAAGATAAACCAATGCCCCCCTTTTGCTGTGGATAATGGGCCTCCCAAGTCAATCTACAATGTTACCCATGGACCATTTTACTCAGGTGGGAGGTACCCATCGGGACCTTTCATTTAGTTGGGGCTGGATTCATTTGGGTACAAATGACACACAAAGCTAGGTGATGTTGAACATCCTGGCGCATCATTGGCCACCAGTAACAACTGTGTAGCGTATTCATAACCTGAGAAACTGAGGCATGTCCCCCAATTTAATGCATATACTTAATCAATTCTTTTCTGAGAGAGAGGGGTGACCCATGTCAGTTTGGGGCCATCCTCATGGTACAAAACCTCTTCATGTAGGACAAGCGAGTGCTTATTCAATAATAATTCAACTTTATTGTCATTGCACAAGTACATGAACAACGAAATGTGATCTTGCAAGCTCCCATGACTGGGAGAAGCAAAGCCGCTGCGTCTGCGCGCGCCGCCATTCCATTTCCACCATTCCTCCTGTCCGGCAATCTTCAGCCCAACGCCCGGGCCTGCTCACCAGCCGCCCCTCCCGGGGCTCCTTCTGTGACCTTCTCACCAACTGCCCCTCCTCGGGGCTTCTTCCGTGACCTTCTGCACCTGGTCTTCCCTGATGGTCACCCCTCCAGGTACTCAACCAGGCCTGGCTCTGTTTAGCTTCCAAGCCTTGCCAGTGACCCTGTCCCTAGTCCCAGGAACAGGGCAAAGGGTGGGGGAAGATCCTTCCCATGGAGTATGGCTTCTTTAGCCTTTACCACATTAGGGTCAGTATCCTGACAGGTTTTCAAATCAGGTATGACCGGAGTCTGTCGCACTGGTGCCAGTGGTTGTGAGGTAGGTGGTTTCTATGGAACCCCTTTTATAGCTGCTTCTCTGCCTAAGTGATCAGCTACATTATTATGGTTGCCTTCTTGGCTAATTCCCTCCCGCCGATGGGCTTTCAGTATACAAATGGCAATTTGCCCTGGTCGCTCACTGATATCCCAATTCATTTGGAGTTCCGAATGATGGGTGAGTGGTTTACCTTCCGCAGTGCAGAAGCCACGTTTTTGCCAGATAGGCAAATACTCTCAGTGTATATAGTGACCTTCCTCATAATTGTCTGGAGAACTGGAACTACAGCAATAACTTCGGCCTTTTGGGCAGAGTGCTGTGGCGGACATTTAATGAGGACACTTTGAGTGTCCTGTGGAATCCAGCATGCAGCGCCTGTATGGTATTGTCCCTGTTCATAAAACCTGGAACCATTCACGTAAACACTAGTCGAGCCCACCAGTGGTATGGTTTTAACAGGTCCACTAGATATGACCTCTTGCACTTTACAGGCATGGGTGCTTCCTCATACTGCAACATATGAGCCAATTGGTAGGTGTGGGAGTGTCGGACCATAATATGTTTACTGCCCAATTCCAAGATCCATCTTCCCCACCGCGTTCCTTTCACCTGGCCCTTCACGAATAACACCACTGGGGTATGAGAGGTATGCAAGATTAACTGATTAAATCCTACCAAATATTCCATGTGCTTGACTAACCAGTGGACCCCCAAGTTCTGCTTAGTACATTGATCGTACGATCTCTCCACAGGGGTGAGTGTACATGAGAAATATTCTACTGGGATGCACCTTCTGGGCACCTCTTGCATTACCACAGCAGATATACATTGCTCTGAAACTGCAGCTTCCATAATGAAGGGCTGAGAGGGATCAGAGCTTCACAAGGCTGGAGCTCGTCTGAATGCCTCTTTAAAATTTTTGAATGCCTGATGTGATTCCCAGTCCCAATCCTCAAGGGTGTCCTCTTTACCAGGGTTGCCCTCGAGATGGCGATACAACGGGGCTGCTATCTCACTGAATCCTTCAATAAACTCCCTACAAAATCTCACAATACCCAGGAACAACCACAAAGCCATAACTGTGTGTGGTTGTTACATTGTTATAGTATCACATCGTTAAATGGAACTACTTTGGTATGGAACTACTTTGGTATGGTGTAGTTATATTGCTATGTGGCACACTGTGCACGGGCAGTGCACAGTGCAGCGTCGGACATCTTGTATCACTCCGCACCATGCGGCAGCACTGTAACAAAGTAAAAATACAGCTAAGTAATGTCAGGGCGAGGCTGGTTCTGGACCCAAGTGCAGACAGACGAGGCGAGAAGCAGGTATGCAGTCTTAAATAAAAGTACTTTACTAGAATCACACAGGTAAACAGTTACAAACATAGGAGCTCAAGACAAGCTACCACTAGGCAACGGCTTGTCAAGACTGAGCACAGAGGGAAGAAACCACAGAACTTAAATACAAGCAAAAACAGGTGAAACCAATAAACCTGATAAAAGGCAGTTAAGTAAACTAGTAACAATTTAGCAAAGGGAAACAAACAAGTGAAGGTGCCATCTAGGGGTTACTGAGGGAACTAACCGGCACCATCACAGGACCCCCTCCCCTAGGAACGGCTGCTGACGTTCCTCCTGGACGATCAGGGTGGGGACGGCGAAAATCCCTGATGAGTTCAGGATCCAAAATGTCCCGGGCCGGAACCCAGGAATGCTCTTCAGGACCATAACCCTCCCAGTCGACCAGGTATTGAATGCTGCTCCTAACCCGGCGACTATCAAGGAGGCGACGGACAGTGTAGGCTTGCTGACCGTCAATCATGCAGGGCGGGGCGGGGGGGTGGGGGGAGGTCTGGAAGCAGGAACCAAGGGACTGGTAAGTACCGGCTTGAGGTGAGAGACGTGGAACGTGGGATGTATCTTCATCGACCGAGGAAGGAGGAGCCGGTAGGCCACAGCGTTAACTTTTTTCAAAATCCTAAAAGGTCTGGTGAACCGGGGAGCCAACTTGTGGGACTCCACATGGAGCGGAAGATTCCGGGTAGACAGCCAGACCTTCTGTCCGGTCCGGAACTGAGGAGCTGGGTGGCGGTGTCGGTCAACCTGCACTTTCTGCCGAGAAGAAGCGAGCTGCAAGGCGGATCGGACCCTCCTCCAGGTACGGCGGCAGCGTTGGACGAACCCCTGGGCAGCCGGGACTCCTACCTCCCTCTCCTGTTCAGGGAAGAGTGGCGGCTGGAAGCCATATTGACATTCGAAAGGGGAGAGGCCAGTGGAGGAGCTCTGAAGGGTATTGTGCACATACTCTGCCCAGACCAGACTTGCTCCAGGTGGAAGGATTGGAGGACACAAAGCTTCTTAGCACCCTCTCCAGATCTTGGTTAGTTCTCTCAGTCTAGCCGTTAGACTGTGGGTGGAACCCAGAGGAGAGACTGACGGAAGCGCCCAGGAGGGAACAAAACGCCTTCCAGAACCTGGATGAGAACTGGGGACCACGGTCAGAGATGACATCCAGGGGTAAGCCATGGAGGCGGAAGACATGCTGGACAACCAGCTGGGCAGTCTCTCTGACAGAGGGAAGCTTGACAAGAGGGACGAAGTGAGCAGCCTTGGAAAAGCAATCGACCACAACTAGGATGGTAGTGAATCCCTCAGATGGAGGTAGCCTGGTGATGAAATCCAGAGCAATATGAGACAAGGGACGGCTGGGAATGGGCAAGGGATGTAGGAGACCAAGCGGAGGTTGTTGGGATGTCTTGTTCTGGGCACAGACGGGACAAGCGGAGACAAAGGCCCGGGTGTCGGCTTCAATAGAGGGCCACCAGAACCTCCTCTTAAGGAACTCAAGAGTCCGACGGATCCCAGGATGACCAGTCAATTGAGAAGAGTGCCCCCATTGAAGGACCTGGGCGCGCACCTGACTGGGGACATAAAGGCTATTAGGAGGGCCTCCTCCAGGGTCAGCCTCCTGACGTTGGGCCCCTTGCACCACAGTCTCAATCTCCCATGCGACAGGAGCAACGATGCAGGAACTGGGGATGATAGGTTCCGGGGTCCGGTCCTTTTCCGAGGGGTCAAACTGGCGAGAAAGGGCATCCGGTTTGAGGTTCTTAGACCCTGGGCGGTAAGACAGGAGAAAGTTGAACCGGTTAAAGAAGAGAGCCCACCTGGCCTGCCGAGGGTTGAGGCGCTTGGCGTCCTGGATATATGTCAGATTTTTATGGTCGGTCCAGACGACAAAAGGATGCTCTGCTCCCTCCAACCAGTGTCTCCACTCCTCCAAGGCCAATTTAACTGCCAAGAGCTCCCTGTTGCCGACATTGTAGTTACTCTCTGCTGGCTTCAGGCAACAGGAAAAGAAGGCACAGGAATGTAGCTTTTGGTCCTTAGGGGAGCGCTGGGACAGGACAGCCCCGACTCCAATATCCGAGGCATCCACCTCTACGATAAAGGGCAGGGTGGGGTCCGGGTGTACCAGAATGGGAGCAGAGGTGAAACGTTGTTTGAGCTCCTGGAAGGCCCGTTCCGCTTCAGAAGACCAACTGAACCGTAAAGACGAGCCCTTGGTCAATGCGGAGACGGAGGCGGCAATGGAGCTGAAATTGCGGATGAAGCGTCTGTAAAAGTTGGCGAATCCCAGGAACCGCTGAACCTGCTTAACCGACATGGGACGCGGCCAGTTCAAGACGGCTTGAACCTTGCTAGGATCCATCTGGACGCTTCCACAGGAGATGACGAAGCCCAGGAAGGTGACCTTAGAGACGTGGAATTCACATTTCTCGGATTTGACAAAGAGACGGTTCTCCAAAAGCCTCTGCAGAACCTGTCTGACGTGTTGGACATGCTGCTGGGGGGACTTTGAGAAGATGAGAATGTCATCCAAATAAACAAACACGAACTGGTTCAGCAGGTCCCGGAGCACGTCATTGACCAGAGCTTGGAAGACAGCAGGAGCGTTAGTGAGACCAAAGGGCATGACGAGGTATTCCCAGTGACCGCTAGGGGTGATAAAGGCAGTCTTCCATTCATCCCCCTCCCTAATGCGGACCAGGTTGTACGCATTGTGGAGGTCAAGCTTGGAGAAGATGGTAGCTCCCTGCAGCTGCTCAAACGCTGAAGACATCAAAGGAAGAGGATAGCGGTTCTTAATGGTAATTTTGTTAAGCCCCCAATAGTCTATGCAAGGCCTGAGACCACCATCCTTCCTCTTTACAAAAAAGAAGCCAGCACCCGCTGGGGAGGTGGAAGGGCGAATGAAACCTGTAGTGAGGGCTTCCTTGATGTATTCCTCCATGGAAACATTCTCAGGGCCAGAGAGAGAGTAGAGCCGACCCCGAGGGGGGCTAGTGCCAGGCAGGAGATCAATGGCACAGTTGTAGGACCGGTGTGGGGGGAGTGTAGTGGACCGCCTCTTACTAAACACAGCATGGAGGTCCGAATATTCAGGGGGCACATGAGCAAGGTCCAGCTGATCCGCTGGCTCGGGAGAGGAAGGACGGGGCAGACTAGGGAAGACCTTTAGACAGTTGGCTAGACATGAAGGACCCCACTCCAGCACAGTCCCGGTAGTCCAGTCAATGTGAGGGTTGTGAAGAGAGAGCCACGGATGTCCAAGAACGAGAGGGAGCTCAGGTGAATCGATAAGGTGAAACTGCAGCAACTCTTGATGTCTCTCCCCTACTTGGACATGTAATACTCCGGTAATATGATGAATACGCCCAGAACCAAGGGGCCTGCCATCGAGGGCGGTGACTTGTAAAGACTTGTCAAGGCGGGAGAAAGGAATTTTCAGGCTGTGCACCAGGGTGGCATCGATAAAACAGCCAGCGGCCCCGGAGTCAATAAACGCCTGGAGGTTGTACTGTTGTCCCTCCCAAGAGAGACGAGCGGGAAGCAGGGTTTGGAAGACAGAAGGGGTAGGAGAAGGGATTTGATCTGTCCGTATTTTCCCAATCCTCCTGGCTTTTTCCTGAAGCTCAGGGCATGTGGCTCTGAGATGGCCAGACAGGCCACAGTAAAGACAACTTCCCCTCTCTCAATCTCCGCTGTCTCTCAAACTGGGAGAGCCGAGTTCTGCCGAGTTGCATAGGCTCCTCTTCGGCGCGAACAGGTGGACTCGGGGGTACTTGGAAACTCTTGGTCAGATTCGAAACACCGGAAGATCTCACCTCTGTGGAAGTAATGAATCTCCTCTCTCTACCATGCTCCCGGAGGCAGTTATCCACTCTGATGGCAAGGGAGATGAGCGTGTCAAGGTCCTCCGGAACCTCTCTGGACGCCAGTTCATCTTTGATAGATTCGGAGAGGCCATGAAGAAACATGGAGAGAAGGGCCTCGGTGTTCCAGCGGCTCTCCGCAGCGAGTGTGCGGAGCTCAATGGCGAAGTCGGCTACGCTGCAGTTGCCCTGGCGGAGATTCAAAAGTCTCTTAGCTGCCTCCCGTCCACTCACAGGATGGTCAAAGACTTTGCTCATCTCTTCGACGAAAAGGAGAATGTCCGAGCAGACGAAAGATTGCTGCTCCCAGATAGCGGTAGCCCAGGCGAGAGCTTTTCCCGAGAGTAGTGATATGATAAACGCTACCTTAGAGCGGGGTGATAGGAACATGGAGGGTTGGAGTTCAAAAACTAGGAAGCACTGGGTCAAGAAGCCGCGACACTTGCCCAGATGACCGTCATAGCGCTCTGGTGCGGGTAGGCGAGGCTCTCGGTGAGTCTGGAGATCGGCGACCGGTGGGGTAGCACCCAAAGGAACTGACTGAGGAACATCCTGAGCAGAAGCCACAGCGGCTGGGTGTTGAATCATCTGAGTCCACGTATCTACCTTGTCCGAAATGCTTTGGAGAAGTTGCTCAAGGCGGCCGAGGAAAGCACCTTGATGGGAGAGAATAGAACGAAGTTCCTCCATCACTGCTGGGTCCATACTGGCTCAGTCTTGCTGTCAGGGCGAGGCTGGTTCTGGACCCAAGTGCAGACAGACGAGGCGAGAAGCAGGTATGCAGTCTTAAATAAAAGTACTTTACTAGAATCACACAGGTAAACAGTTAAAAACATAGGCACTCAAGACAAGCTACCACTAGGCAACGGCTTGTCAAGACTGAGCACAGAGGGAAAAAACCACAGAACTTAAATACAAGCAAAAACAGGTGAAACCAATAAACCTGATAAAAGGCAGTTAAGTAAACTAGTAACAATTTAGCAAAGGGAAACAAACAAGTGAAGGTGCCATCTAGGGGTTACTGAGGGAACTAACCGGCACCCTCACAAGTAAAAGCACTAACTAAAATGAACTAAAAGTGTCTGTAATATATATAGTATAAAGAACACAAGGAGACACAACATGGTGGCAGCGGTATAAGCGAGTACAAAATTGTGCTATACGAACTACGAATAAGACGAAAAGTGATTTTATGAGCCGATTGTGAGTGCCGGTGTCTGCGGTGATTGAAAGTGAATCGTACGGGAAACTAAAATGACGGCTGCCGCTGCACTGACTGTGCAAATGCAACCCCTCATGAACTGGGAAGCCGACGATATAGTAGAAGCATTCCGCAAGTTCAAACAGAAATGTGAGCTTACATTCAAAAGCTTCCTGAAGGGTACTACCAACGAGGAAAAGGTTAGTTACATTCTGTTGTGGGCAGGAGAAAAAGGTCTAGATTTGTATAATAGCTGGAGTTTGACTGAAGAGGAAATGGAAAACCCTGCAACAATTTTTGATAAATTCAGCAACCATCTAGAGCCTAAATCCAATCACCTTATACACAGATACAAATTCCAGAGTCTAAGACAGGAACCCGGTGAAACAGCTGACAATTTCCTGACAAGGCTGAGAAATGAAGCCAGCAAGTGTAAATTTAAGGAAATGGAGGAAAGGCTTGTGGACCAGCTAATATGGGGGTCAGCACATGTAGAGGTACAAAAAGCCCTGATAGGAAAAGAAAAGCGCGGAATAACAGAGGCTATAGATACTGCGAGAGCTCATGAAGCCATGAAGCAGCAAATGAAAACGCTGATTTCTCAAACGGCTGACATGCGGACGGCTTCTGAGACGGACAGCAGAGTGGATGCAGTGAGAGAAAAGTACAACACACAAAGACATGCACATGATAACGGGGGAAACATGTGCAGAAATTGTGGAAGACCGCACGATTACACAGACAAGAGGAAATGTCCAGCATATGGAACAAGCTGCAATGCATGTGGCAAACTAAACCACTGGGAAAAGAGGTGTAGAACGAAGAAAGGAGGAGCATACATCAAAAACAAAGGCGGACAGCAGAACCAGAGAAAGAAACACAATATTCATGCCATGGATGAGCAGGATGATGATGATGATCACGACAATGCACTAAACATGGAAACCATAAAGATACAGCTTCACGAGATGTCCAGAGCGGAAAATACTCCGAGGAGAGAATTGCACACCATCATCCAAATCAAAAAAAAGGTCAAAGGTCGGCCCACAACCATCAACTTAAAGTTGAAGCTGGACACAGGGGCTCAGGGCAACATTCTCCCATTGAGACTGTACCAGCAGATCTTTCCCGAAAACCTGAGAGAAGATGGCTACCCGAAAAATGGTTGTTAAAGGCAAGTAATGTCACACTGACAGCATACGGGGGGAGTGAGATTAAACAACTCGGAATAACCTTTATCAAAGGGACACATAAAAGAAAGAACATCAACTGCATGTTCTATGTCACCGACACTGAGGGGCCAGCGATCCTGGGATTAAACAGCTGCGAGAAGTTGAGATTGATGTCAGTGCATCACGAGCTGACGGAAACGCCACTGAAGATAGACAGCAACACCCCACTGGAGAACCGCCCACAAATCAAGAGTAAAAAAGACTTGATAGACATGTAACCGGAATGTTTCGATGATACAGTGGGATGTTTCAGAGATTTCCAATACCACATCACCATCGATCCAGAGGTAAAACCCGTTATCCATGCTCCACGAAAAGTACCCATCGAGCTGAAGACAAAGCTTGAAAGAGAGCTAAAGGAGATGGAAGAAGAGGGAGTGATCGTAAAGGTCACTGAACCCACAGACTGGGTAAACTCAATTGTGGTACGAGAAAAGCCAAACGGGCGTCTCAGAATATGTTTGGACCCCAAAGATCTAAACCAGGCGATAAAGAGGGACCACTATCCCACCCCAACGCTAGAGGAGATTACGCCATCACTGGCAGGAGCCAAGGTTTTCTTAAAGCTAGATGCCAGAAATGGATATTGGAACGTGAAGTTGGATGAGGAATCAACAACACTGACAACATTCAACACACCATTTGGGCGTTACAAATTCCTGCGGCTACCATTCGGGCTAAAGGTCAGTCAAGATATCTTTCAACAGAAAATAGACGAGACATACAGAGGCTGTGAAGGAGCTATAGGAATAGCTGATGATATTCAGATCTATGGAGCAGATGAAAGAGACCATGACATGCACCTACATGAGGCCATGGAGAGTACCAGGAAGGCTGGCATCAAGTTAAATGCAGATAAGTGCATAGTTAAAGTCAAGGAATGCCAATTCTTCGGTATGATTTATACACCAGAGGGAGTCAAGCCAAATCCAGAGAAGATTGCGGCGATTGCTGAAATGAAACCACCCAAAGACAAGAAAGAGCTGAGGAGTTACCTCGGCTTGGTCCAATACATGAGTTCTTTCATCCCACACATGTCGGAACATACAACAAATCTCAGAGAGATATTGAAAGAAGACGCCGAATACCAGTGGTCTGAATCACACGAAAGGAATTTCAAACAACTTAAAGAACTGTTGTGCAAAGAAACAAGCCTGTCATATTATGACAGAAGAAAACCAGCCACTCTGCAAGTAGATGCTTCTACCAGAGGACTAGGGGCAGCTCTGGTGCAGGAAGGAAAGCCGATAGTTTTCGCATCAAAGGCCTTGACGTCAGCCGAGACGAGATACGCCAACATAGAAAGAGAACTATTAGCAGTAGTGTACGGATGCGAGAAATTCCATACATACCTATATGGCAGGCGATTTACAATAGAGAGTGACCATCGTCCACTAGAACAGATCTATAAGAAGAATCTGTGCAAAGCGCCTGCAAGACTACTTCTAAGGATCCAAAGCTATGACTTCATGCTTAAATATAAGCCAGGAAAGGAAATGGTGCTAGCAGATGCGTTGTCTCGATTGTCACCATATGAGAAACACGAGGTGGAGGGTCGAACAGTAAAAATCCACCACCTAGTGAATGTTACCCCTACAAAGCTCAGTCAAATCAGAGATGAGGCTAACAAAGATGAGGAGTTGCAACTACTCACACAACAAGTAATACAGGGGTGGCCGGAGAGAATCCAGCAGGTACAGGCAACGATTCGTCAATACCGGACAATTAAAGACGATATTGCAGAAGACGGTATTCTCCTTGCTGGATCGAGGATCATCGTGCCAAAGAAGATGCAGACACAACTTCTCCATCTCATACATGAAGGCCACATGGGAATGGAGAAATGCAAGCTGAGAGCCAGATCAGCTGTATACTGGATAGGCATGTACAAAAATATCGAACAGATGGTCTCTGCATGTGGTATATGCCAGAAATACAGAAATGCACAACAGAAAGAGATGATACCTAGTGAAATACCGTCAAGACCATGGCACACTGTTGGGGCAGATATCTTCATGTGCAATCAAGAATGGTATCTCATAGTGGCAGATTACTATTCCAAGTTTCCTTTTGTGAGAAGGATGAAAGACTTGAGAGCCACAACCACCACCAGGATTGCAAAGAGCTTGTTTGCTGAACAAGGAATCCCGGAAAAGGTAATCTGTGACAATGGAACCCAGTTCACATCGAGTGAATTCAGAGCTCTGGCAGAAAAGTATGGGTTCAAAATAGTAACCTCATCCCCACATTTCCCAAGGGGACACAGGTTCATCGAAAGACAGATCCAGACTGTCAAGAGAACTCTCATCAAAAGTAGTGAGATGGGGGAAGACCAAGACCTTGCCCTCCTATCACTCAGATCAACACCACTGAAAGCAGACATGAAATCACCTGCGGAATTGCTGAATGGGAGGAAGTTTAAGACTACACTACCAGCAAAAATACATCCTCCCCAGGACCAGGAGGACTTCAGACAAAAGCTGGCAGAAGCACAAATCGTAGGAAACAAACATTACGTCAAACATGCAAAGACGCTACCAGAATTGCTGAATGGACAATCAGTGCATGTGCAAGACCCGGTGTTGAAAACCTGGAATCCAGCCAAGGTCATTGGAAAAGCTGATACTCCAAGATCTTACTTCGTAACGACTGAACCTGGTAACCAATACAGACGGAACAGACTCCACATCAGACCTTCACCTTGTAGTGTCCGTGTGTAGATAAAGACACTGAAGACAGGAGTTGGTTCATAGGTATTTACTAAGCAAGTCTGGGGGGGGGGGGTTTCTAAAGGATATACACAATACACAGGCTTATATAGCCCAAGTGGCAATTACCGGCATTACGCACACCTGGGGCTCTTAAAGGCACATACACCATAATTGCTCTTAAAGGCACATACACCACAATTCCTCCCCTTCTAGCTAACTAGTACATCATATTTTAAGTAATTATTAATTACATGTTATATGCAAAATAATATACATTGCTGTATTAATTAATTATAAGTTAGTCTCTCAGGAGGCTTCCTGACTCGGTCCGGATAACGCCTCGGGGGTGTAGTAGTTTCTGGTGGTGTAGTAGGTTCTTCTGGCAAGGCTGATTCGGCTTGAAGGCCAGTGTCGGGTTCATCGGGCTCCAGTATCACCGGATCGGAGGTAGATATGGGTATCTCCACTTCATCGTTAGATGTATAGAGTGGTGGTGTAGGTTGTCCCTTTTCGGATGACTTGATGATTTGGTCAGCATGGCGCCTTATTATGCTGTCTCCGATGTCCACGGTATACATCAGTGGTCCTAATCGTGTGCAGATAGTTCCAGGCTGCCATTTCTCGGTACAGTAGTCCCGGGCCAAAACCGGTTGGCCTATCTGGAAGGCCCTAGTTGGCCTTTCATTCATGCCCTGAAACTGCCGGTTCTCCACGTCCCTTCGGATGTTGGGCTTGACCAAATCCAGCCGGCATCTTAGGTTTCTATTGTAGAACATCATGGCGGGAGTTTGGTTAGTAACCATATGCGTTGCATTCCTATATGCAAATAAGAAGTTATCCACCTTGTGCTGAGGTTTTATGTCTTCATTACCCATGGCCTTGATGGCCTTCTTGAAGGTCTGGACAAACCTTTCAGCCAATCCATTGGTGGCGGGATGGTATGGGGCGGACGTGTAGTGCTTTACCCCATTGTTCTTTAAGAACTTTCTGAATTCTTCGGACACAAATTGCGGTCCATTATCAGAACATATCTGCTCCGGCAGCCCATTCCTGGCAAATATGGTCCTTAATACTGTGATGGTTTTTTCCGTGGTGGTGGAGGACATCTTTATTACCTCCGGCCACTTGGAGTGTGCATCAACTGCGATTAAGAACATTGAGTCCATAAATGGACCAGCAAAGTCGATGTGCACCCTTTGCCAGGGAGATGAGGGCCACTCCCATGGATGTAGAGGGGCCTGTGGCGGAGCATTTTGGACCTTCTGGCATCCTAGGCAGCTCTTGGTCATGTCTTCGATGTCTCCATCGATACCTGGCCACCATACAAACGCCCTAGCTAGGTTCTTCATTTTCACTCCACCCAGATGCCCCTCGTGAAGCTCCTTTAGCACTTTATCCTGGAGTTTGGGTGGAATCACCACTCTGGATCCACACATCAAGGTTCCTCGGCACACTGACAGCTGTTCTCTTCTTTGCGAGAATGCTGGCAACAGTGGTTCGCCATGTGCTGGCCATCCCTTCACTGTTAAATCGTAGACCCGTGAGAGAGTAGGGTCATTTCTTGTCTCCCTTTCAATGGCAGAATTTGTCACCGGTAGACATTCCACTATGGTAGAGTGGAATATCTCTACTGGGTCTACTGTAGGTGCTTCTTCTATCGTTGGCAACGGTAGGCGTGATAAACCGTCAGCATTCCCATGCTGTTTTGACCCTTTGTATTCAATGTTGTATTGGTGTGCCCCTAGAAAAAGGGACCACCTCTGTAGTCTTTGTGCCGTCATAATGGGGACACCTTTTTTAGGGTTGAATATGGAGATGAGGGGTTGATGGTCAGTCAGCAAGGTAAATTTTTGTCCGTGTAGGTAATGGTTGAATTTCTTCACTCCCCATACCAGGCTGAGTGCTTCCCTGTCTATCTGGGCATAGTTACGCTCAGCTGAGTTCAATGAGCGTGACGCAAAAGCTATCAGCCGTTCCGAGCCATCAGGGAATCTATGGGAGAATACCGCTCCTATGCCGTAAGGGGATGCATCGCACGCCAGTCTGATTGGTAGTGATGGGTTGTAATGAGCTAAAATTTTCTTGGATGTGATTAAGTCTTTACATTTATGGAAGGCACGTTTACAGTCTTCGTTCCATTTCCAAATCACTCCTGTCTATAGAAGATCATTAAGAGGGTGTAGAATAGTTGATAAGTTCGGTAAAAATTTATGATACTAATTTATTAATCCCAGGAATGACCTTAATTGTGAAACATTTTCAGGTGCTGGGGCTTTTATAACTGCTTCAATTTTTTCAGGTGACTTATGCAACCCTTCCTTATTAATTATGTGGCCACAATATGATATCTGATTTTGGAAAAATTTGCACTTGGGGCGATTTGCTCGTAGGCCCCGTTCTTTCAGCCTAGTGAGCACCTGCTCCAAATTGGCAAGGTGCTCGTTGTCGTTTTCTCCTGTTATAAGGATGTCGTCTAGGTAGCATTGAGTCCCCGGAATCCCTTGCAGGACTTGCTCCATAGCTCTTTGCCAGATAGCTGGAGCTGATGCTATTCCAAAAACCAGTCAATTGTACTGGTACAGGCCTTTGTGTGTGTTTATTGTGAGATACTTTTTAGAGGTCTCCTCAACCTCCATCTGTAGATATGCCTGTGCCAAGTCAATTTTTGTGAAACGTTTCCCTCCGGATAGTGAGGCGAAAATATCTTCTATCCTCGGAAGAGGATACTGTACCGTGTGAAGGACCGGGTTTACAGTCACCTTAAAGTCCCCACAGATGCGAATTTTTTTCTGTTCCTCAGAGTTATTTTTCAATGTTTTTTTCATGACTGGAACGATGGGTGTTGCCCATTCGCTCCAATCTATTTTGGATAATACGCCTGCCTTTTCCAAATTCTTCAGCTCTGCCTCGACTGCCGGACGTATTGCGTATGGCACCGGTCTTGCCTTAAAAAATTTTGGAATTGCTGTATCTTCCACTTTTATTGAGGCGGTGATGCATTTCAAGGTTCCTAGTTTCTCTTGAAACACTTCTTTGGCGTTGGCCAAGATGTCTTTTAATCGTTCAGGTATGATGTCATCATTGTTTTTTTCCTTACTGGTCACCGTCAGTGCCTGAATGGAGTGCCAGTCTAAACGTATCTTCCTTATCCATTCACGTCCCAACAACGGTGGACCACCATCTTGTAGAATGTATAAATACAACTTTTGTATTTCTTTGCCGTTGTATACCACAGGCACCCTTATTTTTCCTTTGGGGTAGACTTTCTGCCCCGTATATGTTTTTAAGATAATGGATGTGTCTTTTAGAGGTATATGCGAAAATAGCCTCTCGTAATCTCGTCGATTTATTACGGTTAGAGCTGATCCTGTATCTAGCTCCATTTTAACTGGGGACCCTGCTATTGTGAGGGTAACCCAAATGGTTTGGTAATCCTCTTTGGCAAGTACACTATGTAATTTGAGACAGCTTAGTCTCTTGTTTCCGGAGTCGCTATCGCTATTCTGGTCTTCGGAGCTATTGTCCGTCATCATTTGTACCTTCCTGTACTTTTCTTTATTGAGTTTTTGTTTTCTGTCAGTGGATTTATTTTGTCCAGATTGGCATACCCATGCAATGTGTCCAATCTTATCACATTGCCTGCATGCTTTGCCCTTGAACCAGCAGTCCCTCTGGTTATGGGTGGATCTGCCGCAGCGATAACATCTTCCGAACTCCTGTGTCATTTTATGGGTGCCGAAGTCCTGTGTCTCTTGTTGTATCTCTGCAGCTCCTTTTGCTGCTGCTTCGTATGATACAGCCATACTGAAAGCTTTGTCCAATGTTAAATCTTTTTCAGAAAGCAGTCTTTTTTGTGTTCCTTCACTTAAGAGACCGCAAACAAATTTGTCTCGAAGATAATCCGATAGTCCTGCTCCGAATTGGCAGTACTTTGATAGCTTTCTTAATTCGGTTAGGTAATCAGCGTTACTTTCATTCTTGTGTTGATTTCTCTTGAAGAACTTGAATCGTTCCGCTATCAGCAGCGGTGTTGGGTTTAAATGCTCCTGCAGGGTATCAACAATTTCTTTAAAAGTCTTGTCCTTTGGTTTGGCTGGAGTGATTAAATTTCGTAACAGCCCGTATGTCTTCGCGCCCATTAAGTTCAGAAGTACTGAAGCTTTTTTTTCATCTGTTATTCCATTTGCAGTGCAATAAACCTCTACTCTTTCCACGTATGTGGTCCAATCTTCTATTTCGCCATCAAAAGCCTCAATATTACCAGATTTAGGCATTTCAGAAAAGATATGGCGCTTCCCGCGCTTTTTTTTTTCTTTCTCTCTGTAGCAACGATATGGCGCTTCCCGCGCTTTCCCGCCGCTGCTACCGATAACAACGCTGTTTTACTGTGGTTTCCGTTTATTCACTGTTGGTCTAAACGCTGACCTGCTTGCCGCGCCGGCCGTCTCTCGAGTGCACCCTCCCAGTCCGTTATTGCTTGCCTCCGATTTCGCTGCCTGTCTCAGCTGTAGAGCCCGCCGCTGGAGCTCCAGCCTGACGCCCAGGAAGGATTAGCGCAGTACCTGTCACCAGCTTGGCCAGCTGGTGAAACCACAGTTTCTCTTACTTCCTTGAGTCTTCTGGACGCTGGAGGAATCGATGTCCTTGAGGTGCTGCCGAATTGCAGGTAAGTCCGTTTCCACTTCGTCGCCACTGTAGTGTCCGTGTGTAGATAAAGACACTGAAGACAGGAGTTGGTTCATAGGTATTTACTAAGCAAGTCTGGGGGGGGGTTTCTAAAGGATATACACAATACACAGGCTTATATAGCCCAAGTGGCAATTACCGGCATTACGCACACCTGGGGCTCTTAAAGGCACAGACACCATAATTGCTCTTAAAGGCACATACACCACACACCTGAACTGGATAAGCAGCAGACAACATCAGCAACATTGACAACTCCAGCTACCACAAGCAGTACAACACCAGAAACAAGCGCTACAAATCAAACAACCACGAGCATGCACACTCCAACTCCAAAGGCGACAGCAACAACGAGAGCGGAACACACCAAAACACCGCAGAGAGGAATGGTCACCACCAAATCCACAAGATGGAGGGACAACATCCAACCACCTGAGCGATATCGCGAATAAAAAAAAACTCACGATTCTTTGTAGTTGATAATAATAGTTTAGATATATTTGTTAATTTAAATTGTTAAATTTCATGTTTTAGTTTTTTGAGAAAGAGGGATGTTACATTGTTATAGTATCACATCGTTAAATGGAACTACTTTGGTATGGAACTACTTTGGTATGGTGTAGTTATATTGCTATGTGGCACACTGTGCAGCGTTGGACATCTTGTATCACTCCGCACCATGCGGCAGCACTGTAACAAAGCAAAAATACAGCTAAGTAAAAGCACTAACTAAAATGAACTAAAGGTGTCTGTAATATATATATAAGTATATAAGAACACAAGGAGACACAACAGTGGTCTTGGAAGTTCCGCTACCTATCGTATCTTGGCTGAATGTGGGGGTTTTCCTCCCTGTTCAATTTTAACACCCAAAAAAGTTACAGTTTTTTTACGCAAGTGCAGTTTTATTCAGATTAATTTTAAATCCAGTCTCTTCTAAGAGGCTCAAGACTTCCTCCAAATCATCAAAATACTGAATCACATCGTCAGGTCGTGAACATGACCGTAATGCATCTGCCATACACTGGTGAAACAAAGTAGGCGAGTTGTGGAATCCCTGGGGTAACCCTACCCAAGTGTACTGTTTTCCCCTGAAGGTAAATGCAAATTCATACTGACTGTCTGGATGCACTGGAATGCTGCAGAATCCATTTGAAATGTCCAAGGTTGAATAGACGGTGACAGTGCCCCGTAACCTGGACATCACATCAGGGTGACTGGCTACTAACGGGCCGGCAGGCGGGGCATGCCTATCTAGTCGACAGCAATCGATAGTCACTCTCCACGAGCCAACAGGCTTCGTTACAGGGTGCATTGTTTCAGGAGACATATTCCCGTAGTATCCCCTGGCCTAATAGGGGCTTAATGACGTCCCCACTTGCTTGTTCCGCATCTTTTGCACATGGGTACTGCTTCTGGGGCGGAGGGTCCACACCGTCTACTACTACCACCATATTTGTCACTCTCCCACAATCATGCTTATGCTATGCCCATTTTTCTGCCCTCGCAGCGCATTCTTATGCAGAGCTAGACAGATAGCTAACAACTTGATATCTTCCCATAAAAATCACAAGGCTTGACTTTTCTTGTAAAGCTTTACTGAAAGATTCTTATTGTAAAACTGAAATACAGCACAGAAATGGAAGCACACATTAGTATACAAGCGCATAACTGATATGCATACACAAATTTAGGTACGCCTGAGCAACACAGTACATTTGGCATGTAAATTACCAAACACGTGGAAACACAGCTTACTGTGAATATACATTTAGCAAACTGGAAGGCATTCTCTTTAAATTAGCCCTGTACATAGGGCATCAAAATACAGCTACTAGTTAACCAGCTAGACAGAGAGCGAGCACTTCACGGCTAGCTGTGTAAGTTTGCTTACAGAGAAAAGTTACAAACTAAACATTTTCTGCAACATACAGTGTACACTAATCATCTATAACATTCTCAAGTACTTACAGACAAACAATATCCAAGACTCAGGCATGGGAACAATACAACTTCCCAGAGCATGTGCTGCTGTAGGTCTGTAGTTTACTTTACTGTACTTACTGTGCTTTACAGCACTTTACTGCACTTTTACTGCAGTTGCTAGGTACCAAATAGCCACTAAGTGACAGCACACAATGGGAATCGACCCAACTTACTCAAACCCCTGAATTAACTGGGAAACTAACATAAATTGCTACAGAGAGACAGCACACTCCCCGCTTGGTACAATTCCATTGTACCACTACAGATACAAAATAAACCTAAAGAAAACGTCCTTTGGCTGCAAACATACTCAGAATCCGTTCTCTAGGTTTCTTCAGAAAGGAGGACTACGATCTCTGAGACTGGCCTCAGAAGCACTTTGACAGTCCCCTCCTTGACAATCTTCACCTCCACCTTGCGGACCCTCTTGTCCCTGCTCGGCAGAGTTTTGACAACCAGTCCCACTGGCCATTCATTTCTGTGTGCTTGGCTGTCTTTCAGCAAGACAACATCTCTCACTTTGACATTTGGCTTGTCTTCTGTCCATTTCCTACGGCTCTGTAGGGTGGACAAATACTCTCCTCTCCATCTCTTCCAAAAAGTGTCTGCAAGACACTGGACTTGCTTCCACTGCTTCCTGTGCAGCTCAGCCATGTCAAAGTTTCCAGAGGGGACTGAAATAGCACTCATCTTTTGAGTCAGGAGCATCATTGGGGTGAGGACTGCAGGCATGTCTGGGTCGGTGGACACCGGCACCAGGGGTCTTGCATTCATGATCGCCATGACTTCAGCCATGAGAGTGCTTAAGACGTCGTGTGTGAGACGAGTAGGTCCCGTCCGAAGCAGCATAGCATCCAGAATACGCCTGGCAACACCGATGAGCCTCTCCCATGAACCACCCATGTGGGATGAATGCGGGGGGTTAAACACCCACGTGCATCCTTTCTTTTGGAGGTAGCTTCCTACCGCTGCATCGTCCGTGTGGATGTCCAACTCCTTACAGGCACCCACGAAGTTAGTCCCTCTGTCAGAGCGGAGAAGTTTGGCTGGACCACGAATTGAGAAAAACCTCCTCAGTGCATTGATAAAGCTGTCTGTTGACATGGATTCGATCAGCTCAATGTGCACAGCTCTGGTAGACATGCACGTAAAGAGCACCGCCCAGCGCTTGCTGCCTGCACTACCTCCTCTTGTGCGACGTGTCATGATGGTCCATGGCCCAAAGACGTCAAGGCCCACGCTGGTGAATGGAGGCTCTGGAGTGAGTCTGTCAGCGGGCAAGTCTGCCATCTTTTGGTCCTCTAACCTCCCTCATAGCTTGCGGCAGGTAACACACTTGTGGATAACGGAAGAAGCCAGGCGCTTGCTCCCGATTATCCAGTATCCGGCTGCTCGGATAGCTCCTTCTGTTATGTGTCGTCCTTGGTGAGCCACTTGCTCATGATAGTATCTCACGAGTAGTGTGGCAATGTGATGGGTGCGCGGGATGATCAGAGGGTGCTTTTCTTCTCTTGACAAGTCTGCGGATGATATGCGCCCTCCGACCCGGAGCAAACCATCTTCATCTGTAACTGGGTTGAGCTTTTTAAGTGGGCTTTGCTTGGGGAATGTCTGTCCCTCATCAAGACATTTGAATTCCTCCTTGAAGACATCATGCTGGACAGAGTGAATGATCACACCTTTGGCTTGTGAAAGCTCACTTGTGCTGGATACTTCTTTAGAACATTTCCATCCTTTGCGTTCTATGTTGTCCGAATTCCCCTTGAAGGATGCTGCTACATGAATGAGTCGGGCTGTGGTTCGGCAGAGTGTTCTCCAGCTTGAGAATCGCTCGAAGCGTTGTGAGCCCAACTGAGATTCTGAGGCTTTGGTGCCAAGGGTCGTAACTTCAGGCCGAATCTCAGTATCAGCTTCAGGCTCCACAAGGGTGAAGGGATTGGACTCAGGAGTCTCCTCTGTGTTGACATTAGACAGGAAAGAGGGGCCCGAGAACCAACTGCTTTGCTGTAGGTGTGCTGCTGGTATAGACCTGGTAGCATGGTCTGCAGGGTTCAGGTCTGTGGAGACATAGCACCACTGGTCAGGGTGAGTGGATCGTCTGATACGAGTCACCCGGTTGGAAACATACACATAAAACCTTCTTGTGGAGTTGTGGATGTAACCAAGTACAATCTTGCTGTCCGTGAAGAACTTGACGGCGCCCACATCGATGTCAATCTCGTCTCTGATCAACTCATACAGTTGAACAGCCAACACAGCTGCACAAAGCTCGAGACGTGGAATGGTGTGGGCAGGCCGAGGGGCCAACTTGGACTTCCCCATAACGAATCCCACATGGTATTTCCCATCGGTGTCAGCTGCTCTCAAATAGGCCACAGCTCCTATTGCTACTGTGGAAGCGTCTGAGAAGATGCACAGCTCTCTTCTCTGTGTTGAAGACAGCGAGCCTGGAATGTAGCACCTCTCTATGTGCAGGTCTTCGAGAGCCTTCAAGGACTCCTTCCATAGGTTCCATTTTGCTTCTTTTTCTGGGAGGAGTGGAGCATCCCACTCACTCTGATCCGATGAGAGTTCCCGTACTAATGCTTTTCCTTGCATTGTTATGGGAGCTACGAACCCCAAAGGATCGTACAAACTGTTGACTGTGGACAGGACGCCTCTCCGTGTGAATGGCCTTTCTTCACGGGACACCAGGAATGTGAAGCTGTCTGTTTCCAGGTTCCAGGAGAGCCCCAGGCTCCGTTGAAGGGGGAGAGGATCCACTCCAAGGTGCAAATCCTTCAGATCCTTGGCACGGTCCTCTGCAGGGAAGGCTTCCATCACCTGTCCACTGTTCGATGCTACCTTGTGTAGTCTCAGGTTGGACTCTGCCAACATCGCTCTGGTTCTTGTCAGGAGATCTATTGCTTCTTCAGGTGTGGTAACCGAGGTAAGACCATCGTCAACATAGAACTGTCTCTCAACAGCATCTTCTGCATGAACTCTATGTAATGGCCCTTCATTTCTAGCCTTTTCTCCAGTGTTCTCCTGAGTGAGCAGAGGCGCTTCATAGCTTGTTCCCTGTTACTCGGAAGACGGCGTCTGGGAGAGTGAAATGGTAAGGGTGCCACCCAGCTGTGTCCATCGTCCTGGTAAACCTCCTCATCCATGATGGTTAGGAAAGCTTTGTCGTCCATGGATAGTGCTGGCTTGTCATCATCCTTGGACCTTTCAAACACTGAGCATCCTAGGCTGTCTGTGCTCACAGTGAGGCCTGCTTCTTCCTCACAGGCAGAGGAGGTTGACCTATGATGCTGCGTCATGCCATCGTAGTCTTCCTTTACCTGGATCCTGTTTGGGCATGGGCTGGGAAAGGATGTGCGACCGTTGTGCAACACGTTTGCTTTATAGACGTTGACACCCGCTGGTTTGTGGACTGTTCCCAGGCAAACTCCACCCACGAGGACCCATCCCAGGTCAAGCCGCTGCGCATAAGGAGCATTGTGGGGTGATACACGCACCTTGTGCACCCTTAAGATGTCTCTTCCCAAGAGCAGGAGGATTGGAGCGTCCGGGTCCACAGCTGGAATCTTGTTGGCAACTGGCTGTAGGTGGGGCTGATGGCGTGCGACCTCTGGGGAGGGAATTTCCGTCCTATCGTCTGGCATCATGTCACACTCAATTAAGGTGGGGAGGGGAAGCTGTAGTTTCCCATCCATGGACTCGATCATGAAGTTCCCAACTCTCCTACCCATAGTCTCTGTTGTCCCTGCACAGGTTTTTAGCGTGTACGGAGTTGCGCTGGCCTTGACTTCAAAGAGATTGAAGAATTCTGTCTTCGCTAGAGACTTGTTACTTTGCTCATCAAGCACTGCATACATTTTGATTGCCTTCTCCTTTCTCCCTGCAGGATATGCTTTAACCAAGCAGATTTTGGAGCATGAGCATGGGCTGCTTGCATTTCCACAAACCTCTGTACACTTGGAGGTGACTGAAGAAGATGTGCTTTCGCTTTGCTCCCCGCTATCCTCTTTGTCAACCGCAGCACTCTCGGTGGTTGAAGGAGGAGGACCTGGATGCAGGGCTGCGATGTGTTTTTCACTGTTGCACTCGAAGCACTTGATTGTCGCCTTGCAGTCTTTTGCCATGTGCATAGTCGACCCACAACACCTGAAGCAGATGCGATTCTCTTTCAGGTATGATTTGCGCTCATCAATAGGCTTGTCTCTAAAGCTTCGACACTTTTTGAGTGGGTGGGGCTTCTTGTGTATTGGACACTGACGATCTGGGTCATCCACTTTATTCCCAGCAGAACTGGATTGGTTGACTGAGGGTTCAGCTGGAACATTTGTTTTGTGCACGCTCACAGAGGCTTTATTGCTGTACTTTGTGGGTTTCTCTGTTCTCGAAGGAGCGTAACTGCTGGAGGTGGAGAAAGTGAAACTTGGATCATTCCTCACCTTTGCCTGTTGTTGGACGAACCTGGAGAAGAGAGAGAAGGGGGGAAATGCCACTCCATTGTCCTCCTTGAACTTGGATCCCTTAGCTATCCATTTCTCTTGAAGGTTGTAGGGGAGCTTTTCCACTATTGGGTTTACCCCACGAGCTGTATCCAAATACGAGAGGCCGGTCAGGTAACCTTCTCCCTTGGCACACTCCAGTTCGAGGAGAATGTCGCCCAGTTCTCGGAGCTCGACATTATCTTTGTTGGTTAGCTTCGGAAAGTCCTCAATCTTCTTGAGCAGTGTGTGTTCAATGACTTCTGGTGTCCCATAACAGTCTTCGAGACGTTGCCAAACCAGGTTGAGGCCTGCTGTGGGATTGCGGACGTGCGCTGAGCGAATTCTCTTCGCCTGTTCTGACGACTCAGCTCCGAGCCACTTTGTCATCAAGTCTAGTTCTTCTCTGGCTGACAGATTCAGGTCCTTGGTGGTACTCAGGAAGGACGCTTTCCATGACCAATAATTTTCAGGACGGTCATCAAATTCTAGAAGGCCTGAACTTAACAATTCTCGGCGGATAAGGTACCTAGCGAGGTCTTGTGCACCTTGTGGCTCGGGTGAGGACTGCTTGGCTGGATTGGCCGAGTGCTGTGGAGGTCTCTGCAGGTAAGTCTTACTTGTTTCTTCTCCTTTAAGCTCAGTGTCTCCAAAAGCAGGCTGTTTGCTACTGTGGTGAGTAGCTGGTTCTGCGTCGAGATAGCTGGATGTTTCCTTGGAGAACAATTTGGAGTGTTGTTGGACATACTCACTTGTACGTTGCACTGGACTGAGGGGCTGTTCTAGAACATATGCTTCATGGCTGGGCTCCCCGCCTTCGTTCTCCTCACCTTCTTCATAAGCTGCGGCTTCAGCTTTAGCGGCAGCGGCAGCTCTCTGGCTTTGGAGAATGTGGAGACTGGCGTCGAGGTCAGCTCTCTGCTTCATCAGACTAGCTTCGTTTTCAGCAAAGGACAATTGAGCCTGGGGCAGCTTTTGCCTTGGCACGTGCTTTGGCGGCTGCAGAAGCTGTCGATGACGACGGTCTGCTGGACCGCCGAGATGATCTAGAGGATGCTTTAGAGGACTATGACTTGGCATCATTTGCTCGGAGAGGCTCATGCTTCTCGATTGGCTGGTCGACGTCCTCTATGGTATATTGTCTTCCTGAGCGTAGACTCATGGTAGCTGAGTGGTATCTTCTTGTGCTTGAGCCTGCTGTGCTGTTGTCTTTTTACTTTTCTGCCCTCGCAGCGCATTCCTATGCAGAGCTAGACAGATAGCTAACAACTTGATATCTTCCCATAAAAATCACAAGGCTTGACTTTTCTTGTAAAGCTTTACTGAAAGATTCTTATTGTAAAACTGAAATACAACACAGAAATGGAAGCACACATTAGTATACAAGTGCATAACTGATATGCATACACAAATTTAGGTACGCCTGAGCAACACAGTACATTTGGCATGTAAATTACCAAACACGTGGAAACACAGCTTACTGTGAATATACATTTAGCAAACTGGAAGGCATTCTCTTTAAATTAGCCCTGTACATAGGGCATCAAAATACAGCTACTAGTTAACCAGCTAGACAGAGAGCGAGCACTTCACGGCTAGCTGTGTAAGTTTGCTTACAGAGAAAAGTTACAAACTAAACATTTTCTGCAACATATAGTGTACACTAATCATCTATAACATTCTCAAGTACTTACAGACAAATAATATCCAAGACTCAGGCATGGGAACAATACAACTTCCCAGAGCATGTGCTGCTGTAGGTCTGTAGTTTACTTTACTGTACTTACTGTGCTTTACAGCACTTTACTGCACTTTTACTGCAGTTGCTAGGTACCAAATAGCCACTAGGTGGCAGCACACAATGGGAATCGACCCAACTTACTCAAACCCCTGAATTAACTGGAAAACTAACATAAATTGCTACAGAGAGACAGCACACCCATACTTTATGATGTTACCAAATTATGTCTGCCAAACACTGATCGGACGTCTGCAATAGTAGGTGAACATCATAAACCCCTATCCCTTTTACTGTATATACACTGAGTGTACATCATGTATTACAGTTGGCACATGCGTGTCATGGGGTGGATCGGGTCCCTGCCAAATCATATGGTTTGCAACATCAATAATCAATTTCCCTTTTGCGATCCCGTCTGACCCTAAAATTGACCCTTCATGTGTGGAGGCCATACACAATATTTCAAACTTAATGCTACCAATTTGTAATTGAAGGGAAACGGTCATCTCCGCTGAGAAGCCTCCTCCTCCTACTCCCAATAACCGCAGGCAACGCCCGCTAGAGGGGAAATCTTTATGGCGAGTGATGGAACAGGATGCCCCCATATCCACTAGAAAATTGTCTCGGCGACCTCTTACCAAGACTGAGACACAAGGTCTGCCCTCTTCATCATATTGAAGCTGACTCACGCAGCTACTGAGGCTTGTCCCCGTCAATCCTTTTTAAAAGGATTTGGGTTTGTGTTTTTACTCTGATTCTTCATGGTCTGAGAATTCCCCCAGTACAAACTCATCAGGCAATGTCACTCTTGGAGGTAAGACAGCCTGCAGCAGTCAACAAGCATCCTTGTATGTCAAGGTATAGCAATCGTACTTTAATAACTGAGTTGGGTCTCCTATTCCCTCATATTTAGGCAATTGGCCACTGAGTTGGCATGATTCTAAAAGGATCCTTCCTTCCTTATTGAATTTGGTCTATTTTCAATGTAGTCGTGCCTCCCTCAGAATGATTTGTCACTTCAGTTTTGGTTACCCGTCGCTCATGAAACGGCAACACAGTTCCACTTGTTTCAATAAGTTTACGATTTCTCACTTTTGTTTTTGATCGTGAAAAACTCGCTGCCAGCTGGACAGCGCGTCCCCACGGTCCATGCCGACCGTTGCCCCAAGGAGGAGGAGGAGCGCCAGCTCCCGCTCGAGCTCCTGGTGCGCGCGCAGCAGCTTCACTTCAGGCAGCGCGGTGGCCGCCCCTGCGCCTCAGGACCCCACATTTGAAAAGGCTTTGACCAATGCGAAGTGCGCGTTTGAGAAGCGCCGCCGTTTGAGTGGAGAGCAGGGAGGGTGTGCGAGGAGAGGGGCAGCGGGGTTAGGGGGTCAGGAGAGGGGAGCAACGGGGTTAGGGGGGTCAGGAGAGGGGAGCAACGGGGTTAGGGGGGTCAGGAGAGGGGAGCAACGGGGTTAGGGGGTCAGGAGAGGGGAGCAACGGGGTTAGGGGTCAGGAGAGGGGAGCGTTCGAGGAGAGGGGCCAGGAGAGGGGAGCGGGGGCGGGGGGCGACCTCGATTGATCGCAGCTCCACGCCGACATGAAGGCAGACAGGAACGTGCTGAGGCTGGCTGTGGTGCAGCAGCTCCGAGGTTACGGGATCAAACTGAAACACTGGAACAGAATCAACTGTACCAACCGGGCGCTGGGCCGGGACCACGGCCGGGTAAGAAAGAGCCAGAGTTCATTACAGTACAGTGTTTACATTGGGAGGGAGAGGGGTGAAGGGAAATTCACAGTCACACACAATGTTTACATTTGGCTGGGGGGGGTGAAGGAAAATTCAGTCACGCCATTGTTTACATTGGTCTTAGGGGGTGGATGAGAATTCAGTCACACAATGTTTACATGGGGGGGGGGGGGTGGTCAGTGAAATACAATGTTTAAATTGTCGGAGACAGGAGTTAAGAGTGTAATATAATATTTTATGGGTAGTTAGATTGAGTGAAATACAATATTTAAATTGTTGGGGGTGGCGTCAGAATGAAATTCAATGGACCGGAATTTGCCAGCGCATTTCACACCTAATATAGAGCTGTCTTTTTGTCTCCACTAGTCCTATCACCATCTCGTCTCGTTTTGAATACCTTTTAATGTCTCTTCACTTCTCTTTTGTTCTCTCCCAGCCTGGCCTTTTAATCTATTTCATTTCCTGTGCATTTCCAGTCTTGACAAAGGGTTTGACCCGAAACGCTGACTCTATTTTCTCTCCACGGATGTTGCCTGGCCTGCTGAGTTTTTCCAGCATTTTCTGTTGTTAGACCGGAATTTGCGATAGGTTATAATGGCGAACTAACTGTGTTCGTTGTTATTACCCTTGGAAACTGACCACAATGTCGGGATGAGTGCATGTACATCTAAACGCGGAAATCCTGAAGTTGCGGTCAGTCATTCACTGTTCCAATACTGGCTGCGCTGTGCCGCCCCCCAAACGAATTTTAATTTTGTTGAGTGTGAAATTTCTCCATTATGATAAATTACAATTTGTTCATGTTTATTTCAGGTTTACATTTTCCCCATGTGAGAGCCTCAATCTTTGTTTTGCTCTCTCTTAAAATGTCAGAATAAAAGCAGCAGCTTCACTTCCTGGTTCCCTGCCTGCGAATTCTGCATTGTGAGTGGCTGCTTTGATGGCTTGTTGATGTCACAGCAGAGTGCTCTAGGGCTTCCCTAATATATTGCACTGAAATCACTTGCGTGTTGAAAAAGGCAAACTTCTCGTCACAGAGATCGCGAGATCTTTGTGGGCAGCTTTCTTCAGGGGCAGCGGCGAACGCCTTTGCTTCGCTGCTGGCCGCAAATTCCAGGCCAATGTTTAAATCATACTGGGAGGATCAGTAAAATATAATGTTTAAATTGGCTGGGGGAAGACAAGTCAGTGAAATATTGGTTGTTGGGGCGTGAATTCATTAAATACAGTGTACCTATTGAATTGCGGGGCATCATTGGACTGGAGGTGTGCATTTAATAAATAGAATGTTTATATGGTTTCGAATAAGTTTTTTTTACAATGAGTTATAGTGTTTATATTGGACAGGGGTAAAGCAGAGAATTGTTTACCTTGGTTTGGAGTGAGCTCAGCACATAGGACTAAATGCTGTGTATTTGTAAGCCTTTTTTTCAGATATTTTCCGAATTGACTTAAGCAATTTAACTGGAGCTCCCAGCATTCACTGTTGTACAATGTCATGTACATCTGTTTTCTATACTTGTTCAATGTGTGGTTATTTATATATTCAGTTGGTCACCGGTTTGTCCAAGTAATTCAGATAAGCACCAACTGGATGATGTTCTAGGTTGTTTTACTTGACTTCACAACCTTAATGCCAACTCATATTGCTGGTATTTGGGGCACAGCATGAAGTAAATGAACGAATGAGAGACTGCCAGCCGCCCATGTTCAGTCACAGATTAGAAGTGTTCTTCATGATTCCCCCCCCCCCCCCAAAATTTATAGTGTTGTGATGCATATCTATAATGTGGCAGTATATGAATTCAAAAATGGGTTATAAAAGTCAATGCATACTTATTTCCCAAAATTTACAAGTGTGGCTAATGGGACAGAAAGAACATGAATATGAGTGTAACATATCAAAGTTTGCAGATGATACTAAGATGGGAGGGAAAGTAGTGAGTGAGGAGGACATAAAAAAACCTGCAAGGGGACATACAGGCTAAGTAAGTGGGCAGAGATTTGGCAGATGGAATACAATACTGGAAAGTGTGAGGTTATGCACTTTGGCAGGAAAAATCATAGAGCAAGTTATTATCTTAATGGCAAGAAACTGGAAAGTACTGAAGTACAAAGGGATCTGGGGGTCCTGGTGCACGAAACTCAAAAGGTTAGTATGCAGGTGCAGCAAGTGATTAAGAAGGCCAATGGAATGTTGGCTTTCATTGCTAGGGGGATAGAATATAAAAATAGGGAGGTATTGCTTCAGTTGTACAAGGTATTGGTGAGACCGCACCTGGAATACTGCATACAGTTCTGGTGTCCATACTTAAGAAAAGACATACTTGCTCTCGAGTCAGTACAAAGAAGGTTCACTCGGTTAATCCCGGGGATGAGGGGATGGACACATGAGGAGAGGTTGAGTAGATTGGGACTCTACTCATTGGAGTTCAGAAGAATGAGAGGCGATCTTATTGAAACATATAAGATTGTGAAGGGGTTGGATCGGGTGGATGCGGGGAGGATGTTCCCGATGATGGGTGAAACCAGAACTAGGGGGCATAGTCTTAGAATAGGGGCTGCTCTTTCAAAACTGAGATGAGGAGGAACTACTTCACTCAGAGGGTGGTAGGTCCATGGAATATGCTGCCCCAAAAAGCTGCAGAAGCTATATCATTACATAAATTTAAAACAGAAATAGACAGTTTCCTAGAAGTAAAGGGAATTAAGGGTTACGGGGAGTGGGCAGGAATTTGGACATGAGTCTAGGTTCGGATCGGACATGGCCCTGTGGGTAGCGGAGCGGGCCCAGGGCCCGTGTAGCCTGATCCTGCTCCTATTTTGTGTGTCTAATTCTGTTAGATTCAGGAGATGGTTCTGTGATAGTAGATTGGCGGTTAGGATCAGATCAGCCATGATCTTATTGAATGGCGGAGCAGGCTCGAGGGGCCGATTGGCCTACTCCTGCTCCGATTTCTTATGCATTAAATTATGTTCCAGAATAGCAATTTGGCAGATTGTTTACAATATAATTACAATTCTGCTAACCGTACCAAATTTAAGGAACCCAGTTTCTTCAGGTGGTACTGGTTCAACTTCGTGTGTCCATATTTTGGACAATATAATTCCATGATGTGTTTATGTCATAGCCCAGCATAAGCAAATGAGTTGTAAGACAATTATGTTGTATAAATTAATCCACATTATGATTATTTTTCCCATTTATAAAAAAAAAAAATGGAACTCATTCTTCTGTATCATCATCGAAGGTATATACAAAAATGCTCATTTTGTTGTCATCAGGGACCATTGAGCATCAGCCTTGGCTCAGTGGTAGCACTCTCACCTCTGAGTCAGGTTGTAGCTTCACATCCGACTCCAGGGACTTGAGCACATAATCTAGGCTGAGGGAGTGCTGCACTGTCAGAATTGCAGTCTTTCGGATGAGACGTTAAACCCCGTCTGCCTCTCAAATGGACGTAAAAGATCCCATGACATTATTTAGAAGAGGAGCAGGGGCATTCTCCCCAGTGTCCTGGCCACCATTTATCCTTCAGCCCCACTAAAACATTATCTGGCAGTTTCTCTCATTGCTGTTTTGGGACCTTGCAGCTGCGGTTCCTACATTACAACAGTGACTGTACTTCAAAAGTACTTCAGGCGCGTACTTGTAAAGCGCGTTGGGACGTTCTCAGACTGTGAAAGGTGCTTTCTTTCTTTCATGTTTACTTACTTAATAGTTTGCATTCACAATTTCACCCAAACTCTAAAATATGTTTGGTGTCCTCCTTGCAAAAAGAGGCATTTGTTGATCTGATGGGATAGGGCTTTGCTCGGTCGCATGAACCAAAAGAGTGCACTTTGGTCTATTTAAAATAGTACACCAAGCCAAAATAGTCTTGTGTATTTTTTTTAACATTCAAACTGTTTGATGTACCTTGTATTAATAAAACCTTTTTAGATGGGTTTAATTTCTACCACTCTGATCATAGATTTTATTACTACAGAATCATCAACACAGTGGAAATAGTGATTTATGATCAAGCTTGCATTGAGATTTTACACCGACTCTTGTATAACAAAAAAAAACACCAAAGCATGCACAGTCCATACAGTGATTTACCTTGCTGACTTGGTGGGAATCGGCTGTAGAAATAAGAACATAATAAGAACATAAGAAGTAGGAGCAGGAGTAGGCCATACGGCCCCTCGGGCCTGCTCCGCCATTCAATAGGATCATGGCTGATCCGAATCTAGACTCGCGTCCACGTCCCTGCCCTCTCCCCGTAACCCCTAATTCCCTTATCTGCTAGGAAACTGTCTATCTCCGTTTTAAATTTATTTAATGTTGCAGCTTCCACAGCTCTCTGGGGTAGCAAATTCCATAGATTTACTACCCTCTGAGTGAAGAAGTTTCTCCTCTCAGTTTTGAAAGGGCAGCCCCTTATTCTAAGATTATGCCCCCTAGTTCTAGTCTCACCCATCAGTGGAAACATCCTCACCGCATCCACCCGATCAAGCCCCCTCACAATCTTATATGTTTCGATAAGATCGCCTCCCATTCTTCTGAACTCCAATGAGTAGAGGCCCAACCTACTCAACCTTTCCTCATACGTCAACCCCCTCATCTCTGGAATCAACCGAGTGAACCTTCTCTGAACCGCCTCGAGAGCAAGTATATCTTTTCTTAAATATGGAAACCAAAACTGCACGCAGTATTCCAGGTGTGGCCTCACCAATACCCTGTATAACTGCAGCAAGACTTCCCTGTTTTTATACTCCATCCCCCTTGCAATAAAAGCCAAGATTCCATTGGCCTTCCTGATCACCTGCTGAACCTGCATACTAACTTTTTGTGTTTCATGCACCAGGACCCCCAGATCCCTTTGTACTGTAGCACTTTGCAGTTTCTCTCCATTTAGATAATAACTTGCTCTTTGATTTTTTCTGCCAAAGTGCATAACCTCACACTTTCCAATATTATATTCCATCTGCCAAATCTCTGCCCACTCACTTAGCCTGTCTATGTCCTTTTGCAGGTTTTTTATATCCTCCTCACTCACTGCTTTCCCTCCCATCTTTGTATCGTCGGCAAACTTGGATATGTTGCACTCGGTCCCTTCCTCCAAATCATTAATATAGATTGTAAAGAGTTGGGGTCCCAGCACTGACCCCTGCGGAACACCACTAGTTACTGATTGCCAGCCCGAGAACAAACCATTTATCCCAACTCTTTGTTTTCTGTTAGATAGCCAATCTTCCACCCATGCCAGTATATTACCCCCAATCCCGTGATTTTTTTAATCTTGATCAGTAATCTTTTGTGTGGAACCTTGTCAAATGCCTTTTGGAAGTCCAAATACACTACATCCACTGGTTCCCCTTTATCCACCCTGTATGTTACGTCCTCAAAGCACGGTGGCATAGTGGTTAGCACTGTTGCCTCACAGCGCCAGGGACCCGGGTTCGAATCTGGCCTCAGGTGACTGTCTGTGTGGAGTTTGCACATTCTCCCAGTGACCCTTAGTGTTAGGGGGATTAAATACGTGGGGTTACGGGGATAGGGTGGGATATGTGTTGGTGTAGGGGTTACAGGGATTGGGAGGGATATGTGTCGGTGCAGGCTCGATGGGCCAAAATGGCCTCTATCTGTACTGTGAGGTTTCTGTGATTTCTGTGAATTCAAGCAAATTTGTCAAACATGACTTCCCCTTCATAAAACCATGCTGACTCTGTCCTATTAAATTGTGGAGAACATTTTTTCTTTTTGAAAATATATTTTTACTATATACATGCAATCATGCTAATTTAAATTTTTAATCTTTTACTTTTTACAACAATGGTTGTTGCGGACACCCCAAGGCAGGGAAATAGAAACTGCTGTGTGGGAGTATGATAGCTGAGCATATTTCTGCCTCAGCCCTCTTTTATGGATCACCTGTTGCTTTTAGACCCCCCCCCCCCCTTCCAAAATCCACGCTGTATGTCCTTTACCAGGCTGTGTTTCTCTTGGGGTTTCCTTACCAGATCCTTTGATAGGTTTGATGTTTGTGCTGTATGTTGTGAGAATTGTTTTCCTTTCCACACTACTGAATTGAAATAGTGACAATATTTGGAGTGTGATGTTTGTTAGGTCCATATACTGTAGTTTTATAGTTGGATTGACATGTTGTGTTGTACTAGTAGTGTGCCCCTCATACTCGAGGATAGCTGTGCCAACAAAGAAGGAAGCATAAGTTCATAACTAAAATAAAAACAAAGTGCTGGAAATGCTCAGCAGGTCAGGCAGCATCTGTGGAGAGAGAAACAGAGTTAACGTTTCAGGCTATTCTGCCCTCGCAACGCGATCCTATGCAGAGCTAGACAGATAGCGAACAACTCGATATCTTCCAATAAAATCACAAGGCTTGACTTTTCTTGTAACGCTTTACTGAAAGATTCTTATTGTAAAACTGAAATACAACACAGAAATGGAAGGACACATTAGTATACAGACGCATAATTGATATGTATACACAAATTTAGGTACGTCTGGGCAACACAGTACATCTGGCAACGAATTACATTTAGCAAGCTGGAAGGCATTCTCTTTAAATTAGCCCTGTACATAGTGTATCAAATACGGCTGCTAGTTAACCAGCTAGACAGAAAAAGTTACAACTAAACATTTTCTACAACATACAGTGTACGCTAATCGTCTATAGCATTCTAAATACTCACAGACAAACAATTTCCAAGGCTGAGGCATGGGGACAATACAACCGAGGAGCACCGTGGCGCAGGTCTTGTTCCGGCGGCAGCTCCACGAGGAATGAACTTGCAGTGCCGTGGGGAGCGTGATGACCTCATCACGCTCGGGGTCGTGACGTCGTCGCGTTTGCCGGTAGTTGCGTCGCTGGCCGTTGGGGCCTAAGTCGGGAGCAGGAGCTGGGGGCCAGGCTGGGCCGGTGCTTGCCGCGGGAGCGGAAGATAGCGGTGCTCCCGGCGGCTGCTCGATGCGGCCGAAGACGCTGGGCCGGGCTGTGCCGGCGGCCTTCTGGCGAGCCGGGGCGGGGCGGCAGCCGCCTGACGCACGTCACGTTGTACGTGACGTGACGTCATCACGCTCGGGCGCGTCTTAAAGGGGCAATGGCCCTAAAGGGCGAGTTAAAGGGGCAACGGCCCTAACAGGTAAGTCATACATATATAAGTAGGTTATGTACATACAGTAAGGTTGGGTTAGAGGGAGAGACAGCACACAGGCCGATGACCTTTTGTCAGAACTGGAAAAAGTTAAGAGATGTAACAGATTTTAAGTAAGAGCAGAGGCAGGGAAAGCGGGGAGGGAAGGAAAGAACAAAAGGGAAGGTCTGTGATAGGGTGGATGCATAAGTTCATGGTAGATAAGTGTGTTGATGACTGATTTTGTGTTGTAATGATGATGTATTATAAAGCCTAATTGTTTAATACTGCTAATGTGCAGAAGTTGATCACTATTTGAAAGACAATTTAATATTTTGTGTGTCCCTGCGTCACTCCTTATTTCAGATTTCAAACATTCAGTTTTTCTTTTTAAATTTGTATATAAGGATGCTGTTTCTGTTTAAACATGGTTGTACCATTTTATAACATTGAATGGTTTCTGCTCTTGAATTGGCTTCTTGAGAATCTTGTATTCTATAAAACACTATAGGATTGGTGTAAAAACTTCATAATGTTAGAAGAAGTTGGAGTTGCACTTAAAATAGCAAAGGGTATCTTCAGTAGATGTGGCTTTTAGGAATTTGCCTTAAAAAGAAAATCAAAGTAATTCCTTGCAGGTCTCTGATTTGAAACCTACTTATTATTGGCAAACTTAGTTTTAAAAGCTAAAAAGGAATATGCAGGGAATAATGTTGAAGCTGAGGGAGGGGGTCCTTGTCAATAAGCCATAATCAATTTAAAAATAAACTACTTAAACTGAATATTTTGTACATGCAGAATAACCTCCTTAAGCTAGAGGACATTGAGTCCAATTGTGCACTGCAAATTCAGCACAGCTCGTGGAACAAACCTGGGACCTTAAAGCTGTCTATGGCTCAGTACCATACAATGCAGTCAAGTTGCAAAATGAGCCATCAGTCAAGCCATAGAGGCACAATTTATTTTGCTTGTGGTTAAGGATTTGGTGCCAGAGACATTGTACTGTAGTAAACTGGTGAAAATGCTTTGATTTTATGGCACTTGTTTAAATTGTTAATATTTGAAAATGAATGATCCATTTAAATCCATTTTGGAAGGCAGGCAGCCCTGTAACTGTACTCATGGTAGTATTTGGATTGACCTTGCTAAACTTTGAAAATGAATGGCCTAATTTCAGGAAGTGAAGTGGTACTGCAAATTCAATAACGTGATTATGACTAGCATGATCTGTATGTCCAAAAGTCAGTTAGTACCAATTTATTGCAGTTTTATCTTTTTATAGTAATAACTTGAAAGCCTGATAAATTTTTCAGTGCAGTGGGTGACACTTCAGTTTATTCTCATTTTTATAAGAGAAATGGTCCTGTGAAATTATTTTGCATCACTTACTCTTATCAATGCACATCTTGTTTTTAATTTAGTATGTAATATAAAACACAGTTGAGAGTAATGTGCTTTCCAAACGGCAGAAAGGTATTTGAATAGTTCAGTAGATTTTTTTTAATTGGTAATACGTCAAATGGTTTTACCATGAAAGAATGTTGGTTTGTTAGTGATCAAACTTCAATAGGAAAACTTGTTTTTGAACCTGCCTTCATTAACTTTTTAACCAGAATAAAATACAACTTTGGTAAAGATGTTTAAGTCTTCAAATCAAGCTATTGATAAGTCTACACCTACCTGTGGGGTTGCACTTTGTTTCTCTGTAAGGGACCTTTGCGCAAGTCCAGAAAGTTTAGACACAGGTCGGCAGAGCTAAGGTTTAGTCAAGTCTGTGTAGGGGATACTGCT
Source organism: Somniosus microcephalus (assembly GCF_052327205.1). NCBI lineage: Eukaryota > Metazoa > Chordata > Chondrichthyes > Squaliformes > Somniosidae > Somniosus > Somniosus microcephalus. The sequence goes on from NC_140998.1 coordinate 120,716,998, forward strand.
GGAAATTAACCAGAAGTGTAATTTGATAGGCTGTATCTCTTAAAAATTGATGTGCTTCCACTTTCTTTGGGTTATTTTGCTAATATCAGTAATGTCTAATTTGATGCAAATTGTGCACTCATCCATTCTTTATGAATTGCTTTTAGGACAAGAAGATAATATACCATGCATTGTTTGGCACCCCTCTGCACGCTCTGCCACAATGTACTGTCCTTGAACATGCCACCATTCCTCAGTAAGTAGAAAAAGAGGTTTAATAGATTTTTCAAATGGTTGAAAGGCCGAGAATATGAAATGTTTACTTGTTTGTGATCTTGTGCTTTATATTTTTAAAATGTTTGAAAACCAAAATACAGGAAACTTTGGTTTATCCGGAGGTTAACTGTCCGGAATGCTCGAGCCACCGGCAAAAATCAGGAGCCGTTTTGTTAGTTTTTTTTCCTTTTCGTTGCTTTTTTTTTCCACCAGTCAGGCTCTGCAAGGTCTCGCTGAAGCTGTTGCTAAGCTACAGAGACGCTTGCAAGGTACGGCCGACTGTTTAGAAGCTGTTGCTAAGCAACAGGGTTTGTTGCCAGATACGGAGCTCAAAATCTCCATATGTTTCAACATTAGCGCTGGTTTGTCCGGCAGTTTTGATGGGATGGCAACAGCTCGGTGCCGGATAGCACAAAGTTTCCTGTAGATCACTGCTCGTGAGTATTTTAGAACAAAGCTAATTCTATTTTCCACAGATGCTGCCCGACCTGCTGAGTATTTCCAGCAATTTCTGTTTTTATTTCAGATTTCCAGCATCTGCAGTATTTTGCTTTTCTATTTTCCTATGTTTTATACCTTGTTCTATCTTAATTTAAAGTTATTTAATTCAAATTACCTGATAATTAAAAAAAAAAAAAAAAAATTTTACTCATTTCTTAATTTGTTATTTACATCACTTTGATAATTCAAATCTTTTTAGTGCAAAAATGACTGAATTATCAGTAATAGACTGGACATTAACATGATTATTTCTGTTTACAGAATATATTGTTTTTGGAGAAACGGAAGTGGCCAAATGAGAGTTAAGCTGGTACTTTTTGCCACAGCACAAATTACTGCCCTTCATTTGGGAAATACAGAAAAGGGATAGCTGATTGTAAATAGAGTGGTTAATTATGTTATAGACTGGCTGTATGATTTCTATCATAGATTTGTATAGCACAGTAGAGGCCATTTTCTTGGCTTTACAAAGTATTAGAACTGTTTGTTTAAATGCAGTTTTGTTTGGTTACTAAGATAGAATACTTTTGGACAGATCTAGTAGGTAACTATTTACTTTATTCCAATGGACTTTGTTTCAGAATGTCACGTTGGGTGCTTTGGTCAGTTGGTCTGTTTGAATGGTGTTCAGATAAACTGTGCATAGCATGACGCCAGAATTCAAGTCTGGAACTTTCCCTAGTTTATTTGATTACTTGTTTTATTGTAGCCTCTTTATGAAATGGGAGCATTTCAGTGAAAATTGTTCTGTTGTGGCATTTTCACCCTGTTGAAGCTCATTTAAATACACAGGAAACTCTCTTTTTACCAGCACCTAAATAACCAGAAATCTCTCTTAACTGGCAAAATTCAGGAGTAGGTTCAGGTAAGTTTTACTTCATATTAGTGGCTGTGTAACCGGGGATTCTGCACCTGTTGTCATGCAACAGAGATGCCTGGATCTGTGGCCGTGTACGGGGCTCTTGTACCTTAGTAAGTATACCTCTCTGTAATCCGGACTTTTTGATCAATCGGCAGCACGCCGGTCCCGTCGGTGCTGAATAAAGAAGAGTTTTCTGTATTGTATTTGTGTTAGCTAAAAAAATTTATAACTTGAAAATATAATTCTACGTTATTAAAGAGATATCAAATGTAGCGACTAATAATTATGGTTTTGTAATCAACAGTCCTGATCTGACTTTCCAGGTTTCTAGTTGATGTCTGTGACTATTTAGAAAAGCACATTCACACAGAGGGACTCTTCAGAAAATCAGGATCTGTGATTCGCCTTAAAGCTTTAAAGGTAATGAATATTAAAATTAAAAATCTGCTTAATGTCAAATGTTAACTTTGCACCTGAATTATATTGAGATAGGGATAGCTCCATATTTCTCAGCCCTTCATAGGCACAGGAGTGGCCATTTTCATCTACATTTTTGTGGAATCTAGACATTCCAAATACCTCCATAGTGCACAGTACAGTGACTTACTCAGCAGGCTATCCAAAGAATCAATAGACCTGGGACCAGTCTAGTTAGGAATGCTGGAGGTAGTACAGATTTTAACCTCATTTATTGATTTTTATATACAGGAAACTTTGTGCTATCCGGGACCGAGCTGTTGCCATTCCATCAAAACTGCCGGACAAACCAGCGTTAATGTTGAAGCATTTCAGCTCCGTATCTGGCAACAAACACTCTTGCTTAGCAACAGCTTCTAAACAGTTGGCCATACCTTGGAAGCGTCTCTGTCGCTCAGCAACAGCTTCAGAGAGACTTTACAGAGCCTGACTGTTGGGGGGAAAAAAAAAGCCACGAGAAGAAAAAAACCTGCCACGAGAAGAAAAAAACCTAACAAAATGTTTTCAAATCTCTCCATGGCCCCTCCTCCTTATCTCTGTAATCTCCTCCAGCCCCACAACCCTCCGAGATCTACCATTCTGGCCTCTTGCACATCCCCAATTTACTTTGCTTCACCATTGGCGGCCGTGCTTCAGCTGCCTAAGCTCTGGAATTCCCACCCTAACCCTTTCCGCCTCTCTATCTATCTTTCCTCCTTTCAGACGCTCCTTAAAACCTACCTCTGACCAAACTGTTGGTCACCTATCTGAATATTTCCTTATGTGGCTTGGTGTCAAATTTTGTTTGATGAAGCGCCTTGGGATGTTTTACTACATTAAAGGCGCTGCATAGATGCAAGTTGTTGGAAAATACATTTTTGAGTTTTGAAGTGCATGTACAGTGTTTCTATTTCTAGAACACTAATTTTTCCTCACGTGTTCACAATATACAAATGAATGCTGTGTATTCTTTCAGCCAATTTGGGAGGATAAGAAATGGCTCTCTTGTGGTGCCGCAATATGTCTAAATTTTGTTAAAATTGAGATTCCATTCTCAATTAAATTTAATCCCAATGTTATTTAATGCAAGTCTCTCAGAGAAGTATCGGCAGGAGTTAACTTTGGCCAGTAATACCATCTGCCAATGCAGTGAACTTGTTGAATGAGAAGGTTCCTCTCCAAGGCTACCAAATGGATAGAAGCATAGAAGATAGGAGCAGGAGTAGGCCATTCGGCCCCTCGAGCCTGCTCCGCCATTCAATGCGATCATGGCTGATCATCCAAATTCAGTACCCTGTCCCTGCTTTCTCCCCATACCCCTTGATCCCTTTAGCCTTAAGAAATATATCCAACTCCTTCTTGAATATATTTAATGAATTGGCCTCTACTGCTTCTGTGGTAGAGAATTCCACAGGTTCACCACTCTGGGTGAAGAAATTCCTCCTCATTTCTGTCCTAAATGGCTTACCCCTTATCCTTAGACTGTGACCCCTGGTTCTGGACTCCCCTGCCATCGGGAGCATCCTTCCTGCATCTAGTCTGTCCAGTCCTGACAGAATTTTATAAGTTTCAATGAGATCCCCTCTCATTCTTCTAAACTCCAGCGAGTATAAGCCCAATCAACCCAATCTCTCATACGTCATTCCTGCCATCCCAGGTATCAGCCTGGTGAATCTTCGCTGCACTCCTTCCATGGCAAGAACATCCTACCTCCGATAAGGTGACCAAAACTGCACACAATACTCAAGATGTGGTCTCGCCAAGGCCCTGTACAGCTGCAACAAGACATCCTTGTTCCTGTACTCAAACCCTCTCGCTACGAAGGCCAACATACCATTTGCCTTCTTAACCGCCTGCTGCACCTGCATGCTTACCTTCAGTGACTGATGCACAAGGACACCCAGGTCTCATTGCACTTCCCCTTCTCCCAATCTATTGCCATTCAGATAATAATCTGCCTTCCTGTTTTGCCACCAAAGTGGATAACCTCGCATTTATCCACATTATATTGCATTTGCCATGCTTCTGCCCAATCACCCAACCTGTCCAAATCATCCTGGAGTTTCTCGGCATCCTCCTCACAGCACACACACCCACCCAGCTTTGTGTCATCTGCAAATTTGGAGATATTACATCTAGTTCCCTTGTCTAGATCATTAATATATATTGTGAATAGCTGGGGTCCAAGGACCGATCCCTGCGGTACCCCACTAGTCACTGCCTGCCACTTGGAAAAGGACCCGTTTATTCCAACTCTTTGCTTTCTGTCTGCCAACCAGTTCTTGAAATAAATCTCAGCTAAGTAAGAAACTTCAGCGGATATAGTAGAACATGTACAGGTTGCTAAAGCAGTCTCTCTCCTGAGAGTAGTAGACAAAGCCAGCCAAGAGGATGTTTAGAAAGCATTAGATCGCATTATCGGCTGGCATAGGTAAGGAAATTGATCTGTAGACTTTTATTGTTACCTTCCCTAGTTGCTCTGAAGCAGAAAGTTCGAAATAACACAAAATACTGAAGAGACAGCAGGTCAGTCAGGATTTGCAAAGAGAAATACAGGTTATTAAATTTTGGGTAAAGGGTTACACAGCTGAAATGCCATGACCTATCTTTTTACAGATGTTTACTTACCCTGCTGTATATTTGCAGCTATTTCTGGTTTTTATTCAGACTTCTAACATTGAGTTTTTTTATTTTTATTTTACAGGGAAAGTTAGTTTATTCTTGTACTATGGCCAATACATGAGCTAATATATGGACCAACTGTATACTAAGTGGGATTGGGAAATAGATCATCATTCCCCCCCCCCCCCCCTTCCAGTTTTCAGTATAATTGATATATGGAAGTTAAAAGAAATATTAAGTTGCCAATTATAAATGTGATCTTCATCCCTTATATTTAATTCTGCATCATTCCTTCTTACTTTCTTAGTTAACTTTTATGAACCTGTGCAACTTGTCATTTTTTTCCTGGGTTCAGATTTCCTTGTTACATTCTCAAAGAATTGAAATCTCTTGATTAAGTGCTTGAAGGTGGTTCCAATGTTATACAAATCTTTTAAAGGAACAGCATGCTCCAATGTATTCACTCATTGAATGCCATGTAAATTAATTTGTATGTTAATAGACTATTTAAAATGAATAAGACCATACCTTGATAGGTAATCTAACATATTTTGTCACTTTCAAAATTCAGAATGTTATATTGATACTCTGCTGTCTTGGTAGTGAAAAAAATGGTGCTTTTGTGAAATATATAAGGTATGCACTTAGTTTTCTTGCTGAATGTTTTCTTTTATGTTCAGGTAAGGGGGAAATTGGCATTTAAAAAAAAATGTTAATTAATTGTTTAAAATCCCTTACAGTAACTAGTGTGGTTGTTCTTGGAAAAAAATATTTTGATATATAACACATAGAAATTGGTTTTTTCTGTGTGCGTGGGGGGGGGGGTGGTCGTGTCATTCACATCCAGTTGCTCTCCTCCCTCCCTGCAGTGTAATAGTACATGTGTGCAATGTTGTCATTGTTTGTTTGTCTATCCAGGCTAAAGTGGACCAAGGTGAAAAATGTATTACTATGGCGCCCCCTTGTGATGTGGCAGGGCTGGTGAAACAGTTTTTTAGGGAGCTACCTGAGCCTGTGCTTCCGGTGGAGTTGCATGAAGCCTTCTTCAGGGCACAACAACTACAAAATGATGAGAGGATTTCTGCTACAATTCTTCTATCCTGTTTACTACCTGAGAAAACTGCAGATACGCTGTGCTATTTCCTGCATTTTCTTAAAAATGTGTCTCTCAGGTGTGTATTATAGAAGTACTGTTTAGTATATTGGATAAGTGGAATACCTGACATTTAGTTGTCAATGTATATAGTATAAAATATTAAGATACATTTAGTGTGCATTTGTTCACAGCAAAAAAGTGTTTGTGTGTTTTGCCTATCATTTCTAACTTGACTCCATCATATTTTAAAGATGTATCTGTTAATGCTGGATCAGTTACCACGTCATTATTTAATTATTCTTGTGTACTGGAGAATGGAATTCTAATTTTGGACACACTTATGTCAAAAAAACATGGACCAGATGTAGATTCAAGATCACTCTACAAAAGTATAATGTTTTTCTTAGGGCCATATTGTGATGTGATGGCTTACCTGCAGCCACACACTCCAATCCATTGGTGGATATTCATTCTTTTTATTTTCACTGTCTTCCTCCTCTAAACTGAGAGCTAGAACCATAGAATCTTACAGCACAGAAGCAGGGTGTTTGACCCTCAAGTCAGTGGTGCTTGGCTCCATGTGAGCCACCAAGTCCAATCCCATCTCCTGCTTGCTCTCCATATATGGGTATTATGTAATGAGAGAGGATTAATTAGCAATCTTGTTGTATGAGGCCCCTTGGGTCAGAGCGATCATAATATGATAGAATTCTTCATTAGGATGGAGAGTGAAGTAGTTGACTCCGAGACTAGGGTCCTGAATTTAAATAAAGGAAACTACGATGGTACGAGGCGCGAATTGGGTAGGATTGATTGGGGAAGGTCACTCAAAGGGTTGACGGTGGATAGGCAATGGCAAACATTCAAAGACCGCATGGATGAACTACAGAAGTTGTTCATCCCAGTTTGGGAGAAGAATAAAACAAAAAGGATTCAACAAAGGAGGACAAAGGGATTAATTAAGAAGGGGAAAATAGAATATGAAAGTAAGCTTGCAGGGAACATAAAAACTGACTAAGAGCTTTTATAGATAGGTGAAGAGAAAAAGATTAGTGAAATCAAGTGTAGGTCCCTTGCAGTCAGAAGCAGGGGAAGTTATAATGGGGAACAAAGAAATGGCAGACTAATTAAATGCATATTTTGGTTCTGTGTTCACAAAGGAGGACAAAAATAACCTCCCAGAGATGTTGGAGAACATAGGGTCTGATGAGAGGGAGGAACTGAAAGAAATCAGTATTTGTAGGGAAATGGTGTTAGGGAAATTGACGGGATTGAAGGCCGATAAATCCCCAGGGCCTGTTAATCTACATCCTAGGGTACTTAAGGAGGTGGCACTAGAAATAGTAGATGCATTGCTGATCATCATCCAAAATTTGCTGGAATCTGGAACTATACCCATGGATTGGAGGGTAGCTAATGTTACCCCACTATTCAAAAAGGGTGGTAGAGAGAAAGCAGGGAATTACAGACCGGTAAGCCTGACATCGGTAGTGTGGAAAATGCTAGAGTCCATTATAAAGGATATAATAGCTGAGCACTTGGAAAACAGTGACAGGATCGGACAAAGTCAACATAGATTTACAAAAGGTAAATCGTGCTTGATTAATCTGGAATTTTTTGAGGATGTAACTGGGAAAATAGATAAGGGAGAACCAGTAGATGTGGTGTATTTGGACTTTCAAAAGGCTTTCGATAAGGTCCCGCATAAGAGATTAGCGTGTAAAGTTAAGGCACATGGGATTGGGGGCAAGGTATTGACTTGGATAGAGAACTGGTTGGCGGACAGAAAGCCGAGAGTAGGAATTAACGGGTCTTTTTCCGAGTGGCAGGCAGTGACTAGTGGGGTACCGCAGGGATCGGTCCTTGGACCCCAGCTATTCACAATATACATTGATGATCTAGATAAGGGAACTAGATGTAATATCTTCAAGTTTGCAGACGACACAAAGCTGGGTGGGCGTGTGCTGCGAAGAGGATACCGAGAAACTCCAGTATGATTTGGACAGGTTGGGTGATTGGGCAGAAGCGTGGCAGATGCAATATAACGTGGATAAATGCGAGGTTATCCACTTTGGTGTCAAAAACAGAAAGGCAGACTATTATCTGAATGGCAATAGATTGGGAGAAGGGGAAGTGCAACGAGACCTGGGTGTCCTTGTGCACCAGTCGCTGAAGGTAAGCATGCAGGTGCAGCAGGCGGTGAAGAAGGCAAATGGTATGTTGGCCTTCATAGCGAAAGGGTTTGAGTACAGGAGCAAGGATGTCCTTGCTGCAGTTGTACAGGGCCTTGATGAGACCACACCTTGAGTACTGTGTGCAGTTTTGGTCGCCTTATCTGAGGAAGGATGTTCTTGCCATGGAAGGAGTTCAGCGAAGATTCACAAGGCTGAATCCTGGGATGGCAGGAATGACGTATGAGGAGAGATTGGGTCGACTGGGCTTATACTCGCTGGAGTTTAGAAGAATGAGAGGGGATCTCATCGAAACTTATAAAATTCTGACAGGTCTGGACAAACTAGATGCAGGTAGAATGTTCCCGATGGTCGGAGAGTCCAGAACCAGGGGTCATAGTCTAAGGATAAGGGGTAAGCCATTTAGGACAGAGATGAGGAAGAATTTCTTCACCCAGAGAGTGGTGAACCTGTGGAATTCTCTACCACAGAAGGCGGTTGAGGCCAAGTCTTTAAATATATTCAAGAAGGAGTTAGACATATTTCTTAGAGCTAAAGGTATCAAGGGATATGGGGAGAAGGCAGGTACAGGGTACTGAGTTTGGATGATCAGCCATGATCACATCGAATGGCGGAGCAGGCTCGAGGGGCCGAATGGCCTACTCCTGCTCCTATCTTCTATGTTTCTATGTAATATTCTTTTCCAAGCAGCTCTAATTCTCTTTAAATTTATGCTTCAATAGTTTGTGACAGAGAATTTGCTATTCTAACTACCCTCTATATAAAGAATTTTTTTCTAGCTTCCCCATTAATTCTTTATGATCTTTAATTTGTGCTTCATTATTTTTCCCAAAAACAATGTATTGTTACTTACCTTATCATATCCATTTATAATCTTGGAGGCCTCTATCAGGGAACTCTGTAACCTTCTCGGCTCTTGTGAAAGTAGACCTAATTTCTCAAGTGTCTTTTTATAACTATCCCCTCTGTCTCGCTAACAGACTAGTGAAAGCTGCGTAGCAATTTTTTCCTTCCTTTCTATAATGTGGTGACAAAAACTTGAATGCTTGTTTGGAGGGCTGAGACAAATTTAATATTTCTAAATGTCTACCTTAAATGTCTGAAATAATCAGTAGACTGAGATGAAAGTCCTGTTTTTCTCTGCAACCAGTAAAGGTCCAAAATGAAATTTATTTGGGTAGACTCAGTCCGGTTCCTAGAAAATTAAATCCACAGCACAAAGATTTTGTACAGATTAGTAATTTTACTGACTATAACCTCCTTTTAAAAGATGATTGGTGTTGGAAATACAGATGTTTGACTGATACAGTAGGGGGGCTTTTCTGAAGTTGAGAGAGAGTAGAGTGTGCTTTATGGTGCATCAGGGTCGATACAGTGTCTTACCTAATGAGTACTTGATGTTAGCACTGAGCATCAAGATGTTCTTATTCCCCAATCTACTTGAAGTAGGGTGAAATTTGGTCTCCTTATACAATAGCTGTGGTCTGTGTGTTCTGTGAATAACAGGACACTGGAGTTTTATTCTTATGGTCTATTAATAGATAAAGCTATAACTTGTATCTCCCTACCTGCTCCATACTTATTTCTGACTTTTTCCAATAAATTTTGTGTTTCCTATCTAAGTCCCTATCCTGCACCTCTGTTGAGAACTTTACTAATGATAGATCCGTTTCATGCTCTGAAAGAGGCAGTGATAGATGCCAAGTATGAGTACTGATGCTTTAACTTAATATGCATAAACGTCCATCCTGAAAAGAATGCCCATTACTATGTCAGTCATCCTTACAAGTAATAATAACAATACAGTAGTTTGTGCCAATTTGTAGCCATTGTATATTTCCTAGAGCCTCAAATTGCCTGCAAACTGTTATGTTTGTATGAATAAATTATGAAAAAGGACAGGAAAGACCAGCTGGTCCATCGAGTCTGTCCCATCCCAGCATGGTGGAACTTACTAAAACCTTCCCCCCTCCCTACAGTCACGCAACATGACCACTGCTGTGTGTTCCTTTCTCGGTCCCTACAGTGTACAGTCTACCTGCTCCAAAATCTGACTTTAGTCCTCAGTAAACACAGAGCATAATTAATCACCTAGCTCTGTTCATATCTAAATATCTGAACTTCTCCTACCTAGTATTAGTTCTGCTGATTCAATGTGTAGGACATTAATCTTTATGCCCTCCTTACTTACTTCATTTTCGCTGCCCCTCATTGTCGCGGTTTCTTCCTGCTTTAAATCTATGATAATGCTGTTCATTCAGATAACTCATTTAGTACTGTTTGATGCGCTATCAATTACTCATAAAAGACTGAGAGTTAAGAGAGTAACTAAAGGCTTTTATTAACAAAAGAATGAAGGTCTGCCTCGAGTGGTCGACCGGTCCAGAATACAAAGGGGCTGGGGAGCAGTCACCTTTATACTAGGACTTGTGGGAGGAGTCGGCCGAGGCATGTCCAGGCATGTACACAGTGGAATACAAACAGTGGTTTACCACATTCACCCCTTGTTTAAAATTGAGTCCGGCGGGGTGAAGTGTATTAAAAGTTAGTGTATTGGAGTCTCTCCGGAGGTCTTGTCTGCCGCTGTGATCGGCGTGGCGACGGCAGGGGTAGTGGAGCTTCTGGCGTCGGGTCCCGCGTAGGCTGTGGCACAGGCGTGTCGTCCTCGTAGATGTCGAGCGGGTCGCTGGGCCCAGGTCTGCCGGGGCTGGATATCGGATCGTGGGGGGCGGGGGTGGTAGTGAGTAGTGGGTTACTGCGGCCCCCGAGGGTGCAAGGTCTCTTATGGAGACTGTGTCCTCCCGCCCGTCTGGGTATGCAATGTAAGCATACTGGGGGTTGGTGTGGAGGAGGTCGACCCTCTCGACCAGGGGGTCCGTTTTATGGGTCCTCACGTGCCTTCTCAGTAGGACCGGCCCTGGGGACGTCAGCCATGGCGGTAGCGATGTCCCCGATGTGGACTTCCTTGGGAAGACAAACATTTTCTCATGAGGGGTGGCGTTAGTGGCAGTGCAGAGCAGTGACCGAATAGAGTGGAGCGCATCGGGGAGCACATCCTGCCAGCGGGAGGTTGGAAGGCCCCTAGACTTTAAGGCTAGCAGGGCGGCCTTCCAAACTGACGCATTTTCTCTTTCCACCTGTCCGTTCCCCCGGGGGTTGTAACTGGTGGTCCTGCTTGTGGCAATACCCCTAGTTAGGTACTGACGGAGTTCGTCACTCATAAACGATGAGCCCCGGTCGCTATGGATATAGCTGGGGAAACCGAACAGGGTGAAGAGGTCGTTCAGACATTTAATGACCGTGACACTGGTCATGTCCGGGCAGGGGATGGCGAACGGGAAACGGGAGTACTCATCAATAATATTGAGGAAGTACACATTGCGGTCGGAGGAGGGGAGAGGCCCTTTAAAATCAACGCTAAGGGGCGAGTGGCTTTTATCAGGTGGGCCCTGTCTGGTCTATAAAAGTGCGGTTTGCACTCAGCGCAGACTTGGCAGTTCCTGGTCATGGTCCTGACCTCCTCAATAGAGTAAGGCAGGTTGCGGGCCTTGATGAAGTGGAAGAACCTGGTGACCCCCGGGTGGCAGAGGTCATTGTGGAGGGCCCGCAGTCTATCGATCTGCGCGCTGGCACAGGTGCCACGCGATAGCGCATCCAGGGGTTCATTGAGCTTCCCGGGCCGGTACAAGATCTCGTAATTGTAGGTGGAAAGTTCGATTCTCCACCTCAAGATCTTGTCATTTTTGATTTTGCCCCTCTGCTTGTTGTTAAACATGAAAGCAACTGAACGTTGGTCAGTGAGCAGGGTAAATCGTTTTCCGGCCAGGTAGTGCCTCCAATGACGCACAGCCTCCACAATCGCCTGGGCCTCCTTCTCAACAGCGGAGTGTCTGGTCTCCGGGCCTTGGAGGGTTCGTGAAAAGAAGGCCACAGGTCTCCCCGCCTGATTGAGGGTAGCGGCCAGGGCAAAGTCGGACGTGTCGCTTTCCACCTGGAAGGGGATGGATTCGTCCACTGCGTGCATGGTGGCTTTGGCAATGTCTTCCTTGATACGGTGGAAGGCTAAGCGGGCCTCTGCCGTCAAGGGAAAAGAGGTGGACTTGATCAGCGGATGGGCCTTGTCCGCATAGTAGGGGACCCACTGGGCATAATAGGAGAAAAACCCTAGGCACCTCTTCAGGGCCTTGGGGCAGTGGGAGTTCCATAAGGGGACGCATCCGGTCGGGGTCGGGGCCGATGACTCCGTGTTCCACAACACAGCCAAGGATGGCGAGGCGGTTTGTGCGGAATATGCACTTCTCCTTGTTACATGTCAGGTTCAGGAGTTGGGCGGTGCGGAGGAATTTTTCGAGGTTTGCGTCATGGTCCTGCAAGTCACGGCCGCAGATGGTCACATTGTCCAGATATGGGAAAGTGGCCTGCAACGCATTTTGATCTACCATCCGGTCCATCTCCCTTTGGAAGACGGAGACCCCGTTGGTGACGCCAAAGGGAACCCTAAGGAAGTGATAGAGGCGGCCGTTTACCTCAAAGGCAGTATACTGGCGATCCTCAGGGCGGATAGGGAGCTGGTGGTACGCTGATTTCAGGTCAATGGTCGAGAAGACGCGGTACTGCGCGATCTGGTTGACCATATCAGCTATGCGGGGGAGTGGGTAGGCGTCCAGCAGGGTGTAGCGATTTATTGTCTGGCTGTAGTCGATGACCAGGCGCTGCTTCTCGCCGGTCTTAACGACCACAACCTGGGCTCGCCAGGGGCTGGTGCTGCCCTCAATAATCCCTTCCTTCAGGAGCCGCTCCACTTCGGTTTTAATGAAAACCCTGTCCCCGGCACTGTATCGCCTGCTCTTTGTGGCGATGGGCTTACAGTCGGGGGTGAGGTTAGCAAACAGTGGGGGGGGGGGGGTGACTGAGTGTGGAGAGGTTGCACCTGGTGCGCGGCGGGCAATTTGGGAGCTGCTGGCTGCGGACTGTGAGTGGGGGTAGGGGTCCACCGTACGCCATCGTAACACTTTTAAGGTGGCACTGAAAATCTAACCCCAGCAGGACGGCAGCGCAGAGGTCGGGCAGGACCAGAAGTTTAAAATGATCGTACACGGTCCCGTCTACTACGAGTGTCACTACGCAGTAGCCGCCGATGTCCGCCGACTGGGACTCGGAGGCCATAGAAATCCGCTGGTGCGCAGGCAGGACTGGGAGAGAGCAACGCCGCACCGTGTCGGGGTGGATGAAGCTCTCCGTGCTCCCAGAGTCAAAAAGGCAGATTGTATCGTGGCCATTTACCTTAATGTCCATTGTGGAACTGGCCAGCTGGTGCGGTCTCGCTTGGTCCAGTGTAACGGATGCCAGCGTAGGGGTCGGTGTGTCGCTGCGGGTATCAGATGAGGCGGTGTTGGGGGCCTGCTGCGTTCCGGCTGTCGTCCAAGATGGCGGCGTCCATGATCCCCATGTGGCTGGAGGCATCCAAAATGGCTGCTGTACCGGTGGTTCGCACATGGCCGGGGGAGGCCCAAGATGGCGGCCCGCATGGCCCACACGCGGCGCTGCTGGGGTTCGGGGTGGCTTTGGCCCTGCAGACGTTAGCATAGTGTCCCTTCTTCCCGCAGCCCGAGCAGATCGCGTTTTTTGCCGGGCAGCGCGCTCTGGGGTGTTTTGCCTGGCCACAGAAGTAGCATTTCTGGCCTTGGGGCACTGCTGTCTGGCCTTGGGACACTGCTGCGGTAGTTGGGCCGTTGCTGGGGTGTGGCTGGGGTGGCACGCCGATATGAGGCGGTCCTACCGTGTCCCAGGCTGTCATTCCCCGCGGCGTCCACGGTGCAGAGGAGTAGGCATCCATGCCCCGGTAGGCTGCATCCAATGATAGTGCGAGTTCAGAGGCCTTGTTGAGGTCGAGGTCACTCTGCTCCAACAGTCGCTGTTGGGTGTAATTGGATCTGTGGCCCGCTACAAAAGCGTCCCGGATAAGTTCCTCTGTGTACACGGCGGCCTTTACATCCTTACAACCACAGGCCCGGCCAAGCACAGACAGTGCCTGAAGGTATTCCACGGTCGATTCCCCAGGTTGTTGTTTACGACTCCCCAGAAGGTGCCTGGCGTACACTTCGTTCACTGGGCGCGTGTACTGGTCCTTGAGGAGCTTGATAGCGTCCGCGTACGAGGTCGTGTCTTGGATGACCGAGTACACTCGGTGGTTCACTTTGGAGGTCAGGGCATCCAGTTTGTCCTCGTCCGATTTGATTGCTGCGGAGGCGGTCAGGAATTTTTCGAAACACTTAAGCCAGTGAGTAAACTTGGTGGATGAGTCTGCCTCCCGATGATCTAAGTCCAGGCATGCTGGTGTGAGGATCTTCTCCATTATAAAAATTTTGTTAATAAAATTGATGCGCTATCAATTACTCATAAAAGACTGAGAGTTAAGAGAGTAACTAAAGGCTATTATTAACAAAAGAATGAAGGTCTGCCTCGAGTGGTCGACCGGTCCAGAATACAAAGGGGCTGGGGAGCAGTCACCTTTATACTAGGACTTGTGGGAGGAGTCAGCCGAGGCATGTCCAGGCATGTACACAGTGGAATACAAACTGGTTTACCACACTGTTAAAATGCATTAATGCAGTATGGAATCATTTTGTTATAATATGTACGTCATCTTCCCTTATTTCCTCATAATCTAATTGCTCTCCAAGTAATGCTATTTAATTGTTTTATAGCTATATCATTACACTTTGAATATGCAAATAGCACTTTCCCTTTCCTGTGTTTTTGAAAGTGCACATATCTGAAAATGATACATTTCCAAGAGAGCTAGAAAAACAAAGCTCCAGAGCCAAATGTGACAGTAAAAAATTTCAGTACAGAAATAGGGCAGAGAAGAGAAAAGAAAAGAGCTATAAAAGATGCAAATGGGTTCAAAACTGAGGGTGAGCACAATGTAGTTAATATCCTGAGTAATTACTTCCTCTAAGTATTCAAAGAGAAGATATAAACAACATGGATTCCCCAAATGCATAAATGGGAGGGTATACTGTGAGGAGGATGTCGTGAAACTCCAGTACGATTTGGACAGGTTGGGTGATTGGGCAGAAACATGGCAAATGCACTATAATGTGGATAAATGTGAGGTTATCCACTTTGGTGGCAAAAACAGGAAGGCAGATTATTATTTGAATGACAATAGATTGGGAGAAGAAGTGCAAATAGACCTGGGTGTTCTTGTGCACCAGTTGCTGAAGGTAAGCATGCAGGTGCAGCAGGCGGTTAAGGCGGCAAATGGTATGTTGGCCTTCGTAGCAAGAGGGTTCGAGTACAGGAACAAGGATGTTTTGCTGCAGTTTTACAGGGCCTTGGTGAGACCACATCTTGAGTATTGTCTGCAGTTTTGGTCGCCTTATCTGAGGAAGGATGTTCTTGCCATGGAAGGAGCGCAGCGAAGATTCACCAGGCTGATACCTGGGATGGCAGGAATGACGTATGAGGAGAGATTGTGTCGATTGGGCTTATATTCACTGGAGTTTAGAAGATTGAGAGGGGATCTCATCGAAACCTATAAAATTCTGTCAGGCCTGGACAGACTAGATGCAGGAAGGATGTTCCCAATGGCCGGGGAGTCCAGAACCAGGGGTCATAGTCTAAGGATAAGGGGTAAGCCATTTAGGACTGAGATGAGGAGGAATTTCTTCACCCAGAGAGTGGTGAACCTGTGGAATTCTCTGCCACAGAGGGCGGTGGAGGCCAGTTCATTAAATATATTCGAGAAGGAGTTGGATATATTTCTTAAGGCTAAAGGGATATGGGGAGAAGGCAGGGACAGGTACTGAATTTGGATGATCAGCCATGATCTCATTGAATGGCGGAGCAGGCTCGAGGGGCCGAATGGCCTACTCCTGCTCCTATCTTCTATATGTATCAAGCACAATCAATAACTTTGATTATAAATCAGATGAATCTTAGACTAAAAGAGCTCAAAACAATAAATGTCAGAGTTAGATGGTATTTATCCCAGAGTACTAAGAGACTACTGAGATTTGTGAGGTGTCTATGATCATAATGGTGGAATCACTGGACACTGGGGTGATGCTAGTAGATTGGAAATAAGGCTCATATTCAAAAAAGGTGGCAAAATAGTCACTGTCAACTACAGACTCATTAGTTTCGCTGCTATACCATGTAAAATAATAGAATCGGCCACCAGGAGCAAACATATCTCTACAATAATAATCAATCTAACAGCAATTAGCATCAATCCAGAAGGGGAAAATCCTGCATCACCATCAATTTTGGCTTTCTGAGGAAGTGTTAACCCAAGTGAACTAGGGAAAGCCCAATGATATGGTATACTTAGGCTCCCAAAAGGCATTTGACAATATGCCACATGAAAAGCTTTTACAAATTTGTGTCTACTGTAGATATCCCCTTGAGTTAATTAGCATCAGTCACTCCCGTAAGCAGTTTGAGCACTTTTTTTATGGTAATTTACTCATGCTACCCTATATCTACTTGTACAGTACCATAACCCAGAGATGGAACAATAGCATCCCCTTGTGATCTGGACTGGATAAGGGCCTAGAGATTCATCTGGGGTGGTGGTGCAAAATGGGCGGTATCTGATCGGCTGCCCGTTATACACTGCGCTTGCTATTCAGTTCCATTGACTGCAGTGAAACTGATTATCATGCGCTGCGCAAAACGGGCGGCCGATCCGATACCGCCCGATTTGCACCACTGCCCAAGACGAATTTCTAGCCCAATGTCTTTTGCACGAATGCTGTTAAAATCGCTCTGAAAGCGAGTTGCTACTAGGTGAGGCAAGGCTTAATACTAATCGTTAACTGCTTTATTTCATAGTAAGGTAAACATGGGGGCCAGCAGTTATGATCAGGTTCACTTAGTTCAATCAGTACAACTTACCTTGTGTAATGAGACAAAAGAAATAACATGTCATGCTCCCCACCCCACTATATCAGTGAAGTTGTGTTACTTGACTCAAGGAACAGCTCTCTTAACTATTCTTCCAGCATTTCTGACTTTCGGACCCTGCCTCAGTGAAGACTGTTGCAGCTTTTTCTTTTTTAAAAAGCTGACTGCTCGTGTGGGTGCTCGTTCGTGCCTCCTTCATGTTCCCACAGGAAGTTGGGGCTTGGTTCTTAACTCCTCTTTGTCTGGGGTTGGGGAGAAGAGCAGATAATGAAACCCTCTCTCTGAAGCAGAATTCAACAGAAAGGGACATGTCATTCCCTTCCCCACAGTGTTGAGAACCCCTGAAGAGATAATGATTTCCCTATTGTTTCTGATTGGTGTAATTACACAAGACGCTGTCTGGTTTAATACATATTTGGCAATTACCTGCAGCCTGTGACCTTTCTTTAGAAACCTGTGTTGGCACCACTAATGTTTCTAATTTGCATCAATAACTTGCAGCTGGATTTTAACTGTCCGACACGCTGGCAGTGGGGGAGTCCTGTAGCACTTGGGGAACACAGAAGTTTCAGCAGTGCGTTTGTCAGTGGCTTTTTAATGCAGCCACTGTATTAGCATCGGACTTCCGGGTTTCACGAGCGGGCGTGATAACGGCACGTATGAGTCTATTTCAGCTGAACTATTTAAAGGGACTCTGCGAAGCTGAAAGTTGAAGGATTGTCCAGGTGGGGGAACAGAGGAAGCAACTGCATTAATGGAGTCCCAACATGGCAAGGCTGCACGTCGCTTAAATGATGCCTCCCTAGAGCTGATGCTGCGTTCTGTAAGGGCCCGCAGGGAGATTCTCTTCCCAAGCGGATTCCAGCACATCACTCATGCGTACTTACTTTGCAGGTGCGCTCATTCCTATCTGTCCAGGCGCCTAAAGTACATATTCAGCATTCCGATTGCTTGCTCGATGACTGTTCTCATGGTCGTGTGGCTTTGATTGTATCTCGCCTGGGCTTCATTGTTTGGCCTCCTAACCGGTGACATCAGCAACATCTTCAGGGGGTAGCCCTTGTCTCCAAGGAGCCAGCCGCTCGCTCTGCTTCGAGGTCCAATGAGCTCTGGGAGGGTGGACTGGCGCAGGATAAAAGCATCATGGCAGCTGCCTGGGATTCTTGCACACATCTGCATGATCTTTTTGTTGCATACGAGTTGAACATTGATGGAGTGGATGCCCTTACGGTCTGTTTTTATGTCTCTCGCTGGTTTACTCTCATTCTATTTTCCCTTGCTTTATCAATTTCTTGGTCCTCCTTTGCTGAATTCTAAAATTCTCCCAAACCTCAAGCTTACTACTCTTTGGCAACATTATAAGCCTCTTCCTTTGATCTAATACTATCTAACTTCTCGTTGGCCATGGATGGACCACTTTTCCTGTGGGGTTTTTGTGCCTTAAAGGAATGTATATTTGTTGTAAATTATGTATTAATTCTTTAAATGCTAGCCATTGCTTGTCTACCGTCATACCTTTTTAATGTAGTTTCCCAATCTACCGTAGCCAACTTGCCCCTCATATCTACGTAGTTTACTTTATTTAGATTTAAGACCCTAGTTTCAGATTTAACTAAATCACATTTGAACGTAGAATATTATATCATCATATTATGGTCACTCTTTCCTGAAGGCCTCTAGTGCAAGGTTATTAATTAACTCTTTCTCATTGCACAATGCTAGATCTAAAATAGCCTGTTCCCTATTTGGTTTCTCAACATACTGATCTAGAAAACTATCTTGTATACATTCCATGAATTCGTCCTCCACACTATTATTGCAAATTTGGTTTGCCCAGTCTATATGTAGATTAAAGTCCCCCATGATTACTGTATTACCCTTGTTACATGTGCATCTAATTTCCTGATTTATACTCTGCCCTACATTCTGACTACTGTTTGGGGGCCTATAAACAACTCCCACCAATGTTTTCTGCCCCTTGCTGTTTCTTTGCTCCACCCAAACTGATTCTACTTCTTGATTTTCAGAGCTAAGACCCTGGGGAGGCGGGACTGCCAGGAAAATGGCAGAATTTGGGGGCGGGTGCCAAACCCGTCCACAACCCGCCTCTATGCCATCTTCCCAGGAGGCGGGTAGCCGTCCCGCACCGGGTCCCGTCTCCTTGGAGGCGGGAAGGGATTAAAGCCTATTAACGGGCATAAAATAGGATTATCCCCTTTTTGCTCCAAAACCCGCCGGCGAAGCGAGTACTTGGTTTGGTTTTGTGGGGGGGGGGGGGGTGCAAAAGTGTGGTGTGAAGGTAAGTGATGGGTGCAAGAGTGTAGAAGTGAGTATCTGAGGTAAGTGCAGAGTGTTTTTAAAAGTGTACTTACCTTTGTTTCTTCCTGCAGATTTCAGTTGGTTTGTATGCGGAGCGTCTCGCACCTCCGTGTTGCAAATGAGATGGCCGTTGCATTCTCTGATGCAACAAACATCTCATTTCTGTAAAAGAAAGAAGGTTGATGAGGTCTTGAGATCAAAGATTGTCACTGTTTGACAGCTTCACAGAACTGTCGAACGATGACAATTCATCTGTCAAAAATTTTTGACAGATGAAATGTCATACGTTGAGATGCTCTGCCACTGGCTTTCCCTTAATTAACCTGCCTGGGCGGGCTTAACAAGGTCAATCGTGGGAAAATAGCGTGGTTTGGCCACAAATCGATGGATGCGTGACATTGACCCGACAAGCAGCAGTCCCTCCTCCAACGTGCGCCCCCAGTCACACAATCCGCACCCCCTTTTTATCTACTGTCTTTTATCCCATCCTTTATTATCAGGGCTACCCCTCCTCCTTTTCCATTTTGCCTATCTCTTCTAAAAGTTAAGTATCCTGGAATATTTAGTTCACAACCTTGGTCACTTTGCAACCACATCTCCATAATGGCTATTAGATCAAACCTATTAATTTCTATCTGAGCTATTAATTCTTCTATTTTGTTTCGAATGCTTCACGCATTCAGATATAGTGCCTTTAGCTTTGACTTTTTTTCTTAATTTTCCCTTATGTCACCGTAGTCACTGATGCTCTATTACCTTTGTTACTCTCTCGGTCCCTTCTTGATCCACTCTGCTTATTTTTACCCAAAACTCTTGCTGTGCTCTAGAGCCTTGACATTTCTCTTGCAGTCAGTTGACATCCACAACTCGCAACATTAATTTCTACTTAGCTCAGGGCCATGTACTTTTTAAGGTGGGAAGGCAAATTTGAAAATACATCACCCTGGGCAGATTTTCTATATCTTGTACTGAGCAGTTATACAGCACTCTTAAGAGATTGGTATGAATTTGGCCCCACAATCAGGAAATCGAGCCATGTAGAGTTATTTAAAGGCATGCACAAAACACTATGTAAAATGGAAAGGTGGAGAAGAAGTAGAGATGTGAAGATGATTCCAAAAATTGTTTCAAGTCAGTGTGGTGAACTTTTTTTTTTCCATTTAGGTCAGAAGATAACAAAATGGATGCCAGTAACCTTGCTGTGGTGTTTGCACCCAATTTGTTCCATTCAGGAGATGGAAGTGAAAAAATAACTGCATTGACAGAGAAACGGCTCCACCTTCAAGCTGCAACTGTACACACACTAATTGACAATTTTGACCACATTGGTATGTATCGTGTGGGTGTTTATTTTTGCGTTTCTTCACTTTTTTTCTTTCTATGGGAAATCTGCTACCATTGCCATTCTGAGTTGGCTGCTTGGAGGGTGGTGTCTGCTGCTTCCCCATAGTAGCATAGGTGAGGTCAGAGACTCAGCAGAGTGGCTGGCATCATACTACTCCATGACACAATGTTCCGATTTATTGTTATGCTCAAGACAATTGTATGTGCAACTGTAAATGATACCTGTTTCACACTGCACATCCATTTTGGTCTGGGGGTCACACCTTTTAAAATCTTTCTTGATGGCTATGGAAATAAATGCTTTTTTTATATAGCCTGTCAATGCTGGGCTTATTGAGTGTAATCTGATCATATCGTAGACTTGACTGCTCAAATTTTTACACCTCTTTTCAGCAACAACGAAAAATAACATGCGCTAATGATTTATCTTGTTGATGACTTTAAACCACAATCACACCATTACTTGTCTTCATAACCTTTCTTGTAACTCTGGTTTTTAAGAGGGGTCCTGTTGCAGTGTGATCTGACCAGCATTCAATTATGTATAATCTATTGGGTTGTATTTTGTATAAGTGGCAAGTTTTTTTTCAACTTGGAGGTATTTGTTAAAATCCATATTTCATCAACTGTTGGCTTTTTGTGAGCCAATCAGGCAACTAAAAGCATCCCTTTGCTGATGAGCTTGGCATGATGGAAGTACCACATGACAATAAATAAACTGCAGACTACTAAGTGATTCATTGGAGCTATGTAATGCTTTTTTA
This sequence comes from Somniosus microcephalus, assembly GCF_052327205.1. Taxonomy (NCBI): domain Eukaryota; kingdom Metazoa; phylum Chordata; class Chondrichthyes; order Squaliformes; family Somniosidae; genus Somniosus; species Somniosus microcephalus. The sequence continues at coordinate 120,738,322 of NC_140998.1, forward strand.
TATTGAAGAATTTTCTCATGTTAAGTTTTTTAAACTAATAATATTACCAGCGTGAAGTCTGCGATCTTTACCATATAGATCATATTCCATTATAAATTTAGAAAGTCCTTTATTTCCCATTAAACAATTTTTTTTTGTTGTAAACTTCTTCCAGTCCCACAGTTCTGGATCAAAATGCCAGGTATTTCTAAGCACGCAAGAAAGAAATTTTGGGGCTGTACCAACCTTTTAGACATCTGGCTGAGCTATTGGCAGACTTTAAACACCTCTCTACGACAATACACACTATTTTTGGAGAGCAGTAATGCAGAGTGCAGCTTGTTAAAAATACAATTTGCAGTTACTTACCACAAACCTTTAAAATCCTGCTGTCAACTGTTCTCTGAATCCCATTGGACAGCAGCTGTGTCAAATTAATCACATAAAGCAGAGGAACAGTTTTTAATAAAATTGGGTTCAGATATCCATTTTAGTTCCCCACCAGATCAGTAGGTAAATAGCTCTGCCCAGTGTGCTACTAAGCCATTAACACCAGGAGTGTTGAATCGCTGGTCTGTGTTGATGTAATTGATCTCAGTTGTGGAGTTGTTTGTACAATTGATCTCTTATGTCTTGTTCTGGTTAGGGAGGGGAAGAATTAGCTAGATTTCCCCTATTGATTGCTCTCTGCTGGGAAGTGCATGTATGCAAAGATCAAATGAGGGCAGAATGAAACTTGACTGCTTTTCTTTCCTCCCACTCCTGTATCCTGATGGTCAAATAATCTTCAACGTCTAGGCTCACGTGATAAATGACCAGCTAGATTATTCACTAGAGGGATTAAAAAAAAAATCTTGGTTATTTCTATTTTTCCTAAATGCTGTTGATGTACCCAAAATAACTTGCATCAAATTGTTTTAGTTGCATGTTTCTTGAGGAAAAAATTACAACTGAGTTTGCTTGACCAAAAATCACTTCAGCCAACAGGTTTTTTGACACAATCGAATTGTTTTTTTTTTGTTTCTACCTCAAATGTTCCCTGGCTCCGTCTAGATTTTCCACTGTCTCTTTTGTGTATGCACCTGTCCTTTTCTAAGTTACTTCTTCAGCATTAGTTTAACCCACTCAGGAGCTTATATTTCCATGACTGCATTTTAAATTCCCTCTTTGGCATTACAAAATTTCTTCAATGTGTTTTAAATCCATTTAAAAAGAGAGAACATAACATCCATAAAAAGATGAATGTTTAATATTGAAACTTATTCCTCTAGTACATTAGCTTGCCCATTATGGTATTGAATTGTATTTTGAATCCCAGTATTTTGGCTATATTACCTTGCTTGGTAGATTATTCTAAACATTCATCGCTCTGTGTAAAGAAGCATTTCTAAATCTGTTAGTTTACTCTCTTCCATTTATGTCCTCTGCTCTACTTTCTTAGTGCACTTTGAGGTAATAACATGGGTTTACCTTCTCCATTTAACATTTTATATACTGTGTACTCAAGTTATTGTGCATGAGTTAATAAATGGTGCAATTAAGTATATCTGTTGAGGTCTAACCCTAGGTCCACTAATTGATAATGGTCCAGATTTTGCTGGATGCTGTGTTAGACTTGTTCGTGCAGGTTTAGGTTTTAAAAAAAAATTGCCCACACAATTGCTGGAAGCTCAAGCTGATAACGGTGCAGCCAGGACAACAGGGCATCTGGGACCTGAGTGAACAACGAGACAGATAGTATATCTTAACCAATGAGATTTAAGGATTGAGAAATAAACCGAGGAAGGGCTGAGAAGGAGGGTGACTTAGAGTGGGTGAATTCAATGTCAAATCAGGTACAGAAAGAGAAATAGAGAGGGAAAGAAAGATAGGATAGAGAGAGAGAGAGAGAGAAAAGAGACAAAGGAAAAAAAAATTAAAATGACTTTTTAAAATCTAAAACATTTTACAATCCAAAGAAATGAGACTCCACACTTGTAATTGTTTACTTTCTGGGAAAGAGAGCTTGATTGATCATCATTAACAATTATCACATCATTAAATGGGTAAGTGTGCTGTTAATTACTATAGTTAACTTTCTGTGGCAAGACTAATGGGTAAATGCATCAACTTCATGAAAATCATGGGGTGGTTATGGGTGAGATGGCGTTTTTGTAAAGCTAATGGTGGAGCTGTGCAGGTCGTCCATCAACGTGTGGCGATTCACAATTCACTGGACATCTCTTCATCGTCATGAGTTGCTGGCCGATTTGCGCATTAATAACGGTGTGTGTCGTTCACATGTCATTATTTCTTCAGCAAAACTGGCCCATTGTAGTCATGGAAAACCCAGAGAAGTAATAGGTGAGTAATGACAAAGGTGTTAATTTTAAGTCCATTTGACAGGAGTAGCTGATAGAAGCTAATAAATGTAATTTTAGTTTCAAGTTTTAGGATTGAATGAGAATGGTGAGTACTATGGGATTCATTAGTGATGTAAGGATTTTAACTAACGTAAAGACACCAGCAGGAATTTTGACCTGGAGTATTGGTTTGAGTCATGTCTTTCTAGGTAAATGGGAGAACTTTAACCCACACAGTCTGCTCTTCTGTTGAAACTAGGTTAATAGTGGGAGGCCTGCTGTTGCTAAAGGCAAAACAACATGTCACAAAATAAAGGCTAGGATCAATGAATTAAAAAAAAATTCACATGTCTAAATTGACCATATTACAAATGTGGATATAAGGCTCAAACTTTAAGTAGAGTTGTTTTTAGCATTAAATTGAATGCTGAATTCTAGTAGAAGAGGGTGTAAGTTTATAGAATAAAGATTATGGAGGTAAGTTTTTTTGCATTGGACAGTAGGAGCAAACCCTTCACCTTTTTGAGCCGTATAACTGACTTTTAGTGAGCACTACAAGTGGATGTCAAAACACACATTAAATGCAACATGATTTTGATATTTGAACACTGCATCTAAATTCTATTGTACTTTCTATGCTGTAAATTTAAACCTTAATCTTTCCTCACCCCTTTATATTTGAAGTGGAGGTGATAATGGTCTGTACCATCAATGTTTTTGAAGTTGGAAAATATAGCAATCTTTCTATCATGGGGCTCCTATTCGTCTTGCCAGTTGAGGTGATAAAACAACTGGTGACTTGACTCTGCGTGCAAATTATATAAATAAATGAACAGGGTTTAACTCAAAGTTGTGAAAAACTGTAAGAGTTTCATTCACTTTTTTATTTTAATGAGAAAGCTATGTCATCTTTGACATTACAATCAATCTCAGCTTAAATCTTCACAATTTCAGCACCAATCATGAGCACATTGACCAGAATTTTCCAAAAGGTTCTGAAGTTATTTCTTTAACATTTAAGTCCTTGAAAAATCAGCCTAATAAATTTCTAAAGTTACTTAACCGGGACTGTGACGCTAGCACCACAGCAAGTGGAAAATTTCCTATTTTAAAAAAAACTTACTTGATTGGTTTTTAAATTCTAGCAAAATACGACCACCTTTTCCAGAAGCTGTGTTGAGTGTTTCAAAGACTCTTTCTCGATCCAGGCGATCATAAAGAGCATCTCTTATAATCCCTTCAATCATCTTACTAACATCAGACTAATGGATCTATTGTTCCCTGGATCTGACTTGTCACCCTTTTTGAAAATCAGACCTACATGAGCAATCTTCAAATCCAAGGGCAGTCCCAGATTCTAATGAGCTGCTAAAGATATGGGAAAGGGGCTTACAAAGCACATGTTTTGTCTCTTTAATCACCCTCAGGTGGAAGTCATCTGGACCAACAGCGCGATCTATTTTATCGTGCAACCTATAACTGGTAATTGAGCAGCATCCACAGGAGTGAAGACTGATGTGACGCAATCATTTAATACTACTGCCATACCTTGGGAGTCAATTTGAATCTCTCCTAAAGGTGTTTTTCAATGGCCCTATACAGTCTTTAATGGTCCTCTGGCTCCTTATGTAGCTAAAAAAGATTTTCCCATTGCTACCACAATTGTCTACTATCTTCTCCATTAATCTATTGGCTGCTCTGAAAGCTGCTTTTGTTTCCCTTAATTGTGCAGAAGAATATTTGTGTGTATTCTCTTGTGAACTGTATTCCTTTAATTTGCAAAAGTATTTTTACTTAACTAAATATGTGCAAGGACAAAATAGACTTATCAATTTTGCTTTTGTTTTTCCATGTGCCCTTTTTTAAGCCATGAGACATGCATAGCTTCTTTTTCCTTTTTAGAATGGTTTTAAAGTGTGGTAAATAAGGTTGGTGAACTACAGGTGCAAATAGCCACATGGGAATATAATGTCATGGTGAAAATGGAGACCTGGCTCAAAAAAGGGCAGGATTGGGTTTTAAATATTCCTGGATATAAGGTGTTCAGGAAAGATATGGAAGGAAAGAAAGAAGTTGGGGTGGCAGTATTGGTTAAGGAGAATGTTGCAGTGCTGGAGAGAGTGTCTTCTAGTAGTCAAGGACAGAATATATTTGGTTAGAATTAATAAATAATAGAGGTGCCATTACACTACTAGGTGTATTCTATAGGCTACCAACTAGTGGGAAAGATATAGAGGAGCACAGTTGCAAGGAAATTACAGAGAGGTGCAAGAACTATAGAGTAGTAATAATGGGGGACTTCAATTATCCTAATATAGAGATGGGGAAGAATTACTGAAGTATGTTCAGGAGAACTTTATTGATCAGTATGTTTCTGGCCCAATGAGGAAGGAGGCATTGCTGGATCTGGTTCTGGGGAATGAGGTAGATGAAGTGTCAGTAGGGAAACATTTAGGGAACAGTGATCATAGTATCATAAGGTTTAGACTAGCTATGGAAAAGGACAAAGAGCAATCTAGAGTAAACATACTTAATTGGAGGAAGGCAAATTTCAGTAGGTTGAGAACAGGTCTGGCCCAGGCAAATTGGAATCAAAGATTGGCAGGCAAAACGAACTGAACAATGGGCTGCCTTTAAAGAGGAGATGGTTCGGGTACAGTCGAGGTACATTCCCACGAGGGGGAAAGGTAGGGCAACTAAAGCCAGAGTTTCCTGGATATTGAAAGAGATAGAGAGTAAAAGGAAGCAGAAAAAGAGCGCATATGACAGATGTCAGGTTGAGAATACAAGTGACAATCGGGCTGAATATAGAAAGTTCAGAAGTGAAGTGAAAAAGAAAATAGGGGCAAAGAGAGAGTATGAGAATAGATTGGCAGTTAACCTAAAATGAAATTTATAAGTCTTCTATAGGCATATCATCTATCTATCTATCTATCTATCTATCTATCTATATATAAAGCGGTACTTCTGTCATTCTGTCTGTCTATCTGTCATTTCCTGTGCGTCTTACGGGTATGCACTCGAAAGTTACAGGGCGTACCTACGCGCGCGTTACCTCCAAAGAAAGCTTACGCTTCAGAGACGGTTTTAAGCGTATTTACTTTTCGGTCAGACGAAAATTGTTCGCGCCTTATGCAAAAAACCTTCAAAATTAAACTCATTATCTGCTAGCATTGATTGACTGACATCAAGGTTCCACCAATCCTGTTCCGTCACGATTGACCAATCCTACAGTACGGTCCCCTGATGGTTGGCCAATCGGTGTGTGTGTGGGCGGGACTATTCGTTTTCATCTCGGGGAGCTGCCAGCCATTGTTTGACTACCAGCTTCCAGCTCAAATGACTTCACCTTCCAGCTAAAACGACTTTCAAAGTTAGCTTCTCTTTTAAAAATAACATAAGATTTACCAAAAACGTTTTATAAGTACTTTCACTTTCATTTTTCAACCTTTTGCCTCCCACTCGATTTAAAATGTTGCCCAGCACCAGATTCACAAAGGGACACAGACAGGGCCCCAAAGCCATAAGTAGTTTCACTTTCATTTTTCAACCTTTTAAAAGGTAGACATACAGGGACACACACAGGGCCCTAAAGCCTCCCACTCGATTTAAAATGTTGCCCAGCACCAGATTCACAAAGGGACACAGACAGCGCCCCAAAGCCTGGCACTCGATTTAAACCGCCTGCCCCAAAACAGCCCCGGCAACGCCGGGCTCCCCAGCTAGTAAATAATAAACGGGCCGTAAGAGGAGGGGTGGGGCCGATTAGGGACCAAAAAGGAGACATGGAGGCAGAGGGCATAGCTGAGTTACTATGAGTACTTTGCATCTGTCTTCACCAAAGAAGAAGATGCTGCCGAAATCATAGTGAAAGAGGAGGTAGTGGAGATACTGGATGAGATAAGAATCGATAGAGGAGGTACTAGAAATGCTGTCTGAACTTAAAGTTGATAAGTCGCCAGGACCGGATGGGCTGCATCCTAGGATGCTGAGGGGGGTTAAGGAGGAAATCACAAAGGTACTCGCCGTAATCTTCCAATCCTCCTTAGATACGGGGGTGGTGCCAAAGGACTTGAGAATTGCAAATGTTACACCCTTGTTTTAAAAAAAAAAAAAGGGTGTAAGGATAAACCCAACAACTACAGGCCAGTCAGTTTAACCTCGGTAGTGGGGAAGCTTTTGGAAACTATTATCGGGGACAAAGATAAGTCACTTGGACACGTGTGGTTTAATTAAGGAAAGCCAGCATGGATTTGTTAAAGGCAAATCGTGTTTAACTAACTTGATTTGAGTTTTTTGATGAGGTAACAGAGGGTTGATGAGGGCAATGCGGTTGACGTGTGTATGGACTTCCAAAAGGCGTTTGATAAAGTGCCACATAATAGGCTTGCCAGAAAAGTTGAAGTCTATGGAATAGAAGGCATGGGTATGAAATTGGCTAAGTGACAGGAAACAGACTAGCGGTGAATGGTTGTTCTTCGGACTGGAGGAAGGTATACAATGGTGTTCACCAGGGTTTGGTACTAGGACCACTGCTTTTCTTGATATATATTAATGACTTGGACTTTTGTACCCAGGGCACAATTTCAAAGTGTGCAGATGAACAAAACTTGGGAAGTATAGTGAACAGTGAGAAGGATAGTGATAGACTTCAAGAAGACATAGACAGGCTGGTGAAATGGGCGGACATGTGGCAGATGAAATTTAACGCAGAAAAGTGTGAAGTGATACATTTTTGGTAGGAAGAACGAGGAAAGGTAATGTCAACTAAAGGGTACAATCCTAAAGGGGGTTCATGAACCGAGAGACCTTGGGGATATATGTGCACAAATCATTGAATGTGGCAGGGCAGGTTGAGAAAGCGGTTAAAAAAGCATACGGGATCCTGGGCTTCATAAATAGAGGCATAGAGTACAAAAGCAAGGAAGTTGGGAGGAATCTTTATAAAACACTGGTTTGGCCTCAACTGGAGTATTGTGTTCAATTCTGGGCACACACTTTAGAAGGATATGAAGGCCTTAAGAGAGGGTGCAGAGGAGATTTATGAGAATGATTCCAGGGATGAGGGACTTCAGTTATGTGGAGAGACTGGAGAAGCTGGGGTTGTTCTCCAGAGCAGAGAAGGTTGAGAGGAGATTTGATAGAGGTGTTTAAAATCATGAGGGGTCTGGACAGAGTAGATAGAGATAAATTGTTTCCATTGGCAGAAGGGTCAAGAACCAGAGAACACAGATTCAAGGTAATTGGCAAAAGAACCAAAGGCAACATGAGGAAAAACTTTTTTACGCAGAGTGGTTAGGATCTGGAAGGCACTGCCTGAAAGGCTGGTGGAGGCAGACTCAATCGTGGCTTTCAAAAGGGAATTGGATAAGTTATTTAAAGAAGGAAATTTGCAGGGCTACGGGGAAAGGGCAGGGGAGTGGGACTAGCTGAAGTGCTCTTGCAGAGAGGTGGCGCAGGCTCGACTGGTCAAATGGCCGTCTGTGCTGTAACCATTCTATGATCCTTGTAGAAACAAAATCTTTTAAATGGGAAGTACTTTCAACTTTTTTTTGTCCCCTGCCCCACTTCAAAGGGTGTTGTTTTCAGCCATTTAGAGCTTTAGAAATGTTATTATTGTGTTATCAACTCATCAGATCAACTGCTGGATTGTGCCTCTCTCAGGTGAACCCGACTGTTCACAACCCATTTGACTCCAAGCTGAGTTTCTGACCCCATGTCCTCGCCATCATAAGCACCTATTTCCACCTCCATAACATTGACCACCTCTGCCCCGCCTCAACCCATTTTCTGCCGTAACTCTCGTACATGTCATTGTCACCTCCAGACTTCTTGCATTTCTCCAACATTAGCCACTTGTGCATCTCAAAATCCCTTCACCCCCCCCTATTGGTCATCTAAGCTCTGGAATTCCCTTCCTGCACCTCTCCACCTCCCTCTCCTCCTTTACGACCCTCCTTAAAACCCACCTCTTTGACCAAGCTTTTAGTCACCTTTCCTAATGGCTTCTTTAGCTCAGTAATGATTTCTGTCCGCTTACGCTTCTGTGAACCGTCTTGGGACATTTTTCTACATTTTAAGGTTCTATGTAAATACATGTTGGAAGTTGATATTAAAATTTGCACTTGTGTAGCTCATAAATCCTTGAAATATCTCAAAGTGCTTCACAGAATGAATTTGTTTTGAAATGCAGTGACCTTTTGCATGCAAATGTAGCAGCTTTTCTGTGTCCGAAACATCTCACAATGTAGCTTTAAACATGCTAGTCTAATTGAGACCACTGCTCCCTTTAAGCTGCGCCACAGCGCTCCAGGGAACCTGCGCAGCTGTCTTTTCAATGCAAAAACTGTGCATGGGCGGTATTTTGAATGGGCCACACGGCCCCTTAAAAATTACAGGGAACATTGATTGGGACTACATCTTGTATGATTTTTTTCCTTCCGCTTATGTTGATATTAAACACTAATGTAGGCAACATCTATAATGTGTTTTTTGTACTGGCTAATACTTCAGGTTTAAGTAGGTCATTAATAATCATTCCCATCTATTCAGGTCATGTTCCAGAGTTTGTCTTGGAAAAGATTCCAGCAATGCTTGGTGTTTGTGTAGAATCTAGCACACCTTCGTTAGAAAATTTGGAAGATGGAGATGGTTCAACAATGGAGGGATGTAAGAGACGAAGGCGACGGAGTGTTGGAGGTTAGTAGAATTATATTTCTGTAGTTTTTTTTTAAAGTTTTTTTTTGTAAGTTTGTAATTAGACTGTTCAGCTTACGTTGTCTATACTATGACTAGTGAACAAATAACGTTTCTTTACGTTTATGCTCCACTTTGCTTTATCATCAAGATCTTTCTGATGCAAATACAGTTTCACACCTGGCTATGACTAAAACAAAGGAGTCCCTTGCATTGTCTGTTACAGACCACTCACTAATTTGTAACTTCAGATTCTTAGCTGCTCATCTCAATTTGATTACCAAAAAACTGGGAAGATATTTTGAATCATGGAATCATACAATACAGAAGGAGGCCATTTGGCCCATTGTGCCTGTGCTGGCTCTCTGAAAGAGCCACCAATTAGTTTCACTCCTGCTCTTTCCCCATTGCCCTGCAAAGTTTTCCTTTTTAAGTAGAGACCCAATTCGCTTTTGAAATGTACTATAGCAAAATACTGCAGATGCTGGAAATCCAAAATAACAACAGAAAATGCTGGAAAAACTCAGCAGGTCAGGCAACATTCCAGATCATAACTCGCTTAATAAAACCAATTCTCATCTCCCCACCCACCCCCTGGCTTTTTGCCAATTATTTTAAATCTGTGTCCTCAATGGTTAACAATGTTTGATTATTATTGAACTTTGTTCGTTAACAAAAATAATTTTGCTAACCACGCTCACCATTGTGGAGTAAATCAGACAGCAACTTCTGACATGCACTTTTAAATGCAGAAATCCAAAAGTTACTGTCAGAGATACCCCACTCCTCCACAGGATGCGCTGTAGCAGTCCTTGCTGATAGACTTGGCATTGAAAGATATGCAATGGCATGAACTTTGGGTACTTGCCCACTAGTTCCCCATGAAAGACACCATAAAAAGTTAGGGCTGGTGCATTCAGAAGTAAATGAATTTTTAACGGCATGATAATTGATTGTGGCGGGATGTGAGAAGCAGGTAAACTGGATCCAGTAGGTAAGTGGAAAGGCGCTTGCTTCCTGGATCCAGCAGTCCTTGACTCCTTTTAGCTGCCAGGTTTCCCAAGGCCTGGAAAACCCTGCCGGCCAGGGTTAAATTTAAAGTGAGACACGCAGCCTCGTTATAATATTTTAAGTGACCAACCCGCCTCCTGCAAGCGAGTTGGTTGCCCTTTCCGCCTCTGTTAAAACTGGAAGAAGGCAGGTTAGGGTCAGGTTTCAGATTTTTAACATTTTTACATCCCACCCGACCCAAACCCACCCGTTTTTGGGGGTTAAAATCCCCCCCCCCCCGTGTGTCTCGGTAAGGATTCTTTAATTTGATTGGTTGAAGAGCCTCGCTGTTTCTTGACTTGCTCAGCGATGCCCTTTAGAGGGCGCCACGCTGGATCAGACGCCCTAGTGTAGATAATGAAACCTGTTTTTAAAAATTTGAATCACCTCATTTTGATTGTGGTGCTATTAAATGAATACGGAGAAGGTGTTTGAGTTGAATGGGAGTACTTTCATGGAGGTACAGAGATGACTGGATCCTGTGCCTGCCTTGTACAAATGGCTGCAGATGTTCTCTCTGACTTTCCACTAAGCACCTCGGAGTGTGAGTCGGCCTTGCAAGGGGCTCTTGGCTAAAGCACTAGGTGAAGACCTTGCTTTATCAGTTGGTGACTAATAAGGCAACATTGGACTGGGATGTCTAGAACATCAAGAGGCTGGCCCATTGTAAACTGTCTCATGTAGACCCTTCCACCATACTGAAAGCAGATGTCTGTCATGTGGCTATTGAGAAAACTTTTGAGACTTGTGATAACAGCTACTAGAAGGCACTGGGTTTGAATGCAAAATCCCTTATATTAAGGGTCATTACCGACCATGATTTGGCTTGGGGAGTGGCACCTGCTCTTCCTCGTATCTAATTGGTGGTACCTCTAATGGATAGGGTATGGTGTGCACCTATGCTTAATGTAGTCAGAAAAGTGGTGGGCATGCAATCTCACATTTTATAGTGAGTTAAACTGCTCACCATGCCACCCCTGTTGAGTTCCTGATACCTGCAGTCTGTCTAAGGAAGGCTGAAATCCGTACTTGTAAATTGTCCAGTGATCAACTAGTCACTATTCTCTTTTTGGCAGAGGACACAAGTTGGAATCAAATTGGCTCCAAAATGATGATGGAAAATTAGAACCAAGCACTTCCTCTGCGGCAGGTTCTTCACCTGATACCTGAGCTGGCAGGTTTGCAGTACTTTCCGGCAATGCCCACCAGCCAAACAGTCTGTCCTGTTAGTTGTACACTTCCAAGTCCAATTCTCAGTGGAATTGGTTATGGGGATGCTGGAGCTTTACAAAAAGTAGACATCGTTGAGGGAATGGGAAATCGCTAGGGAGAAAAATATTGACCATGTATATAAGTAGAGTTCAGTGGCCTCATAATCAATTTAGTGCTAGATTATGGGAAGATTTGTGCATTGAACCCATGTCCACTAAGCATTAAATTGAAATAACAACAGAAAATGCTGGAAAAACTCAGCAGGCCAGGCAACATCCGTGGAGAGAGAAATAGAGTCAACGTTTCAGGTCGAAACCCTTCGCCAGCATTAAATTGAGACTGCCCGCACTAATTTTGCGTACGATGTTTGTAGTCATCAGACAGTGAACTTTTATCCCACAAATCTAGTCTGAATTTGAGCCAAGGTGAAAAACCAGTGGCTAACCCAGTTCCCTCAACACTGTGCACTCTTGGCAAATGTGTCCATTTCAATCTAGTGTATATTGGATAAATATTGAATTTGTAAATACAAATATAGGTATCTTTGTAAAATGTTTACTACTTATCTTTAAAATCCTGGAATAAAGTTGAGAAGTACTATTTAGGATTAAAACTGAATAAACTCTTATTAATTTCCCACTTCTCAAAGTACTTTGACCCCATAACTTTAGAAAATATTGCATACATTTTAAATTTTTGGATATGCACTTAGATATTTTTATTGACTTCTGTGAATTGTTTTAATTTGAGGGCAGGGAGCGCAAAAATGGGCAGAGTGGCCTGGAGTTCAAATATTATTGAAAGATTGATGTGGATTTTAACTTTATTTTATATCTTGCATTTCAGATATAGTTAGTGGAGCACTAAGTAAACTTAAAGCAAATCGAACACCTTCTGCTACTCCTCAGCCTGACACATCTGGTATGTAGAACAAGAAATGTAAATTGTTCATGTTAGTAGCCTATTTATACAAAAACTGAAGCAGATATATAGAAATATTGCAATGGGTCTTTTGTATTTTCAGGCCTACCAAACTATTATAAATTAGTAACTTCTGTTCTAACCAAGCCTAGGATCATGCATATCCTATGAGTTCCTCCCTGGTCCACCAAAATGATGAGTGGATATTGGTGATCCTAATTATTGAAATTGGACTTTGTTCCCATGCTGTGAGAATAGCATGTTGTGGAGTAAAATATTCCATTACACTTTTTGAAAGAGGAGCAGGGAGAATGTATGAATATTTCTTTAATATTTCAATGCAAACAAAAAAAATACATGTATCAAGGCTAAGAACACTTTTTTTTTTAGAATTTTGTTTCATTCATGGGATGTGGGCATCACTAGTAAGGCTATCATTTATTGCCCATCCCTAATTGCCCTTGAGAAGGTGGTGGTAAGCCGCCGCCTTAAATCACTACAGTGCTGTTAGGCAGGGAGTTCCAAGATTTTAACCCAGTGACAATGAAGGAACGGCGATATATTTCCAAGTCAGGATGGTATGTGACTTGATGGGGAACTTGGAGTTGCTGGTGTTCCCTTACACTTGTTGTCCATGTCCCTCTAGGTGGAAGAGGTCACGGGTTTGAGAGGTGCCATTGAAGAAGACTGTTGGGGGAACTGGGTTAGCCACTTGAAATGTTTTGTGTTCTCCCTTCCCCCAACTCTATCTAAGGTTGTCGTATGACATAAAGCATAGAAGGAGAAAAGGCAATGAAGCCCATCAACCCTGTTCGTTCAAAAACCACGTACAATTTGCTCTGTTATGGACTGTATCTAATCTCCTGAGGAAAGATTGTTCCCTATTTTCTCCCAAGGTAAATCAAGTATAACTCCACAGTATCCAACCTTAATTCCTATATTATGCATCCTCGTATCTGAAAATGCTCCTTGTAATTTCTGTAAAGAAATCCAGCCTGGCTGCTGCAAACTTCTTATGTTAGAAGTTATAACATTTAGTTCCTTTTAAGGTTTCTTACTTACTGGATTAGAAGTTAAATTGTTCATGTTCAATCAGAGAAATTTCAACTCCAATTTAAAAATCTATTTATCAATTCAATTACAAATTTTGATTATGGAACTCTAGATTACAGTGAGTCTTTGGTGCCAGTTGCATATCAGTGATATTTAGGAAATGAAAAGTTGAAGGGACCCCCACACCAAAAGCCACCATCTGCATTATTTTCAAGCATTTTGTATAAAACACTATTTTCTAAATATCTACAAGGTACAGACGTCACAATTACACAAAGTATTGTTTTCTTGGGATACTAAACATAGATCCTTCCTCCCCCTACACTCAGTCTTGTCCCCAGAAAAGGGTTACTTTGCAAATAATGAACCATGTGAAAGGTAGCTAATTAACGCAGGCTATTTTAGATTTAGTTCATTGTGTTCTTAGTGTGGCGTTTATGTATCTGCCAAAGCCACCCACTACTCCCCAGGATTATCCTGGAGATCCAAGATAACTCCCAGCTTGTTTAGTACATTACCAACTGTCTCTCTTCAACCTCTCTTCTCCCGCCCCTCTCCACCCTCACCTCCAACAACAGGGTATGGTAGCGTAGTGGCTATGATACTGGACTACTAATCCAGATTATGTTAGTTCAGACCCCACTATTTCCATTTGAGTATTTGAATCAGTTTTTTTTTAAATCTGGAAATTAAAAAAAAAAAAAAAAGCAGGTATCAGTAAAAGTGACCATGATGCTGTCAGATTGTCATACAAATCCCAACAGGCTCATTAATGTCCTTTTGAAGAAGTTAATCTGCTGTCATTATCCAGTCTGATCTAAATATGACTCCAGTCCCACGCCAATGTGGTTGCTTCTTAACTGCCCTCTGAAGTAGTCTAGCCAACCACTCAATTGTATTAAACAGCTACCAAGAATTCTGGTTCAAGAAGAAGGCCCACCACCTTCTCAGGGCAACTAGGGTGATCAGCCTTGCCAGCAAAGTCCACATTTCGAGAGTGAATAAATTTTAAAACGTGTGAAGAGCTCATTGACTGACTTATTTGTCATCTGTTTAGCTGCCTCTGCTGTTTCCTGCCTATTTCTCCCATATGCCCTCTCCAAGCTCATCTTGTCCATGAGATCCACCTCCTGCTCCCTTGACCCCATGCCCACTAAACTGTTGACCATCAATCTTCCCTGGCTCATCCTCAGGCTGGCTGAGTGATTCTCTTGGCTTCAGGTACTGGACCCCCTCCCTTTCAAAACTGATGTCATCACCCCATTCTCAAGCCCACCCAGTCTTTACAATCTACTGCCCCATCTCCATGCTCCTTTTCCTCTCAAGACCTTAAACATACTGGGCCTGAATTTGCAGTTGGAGGCTTCCCACGGGCGAATGCCTCCAAACCACAAAAAAACCGGAGCGGAGAACAGTTTAAAAAGAGCGAGAGCTGGAGCAGAGAGCAGTTTAAAAAGAGCGAGAGCCGCAGCGGAGAGCAGTTTAAAAAGAGCGAGAGCCGCAGCGGAGAGCAGTTTAAAAAGAGCGAGAGCCGCAGCGGAGAGCAGTTTAAAAAGAGCGAGAGCTGGAGTGGAGAACAGTTTACTGGGACTGGAGAGAGCTGTTCTGTTGGGACGGACTTCACTTTGCCAGTGCTGGCAAATCGAATAACTAGGGCTGTAGAGAGGGCTTTAAACTAATTAATGGGGGGAGGCGTCGGACCGTGGAGCCGGTGACGGTGAGGTGGAGGCCGCAGTGACCGGAGGATGTGTTCGGCGAGTCGGGTGGAGGTGGCGCAGCGCATCGAGCAGCAGCAGCAGCCACGACGACTCGCAATCCGACTGGGAGGAGGGGAGCCAGGAATGGTGGCCAGAGGGTGAGCGGGAGAAGCAGGCCACCACATGTGGAGCCGAGCCGGCAACAGTGAGGAGGAGGCCGCGGTGACGAGGAGTACGGCGCGGCTGAGGAACATCGTGCTCCCACTGCCACTGGATGCCAAAGAATTGACTTCTGAACACGGCGCTGTAAGAATAGCTGACGTGTCCCTACGGGGAGTAAGCATTCCATTGTACTAGTTACATATGGCAAATAAAATTGAATTGAATTGAAAAGTACGAACCTACCTGATGGTCCCGGAGGTTCGAACACTTGCGCTCCTGAGCCTCTACGGGTACACATGCATAAAGGCCCACGTATCTCGGGCGCATACGGTTCGCAAGCGCCCCTGGGATCACATGGGCCAGGCCAACCAATCAAAAAGGGGAACCCCGTTACGTACGGAATCCCCATAAGCATGAATAGGAATCCCCTAAAAAAACACACATACACACCAGTTAAATAATGTTCAAAATTAATTAAAATACAATTAAATTAAACATTTAAAACAAAAATGTAATTTTTTGAAAAATAAGTTTAAATGTTTTAAAGGGGCTAAAGATAACCTAAACTAATTTTAAAGGATTTTATGTTTAAATAATTAAAGAATTATTTTTAAATTTATTTAAACTCTTACGCTGGTAAAAGAAGGCCTACGCCTGCTTTTACCAGGCGTAAGAGTTTCACGGGCATTCGCTGGGCAGTAGTTGGGAAAATAAGTCAACTCTCCATCAGCGATGTCCATTTCCCAGGGTGGATCTGTCAAGCTCACAAATAATAATGTAGGATAAGATGTAGCTGAGAAAAGATGAATTATGAGAGTAAACTGGCAAGAAACATTAAAACAGATAGGGCTTCTACAGGTATATAAAAAGGAAGAGGGTAGCTAAAGTAAATGTTGGTCCCTTAGAGGATGAGGCTGGGGAATTAATAATGGGGAATGGGGAAATGGCAGAGACTGAACAATTATTTTGTATCTGTCTTCACTGTAGAAGACACTAACAACATCCCAATAATGGATAATCAAGGGGCCACAGGGAGGGGGGAACTAAAGACAATCACTATCACTATGGAAATAGTACTTGGTAAAATAATGGGACTAAAAGATGACAAGTCCCCTGGACCAGATGGCCTGCATCCCAGGGTCTTAAAAGAAGTGGCTGCAGAGATAGTGGATGCATTGGTTGCAATATACCAAAATTCCCTGGACTCTGGAGAGGTCCCAGCGGATTGAAAAACCGCAAATGCATTACCCCTATATAAGAAAGGAGGGAGACAGAAAGCAGGAAATTATAGACCAGTTAGCCTGACATCTGTCGTTGGGAAAATGCTGGAGTCCTTCATTAAGGAAGCAGTAGCAGGGCATTTGGAAAATCATAATGCAGTCAAGCAGAGTCAGCATGGTTTTATGAAAGGGAAATCATGTTTAACAAAGTTGCTGGAGTTCTTTGAGGAGGTAATGAGCAAGGTGGACAAAGGTGAACCAGTGGATGTGATGTATTTGGATTTCCAGAAGGCGTTCGATAAGGTGCCACATAAAAGGTTACTGCATAAGATAAGAGCTCACGGAATTAGGGGTAATATATTAGCATGGATAGAGAATTGGGTAACTAACAGAAAGCAAAGAGTCTGGATAATTGGGTCATTTTCCGGTTGGCAAACAGTAACTAGTGGGGTGCCACAGGGATCGGTGCTGAGGCCTCAACTATTTACAATCTACATGAATAACTTGGATGAAGGGACCGAGTGTAATGTAGCCAAGTTTGCGGATGATACAAAGATGGGTGGGAAAGCAAGTTGTGCAGAGGACTCAAAGAACCTGCAAAGGGATATAGACAGGCTAAGTGAGTGGGCAAACATTTGGCAGATGGAGTATAATGTGGGAAAGTGCAAGATTATACACTTTGGCAGGAAAAGTAAAAAAGCAAATTGTTATTTTAAATGGAGAGAGATTATAAAATCCTACAGTTCTGAGGGACCTGGGGGTCATAGTGGATGAAACACAAAAGGTTAGCATGTAGGTACAGCAAGTAATCAAAAAGGCAAATGGAATGTTGGTCTTTATTTCAAAGGGGTTAGAGTATAAAAGCAGGGAAGTCCTGCTACAACTGCACAAGGTATTGGTGAGAGCACACCTTGAGTACTGTGTACAGTTTTGGTCTCCTTATTTAAGGAAGGATATACTTGCATTGGAGGCAGTTCAGAGACGATTCACTAGGTTAATTCCAGAGATGAGGGGTTTGACATAGGAGGAAAGGTTGAGCAGGCTGGGCCTATACTCATTGGAATTTAGAAGAATGAGAGGTGATCTTATTGAAACATATAAGATACTGAGGGGGCTCAACAAGGTAGATGCAGAGAGGATGTTTCTCCTCGTGGGGAAATCTAGAACGCGGGGGCACAGTTTTAGAATAAAGGGTCACCCTTTTAGAACTGAGGTGAGGAGGAATTTCTTCTCTCGGGGTTGTAAATCTGTGGAATTCTCTGCCCCGAGAGCTGTGGAGGCGGGGTCATTAAATACATTTAAGGTGGAGATAGACAAATTTTTGCAAGATAAGGGAGTGAAGGGTTATGGGGAGCAGGTGGGGAAGTGGCTTTGAGCCCAAGATCAGCCATGATCTTATTGAATGGCGGAGCAGGCTCGAGGGGCCAAGTGGCCTATTCCTGCTCCTATTATGTTCTTAAAAAATTTAATATTTTTCAAAGACTACATTTATATAGCGCCTTTCATGACCTCCGCACGTCCCATAGTGCTTTACAACCAATGAAGTACTTTTGAAGTGTAGTTACTGTTGTAATGTAGGAAACGTGCCAGTCAATCTGTGCACATTAAGCACCCACAAACAGCAATTAAATAAATGACCAGATAACTCTCATGTGTGGGTTGAGGGATAAATCTTGACCCAGACACCGGGAGAATGCCCCTGCTCTTCTTCAAATAATGCCGTGGGACCTTTTACATCCATCTGAGAGGGTATGCCAAATGCACTGTTAGGTAGGTTGTTCCCATGGGGCAAAAGATGACTTAATACTTTAATTAGTGTCTTCTGTTCCAGCTATGTCCCTGACCGCTATCTGGATTAAATATGGCTAGCCTACAATTGGAGGTCTGGAACAAACATCCTTGGTGGCTGGAAGCTTGTGAATGGCTGACTGCCTAAATGTAATCATAAAAAATGTCTTTTTTTATTGTGATCTATTATCAAAGGACTTTGAAGCCAAATCTTGGGTCATGTAATAGCAGTCAATCTAAGGTAGTTGGGGTTTTGAGGCCAATAAGAGACTTTGTGATAGTGGATAGCCATGTAAGGAGTAAGCAGCTGTGTTCGAGGAGTTGTTTTTATGTCGAGGGTTAGCGTAGGAGAAGTGTCTTTATTGTTTTTGACAGTTTGAGGAGAATAGTGAAGTTTGTAATTACTGTAAATGTATTGTTTATACTGAATACTGTTCTTCTACCACTTAAATGTTCAATAAACCTGTCTTGTGGTTTATAGCCTAAGCCATGGCCTGATGGTGTTTATACTTCTGCGTACTAAAGTTAAGGATATCACGTGGCAGCAGTATTGTATCCAGTAAGCCGAAGTACAGTGACTGGGCTTCTCTGTTTGACTTTTGGGTCACTCTAAAATCGCATACATATTGAGCAGTTAAAGGTCCACTGGTTTGAAGGGAATATGAGTTCAGCTTATGGGAGGGGTCAGTGACCCAGAACCCAAGGAAAATACCTATTGGAAAAAACCCAAAAGTATTACAGATGGTGTATCTGAAATATTAAATAGGAAGGGAAGTCTGGGTGTGGTACTTTTTTTATTCAATATGCTTTGTCCCTCCTCTTTCCAACTTTTTTTTATGCCTAACTTTTACTGAATGGAAACCAATTAGGTTTGGTAGCGTCCTCACTGCTGGGGCAACTTGTAAAATCAATGATGAGTAGAGTCCCAGAGCAGCTGGGGTTGGGGAAAATCCAAAGTTGCAGGCCTGTGTTACATTAAATGGAGCCTTCTGGATGCCTTCCTATCATAGTGTTCTAGAATTGAAGGGATACCTAACTTGGCCCATCTCTGTCTCTGTTCAAGACAAGATCTGACCAAATATTTTAATAAATATTTTTTCATTGTAAAATGGGAATGCGCTTTGGATAAACTACTCCCTACTAGATTTTCCATAACTTTTAAATATATGGGACGACATATCAAACTTTTCCTTTTGTGAGATATATAACCTAGGAAAAGAGATAGAATACAGCTGTAAAACTTTTAAGTATTTAATGTTTGTGAGTATCAAACAAGTAGCAATATCCTTATTTTTTTCAACTTTATTAGGAACATCTTCAGGAACTCCAATAATTATGACTCCGACATGGAAACGGAAGATACTAGTAGATTCTTCACAAAGCATTGGATTTTCAAACAAAAAACGGTACATTTTTCTATTGACTATTCTTGCTGACCTCAGATGGGGAGATTCTGAATCAAGGTATTTTCATACTATATGAAGTAAGATTTGGAAACTGGTCAAAATAGTAATTTCTTGTTAAAATCCATACATATTGGGAGCTGTAGGAATGAATACTTTGGTTTTTATAATTTAGAACCATTGACTTGTACTACTATAGTGTGTTTCAAAAATGTTGAAGTATTGCCTAACTTAAGAGTTCAGATAATAGATAATTAAGATTCAAATGCCAAAAAAGTGGATCCTGTTGTCAAAGGTTACCATGGTCCATTGTGATTTCAGATCATATGAGTACCTATTTACCTCAGCTTTAAATTGAGCAGAGCTCAACTCAGAAGCTCGTGCACTTAACATGTGTTTCAGAAAACAAAACGTGGCTCCTGCTAAATCACTTTTGAACTGATCAAAGCATAGAGCTCAAATATTACAAACTACTACGATTTGTTGCCAAGGTATGTACCCCAGTACAATTATTTAGGAAATAACTGGCATCTTTTAGTGCACTTTAAATGTAGACCTTTTCACAAGAGCTGAGCTCCGGCAATCATATCAACAGAAGCTTAGAAGTACAACAGTAAATGTTACCAGTATAGATTTTGGATAAATATATAATTTATTTGCCAAGAACATTTGGAAAAGGATTTCTGTTGACTGCAGATATGAAGATCTGAAAGTTGGCAGTTTCATGGAGCAATTCAGTTTGAACAAAAATAATTGATATGCATCAAAAACAGATTTTTACACAAGTGGTCAGCATTGTAAAATATGCTGTTGTCTCCAATTTGTGGAAATTTTTATGCTTCTGTCCGGAATTCTATAGAATGGCTTGACGTGAAGTAGTTCATTGTGGCAGAGCCACCAAGGGGACTCTGATCTTATGTACATAATTATCTTTAACTAATTGTTAGCTACAGAATGAATCTATCTCTGTTCGTATTATTGCATGTACTGTTTATTAGTATTAAACATCGTTTGTTTAATAGACTGACTCGCTCTCAGTCCTTTAGTTACGAATCTAGCCGTTCTTACAGTGGTGACTCCGAATTTTCGTGGACAATTTTCGCGAAAGAAGCGTAACGAAACATGGAAGCACACGCCGTGGCTTTGAAGCTCCCACAGTTTTGGGAACAACATGCTGCCTCCTGGTTCGTCCAAGCAGAAGCACAATTCGAACTCCGTGACATCGCCGCGGATCAGACCCGCTACCTCCACGTGGTCTCCGCACTCGACGGCCGCACGGATCATCAGCCTGCTCGAAAAACCCCCAGAGGCCAGCAAGTATGATGCTCTTAAAGCGCGGTTAATACAGGTCTTCGGACTCATGAAGGCAGAGCGGGCCCGCCGGCTGCTCGCTATGCCCGGCCTGGGCGATTCCAAGCCATCTGAGTTAATGAGCCAGATGCTCACGCTCCTGGGCTCCGAACCCCAATGCTTCCTTTTTCGGGAGTTATTCCGGAGTCAACTCCCTGAACAGGTTCAAGCCGCTCTCGCTAGATCGGACACCGCGGATTGCGCAGCACTGGCTGCAGAGGCAGACACGGTTTATGCGGTCACGCAGCAATACTGCTCCGCCACGAGACAGCCCTCCTCCGCGGACGCCGCCCCGACGTCTCCATCCCCCGGCTTGTGTTTTTACCACGCCCATTTCGGCGCGAAAGCCTGAAGCTGCCGCCCTCCTTGCAGTTTCGCGCCTAAAAAGAAAAAACAGCAACTCCGGCAGCAGCCCCAGAAAAGGAGGATCGAGTTTAAGGTACGGATGGCGATTGGGAATTCCGGGCAGCTCCTCTACATTACTGTGGTGATTATTCTTGTTTTATAAGAAGCATTGTAATTGGTTGCCTGTTTTCCTGCCTTGAGATATATGCTGTAAACTTATTGGTTAGTTGATTCCATGTGACCTGTGGTGGCCATCTTAAATTCAGTTTTCTACAATTTGGTTGAGACTGGGTGCTCAACGTGTACTTGCTGGTTTTTTAAGGTTAATAAAGCCTAGCTTTTGAAAGGCAATCTACTCTTTATTTCAATGTATTAACCTTTTGCTATAATGGAACGATATCTTCGACCGGAACGATTTAATGCTGACCCTAATTCTGCAGGAGTGGATGATCAATGGAAACATTGGTATCGTACATTTAAAAACTTTTTGGGTGTGTTGGATCAGCAATCTCTAAATAAGTTGGATATACTAATCAACTACATTGCTCCGGATGTGTATAAGTATATTTTGGACTGTGAAACTTATGAATTGGCTATTGCTACGTTGGAAAACATTTTTGTTAAACCCAAAAATGAGGTATTTGCACGTCACCTTTTATCTGCCCGTAGGCAGCAGGCGGGAGAATCCTTGGATGCTTATTTACAAGCACTCCGGCGCCTTGGTGCTAACTGTAATTATAAGTCCGTGTCTGCAGAAGAACATAGGGAAGAGTCGGTACGGGATGCATTTATTAATGGATTACTGTCTAGATCAATTCGTCAGCGGTTATTAGAAAATAAGATCTTGGATCTTAAGAGTGCTTTTGAGCAAGCCTCTACATTGGATTTGGCTCAGAGAAGTTCGGATTCTTATGCTCTTTTTGATCGGCCTGCGACCGTGGTTTCGGCAGTTCCGGATGAAAGGGAGTTACGTGGATTTAATAGGAGTGGTTTACCAGATTCCGAAACAGTTTTTACTTCGGCAGCTGTTGCCTCTAGGATTCAGAAGTGTTATTTTTGCGGGAACGCCCGGCACCCCCGTCTGAAATGCCCTGCCCGGGAGGCTGTGTGTAGTAAATGCGGCAAGGGAGGTCATTACGCACGTGTTTGCAAATCGGTTGCCTCCTCTGCGACCAGTCAGCCTCTAGATAGGGCGTTTATTGCATCAGTTTCTGCCGCCTTTTCCCATGGCCTAAACAAAGCTATAGTTATGGCCCAAGTTAATGGGTTAGAAGTGAAGGCCCTTATAGATACGGGCAGTACTGAGCGCTTTATAAGTCTTCAGTTTGTGAGGGAGAAGCGTTTGAAAATTTCGCCTGTTTCCTATCAGGTGTGTATGGCTCAGACGACTCTCACCTCACAAGTAGCTGGTTGTTGCCTTGTGAAATTAATTCTCCTAGGTAATACGTATACTGATATACGCCTATCCGTTCTGCCTAATCTCTGTGCGGACATTTTGATTGGTCAATTACATGAGTCCCTCAGTCTTTCTTTCGGAGGAACCAAGCCACCTTTGTCTATTAGTGGATTAACTTCTTTATTCATTTCTCCATTATCACTTTTTTCCAATTTGATGCCGGACTGTAAGCCAATTGCTACCAAGTCAAGAAGGTATAGCAGTCAGGATAAAGAATTTATTAATTCTGAAGTTCAACGTCTTTTATCGGAAGGAATCATTGAACCTAGTTTTTCGCCCTGGCGGGCACAGGTAGTTGTCACCACTAATGAGAGACATAAGAAGCGAATGGTGATAGACTACTCTCAAACTATTAACAGGTATACTCAATTAGATGCATATCCCCTGCCTAAGATTGATGAGCTTATCAATAAAGTATCTCAATATAAGGTTTTTAGCACTATTGACCTAAAGAGTGCTTATCATCAGATTCCTATCGCTAAGAGGGACAAACCATATACGGCCTTTGAAGCTGGCGGAAAGCTGTACCAGTTTTGCCGAGTACCATTCGGTGTTACTAACGGTGTCGCCTGTTTTCAACGGGCAATGGATGCTTTTATAAGTGATAACTCTCTCTCTGACAACTTCACATATTTAGATGACATCACGGTGTGTGACAAATCAAGGGTGGAGCACGATTTTAATCTAGAAAGATTCCTTCAAGTTGCGGAAAAAGTTGGCTTAACTTTCAATAAAGAGAAGTGTATCTTTTCGACCACCGAGGTAAATTTACTGGGGTATATTATCTCGGGAAACAAGATTAAACCAGATCCAGAACGGCTGCGACCACTGATTTGAGTTACCTTGCCCTACTAATTCTAAGGCCTTGCAACGAGTTGTTGGACTGTTTTCTTATTATTCTAATTGGATTGCAAACTTCTCGCAGAAGATCCGGCCCCTTATTCGGGTTACGACATACCCTCTATCATGGGAGGCCAGGACGTGTTTTGATAATCTTAAAAAGGATATCCTTGGAGCAGTTGTGCATTCTATTGATGAGCAGGTTCCCTTTGTGATTGAGACGGACGCTTCCGATTTTGCAATTGGGGTTACCCTGAACCAAAATGGAAGACCTGTGGCCTTTTTCTCACGTACTCTGAGCAATAGTGAGCAGAGACATTCATCAATAGAGAAAGAGGCGTACGCAATAGTAGAAGCACTGCGTAAATGGAGACATTATTTATCTGGGCGACATTTTACGTTAGTAACTGACCAAAAATCTGTGTCCTTCATGTTTGATGTCAAACATTTTGGAAAGATTAAGAATGATAAAATAATGAGGTGGAGGATCGAGTTGGCATGCTACCATTTCGATATAGTCTATCGTCCGGGGAAGGATAATGTTGCCGCTGATGCGCTGTCGAGGGCTTATTGTTCTGTGCTTCACGGAGATACGCTTATTAATCTTCATAATGCTTTGTGCCATCCTGGTGTTACGAGGATGATACACTTCGTACGCAGTAAGAATTTGCCCTTTTCAGTTGAAGACGTTAAGCGGATGACTTTGTCATGCTCTGTCTGCGCCCGGTGTAAACCGAATTTCTTTAAGCCTCAACGAGCTCATCTTATAAAGGCTACTTCTCCCTTTGAACGCCTGAGTGTTGATTTTAAGGGGCCTCTTCCTTCAACGACTCAGAATCGATATATATTTACTGTTGTGGATGAGTTTTCAAGGTTCCCTTTTGCTTTTCCTTGTGCAGATGTATCAGCTGCTACAGTTATTAAATGTCTGACTCAACTTTTTGTCATCTTTGGGATGCCTGCGTATATCCATTCGGATCAGGGAAGTTCTTTTATGTCTTCCCAGTTGAAGGAATACCTCCAGAGTCGGGGAATTTCTACTAGCAGAACTACCCCGTATAATCCCCAGGGTAATGGACAGTGCGAACGATACAATGGGGTGATCTGGAAGGCAGTTATGTTGGCTTTGACATCCCGGAACCTTAAGAATACACAGTGGGAAATGGTATTGCCTGATGCCCTGCATTCCATTAGATCATTGCTTTCAACGGCTACTAATGTGACCCCCCATGAAAGGCTCTTCAACTATCCGCGGAGATCCACTACGGGATATTCGGTACCTTCATGGCTTACTATGCAGGGACCTGTGCTGCTCCGACGCCATGTTAGACTGTCAAAGTATGATCCTTTAGTGGAGGAGGTGGAGCTATTGGAGGCAAATTCCCAATATGCTCACATTCGATTCCAAGATGGGAAAGAAAGTACGGTTTCAGTTAAAGACTTGGCTCCTTGTGGTGGCCAGCCCTCTCCTGAGGACATTAACAATAGCCATAATTCAGATAATGTTGATGTCGTCACAGATACTACGAACATTTCCAATCCTATTGCAGACACTTACAATTCTCTTAGTCTGCCCCCGATGGATGTTCATGACCCTCCCAGTCTACCTTCTAATGGGACTTCCAATCCGGAAACCGTTGATAATCGGGATATTGATAGCCTCCCTGCAGAAGATATTTCTGTGTCTCCTGGTGTGGGAGGGCAAGGAACTCCACCAAGGCTAAGAAGGTCGACACGAACAAGATATCCGGTCGACCGATTTAAAAATGGACTTTTAAAATAATTAATAATTTAATAGTAAAATTTTAAAATTGTTGAAGGCATTATACATGTATTGCTCTAGTCATAAATAACTAATTGTAAACTGTAAAGGCTACCTAGGTTGAAGTATATTTTAAAAGGAGAGGTGAATGTGGTGATTATTCTTGTTTTATAAGAAGCATTGTAATTGGTTGCCTGTTTTCCTGCCTTGAGATATATGCTGTAAACTTACTGGTTAGTTGATTCCATGTGACCTGTGGTGGCCATCTTAAATTCAGTTTTCTACAGTTTGGTTGAGACTGGGTGCTCAACATTTACTTGCTGGTTTTTTAAGATTAATAAAGCCTAGCTTTTGAAAGGCAATCTACTCTTTATTTCAATTACCGATTCCCTTTCGGGCCGGCGCTTTTTATGCGACACCGGGGCACAGTGCAGCATCCTTCCCGCCTCAGCACTTGACATCCAGTCTGGGAGGCACGGTCCTGGCCTCGAGGCGGCTAATGGCGGGGCCATTCGTACCTTTGGCAAACGGCAGGTCCGGGTGTGCTTCGACGAACAACGGTTTCTGTGGGAATTTATCACAGCCAAAGTTTCACAAGCCATCCTCGGCGCGGATTTCTTATGCGCCAACAGCCTCTTGGTAGACGTCCGAAACTGTCGACTGGTCAACGCGACTACCTTCCATTCCATTCTGTGCTTCCGCAGTTCCGCACCAGCCCATACTGTCTCCTGCGTGTTACCCTCGCCAGACGAATTCACCCACCTACTAAGTGAATTCCCGGAGCTGACCAAGCCCACTTTCTCCGCCTCGGCAGCTAAGCATGGTGTCCAACACCACATTACTACGACCGGCTCCCCAGTGTACGCACGAGCTCGGCGACTGGAACCTGGTAAGCTCGCGGCAGCAAAGGCCGAGTTTGCCATGATGGAGCGGCTGGGGATTATTCGCTGGTCGAATAGTCCCTGGTCCTCACCCCTACATATCGTTCCAAAGCCCGGCGGCGGATGGCGGCCATGTGTGGACTACCGTCGACTGAATGATGCAACGACGCCCAATTGGTACCCGATCCCGCACATTCAAGACTTTTCCGCCCATTTGGTGGGAAACTCAATCTTCTCCAAGGTCGACCTCGTCCGGGGCTACCATCAGGTCCCCGTACACCAGCAGGACATCCAAAAAACTGCGGTTATTACTCCCTTTGGACTGTTCGAGTTCCTCAGAATGCCTTTTGGGCTCAAGAACGCCGCGCAGGCCTTTCAACGACTCATGGACTCGGTCCTGCGGGATCTTCAGTTTTTATTTGTCTATCTGGACGATATCCTGATAGCCAGCTCCACCAAAGCGGAGCACGTCGACCATCTCCGCACCTTTTTTCGGCGCCTCAGCCAGCATTGCCTCATAATCAACCCGGCCAAATGCCAGTTCGGCCTACATCAGATTGACTTCTTGGGCCACCGCATTACCCAGGAGGGTGCAATCCCGCTGCAGTCAAAGGCCAAAGCAATTTCGGCATTCCTGAAGCCACAGTCCACCAAAGCCCTCCAAGAATTCCTGGGCATGGTGAACTTCTATCACCGCTTTGTGCCGAAGGCAGCATAACTCATGCAGCCCCTCTACGAGGCCCTCAAAGGCAAGATGGGAAAGGATGCAATAACCTGGACGGCGGCAATGGACGACGCTTTTGACAACACAAAAACCGCTCTAGCCAGTGCAACTATGTTGGTGCACCCTCTGCCAGGAGCCACCATCGCCTTCGCCACGGATGCTTCCGACTATGCCATAGGCACCGTGCAAGCACAGTGGGTCAACAGGTCGTGGCAGCCACTGGCGTTCTTCAGCCGCCAACTCCGGCGCAACGAACGCAAATATAGTACTTTCGACCGTGAGTTGCTGGCACTGTTCCTGGCCATTCGCCATTTTCGTTTCCTGTTGGAGGGACGTCCCTTCACCGCATTTGTAGATCACAAACCACTGACTTTTGCAATGGCCAAGACCGCCGAACCGTGGTCGGCCCGACAGCAGAGACAGCTAACTTACATTTCGGAATTCACGACCGACCTCCAGCATGTAGCTGGCAAGGACAATTTGGTAGCCGATTGCCTTTCTCGCGTGCCTGTACGGGCAGTCCAGTTAGGCATCGATTATGCCCTCATGGCCAGCGACCAAGCATCGGACCCTGAAACGCAGTCGTATCGCGCTGATACCTCTAGCCTCCAACTGGCCGATGTGCAATTCCACGCTGCAGGCACCTCGTTGCTCTGCGATGTCTCCATGGGGGACCCTCGCCCGATCGTTCCAGCTGCCTGGCGCCGCCAAGTCTTCGCTGCCATCCATGGGCTTTTGCACCCGGGTGTGAAAGCATCCCAAAAATTACTGTCGGCTAAATTCGTCTGGAGATGAATGCGTAAGGATATCCGCGACTGGGCTAACACCTGCGTCGTCTGTCAGAAGTCTACGGTGCAGGGCCCCATTGGCCATGTTCGCTGTACCAGAACGGTGCTTCGACCACGTCAACGTGGATCTCGTCGGACCGCTGCCACCGTCCCAGGGTTTCACACACATTCTAACCATGGTCGATCGTACTACCAGATGGCCCGAGGCAGTACCTTTGGCGTCTACTACGTCTGCCGATGTAGCCAGAGCGTTCCTCTCCTCGTGGGTCGCACGTTCCGGCGGATATTTCTTCAGACCGCTCCATGTGGGAATTCAGGGACACTGCCCCTGGTGACTACGTGTGCAGGAAATGCATCCATCTGCAGCTACTAGCAGACCGCATTGAGGAGCTGGAGCTGCGGGTGGATGGGTTGTGGAGCATTCACGATGCTGAGAAGTTCGTGGATAGCACGTTTAGTGAGTTGGTCACACCGCAGGGAAGGGCTGCACAGGAAGAAAGGAAAGGGGTGACCATCAGGCGGAGCAATAGAAGTAGGCAGGTAGTGCAGAAAACCCCTGTGACCATTCCCCTCTCAAACAAGTATACCGCTTTGGATACTGTTGAGGGGGATGACTCACCAGGGGAAGGCAGCAGCAGCCAGCTTCCTGGCACTGGGGGTGCTCCTGCTGCCCAGGAAGGGAGGGAAAAGAGTGGGAGAGCAATAGTGGTAGGGGATTCTATAGTAAGGGGAACAGATAGGCGTTTCTGTGGCCGTAGACGTGAATCCAGGATGGTTTGTTGCCTCCCTGGTGCCAGGGTCAAGGATGTCACTGAGCGGCTGCAGGGCATTCTGGAGGGGGAGGGTGAACAGCCAGAGGTCGTGGTCCACATTGGTACCAACGACATAGGTAAAAAGAGGGATGAGGTCTTGCAGCAAGAATTTAGGGAGCTAGGGGCAAGATTAAGGAGCAGGACCTCAAAGGTTGTAATCTCTGGATTACTCCCGGTGCCACGTGCTAGTGAGTATAGGAATGGGAGGATAGAACAGATGAATGCGTGGCTAAAGGGATGGTGCAGGAGGGAGGGCTTTAGTTTCCTGGATCACTGGGTCTGCTTCTGGGACAGGTGGGACTTGTACAAGTCGGACGGTTTACACCTGAACCAGAGGGGAACCAATATCCTTGCGGGGAGGTTTGCTAGCACTGCTGGGGGGGGTTTAAACTAACTCGGCAGGGGGATGGGATACAGAGTGGAGCTATAGTAGGGGGTGATGTACAGCCAAATACGGAGAAAAGAACAAGTCAGCAGGGAAGGCAGAGCAAAGATGTGAAGGCAAAAGGGAATATGTCAGGGCTGGAAGGCATTTATTGTAATGCAAGGAGTCTTGCAAATAAGGTGGATGAACTGAAGTTGTTGTTGAACACATGGGAGTACGATATTGTTGCTATCACGGAGACATGGTTGAGGGAGGGTCAGGACTGGCAGCTGAATATTCCGGGATATAGAATCTTCAGGCGAGACAGAGGGGGGTGTAAAAGGGGAGGGGGTGTTCCAATATTAATTAAGGAGTCTATTACTGCTGTAAGGAGGGATGATATATTAGCGGGTTCCTCTAATGAGGCCATATGGGTAGAACTTAAAAACAAAAAGGGGTCAAGCACTTTGCTGGGAGTGTACTATAGGCCCCCAAACAGTCAGGGGGAGATAGAGGAACAGATATGTAGGCAGATCTCAGAAAAGTGTGAAAATAATAGTGGGGGATTTCAACTTCCCCAATATAAATTGGGATAGTCAGAGTGTGAAAGGCTTAGAGGGTGCAGAATTCTTAAAGTGCATTCAGGAGAGCTTTTTGAGCCAACATGTAGAAAGTCCTACAAGAGAGGGGGCAGTACTGGACCTAATTCTAGGGAATGTAGCCGGGCGGGTGGTGGAAGTGTCTGTAGGAGAGCATTTTGGCGATAGTGACCATAATTCGGTGAGATTTAAGGTGGTCATGGAAAAAGACAGCCCGGAAATAAGGGTTCTAAATTGGGGGAAGGCCGATTTTAATAAGATAAGACAGGATCTGGCCAAAGTGGACTGGGAGCAGCTACTTATAGGAAAATCCACATCAAAACAGTGGGAGGCTTTCAGAAGGGAAATAGAGAGAGTACAACACCAACATATTCCTGTAAAGGTCAAGGGTGGGACCAACAAGCAAAGGGAACCTTGGATGACAAGGGATATACAAAAATGCATTAGGAAAAAAAGGGGGGCTTTTGGCAGTTACAAAAGACAAAAGACGGAGGAAGCCCTGGAGGAGTATAAAAGGTGCAGGGGCATACTTAAAAAGGAAATTAGGAGGGCGAGGAGGGGCCATGAAGTAACACTGGCGAGCAAAATAAAGGAAAATCCTAAGATGTTTTATAAGTATATTAAGGGCAAGAGGATAACCAGGGAAAGGGTAGGGCCCATTAGGGACCAAAGTGGCAAGCTGTGTGTAGAGCCAGATGAAGTAGGTGGGGTTTTAAATGAATTTTTTGCCTCTGTGTTCACTATGGAGAAAGACGATGTAGACATAGAAGTCAGGCAAGGGGACTGTGACATACTTGAACATATTAGCATCGAGAGGGAGGAGGTACTAGCGGTTTTAGCAGGCCAAAAAGTGGATAAATCCCCAGGCCCGGACGAGATGTATCCCAGGCTGTTGTGTGAGGCAAAGGAGGAGATTGCAGGGGCTCTGACACAAATTTTCAGAACCTCTCTGACCACAGGGGATGTACCAGAGGACTGGAGAACAGCTAACGTAGTACCATTATTCAAGAAGGGTAGCTGGGATAAACCAGGGAATTACAGGCCAGTGAGCCTAACATCTGTGGTAGGGAAATTATTGGAAAAATTCTGAGGGACAAAATTAGTCTCCACTTGGAGAGGCAAGGATTAATCGGGGATAGTCAGCATAGCTTTGTCAAGGGTAAATCATGTCTGACCAATCTGATTGAATTTTTCGAGGGGGTGACTAGGTGTGTGGATGAGAGAAATGCTGTGGATGTGGTTTACATGGACTTCAGTAAAGCTTTTGACAAAGTCCCGCATAGGAGACTGGTCAAGAAGGTAAGAGCCCATGGGATCCAGGGGGCCTTGGCGCGTTGGATCCTAAACTGGCTTGAGTGGCAGGAGGCAGAGGGTGATGGTCGAAGGTTGCTTTTGTGACTGGAAGCCTGTGTCCAGTGGGGTACCTCAGGGATCGGTGCTGGGTCCCTTGCTGTTTGTGATCTACATTAATGATTTGGATGAGAATGTAAAGGGTATGATCAGTAAGTTCGCGGATGACACGAAAATTGGTGGGGTGGTAAATTGCGAGGAGGAAAGCCTCAGGCTACAGGACGATATTAACGGGTTGGTCAGATGGGCGGAAAAGTGGCAAATGGAATTTAACCCGGAAAAGTGCGAGGTGATGCATTTTGGACGGACAAATAAGGCAAGGGAATACACAATGAGTGGTAGGACCCTAGGAAGTACAGAGGGACCTTGGTGTACATGTACATAGATCCCTGAAGGCAGCGGAACAGGTAGATAAGGTGGTTAAAAAGGCATATGGGATACTTGCCTTCATTAGCAGAGGCATAGAATATAAGAGCAGGGAGGTTATGATGGAGCTGTACAAAACGCTGGTGAGGCCACAGCTGGAGTACTGTGTGCAGTTCTGGTCGCCTCACTATAGGAAGGATGTGATTGCTTTGGAGAGGGTGCAGAGAAGACTCACCAGGATGTTACCTGGGATGGAGCGCCTCAGCTATGAAGAGAGGCTGGACAGGCTGGGGTTGTTTTCCTTGGAGCAAAGGAGGCTGAGGGGGGACCTGATTGAGGTGTACAAAATGATGTGGGGCATAGATAGGGTAGATAAAGAGGAACTTTTCCCCTTAGTAGGGGGGTCAATAACAAGGGGGCATAGATTCAGGGTAAGGGGCAGGAGATTTAGGGGGGATTTGAGGAGGAACTTTTTCACCCAGAGGGTGGTTGGAATCTGGAACTCACTGCCTGAAAGGGTGGTAGAGGCAGGAACCCTCACAACATTCAAGAAGCATTTGGATGGGCACTTGAAATGCCATTGCATACAAGGCTATGGACCAAATGCTGGAAAATGGGATTAGACTGGACAGGGATTGATGGACGGCGCAGACACGATGGGCCGAAGGGCCTCTTTCTGCGCTGTAAAACTCTATGACTCTATGACTCCACAATTCTCGTCCGAGCTCTGGAACGCTGTGGCCCAGGGTCTTGGCACCAAACTCCACCGCACTACGGCCTATCACCCACAGGCAAACGGTTTGTGCAAACGTTTCCACCGATCATTAAAGGCATCGCTGAGAGCCAGCCTCTAAGGCGCCGGCTGGGTGGATAAGCTTCCATGGGTCATGTTGGGGCTGCGCACGGCACCCAAAGAGGACCTGCAATTGTCTGCCGCAGAGCTCGTGTACGGTCAGCCGCTCCGCGTACCGGGAGATTTCCTGCCGCTTCCCACCGCGCCATGGTCTGCGGCCGACCAACTCAGCAACCACCGGGAAATGGCCAAGGCTTTCGCGCCCATTCCGACTTCGCATCACGGCCTGCCATCTTCACACGTTCCAGCGGAGCTAAAAAATGCTGAATTCGTATTCATTCGGCATGGTGCCCATAGGGATCCGCTCAAGGCTCCCTACACAGGACCTTTCCGCGTAATAGAGCCCGGCGACAAGAGTTTCTCGGTTGACATCGGTGGTAAACCAGACCACATCTCCATTGATCGTCTCAAACTGGCGCATCTGGACATCGACCGGCCAGTAGAGACTGCACAGCCGCCACGCCGTGGCCGCCCTCCGGCTGCATCCGCACCAGTCCGAAAGCTCCCATCCGCCAGCCCGCCCGCTGTTCAACAACGTTCACTCCGAGAATACAGGAGTCATTCTGACAGGCTTGTCAGACCTCCTAGTCGATTGACTTTTACTGTTAAAGACAATTCTGGGGGGCGCATGTGGCAGAGCCACCAAGGGGACTCTGATCTTATGTACATAATTATCTTTAACTAATTGTTAGCTACAGAATGAATCTATCTCTGTTCATATTATCGCATGTACATAGCGCGGTCCCTTTAAGACTGAGACCCAACGCGATGACGTCATCACATTGATCACGTGATCCTCCAGCGGCGGGAAAACGTGATGTCCGACCAGGGAGTGGCTCTAGTCAGTCCTCGTGGAGCTAGCAACCAGTACAGAACTGTTATCCAGCTTTCCATTGTTTTAGTGTTAAACTCTGTTTATTAGTATTAAACATCGTTTGTTTAATAGACTGACTCGATCTCAGTCCTTTAGTTAGGAATCTAGCCGTTCCTGCATCATAACATTTGAAGTCTATGCTTTGATCAGTATGCATTTATTTAAAATCAGCCTACTTTTCGATTTTAATCAGAATACACATACTGCTTTCTGAAAAAGGGTGAAAAGGGTTTCTCAGTTGAAGAATCTCTGCTCAATTTGAAGCCAAGTTAAATAGGATACTTAGACTTGATCTGAAATGAAGCAATCTTGGAATGCTTTTATTCGACACTTTTGCAATCGTCTTCACTTTTTTTTTTGCCTACATAACAACTTCAGTCTGAAAGTAATCCATTGGCTGTAAATCGGTTTGGCAATCCCTACGATACGATTAAGGTGCTATCTAAATGAAATTCTTTCTTGCGTTAGAAAAGTGTAGTTTTATTTCTTTTGAAATTTTTTTTACTTTATCCTTATCTTATTAAAATAAGTATCTTGAGCATGTGAATTTTGACAGAAAAGTATTTGAATGCAATACTAATGCATTGGTTTGACCGTTTCAAAATCTTGTGAAATCTGTCAGGTAATATTGTATCTTGCATCATGAAAGTAGCCCTGCACACTGTCAAATTACAACTATTAAAGATTGATTGATACTACTAAGTTAGTAAATCTGTAGCAGAGTTGTGCACATCTGATTCCTCCTCCCCGCCCCCCCCCCCCCCCTTAAATAAAATAAAGAATTTGCTGAACTTTTGAGAATTGGAGCTTATGAAAGCCTACATTCTTCATGTCTGTCGGATATGGAAACCAATTTTGCAAATAACATGATATGCATTGCACTGGCAGTTTTATTATTTGTTAGTTGGCAGTTTAGGTCACTAGTGGAATATTTAGTTTTGCTCTTTAGAAATTGAAGAGACATTTTGAAATGCACAGAAATTGAAAAATGGATTAATCTTCACAGGCGATCTCTCAGACACAATATAGCTTTGGAATTGTTACCCAGTGGTTTTCTCAGCCAGAATTCTACACCATCATCAGATGGGGTCAAGAAGGATGATGGTATGAATAGAGCCTTCAACTCTCCTTTATAGAAAGTATGCTTCGGCACTTCGCACCTGTTGTAAAGCCTTGCTTTTCATTAAAAGAGAAAGTAAATGTAGGGGAGAATACTGCAATATGAACAACTAATAGTGTGTGTTATTCAAACCACTGATTTGTAGGATTCTGGCCTCTTGTGCATCCTCAGTTTGCTTCGCCCCACCATTGGTGACCGTGCCTTCAGCTGCCTTAACCCAAAGCTCTGCAATTCCCTCCCTAAACCTCCCCGCCTCTCTGTCCTTTCTCTTCCTTTTAAGACGCACCTTAACACCTACCTCTTTGACCAAGCTTTTGTCCTAATATCTCCTTACGTGGCTCGGTGTCAAATTTTGTCTGATAACGTTCCTTTGAAGCGCCTTGGAACGTTTTACTACGTTAAAGCTATATAAATGCAAGTTCTTAATTTGTTCAACTTCTATCTACAAATAGAAATGTCCCTGACACCTTTAGGGAAAGTCACTTGTAACACTATCTTAAAAAAGCATTCAAGTGTTTACTGATCTGATTCAACTTTGTTGCATTGTGGCCTTATAATTGGAGACAAACTATCAATTTTTCCTAGCTCTTTCTCTTTTCTTCCCCCCCCCCCCCCCCCCCCCGCCCCATTATAGACCACAGGTGTGCCTTGTTTTCTGCTCCGTGTAAAGTTTCAATGCTATTGCTACTCTGAGAAAATGCACCTTATGCCCTACGGACTGAAGAAATTTTAGAACTGCAAAGATTTGAGTTGTGGTGTTTTTGTTTTTAGTAAAAGTCTATAAACCAGCTTGGCTTGCATTTTCGTGATTTATTTCCACAATGCAGACTTTAATTTAAAATTTGGTGAAATTTCCACTCTTCCTAAGACCTACTATTTCAGTTCTCGAATACCAAAACCTTTCTCTGGCAAAAGGTAATCCAGATAAAGAAAGCAACCAATAGTGCCAATGTCTAACCTGTCCCTCTCATCAAAAATAAAGACAGTAGCTCTTCTATCCCAGAGGAGACTTGTCCATGCTCTGAACATTCGAGAAATTCTAGCAGAGTCCCAGAAAGAAATCTGCCATCCAACGCATCAGGGTGTGCTCCCCAACCGCAGGAGATAACTGCAGAGACTGGCAAAGATGGTTATGCTCTCTGCTTCATTCCTAAGCTGGGGTAAAATTTTCTCGGATCAGGGCCTTTTTAAGCCACTGGGTTAATGTGATGATCTGCAGGAACTGTTGTATGTAGAGACTACCATAGAGGTTGCATTATGTCACAAAACTCTGGAGACTGCAAAGTAACAGGAATAAAATTCAGATGTATGGGAGAATGTGGACCCATTGCAGGGTCCTGAATTTCTTCAGTATGAAGGAAAACATCTGCTGCAAATCATCCATGCTGTCGACCTCACGGTTGCATGCTTATTTATTGAAAATAATGAGATTTGGGGAGACTGGAAATTGTATTAAATTTTAAATATCACCAACAGGATAGAAAACTTTGTTTTGGTGTTTACAAACTTGACCTGGATTTTTTTTTTTATGGGGAAAGGAGTACTTTACATTGAAAGTA
Organism: Somniosus microcephalus; assembly: GCF_052327205.1. Lineage (NCBI taxonomy): Eukaryota > Metazoa > Chordata > Chondrichthyes > Squaliformes > Somniosidae > Somniosus > Somniosus microcephalus. The sequence goes on from NC_140998.1 coordinate 120,773,888, forward strand.
AACCTTACAAGTTTAACCAACATCTACAGTAATGCAGTGTTTAATATATGTGGAAAATTGTCATGTAGTGAAGAAACTGTTTATTGTTTTTGAAAATGTAATTAGTACATTTTGACTACTCCTTCTCCTGGCAAACCTATAAATGGGGAATTATAAACTACCCCACACCTGCTTTAAATGAACATCTGACTTCCCATGACTAGACCTTGGATTACTTTTGAAGAAAAATTTATTGAAAGCTACATTGGTGAGCACCTACATATTTTCTTCCCATCTCCACTGCAAAAAGATGGTGAAGATGGGAAGGGGAGGGAAAATCTTGGTTGTACTGTTAATAATTAAAGTTGATATTTGTACAAGCAGAAGATCTTGGCTAGTACAGGAAACTCTTTTTTATCCGGCACCAATGGGACCCGCATGGTGCCGGTTTATAAAAAAGTCCGGATTACAGAGAGGTATAGTTAAAAGGTGCAGAGCTCCGTACACCGCAACAGATCCAAGCGTCCCTGTTGCTTAGCAACAGGTGCAGGAACCCAACCACAGATCCAGGAACAGGCCGCCAATATGAAGTAAAACTTACCTGAACCTACTCCTGAATTTTGCCGGTTAACAGAGATTTCCGGTTATTCCGGTAAATCGAGAGTTTCCTGTACAATATTGAAACAAGCTTATAGATGTATTTAAGCTTTGTATTCTTTGACTAGAGGTAATGGATAAATTGTTGAATTTCTATTATCACAGTTAAACCTGTACTCATGTGATTATGTGCCACTGTAGTTGTTTTAGATTCAGATACCACTTCTCAAAAAACAAAATTGCCTGTTAGACAGAATTACCTAGAAATTGCAACACAGAACAGGCCATTTGGTCAAACCAATCCGTGTTGGTCTTTACCCTCCACATGAGCAGTAGTCCTAATCCCATGTGATTACCCTATTCCCATATCCCTTTATTCCCTTTTCCTTCAACTACCTATCTTGCCTATTCTTAAAAGTTGACATGGTCTCTGCTTCAATCACTAACTACAATAGTACATTCCACAGCCTCCCAACCCTCTTAAATAAGTTTTTCTTGCTCTGTCCTAAATCTCTTAGTTAATCTTATCTCTATATCCCCTTTTTCTAGGCCCCTCAATCACAGGGAAACGATGCAGTTCTATCTACTAAACACATCTATCAAATCACCCTGTGATCTCTGTTTTATTGAAAGCAGCCCCAAATTTTCATGTCTGTCTTTGTATTGTTATTTCCTCATACCAGACAACATCCTAGTGAATCTGTGCTGTATCTTCTCTATCACCTCAACTGTTCTATAGTGTGGAGTTCAAAGCTACACACACTACTCCAAATGTATATTTACCATGGTTTAAAGAGATTCACCGTTACGTGGCGATTTTTATAATCTGTATCTCTAGACACGATACCTAGTACTCTGTAAGCTTTTGTAATGGTCTTGTCTACTTGAGGTGCTGCTTTTTAAGACCACCAAATCCTTCTGTCATAATGGGCTTAATAATGCTTATGAAGTGATTATAGATATGGTTTGGATGAATTTGTGATAACAATGTTTTTTTGCTTAGTTTGTTATAAGGCACAATGTACTTTTGCTGAAGGTAGTCCTCAAGTGTCACTGGAGTCGTTGCAGGGTCCTCTGTCCCTCTCTGCTGGAAGTGTTACATTTCAGTCAACTGCATCAGCAACTCGGCGGAAAAGTAAAAGACTAGAAAACAAAAGAGTAGAGAGGTACTTGTCAAATACTTGTATTTGCCTCATTAAGTTAATATTCCTGAGGTTTAGTAAATCTATTAATAGCTTTATTTTGTACATATTTGACTTAAGGAATGAGTAACCACCAATGTGACTTTATTTTTCAAAGTTTGTAATTTAGAAAGCTCAAAAGAACCAGATCAATGCATAACTGATTTACTCCTAAAACACATGTACCAAGAAGTACATTTGATTTAAAATTGCAGGGGAAATAAACGAATAGATCAAAAATTCTGTAGCTTTCTGTTGGTTATATGCTTTCACAGTCAGTAGGTACATATACGCACATCTATATATATAAATCGGCCGATCTGTCTATCTGTCTGTCATTCTGTCTGTCTGTCATTCTGTCTGTCATCGCATGTGCATCTGTCGGGCTATGCGCTCGACAGTTACAGGGCGTACCTACGCGTGCGTTACGTCGAAAGAAAGCTTACCTTTCCAAAACGGTTTTAAGCGTATTTACATCTCGGCCGGGCTAAAATCGCGCCCGCGGTATCCGAAAAACCTTAACATTCCGCTCATTAGCATCTCATTATCCACTCATTAGCGACAGAGTGACCTCGGTCGACCAATCGTACGGCGGCTTGCTGCCGCGTGCGGCCGGGCCAATCGGTGCGTGTGTGGGCGGGCCTTATCGTTCTGAACCGAGGTGAGTCGCCGCCATCTTGATTCCAAACTTTTCCTTTCTTTTTCCCGCTTTCTGCGTCTTTAAAAAAAAACGTTGCTTTTAAAACACATTGTTTTTTTAAAAAATGATTTAGAAACGAATTAACTTATCTAATCTCATTAATTTTCCTACCTTTCCCCGTTTTTCCAGGTAGGCCTCGAAGCCTCGGCTTCTCCTCCGCACCCACGCCCGAGCTAGGCACCTCCCGGCCCCACTCGAAGGCTGGAGGGGCGGGCATCAGCCCAGCGCCGCTACCTTACTAAAGGGTGCGCGCGCAGCAGGAGCTGAGATGCGGCGTCTCTCTCTGGCTCGGCCGGGGGGCGGGGCTTGCTGAGCGTCAAGGGTTACGCTGGCAACCGGGCCCGCCGGCCATCTCGCACAGCCGCAATCGGCGGTCTTCACCTCTGTTGGGGGGGGGGGGGGGGCCGCGACCCTCCCGCCCTCCCCCCCCCCCCCCCCCCCGCCCTCCCTTTCCCCCCTCCCTTCTCCCCTCCTCCCCCCTCTCTCCCCCCCGCCCCACCCTCCCTTCCCCCCACCCGCGCTCACTCTCTTTTCCCCCCCCCCCCCCCCCCAGTCGCTCTCTCTCTCTTCCCCCCCAGTCGCTCTCTCTCTCTCTTCCAACAACAACATGCCCTCGAAAAAGCCTCGGCACCGCCGGGCACTTCAGCTATTGATTATATAATAGCCCGTATTTTCCGATCTCAGGCCTCCCGCAGGCAGAGGCCTGCGATCTGGAAAAATCTGCGCCCTTACCCGAGGGCTCCCGGGACGCGCACACTTCTGCTCCTGGGCCTCACCAAACTTGAAATGTGCAGGGCCCACGTATCCCAGAGGCGCATGTAGTTCGCAGCGTTCCTGGGATCACATGCTCCATGGGGAGCCAATCAAAGAAGGGAATCTCCCTTCATACATTTGACAGGAAGACCTGTCAAATATATGAATGGAGATCAATGAAAAAAATAGTAAAACCTTAAATATTTTTTTTTTAAATAACATTTTTAAAATGACTTGAAATTACAATAAATTAAGTATTTTAAACAAATTAAATTTTTTGAAAAAAAATAAAAAAAATTTATGGGGCTAAAAATAAACTTTTTTTGTATTTTAAAATGATAAATCAGTGGAAATTTAAAAAAAAAAAAAAAAAAAAAAAAAATTTCAACTCATCCTGGTAAAAGCAGGCCTTACGCCTTTTACCAGGCGTAAGAATTGTAAGGGTTTTCTGCGGGCGGAGGGTCTCCAAAAAGCGGAACTATCTGCCCACAGAGGCCCTTCTCCAGGGCAGCCGGAGGATTTGTTAAGACCATTCTTGACAGGTCGGAAATGCCGGTTTGCTGTGCATGCCTGAAACCGGCATTTCCGATGTCCCTACGGGTGGGTATGCGCTGCATACCCACCCGTAGGGACCAGAATACCTGGGCCAATGTTGTTGCTAGAATTTTAGTAAGCCATATTGGTAGGTATGAAATTACCCAATCGGTCACTCCCAGTGCAGAGTTACACTTGCAGGAGGCACTGCTTGAGAAATTGCATGCCTGCCGTCCTGATTTTCTATCCACTAATTTAAGATGGTGGGCTCTGGACCCACGATTCTCCAAGTGTTCACTTAAACTTCAAAAAATAGGTAGCAATATAATTATAGTTTTTCTCCTTCCTTTTGGTCATGTCTAACACCAAAGTGAAGATCAATTTCAGGTGATAACTTGCACGAGTAATGTAATTGCACAATGTTAAAATTACAAGTGATATTTTTCTCTAGTTTATTGATACCAATATACTAAAACCAGCCTATTGACGACACTGTATGTATCTATCTATATCTGTTAATATGTAAAATTACTGTCAACCTTTCCTATTATAAATTCTTATGTCCACAATTGCAATGGGCATTTTTTTCATTTTTACAAGGTTACATTTTTATTTTTAGGTTTTAAATTTGTTGTTTGGTCTGCTCCAGTCTCCATACCCACTTCCAGGTATTCTGCACTGTATGCATTTTCCAGTGTGCCAAACTGTTGTCTTTCCCTTAACCTCCAACCTCACTTCCAGGCCTCCCATGCAGCAGCGCTACTTTTCTCCTGGCCTTCTGTCCTGTACCTGCCTCCTATCACTCTCTTGCTCCCCGTGCTGCCGACACTTGTAAAAGTAAGCTTTTGCTTTGTCAGTGACGACAGCAAGCTCAAGGTAAATTAAATGGGAACGGATTTGGAGCAGGTGAGGATGCACTTGAAGCTAACCTCTCCTGCAGTCTCTGTCTGTCTGTATGTGTGTTTGTCTGTCTATGACTGTCACTCAAAAAATGTAGCATGTGGTTTTTCATATTTATAAATTACCTGTGGGGAAGCTGTTGAAGTGGTAAAATCTTGTATCACCCTTCAGTGCAGTAACTTTAGTTTTGTCATTTATTCACCACTAAGATTGCGATCATCTGTGCAGTTGCCTCCACTCATCCTTCCTCCTGGCTTCCCACCCACTCAATCTATGAACTTCCATGTCTTTGCAGTATCTTACTTTGCTCTTTCCAAGTTTGTCTGGTCCATTAGACCCACCTCCTGCTTCTTTTGATCCCCTTCCCACACAACTCCTGATTGTCCCACACTAGCTGACATTTAGGCCGTGAAATTCAGCTCCATAGCGTCCAATTTTCTTTGGCGCTACGGGTGCCATTTTCGGTCCAAAATGGCGTCCATGCCGCGCGCACATTTCTGGTGTGGACCGAGCCGGATGCCATTTTGGTGAGGCTGGGAGCATGCACCGGAAGTATACAGTGTGTGCAGATCGTGAAGTCAGTCAGCGTGTAACACTGATTTGATGCCAGCGCTGCCATTTTTTCCCTCAACACTCTAGCTAACGCCATTTCTTAAACACGTACAGCTGAACATGCATTCAGCAGCAGGAAGGCTCTCCACCAGTGCTATTTAAAGGGATCATTTACTGTTTTCAGGTTAGTTGCTGATTGATTGCTGCTGGCTCTTGGTGAGTTTGTAGAGGTGTTTGGTGGTTTGTTATCTTATTTGAAGTTACTGAAGTCTTCAGGGAGTGATGTGGCAGGTTACTTTAGGGCTTCTGCTCAGACCAGTTGCTCCCAGACATGGGTGCAGTAGTTTGTATCCATGCAGCAGGACGGGGAGAATGAGCAGAGGCGACACAGAGGAGGACAAGCTGCTCGAAGAGGGAAGTGTAGGGGGAGAAGGGCTCTCAACAGGAGGCCATATCCATCCACTGTCTTCGGGGAGCAATTCTCCTACCTCAACCTCAGCGAGGAACAGTCTATGCGATGTCTCCGCTTCACTAAGGAGGCGCTCATTGAAATCTGCCACCTGTTGTAGGCAGAACTGCAGCCTCGGAGCAAGGCAAGGACGGCATTGCTAGTGGCTGTGAGGGTGAGCGTGGCCATGAATTTTTATGCGTCGGGCTACTTCCAGGCTGGAGCAGGCGATATTTCCAACGTCTCCCAGTTTGCCGTGCACTGTTCCATAAGGAAGGTCACAGGTGAATACATTTCATTCTCTCTTGCCAGAGAAAAGCAGGTGGAGCGAGCACGTGGCTTCGCCGGGCTTCCCCATGGTGCAGGATGCCATTGACTGCACACACGTCGCTTTGCAGGCCCCGCGCCTCAATTCAGAGATTTACCGCAACTGGAAGGGATTCCACTTCCTCAATGTCCAGCTGGTGTGCGACCATACTCAGCGTATCATGCAGGTCAATGCTCAGCATCCTGACAGCAGTCATGATGCCTTCATTCAGCGGCAGTCCGCTATACTATCAGCATTTGAGCCACCACGACAAACCAGAGGGAGGCTACTGGGAGACAACGGTTATCTGCTGACCACCTGGCTCATGACTCTGCTGCGCAACTCAAGCACACGTGGCCAGCATGCATATAACGAAAGTCATGCTGCCACATGGAATGTAATTGAGCAGACCATTGGGGTGCTTAAATGACGCTTCTGCTGCCTGGAATGCTTTGGAGGAGCCCTGCCAGACTCGTCGTGGACTGCTGCATGCTGCACAACCATGCCATCATGAGGGCACAGTCATTGCCACCACGTATATGCTGAAGAGTTACGGAGGAGGAAGGGAAGAGGCAATCAAAACAGCCCCTTTCTGCCCAGGCTGTCCATGATTGACTCATCCGACTGCGGTACCAGTGAATGCAACCCCAATTCCCCATTCGCCAACAGTCCTATACCTTACCTTCGCGCTGTTACTGACCATCACAACGTCCTCTTGGCCACAATGCTACAATAAAAGCCAGTACAAAACAAACATTCCAAATCAAATTTAGAAATCAAACCATCCAATGTTGCATACCAAAGTCGACTAATCACCCTTTGCATTCCCTTAGTGTCTGTCTTCCATGTGTTTTTGCTTATCTAGTGCTCCTATGCAGTGCTACACCAGTGGCTGCAGCATGGCTGGTGGAAGGCTGCTGACATTCAGTGGGGGAGACTGCAGATGCACTTGGAGGACAACCTCCAGCAGCTCTGGGCCAGAAGGCCCGACTTCAGACTGCACCATCTCGGCATGGATGGCAGCATGTCCTGGCTGACAGGCTAAAGCAAGGGCGTTGGCAGAGTGGCAGTGGTGGGAGGACGAATGATGTAATCGTGAGCGAGGACAGCAGGTTTGTGCTCCACTGAGCCACTGCCACTCACCCGGGGCGACGCCTCAGCAGTCCTAGTAATCTGTTGGAGGACAGATTGCTGGACTGCTGTGATGCCCTATGAACACTGGTATCCACAGCCATGATGGCAGCAGTCCCAGCATGCGTGACAGCAAGCTGAGCTTGCATGACAGAAGTCTGAACTTCCACTGCAGCACCCAGATGCTGGGTGCCTTCTGTTTGTGCTGCAGTGGACGCTGAGGTATCTGCCATCAGACACTGCAGCATGGTTGGGTCCACAGTGCGCTAATGAAGTTGCCGATCACTTCCATGCCAGAAAGGATGGGCTCCAAGTTCCATGCAAAGCCCTGTGCAAGGTTGGTGCCAGACTCCTCCATGCTCCTTGACATTGCATGCAGTCTTTCTGACAGGCCTGCCAATGCACCAAGCATTTCATTGTGCATAGCCATTAGCCGTCTTCTGTATGCTGCCCCATCAAAGTTCTCATCTGTGTCCTCCGGGGAGCTGGCACCTGTGCTACTCTTTCCCCCTGCCCTGGCTGCAGGCCACTCCTGCCCGGTGTGTCTCCACGTGCAGATCCTGCGTTTAAGCTATCCTCTGCAGTACGCAGAGTGTCAGTATCTGTGCTGGTGGCTGCGAGTGTGAAATCGAGCGACGGTGTTGTCTTCAGCATCGCTGCCCTATTCCTCTTCCAGTTCTTGTTCCTCCACCACTGCCTGGCCAGGTTGCAATTCTTGCCTATCTGAAAGGAGAAAGGCACAAGGATAGGGTTGCAGGGGGGTGGGGTGGTGTAAGAAAGAAGTGCATGCTTATACCATCTACAGCTTGTAAATCAGAAGAGATTGTGGAATGAGGGGGATGTGGGAAGGAGGATTAGGTATGAGGATACTGTCACCTTCCATTGTTTCAGCCCTGCCTCTGGCCACGGGCTCAGCGATGGCCGCTCCAATAATCTCCAGCACCACCTCCTCCATGGGGGTTAGGTCATGCAGGCTTGTCTGTCTCAGTGTGGGTAGCCCCTGATGCCTCTTGTTATGAGCCACCTTGTCCTGCAGAAGAGAGGGAAATGCGTCAGTAAGTGTGGTGCAATGTGTTTGGGTGATGTGTCTGTCATGGTTGAATAGGTGGCAGTGTGTGCAAGCTGTGAGATGTGGGTGAGAGGCTTGCAGCAGTGCTAAGAGGGTGAGGCGAAGCTATGAACGTGAAGTATGCATCATGATTGATAGAGATTGTTGGTAGGTGAGTGAAGTAGGGTGGTGAATTGAGCAGTGCCTGAGCCGAGTGGTTCAGTTGTAAGGATATGGCATTTTAAGATGAATTCACTGACCTTAACAACTCGTGTGAGGTCATTAAACGTCTTGCAGCACTGCATCCAGGTCCTCAGGGCTACACTGCCGACATTGACTGCGATGGATATCTGCTCCCAGTGCCTTCTCACAGTTTGTCTGCAGGGCCTCCTGGCCCCTTGTGGAAAGAGGACCTCTCTCCTTCTGTCCACCTCCTGCACCAAGGCGTCCAGTGCTGCGTCGGAAAATCTTGGAGCCTGCTCTCTCCCGTTGTGCCATTCGTACGTATTCTTCCTGCTCAGAATGTCTTCCCCACCCCTTTCCAACTCTTGCTCGAGACAGAATGTACCTCCCCTATAAGTGGTGCAGGCTGGCTTTAAGTAGTGCAGGCTAGCTTTAATTAGTGCCAGGCTCGCACGAACCTGGGCCCCCTGCTGAGGCCTGCAGCCACTCAACAGCATGTTCAGCGCTGGGCTGCACACTACTATCATTTAAATTAGCAGATAGCACGAAGTTTACATGCTGTCTACATCGGACTCAACGGGTGTGGGCTTATCGCGATATCCGCGCCAGTTTTTGGGGGCCAGCGAATTTAGCCCCCTTCGTATTTCTTACTCCTCCGATGTGATCCTTAACCCTCCAGAAATTTACTGTTATTAGCCCCTCCTCAAAAAACTCACCCTTAACCCTTTTATCCTCTTAACCCTTTTATCCTCATCAACACCTGCCTTATTACCAACATCCCTTTTCAATTGGGTTATTGAACATATTGTCACCTTCCAGCTCCATGCCCATCTCTTGTAACTCCATGTTCAAATCTGCCCTGTCCAGTCCGTCTTCTGTCCTCATAGCAACCAAAATGCCACTAACCAAAGTAAAAACGACATCTTCTATGACAGTGACCATGGTGCTTTCACGCCTTGGCCTCTCCACAACTTTTGACACTTTTCAACACACCCTACTCCTTCAAAACCTCTAACATCTAGCATCATGGGAGTGCCATCGCATGATTCCATTCCTACATATGCAAACATAGCAAGTGCATCTCCAGAAATCACTTCCCTTTCCAGCACAGTCACCTCTGGTATCCCATAGTATCTATATTTGGCTCCCTACTATTCCTCATCTTCACACAGCTTCTCGGTGACATAATCTGCAGATGCAGTGTTAATTTCCACATGTGTACTGATGGACCGGGCTCTACCTTTCCTCCATCTCCTTTGACAACTAGACCGTTTCTGTGCTGTCAGACTGTCCAACATCCAGTCTTGGATGAGTCATGACTCCAGTCTCCCACTGGTGAAGTTGGAGGAAGTTATCACCTTTGGCCCCTGCCTCAAACTCTTCTATCACCACTGATTCCATCCTCTTCCCTGGCTACTGTCTCAGACTGAACTAGGCTATTCACAACCTTGATGTCCTGTTTGAACCTGAGCCAAGTTTCAGCAGCCCTTCCCTCCCACACCGTAACCAGTCCATCACAAACACTGCTTACTTCCACGCCTCACGTTGTCCGCCTTCACTCCTACCGCCGCTGTTTCATTGCTGAGACACGCACGCTTTTATCACCTTCGCACTTGCCCACTACAGGGTCTCCTTTCTGGCTGCCCATCCTTCACACTCCATATGCTCCAACTTATCCAAAGCTCTGTGGCATGTATCCCCTCCTACATTAAGTTCCATTTGCCCATAGGCTTTGTCCTCATGACCTACATTGGCTCCCCATCCCCCAATACATCTTAAGATACAGCTTAAAGAAATAAGATCCTCTTCCTTTTCCTTAAATCCATCCATGCCCTCACCCTACCCTATCTCTGCAATCCTCTCCAGTCCTTTATTTTCTTTACCTGCATGCCCCTTCCTTGGATACTCTATTCCTCTGACTCCAGACTTTTATGCTGCTGTGCTTTTGCCCCATCATTAGTGACAGAGCCTTCAAGTTACCTGGGACCTACTCTCTGGAATTCCAACCTAAAACTCTCCACCTCTCTTGCTTTTTAAAACCTCTTCAAAACCCATCTCTTTGACCAAGCTTATGATCACCTCTCCTATTCTCTCCTTTGCCAGTTCGGTGTCTATTTTCCTTATGCCTATCTGAAGTTCCTTGGGACTTTTTTAACATGAAAGGCAAGTTGTTGTGCAATTATTAATAGATCCCTTGCATTTATTCAAAAATAATCTAATGTTCTGATTTTTATAAATGGTTGTGGATGCTTTTACTGTTGTTTTGTATTGTAATTGTAGTACGGAAATTGCCTTGGGTCTGTTAATTATTTAACTAGTGAAAACTAAGACTGCGTTTTGTTTTGATACTGCTATACTTGGGCCCTTGCAAGATTATCTCCAGTACAGTTAGATCTTTTTGAGATGGCAGTTATTTTTTTTTTACCTATGTCACGCTTAGCAGGGTCTGTAAATGTGTTGCACATTAGTATCTGCACCTTAAAGGATTTTGTTTTACCTTATTGGGTGTATTCAAAGATTGCTTTTCCCTAATGAAATCTTTAGCCGACGAGCAAGTACTTTAGCCATACAAACTAAGAAGTTTCCAAATTTCAGCCAGTCGGTAATGGGGCCACTCCAATTGCACTCGGTTGCAGAGAGGGGATAGATATCATCCAGGGTTTCCGGTTCTAATTGCAATCCAGCAAATCCTGCTAGAAGTGTGCATGTGTGGATATCGTGTAAAGACATGGTCAAACTTGGCTGTGATGCTCCCCGTAAGTAAATTGCAAGGTACTAACTCCAGAAAGTGGTTAGCACCTTTTGTGAGGAGGGGAAAAAGTTGTCAAGGAAAGGAAAAAAACGCTGTTGCTAATTAGGTGAAAGACTAGAATAATTATTTCCCAACATTCATCAAAATTCCATAAATATTTGAAACATTTAGAATGTATTTGTCTTGTAGGGTGGAGACTGGAAAAGCTGGTTGTTTTTCTCCCAAGCTTAATCGAAAAGAAATGGTCCGCAAGTCCTTGCGTTTAAGGTTTAGCCTTGGAAAAAGCAGAGACCCAGTAAGTTGATGTTGTATTAACCATTTAAAATTTGTAACCTATTTGTATGTATATATGCCTGCTCAATTCACATGCTCAATGTACAGGAAACTTTGTGTTATCCGGAGGCTAAATGTCCGGCAAGCTCGAGCCACCGGCAAAAATCGGGAGCTATTTTGTTAGGTTTTTTTTCTTCTCGTGGCTTTTTTTTCAACAGTCAGGCTCTGCAAAGTCTCTGTAGCTTAGCAACAGCTTCAGAGAGACGCTTCCAAGGTACGGGCCGACTGTTTAGAAGCTGTTCCTAAGCAACAGTGTTTGTTGTCAGATACGGAGATGAAAAGCTCCGTATGCTTCAACATTAATGCTGGTGTGTCCGGCAGTTTTGAGGGAACGGCAACAGCTCGGTCCCGTCGGTGCCGGATAGCGCAAAGTTTCCTGTACCATCAGGAGTAAGCATAAGAACGTAAGAACATAAGAAATAGGAGCAGGAGTAGGCCATTTGGCTCTTCGAGCCTGCTCCACCATTCAGTAAGATCATGGCTGATCTTCTACCTCATCTCCACTTTCCTGCACTATCCCCATATCCCTTGATTCCCTTAATATCCTAAAATCTATCAATCTCTGACTTGAATATACTCAACGACTGAGCCTCCACAGCCCTCTGGGGTAGAGAATTCCAAAGAGTCACCACCCTCTGAGTGAAGAAATTTCTCATCATCTCAGTCCTAAATGGCCGACCCCTTATTCTGAGATTGTGACCCCTGGTTCTAGACTCCCCAGCCAGGGGAAACATCCTCCCTGCATCTACCCTGTCGAGCCCTGTAAGAATTTTGTATGTTTCAATGAGATCACCTCTTATTCTTCTAAACGCTAGAGAATATAGGCCTAGTCTACTCAATCTCTCCTCATGGGACAATCCCCCCCATCCCAGGAACCAGTCTGGTGAACCTTTGTTGCACTCCCTCTATGGCAAGTATATCCTTCCTTGGGTAAGGAGACCAAAACTGTACACAATACTCCAGGTGTGGTCTCACCAGGGCCCTATATAATTGCAGTAAGACGTCTTTACTCTTATGCTCAAATCCTCTTGTATTAAAGGCCAACATACCATTTGCTTTCCTAATTGCTTGCTGTACCTGCATGTTAAATTTCAGTGATTCGTGTACAAGGACACCCAGGTCCCTCTGAACACCTTCTGAAAATCCAAATATACCACTTCCACTGGTTTTCCCATATCTATTCTGCTAGTTACACCTCAAAGAACTCTAACAGATTTATTAAACGTGATTTCCCTTTCATAAATCCGTGTTGACTCTGCCCAATCCTATTATTATTTTCCAAGGGCCCTGTTACCACATCCTTAATAATAGATTCTAGCATTTTTCCTACTACTGATGCCAGACTAACTGGTCTGTAGTTCCCCGTTTTCTCTCCTTCCTTTCTTAAATAGTGGGATTACATTTGCTACCTTCCAATCCACGAGAACCGTTCTGGAATCTATGAAATTTTGGAAAATGACAACCAATGCATCCACCGCCTCTTTTAAAATCCTAGGATGTAGGCCATCAGGTCATGGGGATTTATCGGCTTTCAGCCCCATTAATTTCTCCAATACTTTTTTACTAATACCAATTTCTTTCAGTTCCTCATTCTTGCTAGACCTTTGATTCTCCACTATTTCTGGGAAGTTTTTGCGTCTTATTCCGTGAAGACAGATACAAAGTATTTGTTTAATTTCTCTGCCATTTCCTTATTCCCCATTATAATTTCTCCTGTCTTGGCCAGTAAGGGACCCACATTTACTTTTGCTAATCTCTTCCTTTTTACATACCTATAGAAGCTTTTACAGTCTGTTTTTATGTATCTCACTAGTTTACTCTCATTCTATTTTCCCTTTCTTTATCAATTTCTTGGTCCTCCTTTGCTGAATTCTGAAATCCTCCCAATCCTCAGGCGTACTACTCTTTTTGGCAGTGTTCTAAGCCTCTTCCTTTGATCTAATACTATCTTTAACTTCTCTTGTTAGCCATGGTTGTGGGGTTTCTGTGCCTTAAAGGAATGTATATTTGTTGTAAATTATGTATTCTTTAAATGCTAGCCATTGCTCATCCACTGTCATACCTTTTTAATGTAGTTTCCCAATCTACCTTAGCCAACTCGACCCTCATATCTACGTAATTTGCTTTTCGTTTTAAGTCCCCAGTTTCAGATTTACCTAAATCACTTTCAAACCCAACATAAAATATTATGGTCACTCTTCCCTAAAGGCACCTTTACTACAAGGTTATTAACTAACTCTCGTTGCACAATACTAGATCTAAAATAGCCTGTTCCCTAGTTGGTTCCTCAGTGTGCTGATCTAGAAAACTATCTTGCATACATTCCGTGAATTCGTCCTCCACACTATTACTGCAAATTTGGTTTGCCAAGTCTATGTGTATTAAAGTCCCCCATAATGACTGTATTACCCTTGTTACATGCGCCTCTAATTTCCTGATTTATAGTCTGCCCTAAATTACAACTACTGTTTGGGGGCCTATAAACAACTCCCACCAATGTTTTCTGCCCCTTGCTGTTTCTTGGCTCCACCCAAATTGATTCTACATCTTGATTTTCAGGGCTAAGATCTTTTTTCTCTCCTGTCTTTATCCCATCCTTTATTATCAGGGCTACCCCGCCTCCTTTTCCATTTTGTCTATCCCTTCTAAAAGTTATGTATCCTGGAATATTTAGTTCCCAACCGTGGCCACTTTGCAACCACGTCTCCGTTATGGCTATTAGATCAAACACGAAACATTGGTAACAAACATAAAATTCTGACAATGGTACGCCTTGAACTTTTGATGTCAGGTATTTCCCACATGACCCACCATTCCATGCTGTATTTTTCAGTTTGTTTTTAGTTTGCTGTCCATATCCAGCTTCAAGCTTCAGTTGTTTTTTCCCCCCAGTATTTTATGCCTGTTCTTGGCATCCACTGTATTGGCCCATTATTATTTTCTGCCAAATTTGTCTCCATTTCATCCAGATGTTTTGGTTAGAGTGCTTAGCATTAACTTCAAAAGGACCACATTCTTGGGCAACCCAATGGAACTAGCTCCTTGCAGTCTCTCCCTACCCCTGCTCTGTCTTCCCTCTTCTCCCCACTCTGTGCGTTGAGTATACACCCGAGACTTTTATCTGTCCTTGTCGTGTTGTCATAGGCGAATGAGTTTTTAGCAGTCTTATTGCTGAACCATATGGAAAATAACTGGTGTAGTCAAACAAGTTAAAGATGGCTGCCTTGGGAAGGCAGCGTTACTTGGATCCTACTTAAAAAATCTTTTTTATAAAGCAGACACCATAACCTACATGAGGCTGGAGTGCATATGCTTCTAATAATAGCTTAGGTTACCGTTGCCATTATTTGAAGACTGCGCCTGTTATACTGTTGAAAAAACGCATTGTTGAATGTTGTCTTGGGTTAAATGAGAAGCTTGATTGGAACCTGTTCTGTTATTGATGCCAAAAAGCTCTTTTCCCTATCCATCATAAAGTAAAAATTAAAATCAGCCCAAGTTTAAGAAGTAATATGCTGCTAATTTATAGTGTCGCTTGTTGCTAATCAGGTGGTTCATTATGCTAAATTGCTAAGCTATCCCACTTTGCTAAGATAATATGATAGAGCCCTTTTTGATTTTATTTCCCTTGCTAATCACCCCATCTTCAATGTGGGGCATATGTTTGTGATCAGCCAGCAAAAAGTCTAATTTGTATTCCCCTTGCTTCCAAATGTTCTTGGTGTAATGCTTTGCTTTAATATTGAGATCTGTATTCCTGACTGAAAACAGATTGCTCAGTTGAAATGGGTATGTCTGGAACTCTTGATCTGGTTGGAAAGGTGAAGATTATTGGTGATGTGCAGCAACTTTTTGATAGGGAAGTACATTACAGTAGATGGTTGACCTTTCCTTGTATGGTGCTAAAAGACTAATCGATCCCAGAATTTAATTTCTGAGGGAAATGCTTTTACAAGACTGTTTTTGTAATATTGTTTCTTTTGTGAAACTTTTTTGGTTTGGGGAAAATGTGTTTTATGACATAGTAAATGCATGCCTTTTACCCTAACTCCGCTGTCTGCACAATAAGGGGGGCGGGCACATAATTTAGATACAACTAGAAGTAAACTGAAAACATGCTGCTATAATTGTGCTTGTGTTATTAAAACCAGTTTAAAAAAATAAATTAAAAAAAACCTGTAGACTGGGCAGTGGAATGGAGTTGCTGGTGTTTAAAGATGAACAACTTGGTTAGTGTGAAGATGTCAGAATAATTGAGCAGAAGTAACTGGAGGTTTTGAAGAGTCTTAAATTTCCAGATTATTATTAATATGCAAAACAAACTTGCTATCAGAATGCTAATGGTCCTTGCATCTTTTATATTTTTTAAGTGCTATTTATATTTGCCATAGTTCCTTTTAATAAGCCACTTGGTTATATTGATGCTGAAGTCCAAGGTTGGCACATTTCTAGATATACAGATTACAAGGCTATAATTTTTAGAAAATACGAAGGATTGAAGTACCAAGGGATCAGATAATTTATACATATAGTCCCGGATTTTGTGATCAGCGGTGAAGGAACAGTACTCGCCGTTCACCTCGCTGGCAGCTGCCCACAAAGTTTTTGTGGGTTTTTTTGTGGCGATTTGCTCTAATCCGGTGTCTGATCCAGCGCAGCGCCTTCTACAGGGGATCTGTGGCATCTGTGAGCAGGGCAAGAAACATCGCAGAAACAATCAGATTGAAGAATCCACACTGAGACATGCAGAATCTAAAGCAGGAAGTATAAATTAGATGTAAATCATGTACAGAAAGTGGAATAAAGACTGGGAAAGACAGATGGGATTAAGAGAGAGATAAAAGAGACGGACAGAAAAAGTTCTCAAATTATTTTAATTTTTTTTTCAATCTCTAACACTAATTAACTTTGAAGGAATGAGACTCTGCTTGTAAAATTAAATTTTCAGGGCTAGAGAGGTTGTCTGACAGTAATTATCAATTATCACACCATTAAAAATTCACTTACTCCTGAATGTACCAGCCAATGTTCCCGTTAAGCTGCGCAGCAGTCTGGAGGTCCTGCGTAGGCCGCTTTACAGTTGAAATAACTGCGCATGCGCGAGAAATTGAATGGACCGCGCAGCCTTTTGGAGGGGCCGCGACCCCCAAATATTAGCGGCAACATTGGCACTAACCCTTACATTTTATGCCATCTTTAGTGGGGAACTAGTGGGCAAGTACCCAAAATTCACGCTATTGCATGTCTTTCAATGCCGAGTCTATCGGGGATGACTGTTGCAGCACACCCTGTGGAGGAGCGTGGTATCTCTGACAGCCACTTCCGGATTGCTGCGTTTAAATGCGCATGTGCGGACGCCAGAAATTGCTGTCCGATTTGCTCCATAATAACGGTGAACGTAAAATCAGGGCCAAAGTGTCCTTCTAAATTTCACAAAATTTGCTTTGTATCCCAGTATAATCCATTACTGTTTTTATGTAAATTACAAACCAGTTATGCTGGTGCACAAGTCAGTAGTTTTAACCTTGGGTTATATACAATGCATTGTTTCAAATTAAATCTTTATTATTCACATTTTTTGCTTTTTCACAGAATACGTTATCCTCTGGAGGCCCAGTTCCAAATGGATCAGAAAACATTGGCTGGCGACTTGCAAATCAGCGAGACGTTCACAACTACAATTGGTTCTCAGCGGACGATCTCCCATTTACCCCAGTTGTAAGGCACAAAGATGCAAAAGGTGAAGGTTAATAAAGTTGACCATTTATTTTCATCATGCACCCTCCACACACCTAGCATGATAGGTTCTAGGAAAGTCATGTGCTGAGTACACGAATGAAAATATCATGAGATTGCAGATAGGTAGTGCTTCAAGTAGCCTCCTTATTGTATAAGGCCCCAGATCTGCATTTTTGCAGTTTTATTTATCCGTAGTTGAAAGTTTGTTGCTCCTTGAGTTTTGTTGCCAAAAGAATTACAAAATCTTCAGCCTTTCTACAGGAGTGAGATAATAGAGCATTTCTCATTCTCTTCATTCTATGGTAACTGAAGGATAATGAAGAAATGTCGATTAATGCTGAAAACTCTGGCCAGTATCAACTGTGGAATGTTGAATACTGCAATGAGTGGTACTGTTGCTAAGAACACCTGTTCTTTCATCTTTGGGATGAATTCAAGTTCAGCCCAGACTGATTAGATGGAGGTCTCTTCCACAAGACTCCTATGTGAAATGAGTTTGGGTTTTATATTCACTCTTTTTTGTTTCCTTTCAGGTTCGAAGTGCATAAGTAAATCAGAAGAAAATCTTCTCAGCCCCATGTGCAATAAAGGCACACATCGAATGTCTTGGAATGGTGCCAGTCCTACAGAGTCCCAAATAATTTGTGGCCATGTGGATATGGGAACCCCAGTAGAGTGTTACCTAAATTCCAGAAATTATCAATCAGAACCTGCACTAGTCATTGGAAAACCACCCACCATACCAGGGGATTTGTGGAGCCAGAGTGTAGCTCAGAAAAATGATAGCAGAAAGAACAGAGATTCTTTAAGTGAGGATGCAAACATTGTGACTGGAGAAACGGTGTTGAAAATTAAAAAGGCATTTTCCGAATCAGGAAGTGACCTGTGCTCATTGATTGGAGACCATAGATCTTCCACTGTGACTGATTTGTGTAAAAGTGACTTGCTTTTTCAGCAGACTCAAAATGTGGCTGCCCCTCAGAAACTTGATAGACCATTTGAAGATCCATCAGATCAAACATGGTCATGCTCTGAATTGCCATCCCAACAAGTTACTGAAATAAAGCTTCAAAATGCCAAAATAGATCCCTGCTCAGCAGACATGAGCAAAACACTTGGCGTGAGCAATAATCTAAATTGCATTAGTAATTTGGATCAGCAAGATATAAATGGAGTTGCAGTTCTACAAGACAAAAACATGTCTTTTCTACCTTTAGTTGAGGATCATAGTAATTTAAACAAAAAGCAAAGGCCCTTTAAGTGTGTTGCAGTATTTTCATTCACAGGACAGCCATCTCCTGATCAGGTGTCATCAAATTATAAACAATTAAAAGAGCAAGATGAAAATAGTATTCCTGTAGAGAATTTAACTCTGCCAGTTTCTACAGACACAGATGGTGGTCATCAGCCCTTTGAATTGCATCAATCTGTACTCTTGCCTAATGAATTGGAACCTACTTTAAATAAGAGAGATGACAACTCATTGTCTACAGATGGAACTCCAGCTTTGGAATTCCCTTCAAAGATGCCTACTTTGGATGTTCCTTTGAGGGAGATTTCGACAGAAGTTGTGAAGGAGACTGAATGTGGCCGCCACTTCAGAGTGGTTGAACATATTCAGCGGTTTAATAGTCTTTCATTAAATGATCAGACTCCAAAATACAGAACTGTCCAATCACCTTTAAAGTTCAAGCGTACCCCAGTTCGTCAGTCTATTAAAAGGATGAATTCATTATTGTATGGCAGTGACAAATCAATAGCAAATAGGACCAGATCATGTAAAATTGCAGTTGACTCTCCAATGGTTAAGTTAGCATGTCATGGAAGTGCTCTGTCATTTAATCCAAATTCCATTGCATTCACACAAAATGCAAGTACAAACCAAAGTAAACACAGAAACAATGTGCAACAAAATAATATATCTGTTGAAGGATTTTGCAAAACCAAGCCAGCAACACACACACAATGTTCTGCTGCCTTTAAACAAGAGACTTTAGTCAGCCAGCAGACTAATTCCTTTGATCAGAATATCAGTCAGTTAGTTTTTGAGGATTTGACTAATGGGAAAATGTCAAGAATCCATCCAGTTGATTGTGTGCTGCCAAAGCATGGTACAATTATTGAGAAAATGTCTCGTGTAACTCCAGAAAAATCCTTTTGTAATTCCATGCTGCATAAAGTTTCAGAAAAGGAAAAAAATCGTTACAAAGGTTCACCAAAGTGCCCTATATCATCAGCAAAACTCACAACTAAAGCCATAGACTTATAAATGTGTGGGAAAAGCTTATTCTGTTATCATTCTGCATTGCTGCTGTTTGATGCTTCTAATTGCACAAGTTGAGCTCCTAAAGTTAGCTTCAACATTGACTTTCAGGTTATAATTACATGGAATGCTGGAATTTGATAGAAATTTAAATTAAGTAGCTTTTTTCCAATGTATAATACTGAACAATTTTTGTACTTGGGTATTTTCTACTAGTATGTATTTCAATGTGTTATGCTGTAGGTATACTATAAAGCGGAGTTCTTGCCCTTTACTTTGAGTGCTATTAGTCAACTAATAATTTTGTGTTGGTAGCTTTCTTAGAACTATAACTTGTTTTAAAAATGCTTTTTTAAAATTTACTACTGAGTAAATCTCCATAAGTCTTTATTAACATTTAACTTAGCGGTATGATGGGGAATTGAAATTCCTTTTGAAACTTCAATTTAAAGATTTTAAAGTAATGAATCATTGTAAAAATTCAACTGCTTCTCAATAGTGTCCAAAATTGTACTAACCCATGTATATCAGATTGACTGGCTAGACTCTTTTTTTGTCATGTTGGTTCTATTTAAAAAGATTTCTCACTGTACATTGAAATCTCTTATTCTTCCAGAAATCCTGGTAAGCACCTTTTAGTTTATTGTACTGTAATTTTTAATACAGTATATTGTACTGTAGTTTATATTCATTTAAATGAACAGGACTATTTCAAGTTGTACTCTATAAATTAAGATTACTGTACTTTATTATGAAATACACATGTAAGTTGTCTGAGTGTCTCAACTTTTTACTACCAATCCTATTGAGTTTGACTTAATACTGTAATTATTCCAATGAGATCATTGTCAATTGATTTAAGAGCATAAATGTAAACAGTAAGAAACTATTCACACATACTCTGAATTTATGTTTTGAGTATATGTTTACAGCATTCGACTTGAGCGGAGCAGAATTTGAAATTAAAAAAAAGTATTCTCTTCTATTTGCAGTGCATTTGTTTTAAAAATATTGTACTTGACTTAAACACAGCTCTGCAGTATAGTCAAAAGACCAGATGAGGTGATGTTGGAACTGGTGTATAAACCTTGGTGAATAAGCAATCCATTCCCAATTTGTGGTGTTACTTGTTCCTAATCTAGTATTGTACTGAGTTTACACATTACCCAATATTAAGATACTTTTTTTTTAAATACCAGTGCGTTCTTCCAGAGTCCTGCGTAACATTCTTTCTTCAACCATCACTACCAAAAATTGATTAACTGGTCATTTGTTCCATTGCTGTTCATACAAATTAGCTTCGTATTTGCCTACATAGCAGCAGTAACTGCACATTAAGAGTTAATTTATTCTATGTGAACCATTTGGGACATTCTGACAGATATGAAAGTGCTAAATAAATGCAATTTCTTTCTTTCAGTGGAGATCATGAAATTTGTTTTGCGAACTAATATATATTCTAACCTGCTAGTAGCTTCTGGAGTGGATCTATTAGGGTATGTGTAACTGCTATTTCTGTTTTCTACCCACACTCTGAATTTATAGATTTATGAAATATTACCTCCAAACCCTGTAATTTCCATTTAACATTCAACTAGATATTCACACTGGACATAGTTACAGAACCTGCCTTTCAGCTAATGGTTTTCTATAAACTAAAAGTGTAAAACTAATTTCGATCAGGTAGCTCTATGAACTATGCAGGCTTTGTTTATTGATGCTCCCTATTTCATATAACATAAGGACTAGTTAATTCTCCATTGAGTCTATGTCAATTTCAAATAATTATTGCAAAAGTGAGACCACTTGGCCCATATAACTCATCCCTCCATTGAAACCCATGGCCCCTCTCCCTATCACTGCTTCTTGAATGGCTCAGGAGGTTTTGCCTCCACCAACCTATCCAGATTATCATTCTAGGTATTCTTTGTGTGAAGAAATTCTGTCTCACATCAGACCATCTACTTAAGAAGCTATTTCCCCTTGTCCTGCAGTTATGATTTAGCGTGAACGGTGCTCAAGATTAATCATTTCTACTTTCTTCTTCTTTTCCTCTAAAGCATCCTTTCCAGAATGTAGAGTCTAAGATTTTCTTAATTTTCCTCAATTCAGTCCTCTTCTTGCTTAACAGCATATATCTGTTAGAATAGAGGATTGCAAAAGGGCCTTTATCTCTTTGGATAGCACCAAAAATATAAATAATGTTACAATCGATTCTTGCATCCAAGCATTCATTTATGTACACTAATTTGTAGAGGATTAGTCTATTATAAGCAGTTAGTATGATACCCATGGCAACATCAAAGGCATGCATAATCTATTGAAAGTCCATAATTGTGACTTCTAGTTCTGGCTGTGGACCAATTCTAATGTTTGCAGAAGGTCTCTGAAGGTCAGAGCTAGAAAACGGAATCAGCTTCTACAGGGCTAAATGGCCTGCTGATGGCCAGCAAAAGTAACAGCCAGCAACAGCATTTATATTTGCCTGCCAGTGGCACTGCTGCCTCAGGAGGATATAAGATCTTAATGATCTCTGGAGTTCTTGGACAAGACACCAATAGGCAGCAGCCAGTATGTTTGAGCAATAGATCAAGATTTATTAAGCTTACAGCGTAATACACTTAATATCAGGCGATAGTTTTAACGAGTAGCTTGCAGCCCTTGGTCTCTGGAACCTCTCGGACACAGATGACGTTGTCTTAAGTCTGCTCCTTTGTTCTTGCAGTACGTCTGTGTAAAGTTGTTGAGTATCGAGGTTTTGACCCTTTTCTTATCAACAGTTTGTTTGGCCAGTGTTCATATATGGTCTTAAACAAAATCACCTTTTATACAGGAAACTTTGGTTTATCCGGAGGTTAACTGTCCGGAATGCTCGAGCCACCAGCAAAAATCAGGAGCCGTTTCGTTAGGTTTTTTTTCTTTTCGTTGCTTTTTTTCACCAGTCAGGCTCTGCAAGGTCTCGCTGAAGCTGTTGCTAAGCTACAGAGACGCTTGCAAGGTACGGCCGACTGTTTAGAAGCTGCAGGGTTTGTTGCCAGATACGGAGCTCAAAATCTCTATGTTTCAACATTAGCGCTGGTTTGTCCGGCAGTTTTGATGGGACGGCAACAGCTCGGTCCCGTCGGTGCCGGATAGCACAAAGTTTCCTGTAATTGGTTCTAATGGTCAAAATGCCATTGTCACTCAGACTAAGGTAGCATCATCCTTTCCAGTATTTTTCCATCAACTTTGCCATGTTCAGTGTTATCTTGTTTATAGTTTTTCACCCCATTGGAATTTACTTTATATCTTTCATTTCTAGCTTCCCTGGTGCAAGGCCTTTATACCAAGGGCCCATATCAGCACTGTTTCACTAGTCTTGAGGTATCCAAACTATCTCACTTTAATCTACCAGATAAATACCTTATCTCCATGATCTCTCTCATTTTATGTCCTTATACTAATTATTTTTTAAATATCATTGCAATTAGTTTTGGTAAGTGAATTCTAATTTCTACTTGGCATTTTTTTTTAGCAATTTAACTTTCACTCGCAGTCTAAGGCTGTTTGTTATCAAAACTTAGTCAAAACTGTCCTTCGCAGCTGCATTTTGAACAAGTCTTCACTTTTTAGTTACCCAGGAGTAATTATGGGTAATATTGTTTGGTCAATGGCTACACTTGAATTTATATGTATATGATTCTCGTCTACTAAATATCAGCCTTTCGTGCAGTAGCATCGGAATACCGTCTCTTGAGGTGGTTCTCTGCTATTATTAAGGCAGTAGAGCTACTCCTTTACATTACGGTGCAAACAATGAAGGTTGGGGCTGCATTGGCAGCAGTACTATTAAAAGGATTAAAGCACCTAAATATAAAGTACCTAAATATAAAGTATTTGATTGGAGAATCAGCTAATTAAAATAATGAATTTTGAGAACCAAGATTACATGGAGAATGTGCATAATCAGACGTGTGCTAAAAAGAGATGGGATACAAATGAAGGAAATTCCAGAAATTGTTTGCAAATGCATACAGCTGGAAGAGTTTAAAATTGTTGAATTACAAAACTGAATTTGAGTGAAAGGTTTGTAAGAGAACCGGAAGGTGCTTGAGGTTGTAACACACATCCTTAGAGGGCAATGTTGTGGAGACCTTAAACAGGTGCACAGTACTAAAGTTTTGGGTGGATGAGGAGAAGGTAAGAAAGACAAATGAGGTAGTGGTAACAAAGGTGAAATGATGCAGGCAATAGAAAGCCAGGATGTAACTAGATTTTTTTAATTTTATTGCATTTATGATATAGTTCACATCTCATATTGGTGCACTTTATGAATTACTTTGAAGTGCAATTGCTATTCTGTAGATCTGAACTAGGCCTGTCAAAGGGGACTGAAATGTGAGATGCAGAAAGTGAGTTGTGTAGAGATGAGAATGGTAATATAATTATGTATCACATTCAAGGTCTCTAAGTGATACAAGGCTAATGAAGAGGGGAGTTGAATTAATGATATTACATATGGAGACAAATTATATAATGGACAGGTCTGAGGAATTAAAGAAATATAAATATAAGGCAGAGTTCAAGGATGGCAGTTCCCTTGAGCAGGGGAGAACTGACTCTAAAAATAAAGAACTTGCATTTTATATAGCAACTTGTAACATCCTCAGGCTAGCCTAAAGTGCTTTATAGATAATTAGGAAGACTTACTGGTTGAAGGATATTCTACAGGAAGGGTGGTTCCACATAACCAGATGAGCTATGCTGTTTCCACAAAACATTGGCCCGGATATTCCGATCCCTACGGGTGGGTATGAGCTGTGTACCCACCCGTAGGGACATCGGAAATGCTGGTTTCAGGCATGCACTGCGCATGCGCTGAAAACTGGCATTTCCGATCTGTTAATGGTCTTGACAGATCCTCTGGCTGCCCTGGAGAAGGGCCTCTGCGGGCGGATAGTTCCGCTTTTTGGAGACCCTCTGCCTGCAGAAAACCCTTACAATTCTTACGCCTGGTAAAAGCAGTTTATGAAGAAACAGAAACTTTGTAGTGTGCATGATCAGTGGAGGGTTTGGAATGGCCTTTTCTGAAAAGGCTGAAACTCCAATGCAGTTCTGAGGGAGTGCTGCACTGCCGGAGGTGCTGTCTTTCTAATGAGATGTTAAACCAAGGCCGTGGGCATAAAAGATCCCATGGCACTATTTTAAAGAAGAGCAGGGAAGTACTCCCCAGCACCCTGGCCAACATTTACATCTCAAGCAACATCATGATAACATGATCTGGTCATTTATAACATTGCTGTTTGTGGGATCTTGCTGTGCGCAAATTGGCTGTTGTGTTTCATAAGAATTAGGAGTAGGCCATACGACCCCTCGAGCCTACCCCGCCATTCAATAAGATCATGGCTGATCTTCGACCTCAACTCCACTTTCCCACCCAATCCCCATATCCTTTAATTCCCCTCGAGTCCAAAAATCTGTCAGCCTTTATTATACTCAATGACTCAGCATCCACAGCCCTTTGAGGTAGAGAATTCCAAAGATTCTCAACCCTCTGTGAATAAATTCCTCCTCCATCTCAGACTTAAAACGCTGACCCCTTATCCTGAGACTGCCCCTAGTTCTAGACTCTCCAGCTAGGGGAAACAATTTCTCCGCATCTATCCTGTCAATCCCCCTCAGAATCTTATACATTTCAATGAGATCACCTCTTATTCTTCTAAACTCGAGAGTATAAACTCAATCTCTCCTCAGAGAACAACCCTCTCATCCCAGGAATCAATATGGTGAACCTTCATTGCAACGCCTCTAAGGCAAGTATATCCTTCAATAAGGAGACCAAAACTGCACAGTACTCCAGGTGTGATCTCGCCAAAGCCCTGTACAATTGTAGCAAGACTTCCTTACTCTTGTACTTCAAACCCCTTGCAATAAAGGCCAACATGCCATTTGCCTTTCTAATTGCTTGCTGTACCTGCATGCTAACTTGTACTACACCTAAATCTCTCTCAACACCAACATTAAATAGTTTCTCATTTAAAAAATATTCTGTTTTCCTATTCTTCCTACCAAAGTAAATAACCTCACATTTCCCCACATTGTACTCCATCTGCCACCTTATTGCTCACTCACTTAACCTGTCCATATCCCTTTGCAGGCTCTGTGTCCACCTCGCAGCTTATTTTCCCACCTAGCTTTGTATCGTCAGCAAACCTGGATACATTGTACTCGGTCCCTTCATCGAAGTCATTAATATAGATTGTAAATAGCTGAGGCCCAAGTACTGATCCTTACAGCACCCCACTAGTTACAGTCTGCCAACCTGAAAGTGACCCGTTTATCCCTACTCTCTGTTTTCTGTCTGTTAACCAATCCTCTATCCATGCTAATGCATTACCCCCAACCCCATGAGCCCTTTGCGTAACAACCTTTTATGTGGTACCTTATCAAATGCCTTTTGGAAGTCCAAATATACTACATCCATTACTTCCCCTTTATTTACCCTGCTAGTTACATCTTCAAAAAATGAATAAATTTGTCAAACACGATTTCCCTTTCATAATATCTTGTTGATTCTGCCTAATCATATGATTTTTTCAGTGCCCTGTTACCATTCCCTTAATAATGGATTCCAGCATTTTCCTGATGGCTGATGTCCGGCTAACTGGCCTGCAGTTCCATGTTTTTTCTCTCCCTCTTTTCTTGAATAGCAGTGTTATATAATAATAATAATCAACTTTATTGTCATTGTTAGTGCACAAGTGCAGTACAACGAAATGTAGGCTTGCGGCTCCAGAGTGTACATTTAGATTAAGACATTTAAACATTCAACATTCATTTGGCTTGTAATACATTAACATAAACATAATAAAGTGCATTGGCAGATGTGCAGGCTTTAGAGTTTTTGTGGAGTTCAGTAGGATGACAGCCCTGGGAAAGAAGCTGTTCCTAAATCTGGTCGTTCGGGTGCGAATGCATCTGTAGTGTCTCCCAGATGGCAGGGGGGCGAACAGACTGTGGCTGGGGTGGGTAGGGTCTTTGATGATGGTCAGTGACCTCCGTAAACAGCGTTTCTGGTATATGTGCTCTATGGTCAGTAGCCGGGTGCCGGTAATGCGTTGGGCAGTTTTGACTACCCGCTGCAGGGCTTTCCGGTCATAGGAGCTACAGCTGCCATACCACACTGATACAGTTCATCAGGATGCTCTATTGTGCAGTGGTAAAAGTTAGAGAGGATCAGGGGTGACAGGTTACATCCCTTCAGCCTCCTTAGGAAATATAGGCGCTGCTGGGCCTTCTTCACCAGAGAGGAGGTATTGAGGGACCAGGAGAGGTCTTCTGTGATGTGGACTCCGAGGAACTTAAAGCTGTCCACCC
This sequence comes from Somniosus microcephalus, assembly GCF_052327205.1. Classification (NCBI taxonomy): domain Eukaryota; kingdom Metazoa; phylum Chordata; class Chondrichthyes; order Squaliformes; family Somniosidae; genus Somniosus; species Somniosus microcephalus. The sequence goes on from NC_140998.1 coordinate 120,800,644, forward strand.
TTTCCACCACAGCCCCATGGATGTGGATGGGGGTGTGACTTCCGCCTTTAGACTTCCTGAAGTCCACAATGATTTCCTACCTTCCAATCTGCTGGGACTGTTCTAGAAGCTAGGGAATTTTTGAAGATCACAACCAATGCATCCACTATCTCTCTGCAGCCACCTCTTTTAGAACCCGAGGATGTAGGCCATCGGGTCCAGGGGATTTGTCGGCTTTTAGTCCCATTAGTTTCTCCAGTACTTTTTCCCTACTGATATTAATTACTTTTAAGTTCCTCACTCTCATTAGCCCCTTGGTTCCCCACTATTTTTGGTATGCTTTTTGTGTCTTCTACTGTGAAGACAGATATGAAGGCCGCGATTTTGCCAGCGCTCCGAGGGCAGGTTTGGGGGCGGGTCAGCTGTTAGACGGCGGGTTGTCAACCCGCCTCCATGTAAGTTTCCAAAGTGTTAGGTCTGCAATTTCAGAACAGACCCGACACCAAGCGGCAGGGGAGGCATTTAAGATACTTAAGTGCTTGTTAACTGCTATTTTGTCAGCCTTTTTCTATTTCCCCACATTTTCAACGTGTTTCACATCGTTCAGAGATCACGTCAGGTAAGTATGTTCACTGTCAAATGTCGGAGGTTGCTGATTTCAGGATTTGGAAGACACATTTGATCTGTATTGAGGCTGTAAGTGTGTGTTGTAAACTCTGTGCACTGTCACCTCCTTGGAATAACCTCTCCACATTGACTAACTGCTTATAACATTTCATCCTCAACTGCCATATATAACTGCAGAATGGAAACGCTTTATACTCTCTCATCCTCGTCCTCAGAATCTGCAGAGGATCAGCCACAGCAGCAGCAGAACCAGGCACACCAGCAGCACCAACCTTCTCAACCATCTGATGCTGCACAGGGCAGAGGCCGTCAGCGCAGGGCTGCACTGCGCTGCAGGAGATACCCCAACACAGAGTTTACAGGCAGAGGATGAGCTTCCTCAACATGATTGAGCAGCAGTGCCAAAGGAGGCTGAGACTTTCGCGAGAGGTAGTTGCAGACATTTGCGCAATGCTGCACCAACACCTGCAGCCCAGAGGAGCAGGTGCACATGCCTTACCAGTGGCTGTCAAAGTCACCACCGCCCTCAACTTCTTTGCGTTAGGGTCCTTCCAGGGATCATTAGCTGCATCTCCCAGTCGGCTGCCCACAGATGCATCCTAGGCCCAACCATCTTCAGCCGTTTCGTCAATGACCTTCCCTCCAACATAAGGTCAGAAATGGGGTTGTTTGCTGATGACTGCAGTGTTCAGCGCCATTCACAACTCCTCAGATAATGAAGCAGTCCATGCCAGCATGCAACAAACCTGGATGACATTCAGGCTTGGGCTGATAAGTGGCAGGTAACAACATTCTTGCCACAGAAGTGCCAGGCAATGACTATCTCCAACAAGCAAGAGTCTAACCACCGCCCCATGACATTCAACTACATTACCATCGCTGAATCCTCCACCATCAACATCCTGGGGGTCACCATTGACCAGGAACTTAACTGAACCAACCACATAAATACTGTGGCAACAAGAGCAGGTCACAGGCTAGGTATTCTGTGGCGAGTGTCTCACCTGACTCCCCAAAGCCTTTCCACCATCTACAAGGCACAAGTAAGGAGTGTGATGGAATACTCTCCACTTGCCTGGATGAGTGCTGCTCCAACAACACTCAAGAAGCTCAACATCATCCAGGACAAAGCAGCCCACTTGATTGGCACCCCATCCACCACCTTAAACATTCACTCCCTCCACCACCGGCATACCGTGGCTGCAGTGTGTACCATCTACATGATGCACTGCAGCAACTCGCCAAGGCTTCTTCAGCAGCACCTCCCAAACCCACGACTTCTTCCACCTAGAAGGACCAGGGCAGCAGGCACATGGGAACACCACCACCTCCAAGTTCCCCATCATCCTGATTTGGAAATATATCGCCGATCCTTCATTGTCGCTGGGTCAAAATCCTGGAACTCCCTACCTAACAGCACTGTTGGAGTACCTTCACCACACGGACTGCAGCGGCTCAAAAAGGTGGCTCACCACCACCTTCTCGAGCAATTGGGGATGGGCAATAAATGCTGGCTTTTCTAGCGACGCTGACATCCCATAAATAATTTTTTTTAAAGCTGGAGAGCACCTTGCTGCACATCAGTGGGGACATGAGGACCCGTGTCTGTACTGACATTCCTCATAACAAGGACGTCCATGAACCTCTGGCCTCTCTCCTTGATAGATGACTATCTATTTAGAAGTGTTACCATGTCCCCCTGAGTCTGGCGATTTATGTCCTCCATGGAGGTTGCCATCCTTTCCATGGCGGTACCTACAATTACCAAGTTCTTCTCCAGCTGCGAGGAGATGCCCTTAACCCTGGCACTGGGCAGGCAACACAGCCTTCAGGACTCCCAGTCGGCACTGCAAAGAACAGTATCTAGCCCCTGACTATACTGTCCCCTACCACTACTACATTCCTTTTTACTCCCCCGCCCCCCCCCCCCACCACTTGAATGGTCTCCCGTACCACGGTGCCCATCCTCCCTGCAGTCCTTGTTCTTATATATATATATATATATATATATATATATATATATACACATGGGCAGTACAGTTCTTACCAGCAGCCATGTTGTGCAGTTGTGTCTATATATGCTGTGTCCTAAGATATCACAGAATTGGTGATGAGGATGGGATTGCAGATTCCCTAGCTGAAATTTTTGTTGGAGGATAATCCTGCCAACTGACGGAGGGACTGTTAGATGTTCTTTGTTTTGCAGAAAAAACTTAAAAATCAGAGGTAATTTCGAGCACACGTGGTTGAACTATCGATGTTGCCAGAGTCCAGATGGCTGTGCCGAGGGGAATAATAGTGCGCTTGGGTGAGTTTGATTGCGAACGAGAGACTTTCGATGCATATGTGGAACGGCTAGAAATGTTTTTCACCGCGAATAGTATCATCGAAGTCCCCGATGTTATAAACCGTAACCGGGCAGTTTTACCAAGGAAACGGGCTTTTTTTTGACTGAAGCAGGCCTCAAGGTGTATGAAACCCTGAAAGATGTGCTTGTTCCCACCAAGCTCAAGGACACGCCACTGAAGGAGACAAGTTAGAACAGCACTACAGTCCTGAGCCCCTGGAAATCGCTGAATGTTATTGTTTTGGAACACGCGATCAATTAAATGATGAGGGTATCAGTTAGTACATTGTAGCTTTAAAAAAGCTATCGTTACTGTAATTTCGGAAACTTTCAGAACCGAGCTTTGCGTGACCGCTTTGTTTGTGGGTTGAAAAATGAATGTATCAGAAGTAAATTGTTGACGACCCCTAACTTGACTTTTGACTTGGCTTGTCAGACAGCTATGTCAATGGTTATGGTCGACTGATACTGCCGAGAGTTTTGCACCATTCCAATTGTCAGACAATCGAGGTGAATCGGCTGCAGGCTAAAAGTAAAAGGCAGTTGGGCCTCAAGATCTCCACAACTGGCCATGGTAACAGTTCATTGAAGTCATGCTATCGCTGCCTGGGTCAACACATTGCTCAAAGTTGTCCATATGTGAAGGTAGAGTGTTTCAACTGCAAGAAAACTGGGCATCGTGTGAAGGCATGCCGACAGAAGAGTAAACTGAGTGGCAATGCTAGCAGTAGAAATCACCAGACACTACATACCGTTACAGAGCAACAGCAGGACGAGGCGTTTCTGGAGATTCACATCAGGAGCACGAAGGTATCTCACAGCGATTCGTGAGGTATCATCATCCAAGTAGATGTCGCAGGAATCAGGATACCCACAGAAATCGACACTGGTGCACCCGTTGGCATAGTACCGGAATTGCTATATTGCGACAAGTTGCTTGATTATCGGCTAGAGAAATCGAAGGTAGAGCAGCTGCAAGGCTACTCAGGAGAGCAAATCCCTGTAGTAGGAAGTGTCACCATACCAGTGAAATACAAGGATCAGTGTCAGAGCTTGCCTATCATAGTTGTGGCAGGAGACAAGCCTGCCTTGATGGGTAGAAATTGGCTGGGACCACTGAAGCTGGATTGGAATGAGATTTTTCATGTGGAAGCAAAATTTGCATTGAAAAATGATGTCATCAAGCAGTATCTGAAGGTGTTCAGCGAAACAGGCAGTCCGATCCAAAACTTCAAGGCGAGTGTCCGAGTGCAGAAGGACGCAAGACCAGTTTACTGCAAGTCACGTCCCATACCATACGCACTTGAGAAAGTTGAGCGAGAGCTCAAAAGACTAGAAACAGAACATTATCTCGACGGTAGATCTGAATAATTGGGCTACACCATTGTTGTTGTACCTAAGTCAGATGGTAAGGTTGTGTGGTGATTATAAGGTAACCGTAAACCAGGTTCGAGAGTGTAATCTATCCAATACGTTGCCAAGTGTGGAAGATTTTTCACAACGCTGACAGGTGGCCAAATCTTTTTGAAGTTAGATCTAAAAAACACCTACCTACAACTTGAGTTAGATGAAGAGTCCAAGTCATGCTTGACTATAAATACTCACCGAGGCCTATATCGGTTCCATAGGCTACCATTTGGAGTGTCTTCTGGCCCCGACATATTCCAGGGGGTGATGAACCAAATTTTGCAAGGGATTGAAGGGGTAGTGTGTTATTTGGATGACATACTCATTTCAGCCCCAAACAGGCAAATCCATGATGAGGTGTTGAATGAAGTGCTCAAATGGCTAGAGAAGCACGGAGTACGAGTGACAGCCCACAAGTGTGAGTTGTTTCAAAACTCAGTGGAGCACTTGGGGCACAGAGTAGACAAAGATGGTTTACATCCGACCAAGGGAAAGCTGGATGCAATCAGAAATGCACCCACTCCCAAGAATGTCTCTGTAACTCGATCATTTTTGGGTCTTTTGAATTATTATGGAAAGTTCCTCCCAAACTTGGTTACATTGTTACATCCACTGAATGAGCTGTTGAGAAAACGGATCCCTTGGAAGTAGTCAAAAGAATGTGACACAGCATTCAAAGAGTGTATAAGCCAGTTAGTAGAGAGCACCATGTTCGTTCACTATGATGTATCTAAGGAGATCAAGTTAGCATGTGACGCCTCTCCGTACGGAGTTGGGGCAGTGATCTCTCATGTACTAGATAGTAGGGAGGAGTTGAAAGCTGGGATGATTTAAATTATTCTGATGAGTCAGATAGTCTTGTTACAAGTAGAGTACCAGTAGCAAATCCTACTTCAGATGTACCAGAAATAAGTCCAAGCTAAAGTCAGAATTTAAGTCCGAGCCCGAGTCAGGCAGACACAGTCTGAAAGTGTAGAGAGTCCAAATGTAGATCAAGGTCAGTCCTTGGAGAAAAATTCTCCTCAGGCTCAGCCTAGAATGAGTCAAAGTCCTACAACAAGATCTGAAAGTTCTGTTCCAAGAAAGAAGGTATCCTCTTCGAAACAGAAAACCAGGGTAAAGTTTAATTTGTAAAGATGGAAAATAAGTTCATGTCTTTGGCTTGTGTTACAGAATTCTATAGTAGAATTTGGAAACATAAAATGGGTTCTATTTGAGAAATGTATACCGAGAGTTGTGCATACCATGCAAGTCATGTACAATGATTCTTCAATAAGGAGGGAGAAGTGAAATAGCACCACCAGGTGACTGCTGATATCTATTATATAATAAAAGGATCCGTCCGTCTGTTTGTCTGTCTGTCTGTCCGCTATACGCTCAAAAGTTATAGAGCGTACCTACACATGTTGTATCAAAAGAAAGCTTATGATTAGGGGAGTCTCATAGGTGTATTTACTTTTATTTACTTTTTGGTCAGACAAAAATTGTTCAGACAGTATACAAAAAAGTACAAAAATCCGCTCATTAGCGGTTGACCAATCCTACCACTCATTAGCGTTGAGTGACGTGATGGTTGACCAATCCTATGGGGTGGGCGGGGCCTAATCCTTCAAACTGCCGTTAGTGCGAGAGCTGAGCGGTGGCCATTAAACACCTGCCGGGCCTCAAGCTAAAAAAAATGGTAATGGAGGTGAGGAAATTGTTGATTCATTAGTATTGACACGTTAACCACTGGAGGCAATGCTAGAAACGACGCAGATGGGGATTAAATGATATGAAATATAAATATCTAGCAAAAAAAAAGTTGGTTTTAATAGAAAAAAAAATCCATTTGCAAAGGAGTGCATGATACACTAAGTTCGCGTTTAACATTTTATGAGGCATTTTAAGATAACGGATCCCCAGCTGAACTCTGTAGGTAAGCTCTTTTTCCGTTTGCGGCAGCACGCCGGGGACTCAGGCTCACCCGTCCCGCTGGGCCCGATTCCAAACCAGCGGCCTGCAATCGCCGCCATCTTGGTAAAAGCTGGCGGAGAGGAGCCATCATCGCCATCTTGGTAAAGGCTGGCGGGACGGAGCCGAGCGGAAGCTGGCATCACCCGGGGCGACGGCGTCGGCCGGAAGGGACGTCACGCACACACTGAACAGGCACAGGGTGCGCGCGCAGCAGGTGACACACCCCGTCACCAAGAATGAGACCAGCCCAAGGCAGTGCCGTACAAGAGGGCGCCTGACCAAGCACACCAAGTTTGTCAGAGATCTGATCCGTGAGGTATATGGTTTTGCCCCCTATGAAAGGTGTGCAATGGAATTGCTGAAGGTCTCTAAAGACAAGCGTGCACTCAAATTCATCAAAAAGCAAGTTGGTACCCACATCCGTGCCAAGAGGAAGAGAGAAGAACTCCGCAATGTGCTGGCAGCAATGAGAGAGGCAGCTGCAAAGAAAGATTAATCTGTACAAATTTGCTACCATTAAAGTTATTTCAAAGTTAAAAATTAAAAAAAAAAAAAAAAAAAAAAAATTAGACATGGGAGAGTAACAGCTAATAATCCAGTGTGCAAATAGAGGGGAATGCAATTGATCAAACAGACGGATGGATATTTTAATATATTAAATATATTATAGATAAAAATTATTTCTACTTTTCATAACAACATGCCCTCAAAAAATCCTCAGCCCCGCCGGGCACTCCAGCTAGTATATAATAAAGCACATGGGCAGTACAGTTCTTACCGGAAGCCATGTTGTGCAGTTGTGTATATATATGCTGTGTCCCAAGATATCACATTACCTCTTGGACAAGATCAAGGATTGAGTCTTCTCCATCACTACATCCTGGTTTCCTATGATACATCAGTGACTATACTTCATTGGCTGTAAATTGCTGTGGGACATCCTGAGGTTGTAAAAGGCACTATATAAATTGCATTTATATTCTTTCTCATTTTTAAGGTCAATTATATGAACTATCATTCTTATGATGAAGATTCCTCACATGGCTGGTTTAAGATTTTCCTTCTGCACTTAAGAATTGATAGAGTTGTCCTGCTCATTATGTGTATATAATTACCTACTTGTTGTTTTGTAAATAGTCATAAAATTCCCAAATGAATTATAAAGGCTTAGGATCCCATGTGGATTATTTACCATTGTGTTATGCCTTTAAGACCTGGCTCACTTGGTGGCACTCTTTCCTCCGAGTCAAGGTTGTGGGTTCAAGTTCCACCCCAGAGACTTGAGTACAAAATCTAAGCTGACACTTAGTGCAGTAGCTCTCCCTCAGTACTGCACTTATCTGAGGTGCTGTCTTTCAGATGAGTCATTAAATCGTCTGCCCTCTGGTGAACGTAAAAGATCCCATGATACTATTCAACGAAGAGCAGGGGAATTCTCCCCAGTGTCCTGGCCAATATTTATACCTCAACCAACATCACTAAAAAAAACGTTTATCTGGTCATTATACATTGCTGTTTGTGGGACCTTGCTGTGTGCAAATTGGCTGCCATTTTTCTTGCATTACAATAGTAACTACACTTCCAAAGTACTTCATTGGCTGTAAAGCACTTTGAGATGTCCTGAGGTTGTGAAAGGCACTATATAAATGCATGTTCTTTTCTTTAATGGTCACAAAAATTGAAATTGGCTAGTTGGGAGCCTGGGTACTGCAAAATGAAAGACAAGTTCACTTCATTCAGCCTCAAAAGTAGTAGTATTGTGTTTTTCGTGATTTAATTACTGGCCTATACATTGCACATGGTGAACCATTAAATGCTGGTGCTGACTATCCCCAAAGTGAGTACTCCACGTTTATAGCGGAGGTTGTTACCGATGTAGTTTATTCAGTATTTTTTTTTGCGGGGGGGGTGGGGGTGGGAGGGGGGAGAAGAGTGTTAGGCAGTAGTGCAGGAGAAGGAAAGGGTTATTCAAGTCTGCTTTTGTTCCAAGAATACTTGAATTCTAAAACATGTGTTTGCTATTTTGTTCATTTTAAAAAAAAATGTGGTGCCAGCTGAGCTGTCCAAATTTTTTGCAGGTATGCTTCTGAGACGGTCCAATTTTGAGCACTTCTACCTATAAAATTTTTCACAAAGTAGAGCTTATATATTTCCCCAAAATTGTCATAACAATTAGCACCAAATGAGATTTTTATGATTGCATAATATAGCTTAGATGTTCAGATGGCATTTATTGCCAAGTAATTTTTGATGTATTTCTTTCTATTCTTTAGACATCCTGATGAAATCAATGGCAATGATATGTTATTCTTTAGGTTATGCCTTTGGTTATGGCATTGGGTTTATCCATTGCATCTATCAAACATATGGGTATTTTAGAAAGTTTCTCGATCTTTGCTTCATCTCTCCCTCTTCCCCAATCCTAGTACCAAAGATGTGGACTTCTGTGAATGCCATATTGGTAGATACAGCTCTTCTCTTATTTTATTTGGTGCATGTCTAGTGATGTTCTCTCATCAGCACTGAGAAGGAAGAGTTCATCCACCAGTTTTCTAGTCTCTAAAATTCACTTAGAGATCAGCAGCCAAGACAGAATTAAGATCTCAACACTGCTAAAACTGAGATACTTCTCCAAGGACTACCTTTGTATACAACACATGAAGACTCCAAGGTAGGTAACTCTTGCATACCCTTCGTATTAACAGGTTTTTCAAAAATCTGGTTGATCCTTGACCATCAACAGAATTTTCAGCTGAAGATAGTTATTCCTTTTCTTGCCCATGAACCTTTGGTAGTCATGTCTTTGTATTTTAGTCTGTTTCCATCTATCATACATTAGATGGGTGGCAAGTATTTACTCCAGATCTTCTGCATATAGGAGTTTTGGCAGTCCTGGAGTTTTGAAGAGTATGCAAAGGTGCCAGGTCTATAAAGGCACAGTGCCTTGTTGAATGTGTATTTGTACTGTGAAGGTATATTCAGCAGAAAGCTAGCCTGTACCAGGATAGTTCAAAAAGGCCACTTGTGTGAAATGAAAGCTTTCAAATAATTGAACTTGTAGACAGTGAACAGATATTTGCCAAACATTTGCTCATACGTGTTTCCTCCTAAGTGAAGATTGAATTGAAGAGGGAAAGAACCGCGATTGGATTTAAAAAAGGGAATCCAAGAAAATGTCATCCTGAACCTCCACCCCATTAGATTTATTTTTGTAAAAAAACAATCTTTATTCAATTTGTGGTTTATACACACTTCATAGTTACATTCCTCACACAGGTCTCTAGAAAGTGCACAAGTAAAACTCATAAATACTTGGGTGACATTTTTTCCATTCGTCCTCCAGCTCCTAAATGGGAGGAATTCACTGCATGGGAGCTGCTAGATATGAGATCAAGTTTTGTTTCCCAGTATTACAGCATATTGTTAAACAGTTTTGTGCTTCCACTAAACCATGATCGATGGTCTGCCAGTTCTGACAACATTTTCAGGAGACATCAAAGAAATTGCCTTCAGAGACACCATGATATTTATGAATAAGAAAGCAATTCTATAGCTCCTTTCATGACCTCATGGTGTCCCACAGTGCTTCACAGCCAATTAAATACTTTTTAAAGTGTAGTCGCTGTTGTAATGTAGGGAAATGTGGCTGCTAAATTGCATACTGCAAACAGCAATGCGATAATGACCAGGTAATCTATTTTTTAGTGATGTTGGTTGATGGATAAATATTAGCCAGAACTCCCCTGCTATTTGAATAGCGCCATGGGATCTTTTATCCTGACATGGAGATCTATCCAATGAAAAACAATCCATGGAGGGCTCTATTACATTCTGAATTCTGATCATCCTCAAAGCATCTGACTGCTTTCAGTGAGCAAATGTACATTAACATTAAGCACTTTGAAGAAAGCATTAAATACCAAACACTTGGGACAAAATTGGGCTCGGTAGCTCCAGGTTTTTTGGGCACTGAGGTCCCGTAAGATTCCAAATGATATCCAAGGCATGCGCGTACACTTCTGATGCGAAGTGCGCTGGATGCCATATTGGTAAAGGAATTAGCACACTTAACGTCCGCTAGAAGCATGCAGAGCAGTAGATCATGACGCAAATCAGCGTGCAATGCTGATTTGATGCCAGTGCTGCCATTTTGGAGTTCCACGCTCCAGCCTATGCCCTCTCTTAACCTCCCACAGCTGAACATGTGTTCAACGGCATGAATGACACCCCCCACCAGTACTATTTAAAGGGATCATAAGCTACTTTCCGGTTGGGTGCTGGATTATTTCTTCTGGCTGTTGCTGCAATCCTATGCATTTTGGGTGCTTTTCCATGCTTGTTAAAAGTTTCAATAGTCTGCAGGGAGTGGTCAGGCTGGTGGTGAAGTACTTTCTTGGTAACTTAAAGGCCTGGGCAAAAACCAGTTGCTTCCAGGCATGGGTGGCTTAGTAGGCATTCCACTTGGTATTGAGCATGTCTAGGAGAATGAGCAGAAGCCACACAGAGCAGGACAAGCTGCTAGAAGGAAGAGGAGAAGGGCTCTCAGCAGGAGGTCCTATCCACCCAGGATGTTCAGGGACCAATTCTCCCACCTGAACTTCAGAGATGACCAATTTTTGAGACATCTGCACTTCACTAAGGAGGATGAATGCATGGCTGGAGAGATGGTGCAGGAGGGAGGGCTTTAGATTCCTGAGGCATTGGGACCGTTTCTGAGGAAGGTTGGACCTGTAAAAATCAGACGGGTTACACCTCAACAGAGCCGGGACCAATATTCTCACGGGGAGGTTTGCTAGTGCTGTTGGGGAGGGTTTAAACTAGCTTGGCAGGGGGATGGGCACCAGCATATAGGAGTAGAAAGGTGGAATAAGGTGCATAAAAGAGTGAGTGTGTTGGATAGTACTAGAGAAGAAAGTAGTGCTGGAGGTGGAAGTAGTACCATATTAGAGAGGAGCAGATGAAGAAAGACTATGAAAAATTCAAAAATGGGTTTAGAATGCATGTACATAAATGCACAAAGTGTGGTGAATAAGGTTGGTGAGCTACAAGCACAATTAGCCATGTGGCAATATGATGTGGCAATAACGGAAACGTGGCTTAAAAGCGGTGAGGACGAGACACTTAATATTCAAGGGTACAAGGTGTTCAGAAAAGATAGGGAAGGAAAAAAGGGAGGTGGGGTGGCAGTGCTGATTAAGGAAGACATTGTAGTGTTGGAAAGGGAGGATGTTCTTGAGGGGACAAAGACAGAATCCATTTGGTTAGAGTTGAGGAGCAAAAAGGGTATGATCACCCTATTGGGGATATTCTATAGGCCTCCAAATAGTGAGAGGGAGGTAGAGGAGCAAATCTGCAGGGAAATCGCAGAGATATGCAAGAGCTATCGAGTGGTGATATTGGAGGACTTTAATTACCCAAGTATCGATTGGGATAATGCTAGGCTAAAGGGAAAGGAGGGGGGAGGAATTTCTGAAATGTGTTCAGGAAAATTTCCTTGACCAGTATGTTCTTGGCAGAGCAGACTCGAAGGGCCAAATGGCCTACTCCTGCTCCTATTTCTTATATGCAGTGTATCATGCAGGTCAATGCCCGGTATCCTGGCAGCATTCATTCTGCGGCAGTCCTCTGTGCCACCTGTATTTCAACCATCACAAAGGGTGGCTACTTGGCGACAAGGGCTATCCACTGATGACATGGCTCATGACTCCAGTTCTCAACCCATGCACACGTGAACAACAGGCATACAACGAGAGCCATACTGCCACAAGAAATCTGATAGACAGACCATTGGTGTCCTGAAGCAACGATTCTGCTGCCTGGACCAATCTGGTGGAGCCCTGCAGTACTTGGCTGAGTGGGTCTCAAGATTTGTCATGGTATGCTGCCTGCTGCACAACCTTGCCATCATGAGGGAACAGCCCTTACCACCACCTATCAGTGAGAAGCTGAGGAGCAGGAAGAGGAGGAAGCAGAAGAGGAGGAAGAAGAAATTAGGCTGGAAACTAGAGAGTCCCTTTTTGCCTGGGCTGCACAAGAACAACTAATTCAAGAGTGATACCAGTAACCTCAACCCCAATTCCCCATTCACCAACAGTCCCACACTCCTTACTTCTGTCACTGACCATCACATCGTCCTCTTGCCCACAATGCAAAAATAAAAGCCAACACAAAATACACATTCCAATCCAAATTTATAAATTAAATCAGGCCATATTGCATACAAAAATGAACGAATCACCCTTGTGCATTCCCTTAGTGTCTGTCTTCCGTGTGGCTATGCCTGTCCTAGTGCTCCTACGATGTGCTACCCCAGTAGCTGCAGCATAGCTGGTGGAAGGCTGCTGACTTTCAATGGAGGAGTCTACAGATGGCCTTGGAGGATAATCTCGAGCAGCTCTGGACCTAGAAGATCCGGCTTCAGACTGCACCATCTCGGCATGAACTGCAGCAGTCTGGGCTGGCTGGCAGACAGGCACCAGCAAGGGCACTGGCGGAGAGGGAGAGGGTGTGAGTGCAAATGCTGTCGTCCTATGAGAAGACAGCAGGTTTGTGCTCCATGGAACCACTGCCACTCTCCCAGAGCGGCATCTCAGCAGTCCTAGTTATTTGCTGAACTGCTGTGACACCCTGGAAACCCCTTTGAACAGTGGTATCCAGACCCATGATGGCAGCAGTCTGAGCTTACACTGCAGCACTCAAACATTGGGTGGCTGCTGCTTGTGTTGCATGGATGCTGAGACATCGACCATCAGACGCTACATCATGGTGGGTTCCACAAGTGTGTGTTGATGGAGTTGGTCACCCATTCTATGTTGGAAAGGATGGGCTCCAAGCTCTGCGCAAAGCCCTGTGCCAATTTGGTGCTGGACTCTTCCATGCTCCTTGATATTGTATGCAGGCTTTCTGGCAGGCTTCCCAATGTACCAAGCATATCCATCAGCCTTTTTCTGTAGCCTAGCCCATCAAAGTCCTCGTCTGAGTCCTCTATGGCAGAACTAGTGTGCAACCTCACCCTCCGATGAGCAGGCACTTGTGCTTTCCTTTCCGCCTGCCCTGGCTACAGCACACTTGTGCCCTGTGTCTCGCCATGTGGAGATCCTGCCTCTATGCTATCTATGTCAGTATCTGAGCTGGTGGCTGTGGGTGTGAAATCGAGTGATGAGGGAGGAACTGAATGAAATCAGTATTTGTAGGGAAAAGGTGTTGGGGAAATTGGGACTGAAGGCCGATAAATCCCCAGGGCCTGATAATCTACATCCTAGGGTACTTAAGGAAGTGGCCCTAGAAATAGTAGATGCATTGCTGGTCGTCTTCCAAAATTCTATAGACTCTGGAACAGTTCCCATGGATTGGAGGGTAGCTAATGTAACCCCACTATTCAAAAAAGGTGGTAGAGAGAAAATGGGGAATTACAGACCGGTAAGCCTGACATCAGTAGTGGGGAAAATGCTAGAGTCCATTATAAAAGATGTAATAGCAGAGCACTTGGAAAACAGTGACCGGATCGGACAAAGTCAACATGGATTTACAAAAGGTAAAGTGCTTGACTAATCTACTGGAATATTTTGATGATGTAACTGGTAGAATAGATAAGGGAGAACCAGTGGATGTGGTGTATTTGGACTTTCAGAAGGATTTCGATATGGTCCCGCATAAGAGATTAGCGTGCAAAGTTAAAGCACATGGGATTGGGGGTAAGGTACTGACTTGGATAGAGAACTGGTTGGCAGACAGGAAGAAAAGAGTTGGAATAAACGAGTCTTTTTCCGAGTGGCAGGCAGTGACTAGTGGGGTACCGCAGGGATCGGTGCTAGGACCCCAGCTATTCACTATATATATTAATGATCTAGACAAGGGAACTAGATGTAATATCTCCAAGTTTGCAGACGAAACAAAGCTGGGTGGGCGTGTGTGCTGTGAGGAGGATGCTGAGAAACTCCAGGATGATTTGGACAGGTTGGGTGATTGGGCAGATGCAGTATAATGTGGATAAATGCAAGGTTATCCACTTTGGTGGCAAAAACAGGAAGGCAGATTATTATCTGAACGGCAATAGATTGGGAGAAGGGGAAGTGCAACGAGACCTGGGTGTCCTTGTGCACCAGTCGCTGAAGGTAAGCATGCAGGTGCAGCAGGCGGTTAAGGCGGCAAATGGTATGTTGGCCTTCATAGCGAGAGGATTCGAGTACAGGAGCAAGGATATCTTGCTGCAGTTGTACAGGGCCTTGGTGAGATCACACCTTGAGTATTGTGTGCAGTTTTGGTCACCTTATGAGGAAGGATGTTCTTGCCATGGAGGGAGTACAGCGAAGATTCACCAGACTGATACCTGGGATGGCAGGAATGACGTATGAAGAGAGATTGGGTGGATTAGGCTTATATTCGCTAGAGTTTAGAAGAATGAGAGGGGATCTCATTGAAACTTATAAAATTCTAACAGGACTAGACAGACTAGATGCAGGAAGGGTGTACCTGATGGTGGGGGAATCCAGAACCAGGGGTCACAGTCTAAAGATAAGGGGTAAGCCATTTAGGACAAAGATGAGGAGGAATGTCTTCACCCAGAGAGTGGTGAACCTGTGGAATTCTCTACCACAGAAGGCAGTTGAGGCCAATTCGTTAAATATATTCAAGGAGTTAAATATATTTCTTAAGGCTAAAGGGATCAAGGGATATGGGGAGAAAGCAGGGATAGGGTACTGAATTTGGATGATCAGCCATGATCTCATTAAATGGCAGAGCAGGCTCGAGGGGCCGAATGGCCTACTCCTGCTCCTATCTTCTATGTTTCTATGTCCCTTCATCTTCACTGTCTTCCTGCTCTTCCACCACTGCCTGTGCAGGTTGCAGTTCTTGGGTATTTGAAATGAAAAAGGCACAAGGGTTGTCTTGTGGTGAAGGGAGAGGAGAAAGTAAGAAGTGCATGCTTACGCCATCTGCAGCTTTTGAGTCCGAGGAGATTGAGGGATGAAGGAGGATTAAGTATGAGAATACCGTCCTATTCAATGGCTTCAGCTCCACTGGCGGCCATGGCATCAGCAATAGCCTTTCCCACACTGGAACATACAGGCACACCTCTCCCCCTCCGGTTAATTCCTTCTACCTCCAGTTGTGAGCCACCTTCTCCTGCAAGCGAGGGGGAAATGTGTCAGTGTCATACAATCTGGTTGGGTGATGTGGCTGTCATGATTGAATAG
This sequence comes from Somniosus microcephalus, assembly GCF_052327205.1. Lineage (NCBI taxonomy): Eukaryota > Metazoa > Chordata > Chondrichthyes > Squaliformes > Somniosidae > Somniosus > Somniosus microcephalus. The sequence continues at coordinate 120,816,157 of NC_140998.1, forward strand.
CTGGCAGTGTGTGCAAGCTGTGAGATATGGGTGTGAGGCTTGCAACAGTCCTAAGTGTGCAAGGGCGAGTTGAAACATATGAATGTTAGGTATGAGTCCTGATTGATAGAGATTGTTGGTAGGTGAGTGATGGGGGTGTGGTGAATTGCACAATGTATGAGGCTAGTGATGCAGTTGGTAGGATTTGGCATTTGAAGATGCATCCACTGACCTTGACCACTTGTGTGAGGTCATTAAACTTCTTTCGGCAATCCATCCAGGTCCTTGGGGCTGCACTCTTGGCATTACCCTCTGCAGCTATCTGTTCCAACTACCTTCTTATCATGAGTCTGGAGGGCCTACTACTCTGCTGAGGATACAGGACATCTCTCCTCCTTTCCACCTCATCCACCAAGACCGCCAGTGCAGCGGCCGAAAACCTGGGTTCCCGTTGTCTCCCATGGTCAGTCATTCTTCTCTCTTTCCCAGGTAAGATTCAATTGCAGAACAACTCCCAGCATCTGCTGCAGCCACAATGCACCTCCCTTTTAAGAGGTGCAGGATAGCTTTTAAGTAGTGTAAGTTAGTAATGATATTGGGCCCCCTGCTGACGCGTGCAGCCAATGAACAGCATAGGGAGTGTTGGATGCATGTAGAAATCATGCTAATGAGCAGGCAGCACAAAGTTGGCATGCTGCCTGCATTCCACTCAACGGACATGGGTTAATCGCACATCGTGATCTCTGCATCCGTTTTCGGGGGCTAACCAATTTATAGCCCTCAGTCTCCATGCTGATGCACTGTGCTGGTACCTAAGGAAGAATTAGACTGCATCATTCCAAGACATACGTTCATATTAGGCCCTAACACCATAATCAACTTAGAAATTCCAAATGCTTTGATGCCAGTTGTAGGGCTCCAGGATATAACCACATTCTTTTATGGTTAATGTCTGAATTTCAACAAGGTCAAAGAAATTGCTATCAGGGCTCAGTCTACAACTTCAATGTAGGTGGGGACCTTTACATTGCACTCATGCCCTTTATGGGTAATTTGAATAACAAAACACCTCGGATAGTTCATAAATCAATGAGAAGTTTTGATCACTGACAGCCTGTCATAAACCAGTCAAGGTATATATGCTCAAACTAAAAAACTTTTGTAGCTTCATAGAGATGGATTTCGATATTTGTAGGGAGGGAGCGGGGGCGCATGTTTGTGGGTGGGGGGGTAACTGGAAATGTCGGAACGCGGAAGTCCTGCTGAATTTAACTGTTAAGTCTGTGTGTCCCAGTTATGCTTATTATAAATCACTGGACACAGACCACAAGAATAACTTTAACAGGTCTTTACTATTCAGAGGTCAGGGCTCAACTGCCCAGCAAATCCCTACACAACGTTTATATACCGGTGTGGTCACCACCGGTATTACAGTATACAGCAGCCAAGAGAAAGTAGTACATCTCTTAAGGTAGTTCTCTTAAGGTGGAACAGGTTACATACACCACAATCCTCCCTTTTTAGCTTAACAGTTATATCCCCATTTAACATAACATATAGATATATATATATATATACAACTTCATGCAAAACAGTTCAAAGATTCAGTCTCTGAGGAGGCCTCCTGATTCGAGTTGGATAATGCCTTTCAGGGGTCTCTGATTCTTGTTGCTGGGGTGACTCATCTAGTTGATCTCTTATGGATTGGACATCATCCTCAGGTACATTCACTTCTGAGGTAGATGCTTCAGGTTCACTAACTTCTTCCACGGTTGTCTCTGCTGTAACCCTGGGTTCGACCCTTGTTCTCGATTCTACCAGTTGGTCAGCATGACGCCGTATTACATTTTCACCAATATCTACTGTGTACATCAGGGGTCCTTGTCTGGCCCGAATTGTTCCAGATTGCCATTTCTCGTTTTTATAGTCCCGGGCTAACACTGGTTGTCCTATTTTGAAACTCCGAGTGGTCTTGTTATTTATATGCTGGAACTGTTTGTTTTCAACTTCCCTCCGCACATTTGGTTTTAACAAGTCCAACCTGGACCGCAACCTCCTGTTATAGAACATCATGGCAGGACTTTGGTTTGTCACTGCATGAGTGGCATTTCGATATGCCAGTAGGAATTTGTCCACCTTGTGTTGTAGTGGAATCTGATCTTCGCTCATGGCCTTTATTGCTTTTTTGAACGTTTGTACAAATCTCTCGGCCAACCCGTTTGTAGCCGGATGATATGGGGCAGAGGTATAATGTTTCACCCCATTCTTCATGAATTTCTGGAATGCTTCTGACACGAACTGCGGTCCGTTGTCTGAACATATTTGTTCTGGCAATCCATTTCTTGCAAATATCGTTCTTAGCACCGCAATCGTCTTTTCCGAGGTAGTGGTAGTCATCTTAATCACTTCTGGCCATTTAGAATGTGCGTCCACCGCAATTAAAAACATGGAGTCCATGAATGGACCAGCAAAGTCAATATGTACACGTTGCCATGGGGTTGAAGGCCATTCCCATGGATGCAGCGGTGCAATCGGAGGTGCATTTTGCACTTTTTGGCACCCTGAGCAGCTTTTCGTCAGCTCCTCTATCTGTTGGTCGATACCCGGCCACCACACATAAGCCCTAGCAAGGCTTTTCATCTTGACTCCCCCCAGATGACCTTCATGCAGTTCCTTTAGAACTCTCTCTCTTAACTTAGGAGGAATAATCACCCTTGTTCCATACATCAATGTTCCTTGACAGACGGACAGCTGTTCTCGTCTTGCTGAGAATGCCGGTAACAGTGGATCACCATGTGCTGGCCATCCCTTCACTGTCACTTCGTAGACCCGGGACAGTGTCGGGTCGTTCCTGGTTTCTCTTTCAATACTTGCATTGGTGACTGGTAAACATTCGATGATGGTTGAGTGAAATAACTCAACAGGGTCAACCGTCGGTGCCTCCTCCTCTGTAGGTAGTGGCAGGCACGACAGCCCATCAGCATTACCATGCTGCTTTGTACCTTTGAATTCGATCTGATATTGATGTGCCCCTAGGAAAAGGGACCATCTCTGGAGTCTCTGTGCTGTCATCACCGAAACACCCTTCTTAGGGTTAAAAATGGATACCAACGGCTGGTGGTCTGTCAGAAGTGTAAACTTTTGGCCCTGCAGGTAATGATTAAACTTCTTTACTCCCCACACAAGGCTGAGAGCCTCCCTATCTATCTGAGCATAGTTGCGCTCAGCGGAGGTCAATGATCTGGATGCGAACGCAACTGGCCTCTCCAGGCCATTTGGCAACTTGTGTGAGAGTACTGCCCCAATACCATATGGAGAAGCATCACAAGCCAAACGAATAGGCAGCGTTGGGTTGAAGTGAGCCAACACTTCCTCTGAGGTGATCAATGCCTTGCTTTTGCGAAAGGCCCTCTTACAGTCCTCGCTCCACTTCCATGGTACTCCCTTCTGCAAAAGAGCGTTCAGCGGGTGCAGCACCGTGGATAAATTTGGCAGAAACTTATGGTAATAATCAACCCTAGGAACGACCTCAACTGGGATACATTATCCGGAGCGGGAGCCTTCACCACAGCTTCGATCTTGTCAGGAGACTTATGAAGCCCCTCCTGGTCAATGACATGACCACAGTACGAGATCCGCTTCTGAAAGAACTCACATTTCTGGCGATTAACTCGAAGTCCATATTCTTTCAATCTGGTGAGCACCAGTTCCAAATTTGCAAGGTGTTCCTCGTCATCATCTCCTGTAATCAGAATATCGTCCAGATAACATTGTGTGCCTGGAATTCCCTGTAATACCTGCTCCATGGCCCTCTGCCAAATTGCTGGAGCCGATGCCACTCCAAAAACCAGTCTATTATACCGGTACAAGCCTCTATGCGTGTTGATCGTGAGATACTGGCGTGACTCTTCCTCAACTTCCATCTGTAAGTACGCCTGCGCCAGGTCTATCTTGGTGAAGTGTTTCCCGCCAGACAACGAAGCGAAGATATCCTCAATCCGCGGAAGCGGATACTGCACCGTGTGAAGCACTGGATTAACAGTGATCTTGAAATCTCCACAGATGCGAACCTTCCCCGGTTCCCCCGGCTTGTTACTCGATGAACGCTTCATGACGGGGACAATGGGCATGGCCCACTCACTCCAGTCTACCTTAGACAGTACTCCTGAATGTTCTAGCCCTTCCAGCTCAACTTCCACAGCAGGTCGTATCGCATAAGGTACCGGTCTGGCTTTGAAAAATTTTGGGTTTGCATGTTCTTCAACCTTGATGTTTGCCGTAATTCCTCTGTGTTCCCAGTCCCTGTTGGAACACCTCTTTAGCATCGTCCAATATTCTGGACAATCGTTTAGGTTTGACATCTCTTTTACCGGAATCTACCGTTAGTGCTTTTAAGGAATGCCAGTCCATATTTATTTTCCTAATCCACTCCCGTCCCAGTAGTGGTGGACCTCCCTCAGGTAGCACATATAAGTCCATTCCTCGGCTTTCTTTGCCCTTGTGGACCACCTTTACCTCGATCTTCCCGATGGGGTATACTCTTTGCCCCGTGTATGTTTTCAGTACAATCTCCGTATCCCGTAGGGGAATATGTGGGAATAACCTTTTGTAATCTTGCTTATTCATGACCGTCAATGCCGATCCAGTGTCCAATTCCATCTTCACTTGGACTCCTGCTATCTGAAGTGTGACCCAGATTGTTTGGAGGTCTGCTTCATTACCAACATTGTGTACTCTTAGACTACCCAGTTCATTACTGCTGGAGTCTGAATTTGACTTCTGTTCGTTCGAACTGTTCTCTGTCACCTTGTGTACCTTTCTGTACTTTTCCTGCGGTGACTTTTTGTTGCTGGCCTTCTTTCCTGACCGGCATACTTTAGCTATGTGACCAAGCCTGCCACATTTTCTGCATTCCTGATTTTTGAACCAGCACTGGTTCTGATCGTGCGTTGTCTTTCCACAACGATAACATTTTACTGTACCCAAGACCATTTGATTGGTGCTGAGTTCCGGTGACCGTAGCTGCATTTCCGCAGTGCCTCTCGCTGCGGCTTCGTGCGATGCTGCAATAGTGACAGCTTTATCAAGCGTAAGATCATTCTCCTCAAGCAGTCGCTTTTGTGTTCCTTCTTTTAACAATCCACACACAAATTTATCTCTCAGCACATCTGCTAGTCCTGTTCCAAACTGACAGTACTTTGATAGCTTACGCAGTTCAATTAAAAATTCAGCGTTGCTTTCGTCTTTCAGCTGCATTCTTCTGTAAAATTTAAATCGTTCCGCTATCATCAGCGGTGTGGGGTTTAAATGATTTTTCAGGACAGTAACAATATTCGCAAAAGTCTGATCCGCCGGTTTATCTGGTGATAGAAGGTGCTTCAATAGCCCGTATGTCTTCGCACCCATTGAGCTTAATAAGGTTAGTGCTTTCTCATCATCTGGTACTTTATTTGCTTTACAATAAACTTCCATGCGTTCTACATACGTGGTCCAATCTTCGATATCGCTATCAAAGGTATTAATGTTCCCATGTTTAGGCATCCTTGCAAGTTTTTTTAATTTTTCTTTTTCTCAAAATGGCGGCTTCCCGCGCTTGTCTTCTTCCCCCACCTACTAAAATGGCGGCTTCCCACGCTTGGCATTCTTTCCCGCGCTCGTCTTCTTCCCCCGCCGACTACAATGGCGGATTCCCGCGTTTGCCTTCGTCCCCCGCTGGCTGCAATGGCGATTGCCGTGCTGCTGCCGTTCTCAATTCCCCGACTCTGCTTTTACTCCCCCGCGGTTCCCGTGGGCATTCACGCTTCCCCTGCTGTTGCGCCTCTCAGCCCCGCATGCAGCCCGGTCCTTTACACCGGCTGCGTTTGAGTTCTCCGCGGCTCTCGTGCCTTAAGCTGCCCCAGTCGCTGCGCCTCTCGGCCTCGATTGCAGCCCGGCCCTTTTCACCGGCCGTGGTCGAGTTCGCCGCCCTTTTTCCTCCGTTTTCCCTCCCCCACTCCACAGTCAACGCGGCCGACTTTCTGCTCGTGTCGCTGATCAGCTTACCCACCACCGTGGTAGAAGGGATGATCACTGCCTGTCGCTGATGGAGGGCTTCGTGGTCAGAATTTTTCTTTTTAACCCGGGTTCTCGATGCCTCCCGTGCGACGGTGCTCAGCAGGATGATGAGGGCGGATGCCTCTTCTCGACGCCCGTTCTGAGGACGAAGCTGCCTTGGATGTAAAACTGCCGCAGGGTAAGATCGGACTTGTCGCCACTGTTAAGTCTGTGTGTCCCAGTTATGCTTATTATAAATCACTGGACACAGACCACAAGAATAACTTTAACAAGTCTTTACTATTCGGAGGTCAGGGCTGAGCTGCCCAGCAAATCCCTACACAACGTTTATATACCGGTGTGGTCACCACCGGTATTACAGTATACAGCAGCCAAGAGAAAGTAGTACATCTCTTAAGGTAGTTCTCTTAAGGTGGAACAGGTTACATACACCATCATCATTTTCTTACTCTATTTCCCGCCTGGCAGCCAGCCAGATTGCGAGAAGTGCGCAATTAACCCACATCCGTTGAGTGGAATGCAGGCAGCACACCAACTTCGTGCTGCCTGCTCAGTCGCATGATTTCTGTGTGCAGCCAACGCTCCCTGCGCTGTTCATTGACTACACGCATCAGCAGGGGGCCCAATATTGTTACTAACTAGCACTACCTAAAGCTAGCCACTTCAAAAAGATCGAGGCATGGGGGGGGGGGAGGGGGTGGTCTGAGTGTGGCAGCGAGGAGGGAAGGAAAGATTGAGGCTTGTTGGGTTGGGGGCGGGGTCCGAGTGCAGCAGCGAAGAGGGAGGGAGGGAAAGATCGGGGCATGGTGGTGGAGTGGCGGGAGATCCGAGTGCAGCAGCGAGGAGGGAGGGAAAGATCGGGGCATGGTGGTGGAGTGGCGGGAGATCCGAGTGCAGCAGCGAGGAGGGAGGGAGGGAAAGATTGGGGCATGGTGGTGGAGTGGCGGGAGATCCGAGTGCAGCAGCGAGGAGGGAGGGAAAGATCGGGGCATGGTCAAGAGTGGTCTGCGGATCACAGGAGGGTCGGTAGATGACGGGCGGGGGGGGGGGGCGATCACGGCAGAAGATTTGCTTCAAGGGCCGGGGGAAGCACTCCTGCTCCTTCTGGCCCACAAGCAGTGCTGGAAAAGCTCTTACCTACTGGATCAGGCTGCTCCCACCTCCTTATAGCTGCTGGGTCTCCTAAGCCCTGGGAAACCTGTCCGAACAGCGTTAAATTTAAATGGCTGCTAAAATCGGAGGACCGGAGCCTCATTAACACATTATAAGCACAGACCCGCCTCTCCAGAGCAGGTTACTCAGATGCCCCCAAACCCGCTGCGGTTAAACTGGAAGTCGGCGGGTTGGGGGTCATGTAACACATAACCAATATAAGGCCCCCACCCCCCACACAATCCTCTCCTGCCCGTCGAGGGTGGGGGACGGGGGTTAAAATTCTCCCCATGGTTTCACCAATTATCTGGTGAGGTTCTATCCTTTATTCCATTTTACAAAAGTTATTTCACTCAGGCTTCATCTATCTGCATCAACATATCCTGCTGAATGCTAAAAATGGAAATGGCTACAATAGGAGGTGCTCTTGGGACTGGGGTGGCCACCACTTCACAGGAATGGCGTCCTAAGGTGGATTTGCTGTAGACTATACCACTTGCTTTACTGAAGGGGCAGCCTGGGCCTTTATTTTTACTGGCCTCCTATCTGAGACACAGCACCATCAGCTGTGTCCACCACAGCCATGTTCCTACTTCTGGGCATTATTTCACTATGGCTGCTGATAAGCATGATGTAGTGTATGTACTTTGAAGAAGGAACTATATTCTGCAGCCCCTGTATACTGCAGTACCAGTAGTGACCACCCCGGTATATAAGCCTGTGTAGTAACTTTGTATAGTAGTTCCAGTTTTGTCTCCATTCAGTAAACACCTGTTATAACCAACTCCTGCAGTCCGTGTCTCAATTACACACGGACGTTACACTGGCGACGAACAGATCTGAACTTACCTACAGTTCTGCACCACCTCACGGGGATCCATCCCTGAAGCAAAGTTGTTAGAGGTCGAGGCCAGAAAGAAGAAACCCAAAAAGAAAAAAAAAACAAACGGAAGAAACGGGCGTCGACCGTGGGCAACCGCCCTCTGATTCATCGAATTCGAAGATTTGCAGGAGGGGCTGTCGAGAGCTGGGCTTGGTTATCCAGTCTATGGTGTTCCAGCTAATCGGGCTGGTGGCAGGTAGTACACTGATCTTTCCTGGGCTGCGGCGGGCTAGAGCTTGATCGGGTGGCTTTTCAACGGGGCCGAGCAGCGTTGTCGGGAAGAGGAGAGAGAGGGTGGAGCACACGGCGCGGCCGGTGCTACGAAGCCAGGCAGCGTACAGACCAGAGAAGAGGGAGGAAAGTGTCCCATAGGGTCTGCTCTGACGACGGGAACAGTAATTAAAATAAAAGAAATTAGAAGCGCAGAAAGCCGCGAGGAGCTGCAGTTTGCCACGGGGACCGCGGAGAGCGGTGTTGGCAGCAGCGCGGGGGGGGAAAGTGCGTGAAGACCATAGGGCATCGCCATCAAGGCATAAAAACGCCAGCAACAGCGCTAGCAGTGGAAAAAGACAAAGCGCGGGAGGCGCCATCTTAATCCAGCGGGGAAGAAGGCAAAGCGCGGGAGGCGCCATCTTAGATCTCCAAGATGCTGAAGACTGGCAATATCACTGCCTTCGATAATGCAATAGAAGACTGGACCACGTATGTGGAAAGAGTCGAAGTATATTGCAAGGCAAATGAAGTAGCCAATGAGAAAATGGCATCGGTACTACTAAACTTAATGGGCGCAAGAATGTATGGCCTATTGTGGAACCTGATCACTCCAGTCAAACCGATGGCGAAGAGTTTTAACGAAATTGTTGATATCCTACAGGAACACCTAAATCCTACACCGCTGCTGATAGCAGAAAGATTTAAATTCCACAAGAGAAATCAGCATAAAGATGAGAGCAATGCTGATTACCTTACGGAACTACGCAAGCTATCAAAGCACTGCCAGTTCGGAGCAGGACTGGCAGATACCCTACGGGACAAATTTGTCTCTGGACTCCTGAGTGAAGGAACCCAGAAGCAGTTACTCTGAGAAAGAGCTGACGCTAGATAAGGCTTTCAGCATGGCAGTATCGTACGAAGCAGCAGCAAGGGGAGCTGCGGAAATACAGCAAAAGCCACAGGAATACGGCACCCATGAAATGACACGGGGATTTGAAAAATGTTATCGCTGCGGCAGAACAACCCATGACTAGAAGGACTGCTGGTCCAAGGACAAAACATGCAGGCAATGCGGAAAGATGGGACACATTGCACGAGTTTGCAGGTCCGGGAAGAAGACTAACGACAACAAAAAGACTACTAAGGAAAAGTACAGGAAAGTACAAAAGATGACAGACAATAGTTCCGAAGACCAGAAGAGCGATAGTGAATCCGGGAACAAGAGACTAAGCTGTCTCAAACTACACAACGTAATCAGAAAAGAGGATCACCGAACCATTTGGGTCACCCTCACGATAGCAGGGTCCCAAGTCAAAATGGAATTGGATACAGGATCAGCCCTGACCGTCATGAATCGACGAGACTACGAGCGGCTATTCTCACACATACCCTTGAAAGACACATCCATTGTCTTGAAGACATATACGGGGCAGAAAGTATACCCCAGAGGGAAAATAAGGGTGCCTGTCGAATACAACGGCAAGGAAATACAGAAATTGTATCTGTACATACTGCAAGATGGTGGACCACCGTTATTGGGACGTGAATGCATCAGAAAGATAAGTTTAGACTGGCACTCCATTCAGGCACTGACGGTGGCTGGTAAAAAGGATGACGACGTCACACCTGGACGATTGTCAAAAATCTTGGCTAACGCTAAAGAGGTATTTCAACAAGAACTGGGAACTCTTAAAGGCGTAACCGCCTCGATAAAAATAGAAGAGAATGCAATTCCCAAGTTTTTCAAAGCAAGATCAGTACCGTATGCAATTCGCCCAGCCGTCGAGGCAGAGCTGGAGAATCTGGAGAATGCAGGCGTGCTAACTAAGGTAGACCTGGAGCGAGTGGGCGACACCCATTGTTCCTGTCAAGAAGAAAACGTTAAACAATAAGTCTGAGGAGCCAAGGAAGGTTCGCATCTGTGGGGACTTCAAGGTGACAGTGAACCCAGTCCTTCACACGGTACAGTATCCTCTTCCGAGGATAGAAGATATTTTCGCCTCACTATCTGGAGGGAAACGTTTTACAAAAATTGACCTAGCGCAAGCATATTTGCAGATGGAGGTTGAAGAATCCTCTAGGAAATATCTCGCGATAAACACTCAAAGGTCTTTACCAGTATAATCGACTGGTATTCGGAGTTGCATCAGCTCCGGCTATATAGCAAAGAGCGATGGAACAAGTCCTGCAAGGGATTCCGGGGACTCGGTGTTACTTGGACGACATCCTAGTGACGGGTGAAAATGACAGTGAACACCTTGCCAACCTAGAGCAGGTGCTCGCTAGACTAAGAGAACATGGGCTACGAGCCAATCGCCCCAAGTGCGAGTTTTTTAAGAAACAAATATCGTACTGTGGCCACGTGATTGATGAAGAGGGGTTGCATAAGTTCCCTGACAAAATTGAAGCGGTAGTTAAGGCTCCAGCGCCTGAAAATGTGTTGCAACTGAGGTCATTCCTCGGATTGGTGAATTACTACCATAAGTTTTTGCCGAATTTGTCTACAATTCTGCACCCACTGAACGCCCTGCTACAAATTGGAGTAGCATGGAAATGGAGCGATGAATGTAAGCGGGCCTTTCAGAAGTGTAAAGGCCTGATCACTTCAAGAGAAGTATTGGCTCACTACAACCCATCACTACCAATAAGACTGGCGTGTGATGCATCTCCCTATGGCGTTGGAGCGGTACGGTCACACAAATCCCTTGATGGTTCAGAGAGGCCGATAGCTTTTGCGTCACGCTCGTTAACTGCAGCCGAGTGTAACTACGCCCAGATTGAGAGAGAGGCCCTCAGCCTGGTGTGGGGGGTGAAGAAGTTCAATCACTACCTGCACGGACAGAAATTTACTCTACTAACTGATCATCAACCTCTTGTCTCCATTTTCAACCCTAAGAAGGGCGTCCCGATAATGACAGCACAACGGCTACAGAGGTGGTCCCTTTTCCTAGGGGCACACCAATATGACATCGAGTACAAAGGAACTAAACAGCATGGGAATGCTGATGGATTGTCGCGCCTACCGTTGCCGACGGTGGAAGAAGCACCTGCAGTGGATCCTGTGGAGATATTCCACTCGACCATAGTCGAATGTCTACCTGTGACGAATGCAAACATAGAAAAAGAAACACGAAATGACCCGACACTCTCCAGGGTCTATGATTTAACGGTGAAGGGATGGCCAGCACATGGCGAACCACTGTTGCCAGCATTCTCGCCAAGAAGAGAACAGCTGTCAGTGTGCCGAGGAACCTTGATGTGTGGATCCAGAGTAGTAATTCCACCCAAATTGAAGGATAGAGTGCTCAATGAGCTGCTTGAGGGTCATCCGGGAGGGGTAAAAATGAAGAACTTAGCCAGAGCGTTTGTGTGGTGGCCGGGAATCGATAGAGAAATCGAAGAGATGACCAAGAGCTGTCCAGGATGCCAGAAGGTCCAAAACGCCCCACCACAAGCCCCTCTACATCCATGGGAGTGGCCCTCATCTCCATGGCAAAGGGTACACATTGATTTTGCTGGTCCATTTATGGACTCGATGTTTTTAATTGCGGTGGATGCACATTCAAAGTGGCCAGAGGTAATAAAAATGTCCTCAACCACCACAGAAAAAACCATCACAGTCTTACGAACCATATTTGCCAGAAATTGGCTGCCTGAACAGATTTGCTCCGACAATGGACCACAGTTTGTGTCTGAAGAGTTCCGGAGGTTCTTAAAGAACAATGGTGTTAAGCATTACACATCCGCCCCATATCATCCAGCCACCAATGGATTGGCTGAGAGGATCGTTCAAACATTCAAGAAGGCTATCAAGGCAATGTGTAATGAAGACATACCCCTACAACACAAGGTGGATAACTTCTTGTTTGCCTACCGGAATGCGACACATGCGGTTACCAACCAAACTTCAGCCATGATGTTCTTCAATCGAAGACTAAGATGCCGCTTGGATTTGGTTAAGCCAAACATCAGAAGAGATGTGGAGAACAGGCAGTTTCAGAATATGAATGAAAGGCCAACCAGGAGTTTTAAGATAGGTCAACCAGTTTTGGCCCGGGACTACCGCACAGAGAAATGGCAGCCAGGCACGATCTGCACGCGGCAAGGACCTCTAATGTATACCGTGGACGTTGGAGAGAGCATTGTAAGACGCCATGCTGACCAGATTCTAGAGTCACTGGAAAACGTCAACTCCACACCACGATCCGATACACCTGGTGATGAAACCGAAGTACCAATTGCATCTACCTCAGAATCGGTGATATTGGAAGCAGACGAACCAAACAACGACGTTGATCCCGAATCAACTTTGCCAGAAGAACCTGATACCCCAAAGAGGCGTTATCCGGACAGAATCAGGAAGCCTCCTCAAAGACTGAATTTATAATTGCTTAACTTCAGCTAATGTATATAGCAACTGTAATTGTAAATATGTTATTTAATTATTAATCGAATGTTATGTACTGTTTAGCTAAAAGGGGAGGAGTTGTAGTGTATGTACTTTGAAGAAGGAACTATATTCTGCAGCCCCTGTATACTGCAGTACCAGTAGTGACCACCCCGGTATATAAGCCTGTGTAGTAACTTTGTATAGTAGTTCCAATTTTGTCTCCATTCAGTAAACACCTGTTATAACCAACTCCTGCAGTCCGTGTCTCAATTACACACAGACGTTACACATGACAGGAGATCTAATGGCACCAATGTGAACAGTAAAAGCCGAGGTGTAAGTCAAGTTGCCCTCTAGACATCATGTTCCTCCTCCTCTGCCACTATCAGTTGTTTCTGCTATAATAAAAACAGAAAATGCTAGAAATACTCAACAGGTCAGGCAGCATCTGTGGAGAGAGAAACAGAGTTAACGATTCAGGTCGGTGACCCTTCATCAGAACTGTCGAAGTTGTTTCTGCTCACTTGTGTTGTGTGTCTCACTCTGTACTCTCCCCTCTGAAGCCCCCAGGATAGATGAATCTGAGCTGGTGCATGGCAGGGAGAATGTAAATGATGCTGTATGATGTGAAGTACTGTCAGAACCAGATGTATTTGCCTCCTCTTCCTCAGGCAAATCTACAGGGAAAAAAAGAGGAAGATGGGTTGCAGTGTTGTCCTGATGAGCAGACTTCACATCTAACAATGCAGTGATGGCTGAAGACCCTGGCTTGTACACCCTCTATGTTGTCTTTACTCTGCTTTTATGTTTTTCAATCTCATTCTCTGTTCCCACCGCCCTTTCTCCATCTCTTGCCTGACCATTGGATTACAACTATTTTTTAAATGACCACTGAAATGTTTCTGGGAAAGTATTGGTTGAGCATTGAAGGTGGGAGGATCGGTTTTATCTGCAGACGAGCCAGGCCGAAGAGCCTCAAGGGAGTGAGTCAACTGCTGTTAAATTCAACTGCTTTTAGTCAGAGGTTTGCTTTCAGTTGTGAATAATTTTGTGGGTAAATTGTCTTTTAACCTAAAAGAAAATCATAACAGCAACTTAGACTGGATCAGCGAAACCAGATAAATATAAATCATGCACTTGTGGCGGTACCACTGGCTGTCCCTTACATTGAGACACATAATTCCCTTTAACTTACCTTACTGTATGTTTAACTTACCTTTTGGGGCTGTTGCCCTTTTAACTTACCCATTGGGGCCATTGCCCCTTTAAGACGCGCCCCACAGGACTGCGAACTCAGTCCTCGTGGAGTCCCTGCTGGGACAAGACCTACACCACGGTGCTCCTACAGTCAGCCATCTTACCTGCTGTAATTAGCCTGTTCCTGTAAATAAACAACTTATTTATAGTTCGTCAAAGTCAAACTCTCTTATTTAGTGGCGATCTACATGATCCGCTACATTGGTGACCCCACGACGTGAGTACGGGAGCTCATCAATTCCAACGCTACATTGGTGAACCCGTATCCGTGAACGATTTTCACGGTAGCAACGCGCGCCTGAACCTCGTCTTCACTCAAGACGACCAACGCACAACTGACGAACAACCACGGAACAGCAACTGCCTAACACCGATTCCACCAAAAGCGACCCCGTCTTTGCGTACGTATTCGCAATGGAAGCGCAGCTTGGAGGTGAGCCCGTTTTTCACAAACGATTTCACGGAGGTAAAGCACGACCAACGGCAACCGACATCCACCAGCGCTACAATTGGTGGGTTTGTGAACGTCTTTCACAAACGAAGCACGCTATGGAAGCATCAGCCGTTCTGCTGTCGCTACCGCAATCCAGGGAGCCACGGTCTCCCTCGTGCTTTATGCAGGTAGAAGCCCTGTTCGCCGAGAACATCGATGCGGCACAGACCACGCACGTGCTCACGGTCTCCGTATTCGACTCTTTACCACCACACGGATCATCCGCCTCTACGTCCAAAGCAACAGCAAGTATACATCTCTCCAAGCGCGGGGTACAGCATGTTCGGGCCCACAAGATCGGAGCGCGCCCCGCGGGGATACCACGAGGACTCACCCCCGCGAAACACGAGGACCCATCCCTTGCGAACCACGAGAACCCATCCCTCGTGAACACCGACGACTCTTTCCCCGCCGACGACGCACCAGCCCTTCAGCCTGCTGGTTGTGTTACCTACTACACGATTCGGCGTGAACAAAAAGCGTGCCGCCCTCCCAGCTGTTTTCTCCTAAATCTACAACAGTTTCAAGTGTTGCCGCCCTCCAGGCAGAGTTTACCCCGCCCGAAAGCAACAACAACCTGGACCGTTGCTGCCCTTTATCCAGTTTTCCCTTTAACAAACGCAAACGTCTACTGAAGCTGCACACACCGAGGACGGGTCCAACAGGCATCCTGCGGCCGCGATCAGCCACGTGAAAGTTGCTGGCCTCACCGATCAACGCAGCAACTCTTCACCCTCCGTTGTGTTATCGTCGTAGCACTATGGCATGCACCGTTCCGTGCGTTCCAGCCTCCCGAAGGTTTCGCTCACCTGTCGGCGAGTTCACCGACCTCACCAGTCAAGTCCTCCTGGATCGCCCGTCGGCGTTCTTGCAGGTTTCGTCGGAACAAGGACTTGTTTCGACATCAACGGCGACATCGCCCGCGTCCGCCCAACCTGCCCGTCACTCTGACAAGGCCTGCTGTTTCGCACGTCTCCACGGTCCTTCGCCTGACGGATACATTTTATTCGCCACGACGCGCGTAAGGATCCGCTCACGAGCAGCATCTTCATACCTCGCCTACCAAGTCGAGACAGCATGACTGCCGTGACCACCAGCTCGTCAGACCATCTCATCCTTGGACTTTCGTTCAAGCGAATTCTGGGGGGGCCTATGTGGCGGTACCACTGGTTGTCCCTTACATTGAGACACATAATTCCCTTTTAACTTACCTTACTGTGGCCTAGAAATTCAGTATAGCCACTTTTGGGGCGGTAAAGTCGGGTGGGCGCTAAAGTTAGCGCCCGCCGGAAAGTGGAGGCCACTTTGCCGATATTCAGTAGCTTTGGCCAAGGAGTTTGGGCGAGCGCTGAAACTGGCGTTGCACCCCTATCTTTAGGCGCTAAGCCGGCGGTGCAGAGTGATAACGCCGAGGCCGGGTGCAGCGCAGGTGCGGTCATGTTTTGATTGACAGCAGACACCCTGACGCCGGCCAGCTCTTAAAGGGGGAAGGGCTGACTTGGTCTGCTGCCACGCCCTGGATAGTGGAGCCCTCCAGCTAGGCCTGAACACTGCTGCTGGACCCAAATAGCGCCTGAAGCCATGCAGAAGGCCCGTGAACGAGCGCAGCGCTTCTCAGAGCATGCTTTGAGGGTGCTGCTTAGGAGTTTGGAGAAGAAAAGAGATATCTTGTGCCCGGACAGTGGCAAGAAGGCTCCCAAGAGGCTGTACAGGAGAGCCTGGAGGGAAATCGCCCAGAGGGTCACAGCCAACAGCGATGTCCCCAGGACTGGTGACCAATGCCGCAAGAAGTTCAACGACCTCACTCGGTTGGTCAGGGTGAGTACCCTTTCCAGTGTCCTCCTCATCCTTGCATGTGCACCTCACATTATGGGCAAAGGGACCTCAAAGGCCTAATGGCCAGCCCTCCTCCAGCAGCTATGGCACTGGCATGATCATCAGTAGCACTTTCTGCACTTGACACACTGGCCAAGCTATTCGACCATGGGAGGCAGTGCACACAACAACAGGGCACCACACTGTACTTAGAGGCCGTCCTTTCTCTTGCAGGCCAAGCTGGCGCAGAATCTGAAGAGCCGGACTGTCACCGGGAGAGGCCGTGTCCAGTTCCAGGAGCTCAGTGACCTGGAGGAGCGCGTGGCTCGACTCATGCGTGCCCGGGTGATTGGCCCCGTTGCTATTGGAGATGCCGACCCTGTGCTGGGCCCCAATGGTAAGGACATGACCGTTTGGACCTCTCTCGTTCCCCTTGCGCTTCAGATCTACATCCTTTGCCACTGTCCCACCAATGCGCATAATGCCACCACTTATGCCTCCCTCGCTGACGCCCTGTCCTCACTCTAAAGCTACTCTTGCGCCTTCCTGCTTTCAGCTGGTGAGGAGGAGGTCCCTGAAGCTGCGAGTGTCAGTCCCTCGGAAGAGGAGGACGACGATGACCAAGAGGAAGGCGGCACATCGGGGGAACCCTCATCCGCGCCAGGGGATGGCAATGGAGGGGACACGTCTTGCCTGGAGGAGAGCCAGGGGTAAGTGTTGCAGGGGGGTGTAGCTCCTGTGCCCAGTGGCGTCCAGCCACGCGGGAAGGGTCGGGCAGCATGGCTGCCTTCTCCCCAGAGGGGGGAAGTGTTGCAGGGGAGGGCAGTTGCTGGGCCCAGTGGCGTCCAGCCACGCGGGAAGGGTCGGGCAGCACGGCTGCCTTCTCCCCAGAGGGGGGAAGTGTTGCAGGGGAGGGCAGTTGCTGGGCCCAGTGGTGTCCAGCCACACGGGAAGGGTCGGCCAGCTCGGCGGCCTTCTCCCCAGAGGGAGAGTCCGGCCTCCAGTCCGGAGACGGTCCTCGCCCAGGAGGTGCGCCTCCTTGATCAAATGTCCGCAGATTCGGAGCGGCGCCACACCGAGTTCATGGGGGTTGTGGGACAGTTGCCTCAGGCCATTGAGTCCCTGGCTCATAGTGTGGCCGATTTCGGGGACTCACAGGCCAGGGGTGTCGAACAACTCGCGGCAGCACAGGACGCGAGTCGAGAGTTCATGAGTGGTGCCGTGCAGACACTGGCTGGTCTGATGCGGGCACAGACCAGGGCAGTACGGGCACTCACTTCTGCCACACTCGCTGTGTCACGGACGCATCGCCAGGGCACCCGCCGCGCTGCTGCAGCACAGCGGTCTGGCCTTCACCAGATTGCTGCGCTTGCTGCAGTGCCAGCCCGGCCGAGTGCCAGTGTCTCTGGCGACCAGCAAGCGCCTGGCATCAGCCAGCTTGCCCCCATTGCTGCAGCCGCCACTGCCACTCCCCCAGCAAAGCTGCGACGAGCTGCTGGAGAGACTGATGCTGCCCAGCCACAGCAGTCAGCAGCCGGCCCCTCCAGGGCCGGACCTCGTCTAGGCCGACCCCCAAGGGCATCTGCCGTCACGCTTTGTGCCCCTCCGGAGCCTTCCCCCAGCCTTGCAACACCCACAGGGCCCAGGTTGAGGCAGAGCAGCAGGTCGGGCAGGGGCCGGAGAAGCCTGCACAAGGACTCGCCCTCTCGGCACACCAAGTAGAGTGTGTTGCCAAATGTTTTTTTATATGGGGGTGTTTGTGTTCTGTATGGGGGGGTTTGTCTTGGTAAGGCCGAAGATGAAGGCCAATTGGATGGACAAGTTTTGTTATTCCTCCCCAGGTTGTGGGAGTGAGATATGTTTTTGACTTTTTTGGGGGCCTTGTCTGTTTTTGTGTTTCATGTGGGAAGGGCCCTGAGTTTGTTAAATAAAGCTTTTTATTTATTCAGCTTGTCCATGTGTCATGTTTCAAGTGGTTGTTGCGTTAACCGGCTGAGGGCTTGCGGAGCGGCCGCATTCAGGTGCGTTCATTGTCACAAGCCATTCCCTGACAGGGGGCCTAGAAGTGTCGTTCAATAAGCCGCCGGCGGACGGCCCTTGGACCTTGTGGCTCCCTCCTGGGCTGGTACTCCTCCTCCTCCTTCTCCTCCTCCTCATGGTCCTCCTGCTCGTCCTCCTGAGGTGGTGGTCCAACGTGAGGTGGCAGTGCCTGAGTCCTGCGGATAGCCAGGTTGTGCAGCATGCAGCAAACGACGACGAACTGGGAGACTCTATCCGGCGAATACTGTAGAGATCCGCCGGAACGATCCAGGCAGCGGAACCGTTGCTTGAGGACGCCAATCGTTTGCTCTATGATGTTCCTTGTGGCTTGATGGCTTTCATTGTATGCCTCCTCAGCAGGGGTCCTGGGCGCACGGAGCGGGGTCATGAGCCATGTACACAAAGGGTAGCCCTTGTCCCCGATAAGCCATCCCCTTGGGGGAGGCTGTGCCTGGAACATGTCAGCCACAGTAGTCTGGCGCAGGATAAATGCATCGTGGCTGCTTCCTGGAAAGCGGGCATTGACAGCTAGGATGCGCTGCCTGTGGTCACACACCAGCTGTACATTGAGGGAATGGTAGTCCTTCCGGTTGCGGTAATCCTCGGCATTGTCGATAGGTGCCCGCATAGCCACATGCGTGCAGTCAATGGCGCCCTGCACCATGGGGAAGTCGGCGATCCTGGCAAATCCGACTGCACGCTGCTCCTGCCTCTCTAGGGTCATGGGGAAGGAGATGAATTGGTGTCTCCTTGCGAAAAGGGCATCGGTGACCTGCCGGATGCAGCGATGCACGGCGAACTGGGAGATGTTTGCTATGTCCCCAGCAGCGGCTTGGAAGGAGCCGCTTGCATAAAAGTTCAGAGCCACCATGACCTTCACTTCCACCGACAGAGACGTCCTGCACATCAGCTGTGGACGCAGATCTCTGTGAAGCAGCTGGCAGATCTCTGCAACCACCTCCCTTCTGAAGCGCAGCCTCTTAACACAATGCGCGGCAGTCATGGTGAGATAGGACACCTGCTGCCGGTATTCCCTGAGTGGGTAAGGCCTACGTTGCCGACGCCTGATGGCCCCTCTGCGTCTAGGCATAGCTGCCCCTCTCACACAGCGTCTGCGAGCCCTTCGCACATAATGCTGGAACTGAGGGTTGGAACCCCATGCAGCCCCCATAATATACTTGCAAACAGTCAAATCACAATGAGTCAAATTTCCAAGCTCTGGCCAGAAGCCAAAAATACCTCTCCTATGTTGTCCCAAATCAGTAAGGTCTGTTCCTTGGTCTCTGTCCAGAAATCCAAAGCACTAAAGTCATTGCAGCAAAATGGCTGGCCTTTATACCTCAGTCTAAGTGCCCTTTAATTAGCGCTCCCCGAGGCCCGCAGGGCCTCTGCTGCGTTCCACTCCACAGTTCTTAACAGCGCCATGCCCACATTGGGCGGGCGCCACTGAAGTTCCGGTTTGGGGCGCACAAACGGCGTTGCACGACGAAATGACGTCATAAGGTGCACGCGCAGCTGAGCGCGTGCAAGCACTTTGCGCCGGCGCAAAATGTCAACTGAAGTTGGGCGTAGGCGCAGCTCGCTCTGCGCCCGGGCGCAAAGTGCCTAGCGCTCGAAATCTACTCCTCTTATGGCGCTAACGGCTGGCGAACGCAACTGAATTTCTAGGCCTGTATGTTTAACTTACCTTTTGGGGCCGTTGCCCTTTTAACTTACCTGTTGGGGCCATTGCCCCTTTAAGACGCGCCCCACAGGACTGCGAACTCAGTCCTCGTGGAGTCCCCGCTGGGACAAGACCTACACCACGGTGCTCCTACAGTCAGCCATCTTACCTGCTATCTTACCTGCTGTAATTAGCCTGTTCCTGTAAATAAACAACTTATTTATAGTTTGTCGAAGTCAAACTCTCTTATTTAGTGGCGATCTACACAATCCGCTACACACTGAACGATAAAGCGCTGAGTTTTTTAGGTGTAGAATTCAAGAAGCAGCGTTGTGAGTTCCATGGGCCTCAGTCAATTTTTAAACCATAGACCCTTGTCATGTATCTTGTTTTATACTGAACATTTAGTAAAGTTTATTTTAAAAATTGCCTATTTTAGATAACTTGTCATAAGAAGACAGGTTTATGCACATTGCACATGACTGTCATACTGGCTAGTGGGATGCTCAGTGACAGACTGGCTGCTGTGTAGGTCACAGAGTCCTAGTTATCCCAGGTAATGTTTTTGTTTTGGGCAACTAATCTGGGATAACTAAACAAAATTAATATTTTTAACCTGTAAAGCTGTGAGGGTTGAAAAATTAACATACTGGATATCTGAAACAAAACTGAAAATGCTGGAAGGAAACAGCACTTTGTCATGATCTGAAAAAAATATCAAAGCTGTTCACACAAAGTTGTGGAAAAACTCTTGTCACAGTTTGGTTGAAGTCTCTGCAAAGATGCTAGTATTACGTGAGGTGTTAACACACTGAATGTAGTACTGGTTGTAAAAGAATATCTGCCACAAATTATAAACTATTTATTTTCAGTCCACATTTTGTATTAAATTATACGGTAGCGTAGTGGTAATGTCGCTGGTAATGCGGTAGCACCACCACTGACCGAGCTGGCAGAGTCCTGAAGGACATAGCTGCCAGTCTGGGCCTGCGACAGGTGGTGAGAGAACTAACACGAGGGAAAAACCTACTTGATCTCATCCTCACCAATCTACCTGTCGCAGATGCATCTGTCCATGATAGTATTGGTAGCAGTGACCACTGCACAGGCGTTGTGGAGATGGAGTTCCATCTTCACATGGAGGACACCCTCCATCGTGCTGTGTGGCACTACCACTGTGCTAAATGGGATAGATTCAGAACAGAGCTAGCAGCTCAAAACTGGGCATCCATGAGGCGCTATGGGCCATCAGCAGCAGCAGAATTGTATTCCACCACAATCTGTAACCTCATGGCCAGGCATAGCCACCATCCTTTCCACCATCTACAAGGCACAAGTCAGGAGTGTGATGGAATACTCTCCACTTACCTGGATGAGTGCAGCTCCAACAACACTCAAGCTCGACACCATCCAGGACAAAGCAGCCCGCTTGATTGGCACCCCATCTACCACCTTAAACATTCACTCCCTCCACCACCGACGTACCGTGGCTGCAGTGTGTACCATCTACAAGATGCTCTGCAGCAACTTGCCAAGGCTTCTTCGGCAGCACCTCCCAAACCCGCAACCTCTTCCACCTAGAAGGACAAGGGCAGCAGGCGCATGGGAACACCACCCCCTCCAAGTCACACAGCATCCTGACTTGGAAGTATATCGTCGATCCTTCATCGTCGCTGGGTCAAAATCCTGGAACTCCCTTTCTAACAGCACTGTGGGAGTACCATCACCACACAGACTGCAGCAGTTCAAGAAGGCAGCTCGCCACCACCTTCTCAAGGGCAACTAGGGATGGGCAATAAATGCTGGCCTTGCCAGCGAGGCCCAGATCCCATAAATAAATTTTAAAAAATTAAAAAAATATCTCTCACTTTACCATCAAGCCAGGGGACCAACCCTGGTTCAATAAGGAGTGTAGAAGAGCATGCTGGGAGCAGCACCAGGCGTACCTAAAAAATGACGTGCCAACCTGGAGAAGCTGCAACATAGCACTACATGCATGCTAAAAAGCAGAAGCAGCATGCTATAGACAGGGCTAAGCGATCCCACAATTAATGGATTAGATCAAAGCTCTGCAGTCCTGCCACATCCAGTCGTGAATGGTGGTGGACGATTAAACAACTAATGGGAGGAGGCGGCTCCATGAATATCCCCATCCTCCATGATGGTGGAGCCCAGCATATGAGTGCAAAAGGCAAGGTTGAAGCGTTTGCAACCATCTTCAGCCAGAAGGCCGAGTGGATGATCCATATCGGCCTCCTCCTGAGGTCCCCGCCATTACAGAAGCCAGTCTTCAACCAATTTGATTCACTCCACGTGATATCAAGAAACGGCTGAGCGCACTGGATAAAGCAAAGGCTACAGGCCCTGACAACATCCCAACTATCGTGCTGAAGATGTGCTCCAGAACTAGCAGCGCCTCTAGCCAAGCTGCTCCAGTACAGCTACAACACTGGCATCTATCCGACAATGTGGAAAACTGCCCAGGTATGTCCTGTCCACAAAAAGCAGGACAAATCCAGTCAATTACCACCCCCAGTCTACTCTCAATCATCAGCAGGCTGATGGAAGGTGTCATCGACAGTGCTATCAAGCGGCACTTATTCACCAATAACCTACTCACTGATGCCCACTTTGGCTTCCGCCAAGACCACTCGGCTCCCAACCTCATTACAGCCTTGGTCCAAACATGGACAAAAGAGCTGAATTCCTGAGGTGAGAGTGACTGCCCTTGACATCAAGGCAGCATTTGACTGAGTGTGGCATCAAGGAGCCCTAGTAAAACTGAAGTCAATGGGAATCGGGGGGAAATGCTCCACTGGCTGGCGTCATACCTAGCGCAATGGAAGATGGTTGTGGTGGTTGAAGGTCAATCATCACAGCCCCAGGACATCGCTGCAGGAGTTCCTCAGGGCAGTGTCCTAGTCCCAACCATCTTCAGCTGCTTCATCAATGACCATCCCTCCTTAAGGTCAGAAATGGGGATGTTTGCTGATGACTGCACAGTGTTCAGTGCCATTCACAACTCCTCAGATAATGAAGCAGTCCATGCCCGCATGCAACAAGACCTGGACGACGTTCAGGCTTGGGCTGATAGGTGGCAGGTAACATTCATGCCACAGAAGCACCAGGCAATTACTATCTCCAACAAGCGAGAGTCTAACCACCGCCCCTTTGCTTTCAATGGCATTACCATTGCCGAATCCCCCACCATCAACATCCTGGGGGTCACCATTGACCAGAAACTTAACTGGACCAGCCTTATAAATACTGTGGCAGCAAGAGCAGGTCAGAGGCTGGGTATTCTGTGGCGAGTGTCTCACCTCCTGCCATCTACAAGGCACAAGTCAGGAATGTGATGGAATACTCTCCACTTACCTGGATGAGTGCAGCTCCAACAACACTCAAGAAGCTCGACACCATCCAGGACAAAGCAGCCTGCTTGATTGGCACCCCATCTACCACCTTAAACATTTACTCCCTCCACCACCGGTGTACCGTGGCTGCAGTGTATACCATCTACAAGATGCACTGCAGCAACTCACCAAGGCTTCTTCGGTAGCACCTCCCAAACCCGCGACCTCTTCCACCTAGAAGACAAGGGCAGTAAGCGCATGGGAACACCACCACCTCCAAGTTCCCCTCCAAGTCGCACACCATCCTGACTTAGAAGTATATCTCCATTCCTTCATCGTCGATGGGTCAAAGTCCTGGAACTCCCTCCCTAACAGCACTGTGGGAGTACCTTCACCACACGGACTGCAGCGGCTCAAGAAGGCGGCTCACCACCACCTTCTCCAGGGCACTTAGGGATGGGCAATAAATGCTGGCCTTGCCACCGACACCCACATCCCATAGATGAATTTTTTTTTTAAATCCATCAGTGTTTGCTACCATTTCCTATTGTGTATTTCTAGCATTTTTGATTGTATTTTAGATTTTTAGCATTCTCAGTTTTTCTTTTGCTCCCATGCTGTCATTGATAGTGTTCAAGAGCTTGAGCAGTGAGAGACTAGTGGAGTGCAACAGGTCAGTAGAGTGTGGAATTCAGCCTTGAGGTGCACTTAGCCTAAAATTAAACTTGAGGGGTTATCACACTAATTGATGTTTGATTTAATCAACTTTTAAGAGAAAATAGTTTGACTCAGTTTTGTACGGAGGGGAGGGGTGGGTGGAACAGCTAAAGCCAGTGAAGTGCATGATGTGGGAGGTCTTGGACGCTTAGTGTGTCTGGGATCATCACAAGTGTCCCTGCCTGCTTGAACTCAAGCTCACAGTTTCTCAGTTTGAGGAGATGTAGGGACATCCAGTCACTTATGGGTGGTTGAGGAGATGCTGCAATGCACATTTCAGGAGGTGACCATCCAGCAGTTAGAGCAGGTTAATAAGAAAGGGAAGTAGGTGATCATCCATCTGGATAGAAGTATGAGACAGGGAGGAGTACGGGGATCCCCCGAGAGTGCTGAATTGACAAACCAATTACAAAATCTCAGAGGAGTGCAACCACCAACAATGTCATGGCATCGTGGTTGTCAAAGGAAGAGAAACAGAGAAGTGGTGCTGAAATGCAGTGGTAGTAGGGGATTCCTTGTCATGGAAAGAGACAGGCACTTTTGCAGGACAAGTGTGCAGCCTCCCCCAGGTGCCAGATGGCAAGAATTTTGGAGAAGGAAGGGGACCAATCAAAAGTTGTGGCTCATGTTGGACTCAATGATATAGAAAGGAATAGAACTGAGGTCCTGGAAAGGGAAATTTACAAATAAGGAGACAGATTAAAGAATGGGACTTCAAGGGTAGTAACCTGAGGATTACACCTCAAATCAAATCAACTTTTATTGTCATACTAGTCAGTATAGGAATGAAAAGATAAGGGTGGAAAATGCATAGCTGGAGAGATGTAGGAAAGAGATATTCCGATTCTGGGACAGGAGTAGCTTATGCAGGAACAGGCTTTTTCTGATCATGGCAATGTTCTTGCTAGGAGAGTAACCAGTGCTCTTTGGAAGTGTTTAAACTAATATGATAGGGGGAGGGGGAAAACAAAACAAGAAGGCCGAGAGGAAAGCAAAAAGGGCAAGGAGTATAGGAAAGATTTTATTTTACAAATGAGAAAAGAAGAAAAGTAATACAATCCCTGCTCCTTGAGATTAGTTTTTAAGATTCCCAAACAGAGGTGGCTTGAGTTGTGTGTATGTAAATGCACAAGGTATTCTGAATAGAACTGATGAGCTATAGGCACAAATTGATATGGGAATGATGTAATAATATTAACAGAATAGGGGCTTAAAGTAGAACTGGATTTGGAGCTAAGCATACCTGGTTACAAATATTCAAGAGGGAGACAGTATGGATAAAAGAAAGAGAGTGGCAGTATTACTCAAAGGTCCCATTACAGCACTAGAAAATAAGGATGACATAAGGTGGCGCAAAAGCTGAATTTTTTTGGTTAGAGTCGAGGAATAAGAAAAGGGCTGTTAATGTATTTTATAGAATCATAGAATGGTTACAGCACAGAAGCAGGCCATTCGGCCCGCCAAGCTTGTGCCAGCTCTCTGTAAGAGCACTTCAGCTAGTCCCACTCCCCCACCCTTTCCCCGTAGCCCTGTCTTTTTTTTCCCTTCAGGTACTTATCCAATTCCCTTTTGAAAGCCAATGATTGAGTTTGCCTCCACCACCCTTTCAGGCAGTGCATTCCAGATCTTAACTACTCGCTGCGTAAAAAAGTTTTTCCTCATGTCGCCTTTGGTTCTTTTGTTAATCACCTTAAATCTGGTTCTCAACCCTTCCGTCAATGGGAAGAGTTTCTCTCTCTACTCTGTCTAGACCCATCATGATTTTAAACACCTCTATCAGATCTCCTCTCAACCCTCTCTGCTCGAAGGAGAACAACCCCAGTTTCTCCAGTCTATCCACGTAACTGAAGTTCCTCATCCCTGGAACCATTCTCGTAAATTTTTCTGCACCCTCTCTAAGGCCTTCACATCCTTCCTAAAGTGCGGTGGCCAGAATTGGACACAATAACCAGTGTTTTATAAAGGTTCATTATAACTTCCTTGCTTTTGTACTCTATGCCTCTATTTATGAAGCCCAGGATCTCGTATACTTTATTAACCACTTTCTCAACCTGCCCTGTCCCTTCAAGGATTTGTGCACATATACCCCCAGCTCTCTCTGTTCATGCACCCCCTTTAAAATTGCACCCTTCAGTTTATATTGCCTCTCCTCATTCTTCCTACCAAAATGTATCACTTTGCACTTTTCTGCGTTAAATTTCATCTGCCATGTGTCCGCCCATTTCATCAGCCTGTCTATGTCCTCTTGAAGTCTATCATTACCTTCCTCACTGTTCACTATACTTCCAAGTTTTGTTTCATCTGCAAATTTTTAAATTGTGCCCTGTACACCCAAGTCCAAGTCATTAATATATATCAAGAAAAGCAGTGGTCCTAGAACCAACCCCTGGGGAACACCACTGTATACCTTCCTCCAGACTGAAAAACAACCGTTCACCACTATGCTCTGTTTCCTGTCACTTAGCCAATTTCGTATCCAGGCTGCCACTGTTCCTTTTATTTTATGGGCTTCAACCTTGCTGGAAAGCCTATTATGTGGCACTTTATCAAATGCCTTTTGGAAGTCCATGTACATCATGTCAACTGCATTGCCCTTATCAACCCTCTCTGTTACCGCATCAAAAAACTCAATCAAGTTAGTTAAACATGATTTGCCTTTAACAAATCTGTGCTGGCTTTCCTTAATTAATCCACACTTGTCCAAGTGATTGTTAATTTTGTCCCTGATTATCATTTCTAAAAGTTTCCCACTACTGCACTCTTTTTCTGCTTCTTCTTACTTTCTATCTCTTTTGTCATCCAGGGAGATCTGACTTTGATTGCCCTACCTTTCTACCTCGTGGTAATGTACCTCGACTGTACCCAAACTATCTCCTCTTTAAAGGCAGCCCATTGTTCTATTACAGTTTTGCCTGCCAATCTTTGATTCCAATTTACCTGAGCCAAATCCGTTCTCATCCCACTGAAATTTGCTTTCCTTCAATTAAGTATTTGTACTCTTAGATTGTTCCCTGTCCATTCCCATAGCTAATCTAAACCTTATGATACTGTGACCACTGTTCCCTAAAGGTTCACTTACTGACAGTTGCTCCACTTGCCCCACCTCATTCCCCAGAACCAGATCCAGCAATGCTTCCTTTCTCATTGAGCCGGAAACGTGCTGATCAAGAAAGTTCTCCTGAACATGCTTCAGAAATTCTTCCCCCTCCCTGTCCTTTACACTATTACTATCCCAGTCTACATTAGAATAGGATATTGGCATTTGGAGTTTATTCTGGACTGATGCACAGCACAAATGAAATAGACAAAGTGGTATTGTTCTAGACAATGAAGTGGGTCAAGTAAGTAATGTAAAGAAAAAGAACTTCCATTTATATAGCACCCTACCACATCCTCAGGACAACAACAAAACTCATTTATATAATGCCTTTATCATAGAAAAATGTCCAAAGGCGTTTCACAGAAGCATAATCAGACAAAAATCGACACCAAGTCAAAGAAGAGATATTAAGAGGGGTGATGAAAAACTTGATCAAATAGGTGGGTTTTAAGGAGGGTCCTAAGGGAGGTGGAGATGTTTAGGGAGGGAATTCCAGAGCACAGCCTACGCGGCTGAAGGCACGGCTGCCAATGGTGAAGCAAAGGGAGAGGGGGGAATACACAAGAGGCCAAAGTCTGAAGAAGGCGGAGTTCTCAGAGGGTTCTAGGGCTAAAGGAGGTTACTGGGATAGGGAGGGATGAGGCTACAGAGTGGTTTAAACACGAGAATCAGAATTTTCAATTTGAAGCATTGGGGGACAGTGAACGTCAGTGAGCACGGGTGATGAGTGAGTGAAACTTGGTACGGTATAGGTTGGAGGTAGCAGAGGAATTGGATGAACTGAAGTTTAGGAGGGTGGGAGGCTGAAAAGAGCATTGGAATAGTCGATTTTGAAGGTGACAAAAGCATGGGTGAGGGCTTCAGCAGCAGATGAACTGAGGCACGGGAAGAGGTGGGCGGTTTTACGGAGGTGGAAGTAGGGTAGTCTTTGTGATGGAGACAATATGGAGTCAGAAGCTTAGCTTGCAGTCAAATCGGATGCCAAGATTACGAACTGTCTGGCTCACCCTGAGACGGTGACGGGAGGGGAATGGAATTGGTGGTGAGGGTGCAGAGTTTGTGGTAGGGGCCTAAGAGAATGGTTTTGATCTTATCAATGTTTAACTGGAGGAAATTGTAGCTCAACCAGGATTTGATTTTTGACGAGCAGTTTTACAACACAGAGGCAGTGGAGGAATCAAGAGATTTGGTGGAGAGGTAGAAATAAGTGTTGTCAGCTTACTTGTAGAACCTGACTCCCATGTTGTCAGATGATGTTATCAAGGGCCAGCATCATAATCATAATCATAATCAACTTTATTGTCATTGTTAGTGCACAAGTGCAGTACAACGAAATGTAGGCTTGCGGCTCCCGAGAGTGTACATTTAGATTAAGACATTTAAACATTCAACATACATTTGGCTTGTAATACATTAACATAAACATAACCATAATAAAGTGCATTGGCAGATGTGCAGGCTTTAGAGTTTATTTGTGGAGTTCAGTAGGATGACAGCCCTGGGAAAGAAGCTGTTCCTAAATCTGGTCGTACGGGTGCGAATGCATCTGTAGCGACTCCCAGATGGCAGGAGGGTGAACAGACTGTGGCTGGGGTGGGTAGGGTCTTTGATGATGGACCGTGACCTCCGTAAACAGCGTTTCTGGTATATGTGCTCTATGGTCGGTAGCCGGGTGCCGGTAATGCGTTGGGCAGTTTTGACTACCCGCTGCAGGGCTTTCCGGTCATAGTAGCTACAGCTGCCATACCATACTGTGATACAGTTCGTCAGGATGCTCTCTATTGTGCATCGGTAAAAGTTAGAGAGGATCGGGGTGACAGGTTACATCTCTTCAGCCTCCTTAGGAAATATAGGCGCTGCTGGGCCTTCTTCACCAGAGAGGAGGTATTGAGGGACCAGGAGAGGTCTTCCGTGATGTGGACTCCGAGGAACTTAAAGCTGTCCACCCTTTCCACCACAGCCCCATTGATGTGGATGGGGGTGTGACTTCCGCCTTTAGACTTCCTGAAGTCCACAATGATTTCTTTGGTTTTCTTGATGTTAAGGACCAGGTTGTTATCGGCGCACCACTTCACGAGATGCTGGACCTCCTCCCTGTAGGCTGACTCATCGTTGTTGGTGATCTGGCCTACTACTGTGGTATCATCCACAAACTTGATGATGGTGTTGGAACCATGAACAGCCACACAGTCGTGGGTGAAGAGGGAGTAGAGGAGGGGGCTCAGCACACATCCTTGTGGGGCCCCCGTGTTCAGGGTCGGGGGGGGGGGGGGGGAAAGTGTAGTTACCTAATTTGACAGACTGGGGTCTGTTTGTTAGGAAGTCCAGGGTCCAGTTGCAGAGGGAAGTGTTCAGGCCAAGAGTGTGGAGTTTGGTGGCCAGCTTGTTGGGGACGATGGTGTTGAATGCTGAGCTGTAGTCTATGAACAGCATTCTGATGTAGGTCTCTTTACCATCTAAGTGATCCAGTGCAGAGTGTAGAGCAGTTGTGATTGCATCCTCCGTTGATCTGTTTGCACGATAGGCAAACTGGTGTTGGTCAAGAGAGGTGGGAACACTGGCTTTGATGTGAGCCAGGACCAGTCTCTCTCAACACTTCATTATGATGGGTGTGAGTGCGACAGGTCGATAGTCGTTCAGGCACGTCACAGCCGTTTGTTTTGGCACAGGAATAATGGTAGCAGTCTTGAAGCATGTAGAGACTACTGCCTGGGCCAATGACAGATTGAAGATGGCGGTGAAGACATCAGCCAGCTGATCACATTCCTTGAGTACCCGTCCAGGGATGCTATCCGGTCCAGTAATGTAGATGAGGAAGAGGAGGCAGCCAAGGGTAGAACCTTGGGGGTCTCCAGAGGTAACAGTGCGGGAGCGGGAAGAGAAGTAAAAGAATAGCTAAAAAGATGATGGGGCCAATTAGAGAGAAAAAAAATCTCACGGATGATGAAGGAATGGTGAAGATGTTAGAGTACAATACTTCAGCTTTCACAAATGTGTGTAATACTGAGAATGAAAGGACACAAAAGGAGGAGGTGGCGCAAGTAGATAGGATACTTACAAGGAAGGAATTAATACATAAAAAGTTGGTGAAACTCAAAATAGTAAAAGGTACCAGACTCTGATAACATGCTGAGGGAGACAGAGAGGAAATAGCAGAAGCTTTGACCTCAATCTTTCAAACATCGCTGGATATGAAAGTTGTTCCTGAGAACTGGAGGGCTGCCAATGTAACGCCTCTGTTCAAAGAGGGAGAAAGGAATAAACCAGGTTACTGTAGAACAGTCAGCCTTATGTCCGTAAGTAAGCTTCTAATTGCCATAAGACAAGATAAAATGAATATTCACTTAGAAAGATATGGGTTAATTAAGGACAGCCAGCATAGATTTGTGAAAGGCAAGTTGTTCCTCACAAATTTAATAGACTTCTTTGATAAAGGAAATGCAGTGGATCTTGTGTGTACGGATTTTCAAAAGACATTTGATTTGGAGTTTTGTTGATAAAATTAAGGTATGCAGTATTAAAGAAAATATGGCAGCATGGATAAAAAGTTGGTTAAAGGACAGCAAATAGAGCAGTGCTTAATGTACGTTTTTCAGACTGGAGGGATTTAAACAGTCGTGCCCCCCAAAAGTCAGTGTTAGGACCACTGCTTTTATAAAATAAATAAATAGACAGAACGATAAATAATCTGAATTCTGGTATATGGGACCCTATATCAAAATATAAAATTACATAAAATAAGCAGCATGGTAAACTATGAAGAGGACTATAAGTGATTTTAGGAGGACAGACAGGCTAATATGTTAGACAGAAAGACGTTGTATGAAATTTAATTCTAGAAATGTGAAGTAAAACACTTTGGGAGGAAGAATAAGGAAAGGAAATGTACAGTAAATGATAAAACTTCAAAAAGGAGTAGAAAAGCTTAGAGGCTTAGGAGTGCATATATATAAATCTTTAAAAGTGGGAAGATAAAGCCAGAAGTTTATGGAAACCTAGGTGTTATAGATAGGGCATAGAGTACAAAAACAAAGAGGTAATACTAAAATTGTAGAAATTATTGGTTAGGCTGCAGTTAGAATATTGTGTCTAGATTTAGGTGTCCTATCTTAGGAAGTATGTCAATGATACAGAAGAGATTTACCAATATAATACCAAAGGTGAGAGGCTTTAGTTATGAGGAGAAGCTAGGGAAACAGGAGCTCTCTTTACCAGAGCGGAGAAGGTTAAGAGGAAATGCTATAGAGGTGTTCAAAGTTATGAGTGGCTTTGAGAAGGTAAACAGAGGAAACAATTTCCACTGGTTGCTGAATTTACAGGTGTAAACCTAAGAAAATCACCAAAAAATTAGGTTTGAATTTTTTTTTTTTTTTTTTTTAAAAACAGAGCACTGTTGGGACTGGAATGCTTTACTAGAACAGTGGTGGAAGCAGAATCCATAATAGTGTTTAAAAGGGACATGGACAAAAGGATATAGTGAAAGGGCAGGGGAATGGAACCAAGTAAATATGTTTCAGAGAGTCAGCGTAGATACAATAGGCCAAATTATATCCTTCTCTGTGGTAATTTCTTTTGATTCTACTAGCAGTTTCTGTGTAGAGGAAATATATATAGAAAATGGCTATAAGTGACAAAAATAGAAAGAAATCACCAGAAGGGAGCTCTGATCATAGTTTTATTTTTTTTTACTCTCTTGGACCTAAATCCTATAAAAGAGCACGGTAAAATTAATTTTCCCTTCAATTGAACAACTAGCATGACAAATAGTGTTGTGGCCTTTAGAAAGTTAAAATAGATGTCTCTATGATTTAAGCTAACTGGATAATTCAAAAGACTTTGTAAAGACATTTATCATAGACATTTATAGAATTGCCAATATATCAGCCCTTGCAATTAAATTAAAATCCACTAAGGGGCAGCAACAGTAACTCTGGTTTACTGGTTGAAATGGCATAACACTAAGAACATAAGGAATAGGAGCAGGAGTAGGCTATTCGGCCCTTCGAGCCTGCTCCGCCATTTAATAAGATCATGGCTGATTTTCCACCTCATCTCCACTTTCCTGCACTATCCCCATATCCCTTGATTCCCTTAATATTCAAAAATCTATCGATCTCTGTCTTGAATATACTCAACGACTGAGCCTCCACAGCCCTCTGGGGTAGAGAATTCCAAAGATTCACCACCCTCTGAATGAAGAAATTTCTCCTCATCTCAGTCCTTTTCTGAGACTGTGACCCCTGGTTCTAGACTCCCCAGCCAAGGGGAAACATCCTCCCTGCATCTACCCTGTCAAGCCCGTAAGAATTTTGTATGTTTCAATGAGATCACCTCTCATTCTTCTGAACTCTAGAGAATAGAGGCCTAGTCTACTCAATCTGTCCTCATAGGACAATCCCCCCATTCCAGGAACCAGTCTGGTGAACCTTTGTTGCACTCCCTCTATGGCAAGTATATCCTTCCTTAGGTAAGGAGCCTAAAACTGTACACAATATTTCAGGGGTGCTCTCACCAGGGCCCTGTATAATTGCAGTAAGATATCTTTACCCTTATTCTCAAATCCTCTTGTAATAAAGGCCAACATACCATTTGCTTTCCTAATTGCTTGCTGTACCTGCATGTTAACTTCTAATGATTCGTGTACAAGGACACTCGGGTCCCTCTGAAAACCAACATTTCCCAATCTCTCACCGTTTAAAAAATACTCTGCTTTTCTATTTTTCCTACAAAAGTGGATAACTTCACATTTCTCCACATTATATTCCATTTGCCATGTTCTTGCCCACTCACTTAGCCTGTCTATATCCCCATGAAGCCTCTTTGCATTCTCCTCACAACTTACATTCCCATCCAGCTTTGTATCATCAGCAAATTTGGACATATTACATTTGGTCCCCTCATCCAAATCATTGATATAGATTGTGAATAGCTGAGGCCCAAGCACTGATCCTTGCGGTACCCCACTAGTTACAGTCTGCCAACCCGAAAATGACCCGTTTATTCCTACTCTCTCTGTTTTCTGTCCATTAATCAATCCTCAATCCATGCTAGTATATTACCCCCAATCCCATGAGCCCTAATTTTGTTTAATAACCTCTTGTGTATCACCTTATTGAATGCCTTCTGAAAATCCAAATACCCCACATCCATTGGTTCCCCCTTATCTATTCTGCTAGTTACAACCTCAAAAAACTCTAACAGATTTGTCAAACATGATTTCCCTTTCATAAATCCATGTTGACGCTGCCCAATCCTATTATTATTTTCTAAGTGCCCTGTTACCATGCCCTTAATAGATTCTAGCATTTTCCCTACTGCTGATATCAGGCTAACTGGTCTGTAGTTCCCCGTTTTCTCTCTCCCTCCTTTCTTAAATAGTGGGATTACATTTGCTACCTTCCAATCCGCGGGAACCATTATAGAATCTATGGAATTTTGGAAAATGACAACCAATGCATCCACTATCTCTATAGCCACCTCTTTTAAAACCCTAGGATATAAGCCATCAGGTCCAGGGGATTTATCGGCTTTCAGTCCCATTAATTTCTCCAGTACTATTTGTTTACTAATACTAATTTATTTTAGTTCCTCATTCTCACTAGAGCCTTGGTTCTCCACTATTTCCAGAAATTTATTTGCGTCTTCTTCCGTGAAGACAGACACATTGGGCTGGATTTGACCAGTCCTAAGGAGGTGGGTATGGAGGCGGGACTGCTTGTAAAGTCAAAAAGAATGGGAGCGGGTCCTGAACCCACTCCCAACCTGCCTCCATACAATCTTCCCGGGAGTCGGGTCCCCGATTTGCACAGGGACCCGGCTCCTAGCGGCGGGAAGAGGATTATAGCCACTAGTTAACAGGCAGTTAAGGGGTTTTTCCCAATTTTTAGACTGCTGCTGTGGGCTTCCTGACGTCTCGGAACCCCGCCAGGGTAAGTGAGGCGTGCTGTGGGTCTGTTGTTATGTTGGTGTTTGGATGACAGCTGCAGAAGTGGTGTGAAGGATGCAAAGTGACAATGGTTATTATCAGAGGTAAGGAAAGTAATGTTATGAAAGTAATTTTTAATGTGTTTAGATGTTTCTGCAGGTGACAAGCTGTGAAGTGTTTGTGTAGGCTCATCTCATCTGGAGAAGTGACAGATGGCTTCTACAATCTCAGCTGCCATCTGTTTTATCCTAAGGAGAGAGTAATTGGGGAGTCTGGGTACAAGGGCTCACCTGTGTACACCTCAATACTGTCAAATCATCTGTCAAACAAGTGTGGTACATATGCCTTTAAGAGAACCGGCAGATGAAGCGTCATCAATGGACGTCCTCTCTGACACGGCTTTCCCTTAATTGGCTGGCAAGCCTGCAGGGTGGGCTTCACAAGGCCAATCAGGGCAAAATAGCGTCTGTTCGTCAGATGTCACTGGGGGCGGGACTAGAACCCGGAAGGCAGCAGTCCTGCCCCCAACTCGTCTCGGTAAGTAAAATCCAGCCCAAAGTATTTATTTAATTTCTCTGCCATTTCCTTATTCTCCATTATAATTTCTCCTGTCTCAGCCTATAAGGGACCCACATTTACTTTCACTAATCTTTTTCTTATTACATATCTATAGAAGCTTTTACAGTCTGTTTTTATGTCTCTCGCTAGTTTACTTTCATTCTATTTTCCCTTTCTTTATCAATTTCTTGGCTCTCCTTTGCTGAATTCTAAAATCCAACCAATCCTCAGGCTTACTTTTTTTGGCAGTGTTATAAGCCTCTTCCTTTGATCTAATACTATCTTTAACTTCTTTTGTTAGCCACGGTTGGACCACTTTTCCTGTGGGGTTTTTGTGCTTAAAGGAATGTATATTTGTTGTAAATTATCTATTAATTCTTTAAATGCTAGCCATTGCTTGTCTACTGTCATACCTTTTAATGTAGTTTCCCAATCTACCTTAGCCAACTCGACCCTCATATCTACGTAGCTTGCTTTGTATAAATTTGAGACCCTAGTTTCGGATTTAACTAAATCACTTTCAAACTTAATATAAAATTCCATCAAATTATGGTCACTCTTCCCTAAAGGCCCCTTTACTACAAGGTTATTAATTAATCCTTTCTCATTGCACAATACTAGATATAAAATAGCTTGTTCCCTAGTTGGTTCCTCAACATACTGATCTAGAAAACTATCTTGCATACATTCCATGAATTCGTCCTCCACACTATTACTGCAAATTTGGTTTGCCCAGTCTATATGTAGATTAAAGTCCCCCATGATTACTGTATTACCCTTGTTACATGCACCTCTTTAATTTCCTGATTTGTACTCTGCCCTACATTACAACCACTATTTGGGGGCCTATAAACAACTCCCACCATGTTTTCTGATCCTTGCTTTTTTGTAGCTCCACCCAAACCGGTTCTACTTCTTGATTTTCAGAGCTAAGATCCTTTCTCTCTACTGTCTTTATCCCATCCTTTATTATCAGGGCTACCCCTCTTTTTCCATTTTACCTATCTCTTCTAAAAGTTAAGCGTCCTGGAATATTTAGTTCCCAGCCTTGGCCACTTTGCAACCACGTCTCAGTGTGGCAGGATGCTAGCAAAATAATATTAAAACAAAAGCTTATTTAAATATTATCAAATGTAAACAAACGTCATCATATCAATGATATTGTTGACAGCACTCAGTATCAATATTTTGGTAGCTAATAGACATTTTATTTGTACTGATTTTAATCGCACTCATTTTATTTGACAGATTAGGTATCTATTATTCAGCTGTGCTATTTTACATACTTGTGTATATACACATTATCAAATCACAAGTTTGCAATTGATTAAGTTATTAAAATGGTTAGTGAAAATAGTACTGTTGCCTTATGAGAACTTGTTGAAACTGACCTTTTTCCATTGAGATGTCAACTTTAATCAATTTAAAAGCAACCCACTGTTTCTCAAGGTTGCTTTAGTCATCTTATTTAAGAATTGTTTATTTTAAAGAAAAATCAACCCAGGAAAAAATAGAAATAGTATATTTTTTTCAGCTGTTACAGATTTCCGAGAGAGATATAGTTCAGAGAATAGCTGCATATTTGAGACCAGCGTATTTCAAACAATGTCCTTTGCTTTATAGTTTGATTCAGTACCAAGTTGGCTTTTGTGCAAATTTAGGAAATGGGAACATTTAGAAAGCTTCAATTACACTGCAGTACAACGCATGCAATAAACCGCTCCAGCAGTACCAATGAACAGCAACACTTAACATTCTTTTGCTGTCACTATTGGATCATTATAATCAAAAACATGTTTA
Organism: Somniosus microcephalus; assembly: GCF_052327205.1. Classification (NCBI taxonomy): domain Eukaryota; kingdom Metazoa; phylum Chordata; class Chondrichthyes; order Squaliformes; family Somniosidae; genus Somniosus; species Somniosus microcephalus. Next base: position 120,852,549 of record NC_140998.1, read on the forward strand.
ATGGAACATTTGTACCTTGTTTTGACCAATTCTGAATTGAACCTAGAAAGATTGCCATCTAATTTGTGTCATAAATGCAGCTTACAGCTTGTACATACTATTTCATTATAATTTACTGTAGGGGGCGGTAACTGTGATTCAAAAAACACTTTGGCCTTAAATTTGGATATAGCCATGAAACGGGCAGTGTTGAGGCCAAAGTAGTGTCAGCTGTGGCTCAGTGGGCAGCACACTCGCCTCCGAGTCAGAAGTTTGTGGGTTCAAGTCCCACTCCAGGGACTTGAACACATAAATTTAGGCTAACGTTCCCAGTGCAGTGCTGAGGGTGTGCTGCACTGTTGGAGGTGCTGTCTTTTGGATGAGACGTTAAACCGAGGCCCCGTCTGCTCTCTCAGGTGGATGTAAAAGATCCTATGGCACTATTTCGAAGAAGAGCAGGGGAGTTATCCCCGGTGTCCTGGCTAATATTTATCCCTCAATCAACATAACAAAAAACAGATTAGCTGGTCATTATCACATTGCTGTTTGTGGGAGCTTGCTGTGCACAAATTGGTTGCTGCGTTTCCTACATTTCAGGCGTCTGGTGGTCGTGAAAGGCGCTATATAAATGTCACTCTTTATTTTCTTTCAAATTATGTTAAGCTGTACCACCTGAAAATAGTCTAGGTAGCACACAAAATTCATGCTCACTCTTCATTAAAATGATTATAGTCATGATTTCAGCACTAAAACTGCTGCTCATTGGCTTAACGCTAAGAAGGTGGACCAATATCGGGGACAGTCTAATTCACAGTCATGTGTGCCACAGGCTTTTTCCACTACTTAAAGGGGAGGTGTATTGATGCTACAGCAACTCATTGTCAGGGCAGTTGGATTTGCAGCTGGCACTGGCACAGGAGACATAGAAATGGCAGATCGTCGTACCAGGGGGAGAGCCAGGAGGTTCTCCAACGAAGCTCTGGAGGCACTCAGTGGCCATGGAGAGGAGGACGGCTGTCCTATTCCCCCAAAGTGGTATGAAGCCCTCGCCGTATACATCCCGTACCATGTGGCCGGAGATAGTGGACCATGTGACTGCCAGCACTGTGGTCCCCGGGACCGTCATCCAGTGCAGGAAGATGTTTAATGACCTCTCGAGGCTGGTCAAGGTGAGTGAAGGCTTCAGTAAAAGCCATATCCCACCATCTTACCAGGCTGACACATAATCGCCGGGAGCAGCAGCAGACAGGTGGGGGCCAGGCTGAAATGCAGGACTTTAGCAACCTGGAGGAGCGAGTGCTCCAGCTAATTGGGTGGCATGTGGTAGATGCCGTGGCAACCGCCGAGGTTCAACCCCTTGGGGACAACAATGGTATGTTCATTCCTAATCCTCCTTCTCACTTCCCACTTCTCCCTCAGCTCACAATCTCTTCTCTCTTTCAAGCTACTCCTGCTATATGAATTCATTTCTGCTTTCCCCCCCCCCCCCCAAACTCCCCTCAGCATAACCTGACTCTTGTGCCTTTCTGCTTTCAGATAATCAACAAGCACCTGAGCAGCCTGTCCCCTGATGTCATTGAAGAGAGAAAGGGGGGAGAAGAAAATAGAAGATGAAACAGTGTCACTGCATCTGTCACTCGCAGATACCAGCTCAGAAAGTGGCACTACACGTACTTTGGAGGGTAGTGCAGTAACAGAACTTTCACAGGATGAGACACTGGGCACGAGTGGGCTGCAGCAAGGCCAGGGGGAAAGAGTAGCTCGAGGGCCAGCTCCCCGGAGGGCAAGATCGTGTGCGAGTTCTGCTGCACAGGACTCGGATGAGGACCTCGATGGGGCGGTCTTCAGAAGAAGGGTGATGGGCATGCACACCGAATTGATGGGTGAAATGGTAAGGGTGCCTGAGAGCTTCTTGGCAATGTCAAAGAGCGTGGAGGAGTCTACCTCCAACATTGCATGGGGATCTGCGCAGATCATGGAGCTCGGGATTTCCAGCTTGGAAATGATAGACTCTCAGAGACCGTGTCGACCCAGACGTGATGGCATGCATGATGGGTGATGTCACAGCTTCCATTGCAGCATGGGTGGAAGCATCCAATGTCTTTGTGCTGCAGCGGAAGCTCAATCTGCTCTCATGCAGTCTCAACATGAAGCCACCCAAGCTCTGACTGCTGCCATCGAGGCTGGGTTTACCACTGTCGACCGGGGCTTGCAGGGTGTCGCAGCAGGCCAGCAATCTGGCCTCCAACAGATTGCTAGGAATGCTGAGGTGCTGCCCCGGGGGAGTGGCAGTGGGTCAGTGGAGCAGGAACCTGCTGTCCTTTCTCAGGATGACAGCATTCCTATTCCCACGTCTGCCACTCCGCCATTGCCCTTGCCACTGCCTGTCATCCAGCCAGCCCAGACTGCTGGCGCCTATGCTGAGCTGGTGCAGTCTACAGCCGCGCCTTCTAGGGCCACAGCTGCTCGAGGTCGTCCTGCAAGGCCATCTGAAGTCTCTCGCACAGAAACTCAGCAGTTTTCTACCAGCCATGCTGCAGCCACTGGATAAGCACTTCGTAGGAGCACTAGATTAGGAAAAGTCACAGTAACGAGAGGCACTAAGGGATTGCACAAGGGTGATTAGTTAATATTTTTCATATAAATATATGTGAATTGATTTTTGATCAATTTATTAATTTTGTTTAGAATCTTTTGGGGTGTCTCTCATTTCACCTTTGTGCCCAGGGAAACACTGATAGTCCATGATGGTACAATGGGGATGTGGTGAGCAATGCGGTTTAATTCATTGGAATCAGAGTCTGATGAGCCATTCACGGATAGCCTGTCCGGAAGGACGAATGGCTGCCTGCCTCCTCCCTCCCTCCCTCCTCTTGTTCCTAGTCGTCCTCCTCATCATCTTCCTCCTCATCCTCCTTCTCCTCCTCCTGAGGTGGTGTCGCAATCTCTGGTGGCAAGGGCTGTGTCCTCATGATGGCCAAGTTGTGAAGCATGCAGCAAAATGCCTTCACTGTGAGCAGAAGCCTTTAAAAAAGAATTACGGCATTCTGCACTTGCAACAACACTCCCTGTTACCTTAGAACCTTGAAAGAAGTTTACAAAGCTGGTGGAGTTGCAGAAAGTAGCACAGAGCCTGTCAAACTGCAGAAACATGTCGGGTGCAATGGATTGCTAATGATCCCTTTAAATGCCACTTCTGGAGCCTCCTTCCTGCTTTTGAATGCTTGCTCTGCCTATCGTTATTGAGGCATGCCAGTAAGTGCAGCGGCGAAATCCAACGTTGCAGATCGGGCATCAAGTGAGCATTGCACACTCACTGACGTCACAATCTCGTTCATTTCAATCCCTTCTGCTATTGCTGATATTGGCAGCACTGCTGGCCATTGCAAAATGGTCAGTGCTGCAGGACCCGCTGTCAGCTGGTGGAAGAGTGGCGGCTGCTATTTTTTCACCCGATTTATTGTGGTAATGGGTGGCATTAAACACCCAAATTTTTAGCCCTTGATCACTAATGTTAAAGTGAATATGTAAAATAGCACATTATCTAAATACCTGTGCATAGTTTTACATTAATAATGGAATTCTAGAGGCAAACAATTAGATAGAGATATTTTGAGCAGTTAAAAGCAAGTTAACTGCTGTAAATATAAAATAACATAATACTTGATCACTAAATATAGACCAGATTTTCAAAATGTTCAGATTATGCAATGCATTCACAACATTCATTTCCTGGTTTTAACATGGATTTCTTATCTAGTTCTACTGTAATTTTAAAAAATATAACGGAAGCCCCTGTATCTCTAGCTCCCGACAAAGAAGATTCACGTCAGCATAAGAGTAGACTAATTAGAAAGCTTTGATTATTGGATGTTATTACCACTAATTTAATGAATGAGGTAGCACATTTAGACGTTAGAAAATTCTTAATTATTCTCTCGGGTACAATAGCATTGGATACTCCTATAAGCAGTCTTGGGTTTAAGGGCGTGCCATATTGCCTAATATCTAGCTATAAGATAGCATAACCCAAGGGTGTAACAACAGGACCGCTTTATGATCTTACCTGTATATCATGGGGTAGAAATTGGTATGCGTTGTGCCCATTTTTCGGGCGTGAAACGGGCACAAATTATACCAATTTAGCAGTGGGACATCCTGCGTCAAATCTGAGCAGACGTTGATCCCACAGCTAAACTCATGGGGACCATTTTTTAGACGTCCCGTTCCATGGTTTATGTTGTTTCTGATTTTTAATCCAAAAAAATTCAATTACCTCACACTCTTCCAGGTTCTCTCTACTTGACTGCAAAGCTCCATAGTGTACAAACAAAAAGCGCTGGCAATGTGAATATTCATTCCATTCAGAACAGAAAGATCCTTAGCGACATTTTGAGCAAAATGAAAAGGGGAGAGAATTGCTATGTTTGAGACAACCCAATCAGGAGAAAGTAAAGCATTTTGAGAAAAAAAAATGCTCAGAGAGCCTAACTTGAAATTCAAATTTGCCATCCAACTAGGTTCAAAATCATGTGGAAAAACAAACTGAAATGTTTGGCAAAAACATATTCAGCTTTTCCACTGAGAAAAGTGTGCCCTATAAAATTATTATTATTTTGGATTTCAAGTTATCAAACTACGAGGCAAACTAATGGGACTAAAGGTGGACAAGTCCCCTGGACCCGATGGCCTGCATCTTAGAGTCTTAAAAGAAGTGGCTGCAGAGATAGTGGATGCATTGGTTGTAATCTACCAAAATTCCCTGGATTCTGGAGAGGTTCCCAGTGGACTGGAAAACCACAAATGTAATGCTCCTATTTAAGAAAGGAAGGAGACAGAAACCAGGCAACTATCGACCAGTTAGCCTAACATCTGTCATTGGGGAAAATGCTGGAGTCCATCATTAAGGAAATTATAGCAGGACATTTAGAAAATCATAATATAGTCAAGCAGTCAGTATGGTTTTATGAAAGGGAAATCATGTTTGACAAATTTGCTGGAGTTCTTTGAGGATGTAACGAGCAGGGTGGATAAAGGGGAAGTGTAGAGGTCGTGTATTTGGATTTCCAGAAGGCATTCGATAAGGTGCCACACAAAAAGGTTACTACACAAGATAAGAGCTCACGGGGTTGGGGGTAATATATTAGCATGGATAGAGAATTGGCTAACTAACAGAAAACAGAGAGTAGGGATAAATGGGTCATTTTCAGGTTGGCAAACTGTAACTAGTGGGGTACCACAGGGATCATTACTGGGGCCTCAACTATTTACAATCTATATTAATGACTTGGATGAAGGGACCAAGTGTAATGTAGTCAAATTTGCTGATGATACAAAGATAGGTGGGAAAGCAAAGAATCTCCAAAGGGATATAGATAGGCTAAGTGAGTGGGCAGGAATCTGGCAGATGGAGTATAATGTGGGAAAATGCGAGGTTATCCACTTTGGTAGGAAAAATAAAAAAGCAAATTATTATTTAAATGGGGAGAGATTACAAAATGCTGAGGTAGAGAGGGATCTGGGGGTCCTTGTACATGAATCACAAAAAGTTAGCATGCAGGTACAGCAAGTAATTAGGAAGGCAAATGGAGTGTTGGCCTTTATTGCAAAAGGAATGGAGTATAAAAGTAGGGAAGTCCTATTACAACTATACAGGGCGTTGGTGAGACCACACCTGGAGTACTGCGTACAGTTTAGGTCTCTATTTAAGGAAGGATATACTTGCATTGGAGGCAGTTCAGAGAAGGTTCACGAGATTGATTCCAGAGATGAAAGGGTTGTCTTATGAAGAAAGGTTGAGCAGGTTGGGCCTATACTCATTGGAGATTAGAAGAATGAGAGGGGATCTTATTAAAACATATAAGATTCCGAAGGGGCTTGACAGGGTAGATGCAGAGAGGATGTTTTCCCCTCCTGGGGGAATCTAGAACTAAGGGGCATAATTTCAGAATAAGGGGGCACCCATCTAAAACGGAATTTCTTCTCTCAGAGGGTCATAAATCTTTGGGATTCTCTTCCCCAGAGAGTTGTGGAGGCTGGGTCATTGAATATATTTAAGGTGGAGACAGACAGATTTTTGAATGGTGAGGGAGTTGAGGGTTATGGGGAGTGGGCAGGGAAGTGGAGTTGAGGTCGTTGATCAGCCATGATCTTATTGAATAGCGGAGCAGGCGCGAGGGGCCAAATGACCTATTCGTGCTCCTACGTCTTGTGTTCTTATGTAAACCATAGAAACCAACGCTGATAATGTTTTTGTCTGTCTTTGAGGTTAAATTAAACTGTTCATAATACATTAATTATTTGATTGTATAATAGTCAACTGGAAAAATCATAGAATCATAGAATAGTACAGCACAGAAGGAGGCTATTCGATCTATTGAGTCTGTGCCAGCTCTTTCAAAGAGCAATTCAGTTAGTCCCATTCCATGCTCTTTCCCCATATCCCTGCAATTTTTCTTCTCTTCAACTATTGATCCAATTTGCTTTGGAAGGTTACTATTGAATCTGTATCCACCACCCTATCAGGCAATGCATTCCAAATCCTAACCACTCATTGCATATAAATGTTTTTCCTCATGTCGCCTCTGGTTCTTTTCTCAATCACCTTAAACCTGTGCCCTCTGGTTATCGACCCTTCAGCCATTGGAAACAGTTTCTCTTTATTTACTCTAACTAAATCCTTCATGATTTTAAACACCTCTATCAAATCTCCTCTTAGCCTTCTCTACTCCAAGGAGAACAGCCCCAGCTTCTCTAGTCTATCCGCATACTCCCTCATCCCTAGAACCATTCTAGTAAATCTCTTCTGTACCCTCTCCAAAGCCTTCGCGTCCTTCCTAAAGTGTGGTGCCCAGAATTGCACACAATTATCCATCTGGGGCCAAACTAGTGTTTTATATAGGTTCAGCATAATTTCCTGACTTTTGTACTCTACGCCTCTATTTATAAAGCCCAGTATCCCATATGCTTTATTAACTGCTTTGTTCACCTGCCCTGCCACCTTCAAAGATTTGTGCACAAACACCCCCAGGTCTCTCTCTTCTTCCACCCCCTATAAAATTGTACCATTTTAGTATGTATGGTCTTTCCTCATTATTCCTACCAAAATGTATCACCTCACACTTCTCTGCATTAAATTTCATCTGCCATGGGTCTGCCCATTCCACCAGCCTGTCTGTCCTTGAAGTCTATTATTCCGTGTTTACTACACTTCCAAGTTTTGTGTCATCTGCAGATTTCTAAATTGTGCCCTGTATCCTCAAATCCAAGTCATTAATGTACATCAAAACAGCAGTGGTCCTAGTACTGAACCTTGGGGAATGCCAATGTATACTTCACTCCAGTCTGGAAAACAGCCACTCACACAACTCTCTGTTCTCTACTCCTTAGCCAATTTTGTATCCATGCTGCTACTGGCTCTTTTATCCCCTGGACTTCAATTTTGCTAACAAGCCGAGTATGTGGTACTTTATTAAATGTCTTTTGAAAGTCCATATATACATCAACAGCACTGCCCTCATCCACACTCTCTGTTACGTTATCAAAAAACTCAATCAAGTTAGTCAAACACGATTTGCCCTTAACAAATCCGTGCTGGCTCAGAAGAAAATTCATTCTCCATTTTGTGAGGAAATAATTTAGAAAACAAAGGGACAGAAATTTTACTGAAGGATGATGAAACACTATTATACTGCTACAATTCTAAGGATGCATGCTAGTAAATTGTATGCACTGTGCATGCACAGACTACAGCATCTCTTAGCTGGCAGAATGAGGAAAGTATTAATTTCACACCTAGACTTTGAGAGGCCAGTACCTTCAATTTTCAACTTAAAAGGTATTCAAAAGATACAAAAGACAATATTATATGCAAGTTTAATCATGTTATGAAACATATAACAATTTGCATTTATATAGTGCCTTTAATGTAGAACAATGCCCTAAGGCACTTAATATGTGTTTATTATTTTACAAAACTTATTTAATAGAGTCCTTAGTCAGCAGGCTGAGGGGAGAAAAACAGCACACAAAATTTCTTTCAAAATAAATATTTTGACCAATTTAGTGTGCTTTTCTTTCATTGGTAGGTTTTCTTGACTAGCCACCCAGAATTGGCTGCTTTCACAAATCCTTACTAGTTTCTCATTGGTAGTTTTGTAGCCACTTTCAATTCATAGGTTCCCTACCTCCTTATTTCTGATTGGTTGTGGTTTTACTTTGAGCAAATTGTGATGTCGGAGAGTGATGCAGAAAGCACACTGATGTGAAGTGCATGTGGGTGTATCAATTTTATAACATCACAACAAATACCTCATGCTGCTGTTCACATTGTTAAAGAGTCCAATGTTTTATGAGGTCAAGAATTTTATGCTGTATAAAGTGTAGACATGTTCCTTTTTAAGCTTACAAAGCCTAATCACTGTTAAGTAAACAATGGGTATGTATGGCGGTCAGTTAAGGGCTGCTGTTGCTATTCAGTATCACTCAACCAGTGTTTACTTACGTCCACTACATTACATAGGGGGAGAAATTCAGTATCGCCCCGTTTGGGGGCGGTAACCTTGGAAAGCTGGAAAACTTAGCGCCAGGCACTAATGATTCCCAGCTTTCACGAAATTGGGTTTAGCGCTTCAGGAAGGAAGTGGAGCGCTCGATAGCATTCCACTTCCTTCCTGGAGCACTGAAAGACGCAGGCGGGGTGGTTGTGCAGCGCTGCACCACTATGTCCCGTGCAGCGCTGCCGCGATCCGAGGTTCCTTCCCTCCCTTAAAGGGAAAGACCATCGCTGCAGACTCTGCATTGGGACCAGTTAGCTGGTCGCTGACGATGGCCACGATCCGGCCCGATCTGCCCCATGTACTCCTGCCGAGTGCCGGGTTGATCAATCATGGCCCAGGAGAAGGAAAAAAAATTGACCCAAACGATTTCAAAAATTTAGGGACTTACCTCGGCAACCTCCCCTTTAACTTTCGCCCCTGAAGCGTCCGGCCTCCTGATCAACACCTCCTGCAGCTGCCGATGTTTTCGCCCGGTGATGCTGCAGAGGGCATAACCAAATTTCGGGTCCAGGTCACTACCGGGGCGATGCACACGGTGATGACATCACGATCTCCATGCAAAGGAGATCGGGACGCAACGCCATACCGGCGTTGCAAACCTCCCGCCGAATTTAGCAGGAGGTGATATTGTCGCCGTGCCCGGGTGGTAAGTGGTTAGCGCCCCGTTATCACCCCCAGAAGTGATAATGGGAGACGCAAAGATACCCAATTTCACCTCCCTAGAATCTACAACTCAGAAACAGGCCATTCGGCCCAACTGGTCTATGCCGGCATTTATGCCACACACAAGCCTCCTCCCACCCTTCTTCATCTAATCCAATCTGTATATCCTTCTATTCCTTTCTACCTCATGTGCTTATCTAGCTTCCCTTTAAATACATCTATGTTATTTGCCTCCACCATTCCTTGTGGTAGTGAGATAGCAAAATACTGCAGATGCTGGAAATCCAAAATAACAACAGAAAATGCTGGAAAAACTCAGCAGGCCAGGCAACATCCATGGAGAGAGAAATAGAGTCAACGTTTCAGGTTGAAACCCTTTGTCAAGACTGAAAAAGCACAGAAAATGAAACAGATTAAAAGGCCAGTTTGGGGGCTGGGAGAGAACAAAAAAGTGAAGAGACATTAAGAGGTATTCAAAACGAGACGAGATGGTGATCGGACTAGTGGAGACAAAAGACGGCTCTAAATTAGGTGTGAAATGCGCTGGCAGAATGGGAGACAGCTGCCATGTGGGAGAGAAAAAAGGGGGGGGGGGGGGGAGGGCCAAAACAAAAGTGTGGATAAAAAATATAAGTAAAAATGTAATGGGGGCTGAGGTTATGATCTGAAATTGTTGAACTCGATATTGAGTCCGGAAGGCTGTAAAGTGCCTAATCGGAAGATGAGGTGCTGTTCCTCGAGCGTACGCTGAGCTTCTGTGGAACAATGCAAGAGCCCGAGTATGGTGAGGTCTGAGTGGGAATGGGGCGATGAATTAAAATGACAGGCGACCGGAAGCTCGGGGTCATCCTTGTGGACTGAACGGTGGTGTTCCGCAAAGCGGTCACCCAATCTGCGTTTGGTCTCCTCAATGTAGAGGAGACCACATCGTGAGCAACGAATACAGTATACTAGATTGCAAGAAGTACAAGTAAATCGCTGTTTCACCTGGAAGGGGTGTTTGGGGCCCTGGACAGTGGGAAGGGGGGGGAAGTATAAGGGCAGGTGTTGCATCTCCTGCGCTTGCACGGAAAGGTGCCAGGCGAAGGGGAAGGAGTGCTGGGGGTGATAGAGGAGTGGACTAGGGTGTCTCGGAGGGAGCGGTCCCTACGGAATGCTGAAAGGGGAGGGGAAGATACATTTGGTGGTGGGATCACGGAGGTGGTGGAAATGGCGGAGGATGATCTGTTGAATGTGGAGGCTGGTGGGGTGAAAGGTGAGGACAAGGGGAACCCTATCATGGTTCCGGGAGGGAGGGGCAGGGGTGAGGGCAGAAGTGCGGGAGATAGAACGGACACGGTCGAGGGCCGTGTCAACCACGGCAGAGGGGAATCCTCAGTTGAGGAAAAAGGAAGACATTTCGGAAGCACTGGTGTGGAAGGTGGCATCGTCTGAGCAGAAACGGAGAAACTGGGAGAATGGAATAGAGTCCTTACAGGAGGCGGGGTGGGAGGAAGTGTAGCTGTGGGAGTCAGTGGGCTTGTAGTGAATGTTGGTCAATAACCTATCCCCAGAGATGGAGACGGAGAAGTCGAGGAAGGGAAGGGAAGAGTCGGAGATGGACCATGTGAAGGTGAGGGAAGGGTGGAAATTGGAGGCAAAGTGAATGAAATTGTCTAGTTCAGGGCGAAAGCAGAAAACGGCACCGATACAGTCATCAATGTACCGGAAAAAGAGGTGAGGGAGGGGACCCGTGTAGGACTGGAACAAAGAGTGTTCCACATATCCCACGAAAAGGCAGGCATAGCTAGGACCCATGCGGGTACCCATAGCAACACCTTTTGATTTGGAGGAAATGAGTGGAGTCAAAGGAGAAGTTGTTCAAAGTGAGAACAAGTTCAGCCAGGCGGAGGAGGGTGGTGGTGGCTTGTGGTAGTGAGTTCCACATTCTTACCACTCTTTGGGTAAAGAAGTTTCTTCTAAATTCCATATTGGATTTATTGATGGCTATCCTATATTTATGGACTCTAGTTTTGGTCTCTCCACAAGAGGAAACATATTCTCTACAACTACCCTATCAAACCCTTTCATAATTTTAAAGACCTCTATCAGGTCACCTCACAGCCTTCTCTTTTTTAGATATGAATCTTTCCTGATAGGTATATCCTCTCAGTTCTGGTATTACTCTAGTAAATCTTTATTGCACCTTCTCCAGGGCCTCTATATCCTTTTTATAATATGGAGACCAGAACTCTAAGTGTGGTCCAACCAAGGTTCTATACAAGTTTAATATAACTTCTTTGCTTTTCAATTCTAATCCTCTAAAAATGAACCCCAGTGCTTTGTTTGCTTTTGTATGGCTTTATTAATCTGTATTGCTATTTTTAATGATTTGTGTATCTATACCCCTAGATCCTGTTTCTCCTCTACCCCATTTAGACTCTTATTATCCAAGCAGTATGTGGCCTCCTTATTCTTCCTTCCAAAATATAACACCTCACACTTATATATAATGAAATTCATTTGCCAATTACATGCCCATTCTTTCAGTTTAGAATGCCTTCTTGTATTTTGATGCAGTCTTCAGTATTAACTATACCCCCTAATTTGGTGTCATCCACAAATTATTTATGTAAATTGTGAACAACAATGGTCCCAGCACCGATCCTTGTGGAACACCACTTCCCACCTTTTGCCAGTCTGAGTAGCTATCCTTAACCCCTGCTCTATTTTATGTTCTGTAGCCAACTTGCTATCCATTCTGCTACTTGTCCCCTGACTCCACATGTTCTGACCGTAGTCATGAATCTACTTATCAAAGGCCTTTTGAAAATCCAAATATATTACATTTACTACATTACCCTTGTCTACTCTTTCTGTTACTTCTTCAAAGAATTCAATAAAATTAGTCAAGTATGACCCTTCCTTTTGAAATCCGTGCTGACTACTCTTTATTATATTTTCAATTTCTAGCTGTTTTTCTATTACATTTTTCAGTAAAGATCCCATTATCTTTCCTACCACAGTAAAGATTCCATTATTTTTCCTACCTCAAGAGACTGAAGACATCCTGGCCCTAATATTTTATGTTCCTGTAGAGCTCTTTGATACTTTTCTTTGAAGTATAATATAAAAAGTTTTGTGATGCGTGCAGCTAGAATTTCCTTTGAAATCAGGCTGGATAGTGGTGGAAAAGCGGGCAAAATTGGGTGGTGAGTCTTGCATCTCATTGTAACACCTCCAGCCTCGTGCTTCTCTGCTCAGCTGTTCATACCGTTTGAAATTAGAACTATCTGATAACATTTGACAGGATTCCACCACCGGAAGTTGGATGGTGTGCTGAAGTTGAAAGCTTTCTCAAACCTTCTGCAGCGAGAATCCAAGAAGAAAGAGGAAAAATAGCAAACAGTGGAGCATGAAAATGGAAAAGCAGAGGGGACTCGATGGATGCTGTGCTATAGGCTCCTTTTAAAATGGAGCCGGCACCATGACCGGTGCTAATGGTTACCGATCCCATTTTGAGGCTGTTGCTGCCTCGTTAACACCAGGCAAAGGCAGTGAAAATCGACCCCTACATGCGTAATAAAATATAGTTGTTTCTTTCCTTTTTGGCACTATGACCCCGCCCACAAATCAACACCCCCATTTTACATGACAATTCCCGAGCCTATCCAGGAAGCCAGTCGCCCATTGGCCAGGAATCGGAACTAGGGGCTTCACCGTTGCAACTAGGACGTACACCAGACAAAATATCAAAAGTAAGGTGTGAGGTGGACACAAAGAAAGAAGTCCTGCTGGACTCTCATAATGACAAAGACTATCTTTGCATACAGCACTCCATTGCTTCCCATTCTTTTATTCTCTCTTTGAATATTCTGCAACAGACCTGTGCAGACTTCAAATTGAAGCATATATTATGGGGTGTGAGAGCGAGTATGAGACTGCTTCTTCCAGTCAAAAGCGACTGAAGAAGAATGTGTGCCAGATGAGGTTAGTTATACAGCTGATCGCTGGTGAGAGAGAAAGAACTTGCATTGCTAGAGCACTTTTCATGACCTCAGGCCTGGATGAGTGCAGCTCCAAAACACTCGAGAAGCTCGACACCATCCAAGTCAAAACAGCCCACTTGATTGGCACCCCATCCACCACCATAAACATCCACCACCAGCGTACCGTGGCTGCAGTGTGTACCATCTACAAGATGCACTGCAGCAACTCACCAAGGCTTCTTCGACAGCACCTCCCAAACCCACGACCTCTACCACGTAGAAGGACAAGGGCAGCAGGCACATGGGAACACCACCACCTCCAAGTTCCCCTCCAAGTCACACACCAGCCTGACTTGGAAATACATCACCATCGCTGGGTCAAAATCCTGGAACTCCCTGCGTAATAGCACTGTGGGGCTACCTTCACCACACAGACTGCAGCAGTTCAAGAAGTCGGCTCATCACCACCTCTCAAGGGCAATTAGGGATGGGTAAGAAATGCTGGTCTTGCCAGCGACGTCCACATCACATGAATGAACTTAAAAAAGGACAACCCAAAGTGTTTTACAGCCAATGAAGTCAATGTTATAATATAGGAAACACGGCAGCAAATTTTCAACAGAAATTTCCCACAGTGTTGAGATACCAACCAGCTAATGGCTTGGAGTTTCCGTGTGATTTCCGCCCATATATCAGCATAATCTGGGCGCATTCAACTGAAATAGCACAAAAGATCGCAGAATTGAAAACATCAATGAGTTACACCCATAACCAAATACGCTTGAGTGTCTTTTACCTTGGTTCAAACGTCAAATCTCCCGAAGCAGTCCTCGCCCACAAACTAGCCATGCCCCCAAGTTGGCATGGCGCGTTTCTACCGAGTGCACCCATTCGGGGGCGTTCATCACATTGCCTCCTTATACTTGGGCACACAGGCATCCATGGTCACATGATTCCAGCATTACTGACCTGCAGCTTCAGTGACCAGCAGTTAATTGAAGCTTCACTCAGGTCTGTTTCTCATACTGACGCTTCGATTACTTTAAATTCAGCCAATTGAGCTGCCCTGTGACCAGCAGTCAATTGAAACCACTGATTGGCATATTTCTTCAGCTGTGGCAATTACTTGAACACATTTTCCATTTAAATTAGTTTAATTCAGTAATCTTGGCCATGGTCCAGTCAATAATCAATTACGTTTGATTTTGCTGCTCGACTGCGCTAATTCATGGGAGATTTCACATTTCGACTTATGCAAATGAGTTACTTCACCTCAGCAAAACCGGCACAGTGTCTATTTTCCTGATTGCGCCCCTAGCAGAAACTCAAGGCCAATTTATTTTACTGATGTTGGTTGTGGCAAGAAGGCTAGGGAGAACTGCCCTGGATTTTTTTTTTAAATAGTGCCATAGGACCTGAAAGGGCAGATAGAGTCTCAGTTTAACATCTTATCTGAAGGACAGCACCTCTTTCAGTGCAGCACTCCCTCAGTACTACACTGGAGTGTCAGCCTAGATTATGTGCTCAAGTCTCTGGAGTGGGGCTTGAACTCACAAACTTCTGAATCAAAGGTGGGAGTGCTACCACTGAGCCACAGCTGACACCTTGACATCTAAGGCTGAGGCTTTGAAATTTAAAGGGGCAGTGTCCCTAAGCTTTCTCTTGTTCCAAATGGGCAATAAATCTTATCTGCATCTGGAAACTGTACTGCATTCAAAAAAGTTGAAAGATTTTATCTATTGTGACATTTTTATTAATTGATATCAAACTGGGGATTTTTTAAATGCAAATCTTCTCCAAAGGACAGAATTAACAATTAAGATTTCCTTCATGCACAACAACTAATTCTGGACTATAAGCATTACACATTATCTGAACGGTTTTATTATTAAGTATATATTAGACAAAAAGTTTTGAAAATTCATTTGCTTATCGTTCCTTATTTCTGTGTGTATTTTTAACTGAACAAAACTGGAAGAATCTAACTTTTTGGCTTCCCTGCTCAGAATAGTGAAAAGATTTTCAAATCCTTTTATCTAACAATTTTTTTTGGGGGGGGGGAATGAGGAAATTATCGCTGTTTATATTGTGTACTATTTTGAACCAAACTGCATGCTTAAAATCAATAGTTCTTTTTCTGAAGTCTTCGTCAAAACTTTGGAATCGAGGTCAATTGCTCAGGTCAATTGACAGCTCTCTTTCCAGGCATTTTGTTTTTGTTTCCAAGAAAAGCATCTTTAAATTATTCTTTGTATTGCTTCACTAAACCATGCAGTTCAGTCTCAATATAATGTTGCCCTTTCTTTAACTGCCATTTCCCACCCTTTCCTGCCCGTGTGCCAGAATGCACTTCCATTTGTCAGAACATTAAATTGGAATTACTTCAAGTAGCTTTCAGTAGCATGAAAGCTAAAACATTGGGGGAAATTTTGCCGGCACTCAAGGGGCGTGTTTGGAGGTGGAACATCCGGTAAAATTGTAAAGATTGACAGCGGGTCCTGAACCCGCTGTCAACCCACCTCCATACAATCTTCCCGGGTGTTGGGTTCCTGATTTGTGCATGGACCCAATATCTAGAGGCAGGAAAAGGATTATAGGCACTTAATTACTTGCTAACAGGTAGTTAACAGGCAGTTAAGAGGCTTTTTCCAATTTTGACAGGTCTACTGTGGGCTTCCCGATGTCCGGACACCACACCAGGTTAAGTGTGGCGTGCTTTGGGTCTAATGTTTCGTCATTGGTGACAGCTGCAGAAGTGGTGTGAAGGATCCAATGGTACACTGGTGAGTTTCAGAGGTAAGAAAATGTTGGAACAATATTTTTTAATGTATTTAGACTGTTCTGTAGGTAACAAGTTTTGAAGTCTTTGTGTAGTCCCACCTCATTGGGAGAACCTCTCGCACCAGTGACAGATCGCTTCTGTCACCGCACCTGCAGCTGCCATCTGTTCTAGCCTAAATCTTTGTGTGAAACCAAATTAACAAATAAATTGTAACTAAAATCCAATAACCCCTTAAATAAACCTTAACCCCTCAAATTAAAATTTGATTATTTGAACTAATTATGCACTCCAGTCTGTTCTAGCCTAAGGAGGGAGTCACTGGAGTGCCTGGGTGCAAGGGCTCACCTTTGTACAGTGATTGTCAGTGTTTGCAGCACCTCAATGCTGTCAGACACTGAAAAATCAACTGTCAAGAAAAATTGTGCCTGGCCCCTTTAAGAAAACCAGCAGATGACGCGTCATCGACTGAAGTCATCTGACACCAGCTTTCTCCTAATTGGCCGGCAGGCCCGCAGGGTGGGCTTAACAAGGCCAATTGACGCAAAATAGCGTCTGTGCGTTGGACGTCGTTGGGGGCGAGATCGTAACCCGGAAGGAAGCTGTCCCGCCCTTAGGCCACACCAAAAGGTAAAATCCAGCCCATTGGGTCTGTATATCACATGTTGTAGCTCAGTAGTAACTAAATACTGCCCAGTTACTCTCCAAATTGGCTTTATGCCTGCAAGTTTAATATAGTACCCTTTTTGTTTAGAATCTTGCCAGAACCCTTGATGGTGTAGCAAACCTTCAGATACCCTTGGGTGACTTTTGAAAATTAAAAGTCCTGTCAGCCAAATTGTTACTGGTAGTGTACATGATGTTATTACCCCATGCAATAAATATTTATCTCACACATGCAGAATATGGTATTTACCCCATGTACAAGATAATAATCCACTCGGAGGTGCTAAACCAATAGTTTAGAAAAATAATAGTCGATCACCCATGACATTGCTCATGGTAAATCAATGATTAGATTGTTACAAAGAGAGGCTGCTGAGTTGGGGGTGTGTGTCCATCTCCACTGAAAGAACTTGGAAAAAGGTTTCTAAACCTTTAATTGATTTTTGAAAAATAAGTAAATAGTATTTTTCTTGCCAACAGTAGGTGGATAAATAAATAAATGCATTTGTTCCCTCACATTCAGTACTTCCATAAATAAATAAATCACTGCATTCGACATGTGTGAGCAGCTCTTTGCTTTTATAATGAAGTCCAAATATGATACACAACTTTCATTTTTCTTGAATTGCATTTTTCTTTACCAAATAGCTCTGAAACAATTTTTAGTGTATTTATATCAAACCTTTTGGTAAAACATTTTAAAATTTCAGAATTTTTACTCAGAATCCCCCTCCAAACTTGAATAATGGTACAATCCTCCCAGAACTTGCTACCTCTTTTTATATGAACAAATAATGTAAGCATTCAACATGCATTGCAAAATTAAAAGATTCCACTTTGAAATCTGGCATTGTTTAAAATGTCATTTGTGACATGTATAACATGATGTAAACGACCTACTAAATTTAGGAAAATTCCATCATGAAAAAAGAAATGTATATTTCCTGCTTGTTGCGTGAGTGTGTACATGTTTATACAATCAAATCTGGTAATGCTCACTGTTCTAAAACCAGTTTTTCAGAGATGTTTATATTCAATGGCCTAGAAATTAGCTATAGCCCCGCCAGTTCGCTGGCGGCCAGAATTTACCGCTGGGCGCGGAGCCACTCGCGCCCAGCCGATATTCAGTTTCAGCGCCCAAAGTCGAGGACGGCCGCTGTTCAAGGGTGTGGCCGCCCCCGCTTGGGGCGCTGAAACTGAATATCGGCGCGCTAGTGGCCACAGCGCCACCCGCAGCGGAGCGGCAGGCTGCGGTACTGCAGGCCTTCCTCCCTCTCTTAAGGGGGAGGTGCCTGCAGCAGCCGGAGCCCCGATCGCGAGTGCCGGCAAAAGAGCCCGGCACAACAGAGAAGTGCCGGGCTCCCGGAAACCAGCTGACAATGCTGGCCCGGCCGGGGGGGGGGGGGGGTGGTGGAGGAGGCCGGGGAAGGAGGTGCGGGCAGGCGGCCGCCGAAAAAGCGGCCGGCCGCACCTCCACCTTAAAGCGCCCCACTAAGGCTGCTGTACGGACCCAGTCTCCGAATGTTATTAGCGGCCGCCACGGAAGAGGCGGCTGCTACTGAAGATGGGGGTCGGGGCGGTACCGGGGCACTGCGCACACCGATGACTTCATCGGTGGCGGCGCAGCGCTAACGGCTACCGCCGCAATTAGCGCGTCAATGAAGTTCGCCCGAAGCTTGCAGACTGGCGCAGAAGCCCTCTTTGGGCGGTAACTGGGCGCAAAGCCCACTGAATTTCTAGGCCAATATGTTTTCCATTGATTCAGCAGAGTACAGGAGGAGGCTTGGCTTACAAGCACTGTCTCTGCACACTCTGTGAATTGCTAGTCTTTCCATCAATCATAAGCATTAGTAAAAGTTGGAGCATGCTGAGAGCTTTTGTAAAGGAAAAAGCCATATTCCAAGAGATACACCATCCTATGAACAGATTTCTGATATTATTAAAACATGACATACTGGGTTTAAAAGTCTGGAAAGCCTCCGCGACACAGGCTGTGTCAATACAGGCTTCTGAGACAAGATGAAGTGTTAACACACAAGCTTTTGAAATGGGAATTGGTTAAAAATACTAAAACAATGGCCCTATTGAAATAGCAGTTTGGCGCTTCCAGAAGGTCTGGAGTTTGGGAGAAACACAATGGAATGACCCAAGTAAAGTGTTAAAAACTGACACTTCGAACAGGAACACAGAATATTAAAAAACCATGTGCCTTTGTAAAAGTAACATCAAATGAAACAGGAAACATGATTATAATATAACCAACTAAGATGGCTAGGAAAACAAACACCCTAGTTGAAGTGTCTTTAATTTACATGTTGTAAATATGATACCAACAGAACACTTTGAAGATATTACATCAATAGATGCACCAAGCAATCACATGGTTTTTGTATTGAACTTTGAACACCATGGAGACAGGAGTCTGTGGTTGTAACCAGTTTTAGAATTGAATGGAAGTCCTTCGGTAAGAATGGCATCAAATAAATACTACTGTCATATTGTTTTTTATGATACGTTTTGAAACACCTACTCAACAGACACAAATCTAAAAGTTGGCAGCTGAACTGACAGTAAGTATAGAGAAAAGTCAACAGGAAGATGACTAGAGATAATTAGCTTACATCAGCAGAAAACTTCAAAGAATATACCACTTAAAAAAAAAGTATAAAAGTAGAGCTTTCTAGATAGACAGTCAGAAGTCACTGGAAAGGGGCAAAGCGATTCTCTCGACTTCAGAGGCACGCTCTGTAAGTTTTTAACTCTGGGTCTCGGGGATCAAGGTACTTTTAATTTGATTTTGGTGGATATTCTGGATTAGAATTAAGAATAAGAAATGTAAAAATGTACGAAGTTAAGATTGGAGAATAAGAATCTCTGAGGATAAGAAATATAAGCTACTGTTAAAGTTGCAATTGACCCACAAGCTGTTAACTGTATGTCGGCTCTTAAGACAATTCTAAAAATATATAGATTTATTTAAGTAGTATTTCTGTATCAAACTCGCAAACTCAATTTCTGTACATTCTTTTGTAAGGAGTTGCAGAATTCTGGGGGGGGTTTCCGGACCCTCATAATATCCGGAAGGTTACAGTCTAGTTAAACTTATTAAAAGTGCTATCCGGAGGATGGTAACATCTTCACGTTGTTCCTTTCCTTTAGGGAGAGATAGCCTGAACCTTTAGACCCAATTAAGCGTCTTATAGAATTTGGCTATCTTTAACTTTAGTTGAAGGTGAACGTCTGGGGAATACGCCTGATCTGGGGTAGCCCAAAAAGGGCTAGGACTAGTAGTTATCCCTTCACTGTAGCCTGGTAGCTTTGTGTCTCTTGCACTAACAATGGTGGTTTGAGAACCTGCACAAATACAAGAAAACATTATTAAAAGCATTTCAAACACAGAAAATGGTATTGTATAGTTAAGTTTAATAATTGTGTTGTAAATGTAGTCATTTTTATGTCTCCTTTATAACCCTATTAGTAAGTGTTCAGTTTAGTGGAAAAATTGAGATGATGGTCGAAAGAATTTTCAAATAAGTGTTTGGATCAAATTGGTTCATTTTCCTTCTTTCTTTCATTGGTAGACTTTGCTGACTGTTCATTGCTTAACTCATTGTTTTCACATATTTCTAGTAGTTCCTCATTTGAAGTGTCTCCGATTTGATTCAAATGTTTTCAACCTCTTCGATTGTGATTTGTTGCAATTTTATGAATGAGGTTTGCGCCAGTGTAAGGCATACTTTCTATATCAAGCGTAACATCTGAGGTGTGAACCAGGAAGTATTACAGACAAAACACATGCTTGATGCAATATTTATAGCCAGAAACAAAATAATTTCATGCTGGCGTATAGTAACAAGTCACTAGAGAAATGCCTAATAATTCTTCTTGATATTTTTGTAAATTTAGTATCGTGAACAAGATACACTGGCATTCTACAACTGAAAGCTTAACTATTAAACGCCCTTGAGTTGGCTCTTCATGTCCTAACTTGCCACTGCAGCAACTACAGCAAGTTTGAAAAGACTTTTTCCAGGTAGATATTTTTCTTCTGTGACTTTTATGATTTATATGATTTGCGACTTTCTGCTGCAAGAAAATGGACCGACTCAGCAGACCAAAACAACATTAGTAAAGGATAAGCCTATTGTAACTATTAGTGAAATGAAATGGCCCAGATTTTCCAGATAAATCTATTTAATAGGGACTCTTGACTGGCACAAAAGAACGAAGAATTATGGAGTAAGTGACTTATGACATTACTTATAGCATACCATATTTTCTTGGGACTTTTGCACTACCCTCGCTGAAAACAGGGAGAAGTTAATTATCACGGCCCAAAAAAATAAACGCGAATTAAACACGCACACCATTATTAGTGCGTAAAAAATCTAGCAATTTGTGGCGATGGAAAGATACGTCATGAGTGGCGAATTGACACAAATTGCTGAACGTTAGCTTTGCGAAAACGGCAGCTCAATGTCAACATCCCCATGATTGACAAGAAATTGCAGAATTTGTGCCATAAATAAAAAAGAATCTTACCACAGCCATTTAGAGCTGCTATTTCATGTTGTAAAGACTCTGTTAATGAGGTGACTTATGGTTCTGACATGTCATTCAACATTGGAGACCCAGAAAGGGAGCAATTGAAACAGTGGAGTCTCACTCCTGCAGGTAGTAAATTGTTCCTAGAGGTTTTTTAAATTTAAAATTTTTTCTTAGTTTTCCATCTGTCTTTTTTCCCCCCCTCAATCCAATCTTTCTTTCCCTCTCTTTATTTCTCTTTCTGTTTCTAATTTAACCTATTTCCTTCTCCATCATTCCTCTGGTTCTTTCTCCATCCTTAAATTTCATTGGATAACGAGAGAAACTATTGGTCACTAAGGTCCCAGATGCCTCGTTATCAACTCGCACTTCCAGCAATTTGTGGCACAAAGAAATGATCCGAAGGCGGAGGTAAAAATTCCAATTTACGCCGTTCATCGCGAGGTGTCCCGCTCCATCATAGCCCCATTAAAATCATGATTTTCCTGGATTCTCGCCTGTTTTTATGCTTGAAGAAAGCATGCTTTCTTGTTTCCCGATCGGTCAGTTGAAACATATTTCCAATGGCTGCAGAAAATTTATAATCAGCTTGAACAGCAGCTGTGGGCCAGAAGCATTGCATCTGGGGCTAGATCAGTGAGTACAGCAGGCACTTTTCACATTCATGAGTGCCGTCATATATCCAAGGCACTCCAGTGCCATGCGGTGGAGTAGTGCAGAGTGCCACGCCCGCCTGCACCTTGCCTGCTTTGTTTAAAGTGATAAAATTGGAACAAATGGACAGGGCTCCAAGGAGGAGCAGCAGCAAAAGTTGAAACAAGTTCAGAGGCGGCAGAAGAGGATTCAGACCTCCCACAAGCAAATGAAAGAACAGCATTTCAATTGAAATAATCATTAAAAAAAACTTCTTAGGTGCCTGTGGGCTAGTTAAAATCTCCCCGTTCCAGTCTCGGTCTCCTTGCTGGAAGCAGCATTCAGAGCCGGTGTCCATATTTCCCTCAATTATACACACACACACACCTCAGTTCATTTACATTGACCAGTGGCCTCACCACTTTTTATTTGCTGCTATGCTCACTGAAGCGTATTCTAATTAAAAATGCAGGAAAATATTGACACACAATTTTCTAGGAAAATAACGGTGAGTTTAATGAGCACACAGTTATTAGTGTGTAAATAACCCAGCAATTTGTGGCGAGGAGATACGCCAATGATTTGGTGGACAATTTGCGCCTCGCGAAAATGGGATCTCACCATCAACCTCCCCATGTGTTTCAAGAAATTGCTGCATTTGCACAGTTAAATACAAATTAAACTTGCCGCAGAAAGTTAAGGCTGGCACTTAATGGCGTAAGGACCCATTTAATGACGAGATTTATATTCCTGCAATCCCATTCAACCTCTCCAGCCCAGAAAGGGAACTATTGAAACTGTGGAGCCTCATTCCTGCCGATAGTAATTTGTTCAAAGAGGTTTTTAAAAACAATCTATATTAATTTTTTAATGTTTTTCTTACTTTCCCTGTCTCTTCTCTCTCTCTCTTAATCCAATCTTTCTTTCCATCGCTTTATTTCTCTTTCTGTATCTAATTTGACACTAATTCACCCCATTTCCTTCTCCGTCATTCTGCTGTTTCTTTATCCTTAAGTCTCATTGGTTAAGGAGATAGACTGTTGGTCCCTTCATTCACCGAGGTCCCAGATGCTCCCTTGCCCTCGCTGCGCTGTTATCAGCTCACAATTCCAGCAACTTGTGGCAAAAAAAATTCTAGTTGACGGGTGAGGGACACAGTTTCACTAATGGGACATGCGGCGAGATGCCCTGCTCCAGCAATTTCGGGGCCATGGAGTGAGTTATCAACGGCGAGATTGGCGCACTAGACGACAAAATTTGCAGAATAAACCACCAATTTCACCGTTGCAGGGAAAGTATGGGTTCATTTAAAATTGACAGGCATATATGGCATAAATACCACACTGCATAAGAAGTTGTTGCATGTGATATTCATCCTAACCTTAATATTATTGACGACTTTGTCACCTGTGAGTTCTGTATCTTTAAATAAGCGTGGCAAACTACAATTTCATGAGCAATATCCTGTATTTCACATTAGCTTGAAATTGCCTTACACGTTCAGTTTTGTATATAATTTTATTTCTGGTACGTTTGATAGGGGTTTTCAAAATTGCAACAGCGAAATGGACACATTTCATTCCACTTTAAAATAACATTAATTGGGGAACAGAGCTTGATTTATATTATCTGACACGTCTTTACTACTTTACACGTGGCAAACATTAGCGTTTGATTAAGAGAAAATCATCAAACGCCCTTGTGCTTTATTTAATAATCGATCTGAAAGTTAATGAAATGCAATTCAAATGTTCTGAAGAAACTCACATTTCGGCCTCTGTCACACAAGCAATGAAGCTGCGAGTCTGTAACGCTGTTATTCAGATTGAATCCGATCATATTTAGTACATTTACAAAGACGGCTCTACGGAACCATATAGAAATCCATCGGGATCAGTTCACTCGGCATATGCTGAACACATGGGAACAATAAACATGTTAAATTGATCCGAATGTTGGAGGCAGTAGCCCAGATCACAGATGATTGACAGCACTTTTGTGTAGAATATGTGTTCAAGTTACAAGTGGGATTGTCTACTTCGAGTGGCTGATGTATTGCCGACATTATGCAACAGGGTGAACAGAGTTTATAGGAAAGTCTGCATCTATCCGACACATGACTGTCCAGCCTTAACTAGATTTCATCCAAAGTTTTAACGTGTTTTATTAATTCGACAGTAGAAATCCACCAACCTATTTAACCCTTAACTGTTTTTTAACCGGCAGCGTAGCTGCTTAAGTTGAGAAATAAATAAGTAAAAAAAGGCTTTAAAATACATTTTCTAACATTCTGAACAGAAACCAGCGATTTAACAGAATTTGATACATTGAATTACGCAGCGAGTGGTTAGGACCTGGGATGCACTGCCTGAAAGGGTGGTGGAGGCAGATTCACTCGTGGCTTTCAAAGGGGAATTGGATAAGTACCTGAAGGAAAGACATTTGCAGGCTACGGGAAAGGGCGGGGAGTGGGACTAGCTGAAGTGCTGTTGCACCGCTCCACGGGCCGAATGGCCTCCTTCTGAGCTGTCACCATTGTATGATTCTATTGTAGAATTTGAGTCTGATTTTAATTTAAAAAAAGGGGATATTCTTAGGAAAACGTCAGACCTAATTTAGATAATAATCCATCACCATTAAAATAAGAATTGAACTTGGTCATTTGAATTGGCAAAATAACCACCATCTTAAAGCCTGCACTGAACCCATCAATCTCGCCAGTTGGTGCGACCCTCGGTCACGGATCCCGCACAACGCAACCTAACTCTGCATTCACCCCGCTCCCCTCTTTAATATGAAATAATATAGCACTTCTACCGTTGAACAAAAAGAGACAACGGGAAAGTATGCGACCCCCAGGGTCATTTAAAAAATGACTGCACCTTTTAAGATATGTCCCGATTAAAAAGCGCGAACGAAACCAGCTAACAATTTGTAGTTTGCGTTCGTAGAAGCGCAGATTTGTTCCATTTGTACGAATGCATCGGAGGGCTGCTTACTTGCATTGCTGGGTTTTGCCGATTAACACGGACGATATAGCTTTAATGCAAAAGTAAAAAATCAGAAATAAAAGCAGAAAATGCTGGAAACACTCAGCAGGCCAGGCAGCATCTGTGGAGAGAGAAACAGTTAACGTTTCAGGTCTGTGACTGGCCATTCTGATGAAAGGTCATCGGCCTACAACGTTAACGATATAACTTTAGACCAAGTTCGTTCACAGTCACCCCGGTACCGCCTCACGGAAGGCAAGATGTTTTGATTTCTGTTTACTTGAAATAAAAATGGCAAATACGAGTGGGTGATTCACAGTTTCTGATGGATGGTTTACGTTGACTGATCGCTTCCAAATCTGCAGTCGCTCAACGGCTGTTATTTTCATCGGAAGCGTTTGTGTTTTATTTAAGTGTGTGTAACATTTTAATGTTTTACAGATTCACGTAGGATTAATGTAAAGCATTTCGAATCGCTTGGAGTCGAAGCCAGCGGAACAGTTCGAAATCGTTGTGAAAGTTTAGAAACTTCTTGAGTTTTAAGGCGGATCGTGACATAAGGGCCACAAACTGGAACTAATTGGGAGAGCAGCCGAGCTGGGAAAATGTTGAAAATAAGTATGTGGATTGGCAACTGTATCCTCCTTAAATGAACAGCTTAGTTGTACCTTCCGCTCCCCACCCCCCCAAAAAAGCTTACAAGTGTTAAATACAATTCCTATTTCTTTCCGAATGCACTCAAAAATAAACTCCTAATTCTATTATAAATGCTTCGCAAAAGATCAAATGTTTTGCGTTACAAGTGCTTTTGAAATGAGTTATTTTCGTTGTTTAAAGCACAGATCGCTGTGGTGACTGGTACACACAGTGCGATTGAGAATATAATGAATTGTACGTTTTGGCAACACATAAAGTACTTTTTTAACTCATTATATCGAACTGCATCGAATATGTTCATATAGCGGAAAAATACTTTTCCTTTAAGCATTTTCTGGTGTCGGAATGCTGGCTCACATCACCTCCAGTAACCGTTTCAAACTGTTCTCTTCTAATCAAAGAGGCGCATCGTGATTCGAGGGGATTGTTTTCCAACTGTCAGGGAATCTGCAGCAGTCAGAGTTGCGCTCCCGTGCTCTCGGAGCAAAGGACGGACAGCGATTTCCCAACATTCAATGAAGCAAATCATAACTGTAGGGAAATTCTCTGAAACATTTTAACCTAAATATTATCGTGCTCTTTCAACGTTGCACTCTCTGACTACAGTCCTGAACATCAAGTTGAAGAAACTGGATATTTTCGCCTCGTTCTATAGTTTATGATGATAATACAGAAAAGCTTATTCTTTCGTGTTTCTGAAAGAGCAAAACAAGAGCTTAATAGTAAAGGCTCGATCTACTCTAGGATATAGTGAATTTAGATGATTGTATTACCAGTTTATTACATTTCTGTACATAATTTATCTTTGCAATACAAATGTTATTTAAATATCGAATGTAAAACGCTGCCTTTTTACATTTTATACTCACTAGGAATCAAATCGTCCTAATTTAACCTGAGAGAGATTGCCTATCATTTCAATTTTAAAATCCATACCGGCTTAGTATATAATAAACGTGGCATTACATGACGATTGGCTGGGACGAGCTTCTGAGATGAACAGGTGAAGGCTTTGAATAAAACAGAACATTCGTGCCTCTGGTTACTGGTGTCAGCTCAGCTCCCTCACACTGTTAAACTCACACACAATCACTTTACTTATGATGTCAAGAGTATTCACTGTTTGGGGGAAAATCATCAAATAAAGATGGGAAAACGAGTATTGACATTAATTCGTTATAGCTGATCTTAAAAGATTCAATTAGGGCAAATTTCCATCTTTACAGAAACCACGATTGCTTTGTATCTGTGCAAACGTTGCATTAATTTCTTCTAAAGACACAGCCTGTGATGCTCATACTTTCTAGATGCTTGTTCAGTGGGTAGCTCATTAATTGGTAGATGGATAGATTTCCCAACAGGTAGTGGAAATGCAGCCATGCAAAATGCAGAACTACATCAACACCGATAGAATTTGCAACAGAAGTTACATTCATTAATTCTGTAATTTCTGTTCCTATTCTACTTCAATAATTGGCGCAGCGCTCCGGCGAAACCGCCCCCAATGACGGTCAGAGTTGCTTATTCGCAAAGATAGAAGATTGCGCGTGGTGTGAAAATAATACTGGCTCCGATTACGAGCTGTTTGTGGGCGGATTAATTTGCCGCGATTCCGAGCTTGCTGGCCAATGATCGCGAGGGGGGTTTGGAGACATCCTTGCTTTTAAATGTGACCGCACGCCTCGGGAAGAATTTGTCCCGCGATTCAGCGGCTCGTTCTATGGAGCCGCCAGCCCCCAGCACTTGTTCTACTCTATAGCGTCCCGGCTGTTGCCTGAAACAGCAGATTGGAGTGAGCCTCACCGCACCGGGACCGCACGGCAGGTGAGTGTGTACTGGGGTTTTTTAGAACGACTATCAGTAAAAATGCTCAATCCATATGTCCAGCTGTTCGTGTCTGAAAGTATTCGGAGGCAGGGTGCTTGTTGCGATAGCTGAACTACGCGCTTGATTTCACTCCCGCTCCCTGTTTGCTTTATATATTTCCCCCTTTCCACAGCTCTCTCTCTCCATACCTTTCACCATTCATTGTCGCTGCGCTGTGTTGGCCCCTGTGGGTGCTGTCTGCGATGGAAGCGGTGGTGTGTGTGTGGGGGGACAGGCCAGTCACCAGTGCTGACCGAGCTCCCCTCAAACCCGACCCCTCGCCATCTGACATGCTGCACAACTGATCTCGGCTTTCCCGCAGCAAGACACTGCACTTAGCGTAAAAAAAAAACCCAATCCATCGAGCCAGGTACCCGACACCCGGCTCTCCCATTCAAACATTTACATCACACAGTAGTCCCCATCGTATGGTTTGATATTTATGTTGACCAATTTGTCTGTTGGGTTGGGGTCACAATGCCGTGGTACTAACCTGTCCAGTTGTATTCTGCAACCGTTCTATTTGCTCCCTCCCTCCCTCTCTCTCTCTGGGCCAATACTGCCTTTCCTCTGTCCCGAGGTCAGCTCTAATCTACAGCCACATCGATATAAACCGCGGGAGCTGACAAAAGCCAATGGTCCGTGTGCTCGGCGCTCTCTTTTCGTGGCTTTCCAACTTCTCTTTCTTTGACATGTCCACTTTATGTTGGTCTTTCAAGAATTCCGCCCGTTACTGCAGCATCTTTCTGCTTTCCATCAACTTACTTTTAATGCAGTTTGAACTCTTCCACCTTTGTCATCTCTGTTATAACTTCCTATTCCTCTCCCTTACATTTTCCCGGTTTCTTGTCCCCTTTTACTCTCCCTTTCTACAGTTTTCCTCGTTTTGTTAATCTCTATCGTATTCGAAACCTTGGTTTTATTCTCCTCATTTTTCCCCCTGCAGTTTTCTCTTCGCTTGTAACGGAGCCTTGCTGTCAGCGTCAGCGGGTTTGCTGTCCGGGGCGGGTCATCAGATAATAGGATGAGGTTTCAAGATGCGGTCAGAATGACTCAAAGGTATCATACGGATGAGTTACTGTGAAGAAGGTCACTTGCTGACGACGTGGTGGATTTGAATGACGTGTTGTACCTTTATGTATGTCTCATGTTGCCATTGAGAGGGGAGGGGAGGGGAGGGAAAGAGGGAAAATCGCAGAGATTGCAGCACGCATCGGGATGTAAAGGAGTCAATGCATGGAGGATGGGAGCGATCAGAGGGAAGGGGACAGCTAACACACAGAGCGAGAGCAATTCTGTTGTCAGAACTCGTGTCATGCACAGACCTGAACGGCTTAGTTTTTCAAAAAAAAAATTGTTTTTTATTAGAACACATTTCTACAGCCGCCCTTCTCTTTAAAGGAGTAATCTTTGAGGTACCGATGCAATTATTTTATTCGTTATCCATTGATCAGCTTTTATTTGTTTATTTTACTTCTGGAGACCTCTGGTGAAGCATTTTGGAAAGTATTGCTCGAATATTAAATTGTGTGCCTCCGCAACAGAAGATGCTGATTACAGAATTTAGAGTAAAACGATTTAATATTCGCATAGTCTCTTCCGATTTACCAGGGCGGCAGCCAAGCCCCCGTCTTTATGTCAAGAACACAAAGCGCTATTGCAGCTGCATCTCAGCATTAATTCACAAGGTCAGTATGGAATACCAGCATGCAGACGTTCAAAGGCAGAGTTAACCATCTCTGGGTTGTTACAGCACAGATTAGGCGATCAGAAGGCTGTGGCTTTGGTCCTTGGCAGCTCAGCAAAAACTTTGCAGGCGTTTTGCCCTCTCTGTAGCCAGAGAGAACAATTCTGGGAGACATTTGGCCTTGCTACAGTAATCTCCAGCTGCCCGCAGTATAATAGCAAAAATGCAACAAATATATGTTTGGCCACTATCTTAAAAATTCTTCAGGTGACCTTTAAACAGTTTGTGCTATAAAAAGGGAAATAGAATGTAGTTTGCCATTGTAAGGTTGACAACTTTTATTCTCACAGTAGTTCAGAAGTATCAAAATGTTGATTCCAATCCAGCTCTGCATTACAAAGCATAAATTATTACCCATAAAGGTTTTAATAAGTGTTTACAACACTAATGTGCTGCAATATGGAATTCATTTGTTAATAATAGTTAACAAAATTGTTGAAATCCCAGCTGTTGTGTTTAATAGCTGTATGAATAACAAAACTGTCAATAGTTTTAACCTAAATCTGTGCTTTGGGAGTTTTCAATTTCCTGGCCAAAGGCCTGCCGGGGAGGAATGTACCTCCTGGTAATATGTTATTTCATAACCATAGGATAATTAAAAAAAACAAAGTTACTAGCCACCAGTGCTTAAATCGTATTATTTATATCAGCCTCTTTAAAGCAATTTGGAAATTCTTGTATTCTTCTGTAGTGGCCACACTTTCAAATCATTTGATGTAGCTTACATGAAATAAAATGTATTTTTAAATGGGTTTACTCTTTAAAAAAAAATTGTGATTATAAAAAAAAATGTAATAAAGACAGTTAAAATGGAATTTCATGAAAGTATGTTTGGACTTCTCCAAGATTGAGTAAGACTTTGATATCCTGAAACTTGGATACACTTGAAATTAACTGGAGCTCCTATTTTATCTACCCTTCAACTTTTCTTAGACTATATATCCCTCTACAGTTAGAAGAAATGGATGCACACTATACCCAGAGACTGAATTTCATCTCATAATTCTGTCAAATCCTGGGTTTCATTTTGTAAGTCTGTTTTCCAAAGTTGAAAGGACACTGACATTTTTCATTTAATGAAAAAAGGGAATTTCTCTACTTATATTATAATCAACAATCTAACAAAATCAAATCAGCAATCACATTTCAAAGCCATGCCATAATTTCCTAATTTTTGGTCAGAGGAATTTCACTTCCCCCTTTTCCAATCTATTGCACTACTGTTCCCTCTATTGAGTAATTTGAAGAATCTGTAGCTATAAAATTCCATCAGAATGAGTTTTAAAAAAATCATCATTTACTTTTGCTGCAGATCTACGCACATTCTTGAACAATGCTTACACCCCACTCATCTTATAAGTATAGCCTGGAAATTACTGTGAGCAATTTTACTAGAAGGCGGCGGCATAACACACTCATATCAGATTCCTCTTCCTTCTACTTTGGTAGGACTATTAACTAATTTATTTCAGATGGATTAATATTATTGTTAAACTATGAAGAGAGGAATTTGCTACTAATGTGTTAAGAATTTATGTAGTATCATTAATAACATTAATTTCTAGCCTTACACGTTAGAATGTTTGGGGCATCATTATTATGCATAGTTATATTTACAATATTAAAGATACTATTGATAAAATATGATTAGTACTATTCATATCAATAGATCATGATTCTGTAATATTAATGTAATGCACAGTTGGACTCGAACATGTTATAATTTATTATACCTAATGTGTGGTGAATAGTTCTTTGCAATATAGTACCTTGTTATTCTCTTCTGCGAGCCACACAAACCCACTAACCTCTATTAGAGCACACTGCAAAAAGCTGTCAGCCTGTTTTAATTTATTTTATTTTGAAGTTATATTAAAACATCACACATGTTATAAAAAACAATGTGTGGGGGCAGTTTGAAACACTTGTGGTTACATTGACATTTATTGACCACTCAAACTTCATTCTCATGGTTTCTAATGGTTTATCATTTTAACCTTTTGGCTTTGTAATTCAATTCTAGGTGTCCATTATTTTACATACACAATATAAAGGATGAGTGCTATTACAGGTCTACTATATGAACCAAGTGTTTTGGTATTTTTAGCTTTGAAAAGCAATCATTTAAGGGAAACCTCTAGGTCTGACCACTGAGGATGCCAGACATATGGTTATGTTTACATCTATTGTTTTACTTGACTGAAGATTAGACTTGGCCAGGACAGTGAAGTTTAAAGTTATTTTCTTGGTACCATCTGTTAAAAAACAATTCTCAGTTCTGCCACTATCCAAGCACTTCACATAGTGAAAGACATCTGGAATGCAGTGTCTTGTCATGTCGGCAAATGTATTTGTATATTGTCACATAATTCAGAATCAAAATATAGTGGATTACACAAGATTGACTAAAATACCACTGCAACTGAAATACTGGAGGATTTCGGGGATAGATTTATGTCAGGGCTGCTCATTTTCTCATCCTAAACTAATTTCAGCAAGGGCTCCTTCAACAGGCGTTAAGCTCCTTGCATTTGTAAATGAGGGGCCTAACGCCTCTTAAGTGGCTGTCTAAAAAATGGGCTACTGAATTTAGCAGTGGGCCAGATCCAATTTCAATTTCAATTTCAATTTTATTGGTCACATAACTAAATACAAGAAGTGTAATCTAGTCAGTGAAATGCTTTTTTCTTGATGAGCCGAGAGCACCAAGCAGCAAGAACACTGAGCTGCCTGGTATGCACGGAGCTCGCAAGGACGGCAGCCATCTTCATCGGCGCCATCACAAAAAAACACATACCGACATATACACGTATACATACTTTAAATATAAATAAAGCAGACATAAAATAAATAAAAGACATAAAAAAGACAGCACATAAAATGAACAAGCAATAATGTAAAAAAAGTAATTTCTACAGTAATTACATTGATATTTCTACCCAGGCTTTTAGAATAATCTCTGGCTACAGGGTGGCCGCACTGGGAGAGCATCGTGAGGAACTCACAACTTATAATTAAATAAATTAAATTAATTAATTAATAAATTAACCCCACACAGATCGGGTGCAGGCGGTCTCGCTGTTAAAGTGGTATGTGTTGCACCCATTTTACACCCAAAAAACAGGTGCAACGCATACAAATTTCTACCCCACAGTTTTTAATAAGTGGCATCAGAGAGTAACACAATTATTCTTTGAACCATCTTACAATGGAATAGCATTTGGCCTCCTTAATGAAGTCATACTTAATAAACTCATTCACTTGCAACAGTAATTGAGGATGATCATTTCATTATTAACTGCCAGTGGGATATAGTCTTTAGTCACTTCAAAGAGCAATAAAGGAAGAGCTTATCTCCTTTTCACATTAACAATGTTTCTCCCCTCCCAACTTGTAGATTTTTTTTCTTCTCACACAATGCACCATTCCCTGGCTAACAGGGTGAGCAGATAGTTTGCTCCAAAGACTCTGCAATTGCTATTCAGGAGCTTTCCACTAGGAGGTGTGGATGAGCAGCTCTGAAGATTGAGAGGGAAAGTCAGAGGACCAATGTAGAGAGTCAACTTGTCTCCGCTTGGTAACTCATGATGTGCATTATGGCAGGAACTCACACAGTGGGGAATGGCACATGTGAACCCATAATTGTAGGGATTCTCCTATTTATATGGGCAGGAAAATGGTAAATCCTATTAATGCACAAAGATTTGCCCAGTTTCAAAATGTTTCCTAGGATTCCCAGAGAAGATGGGCAGCCGTAATTATTATTTACTTGTACATGTGCAGAAGAGGTCTTGAAGGCAGAGAGAAAGAAAAAGAAATGGAAGCAGTGAGAAAACAAAGTGACGAGAAAACAGTAGCAAAGGGAAAAGAGCAGTAAAAAGAGAGAAAATCAAAACAGAGAGAAACACAAAGAAATAAAAGCAGATAGATGAAAAGAACAAATCAAAGACAAGTGAAAAGTAAAGAAAGGTAAATGCAATATATAACAAACTTTTATTATGTAACACATTTCCTTGATTTTCTTGTATGCATATAACTTGAGATTTTTAGTGTCCAGTTTCCATGTTTCTCATTGCATTGTCACTTTTATTGACATAAATATATTACAAAAATGCACGATCTATAGAATTACTTTGCTGCTGATTGGCAGCAGATGATTTTCTGGTACAGCACACGGAAACATCAAAAGGTGGCACCACGAAACTATGTTACAAAATTAAGGGCATGCACTAATAATTGTAGCTAAGGAATAAAAATATATATTGAGTCTATACTTTTTCTTTCATGAGTACTAAATTATTAGAATATGAAATAATTAAAGGCTATGGCCTGGAATTTGCAGTCAGCAGCAAAATAAAGATGGACAAACTTATTTTTTTTTAAAGTTTCTTAAAAATCTTAAATTTTATTAAAATGAACAAATTTCACATGGCACAAAATTAAAATTAGTTTTTCAGGCCCTTAACCCATGTATAACAGTCAATACGCTGTTAAAACCCTAGTTACACCTAATCCCTTTGAGTCTAACTTTTAGTGGGGAATTTCACAGCGGTATTATTGTGGAAGAGCCGAAGTTTTCATCAGTTTCAATGATTTACGAGATTTCATTGATTGCCGGCTCTGTTGTGGGGTGGGGGAGCAGCACAGCGCAGCCAGTTTTGGAGCTGTCATCGACAGACCGCAACTTTGGGATTTCAGGGCGCATGCACCAAATCCCGAAGTTGCAGTCAGTTTCAAAGGTGGAATGATGGAGGACACTGCCTGTTCGCCACGAATTCTGGGCCGACTTCTATTAATGTGTAATAGGGCAGCAAACAAAGGGAAATTAATAGAGAGATGAGTGGAGTTTTGAAAAGCAAATGTTTATTACTGTTTGTTTTGGAGATTAAATAATACTTGGTCAGATGCCAATATCCCGATTGACTGTATACCTAAATGTCAAAAATGACTAATCAACTGTCTAATTCTGTCAGTAGCTTCAGGCTACTGTTTTAATTAGTTTTAATACTCATCATTATCTGCTAATTCAGTATTTTAATATGATTGCCCTTAATGGAAGTTACACATCTGATTGTTAGAATTGGTTGGCTGTAGATCAGCCAGCCTAATACCTTCAACTACTGTTTACTTAATGAGCAATATTTTCCCCTTTGCCAACCAGCAATTTAAGAAATGTTTTTGTTTAAGCAGGCAATTTCTGAGCAGCCCAGCAGTGTACAGATTGTGCTGTACCAAGGAACTGCATAACACATGTTTTCAGCCAAGATTCCTTCCACAATTTCCCAATCATAGTTGCATCATAAGGGCAGCTAACAAGCAAAAGCTTGGCATTTCCCCAGGGTGATGGGGGGGGGGGGGGGGAAATGAGAGAGCAAGTCATTCTATTCTAATTGCAGACCTCCTAGTGACCAGTTGCAGTGCTTATTGGCAGAAGCCTAGGAACATGCTACCTGTCAACAATGGGTGTTGTGGGCAAGTCTAAAGATGGGGAGAAAAATAAATATGAAATGGGGTTTCCATTGCCCCTTTTGCAATGTAAGCTAACAGATCTACCTGCTGATTTTATTTGTTATTTATAATTGTAATCGGCAATTATACCCTAAGACAACAAATGTCAGTGGTTGACTGCAGAGTGTAACTACTTCATAATTCTTCTATGGCATGTGCACTGTGAGAATTTTAGCCTTTTGATTTCAACCAATAAATTCAAGAGCAAACTTGGGACAGAACTTTCAACTCCAGCAGGGGTATAAAACGGGTGGTAGCTGATCAATGAGAAGGATAAACGAGCAATTTATATAATGGCAGCTGATCCGCTACCACCTGTTTTACGTTTGCCCCCTGAGTTGGAAGTTCCACCCTTGAATGTCAGAATAAATACATCTCTTTTGTGATCTAAATTGAAATGAAACAAATCCTTTTGTTTTGGCTTTTTATTTGTGAATTTTGTGCTCAACAAGGTGAGCAATTTCAGAAACCCATTGTCAGTATCCAGCACTCTCAGCTCAGGCCAGAAACAGTTAGATGCAGGGTAGACCTCCTTCTACTTTGCTTCAACAGCATGCTCCTAACTTGAAAGAGCCTCCCAGACTATATTTGCATTTCCCACTCAGTTATCCTGTGACCTCTCTGAGTGAGATTAGTGCTAAATATGGATGTTTTTGTGCTTTGGGCCCATGCCCAAACTTGTTCTACATAAGACTCTTACAGCCAGCAGACAAAGAAAACTTCTACCACATCAATCTGGGCTGGATTTGAACTCAGATCCAAAAGATGAAAGGTCAATATTAACCCACTGCATTACTCAGTTCCTAGAAGGACTTTTTCTGATTTTAAGGTTATGTCCCCTTGTTCTGGATTCTCCCACCAGAGGCAATAGTTTCTCTCTATCCACCCTATCAAATCCTTTAACATCTTAAACACCTCAATTAGATCACCCCTTAATCTTCTATATTCAATCATTCTGGTGAAGCCAACTCATTATGCTTCCAATTCAGCACTCATTGACAACTTCATTCAGAGAGGCCATGGGAATGATTGGTATCAGAGGTGGAAGTATGCACGAGTATATTTGGGATGCTCTTGAGGTTGAGGCTGAGTAAAGAGAGCTTTGCTCTGCATTTGGTTATGCTATTCCTGATCAGAGTGTGGCCTATTGATGACAAAATTGTTTCACTCTTTAAGACTGACAACTTTTGCCTTTTTGGGTGTGACATTTACCCATGTAAAAAATGGGAGAAATTTCCATCAGTACTCATTCCCTTAAAAAACCCCCCATTGATATGGCAATAAGGGTAATAGGCCCAAGGAGGCAGCTCATTTAAGCAGATAGCAAAATATTGCGGATGCTGGAAATCCGAAATAACAACAGAAAATGCAGGAAAAACTCAGCAAGCCAGGCAACATCTGTGGAGAGAGAAATAGAGTCAACGTTTCAGGTCGAAACCGAAGGTCTTGACGAAGGGTTTTGACCTGAAACGTTGACTCTATTTCTCTCTCCACGGATGTTGCCTGGCCTGCTGAGTTTTTCCAGCATTTTCTGTTGTTAGCTCATTTAAGCAACTGGCTTAAAATGAAGTAACTCTTTGTAATCTAGGACTGGTAGACAAACCGTTGATATCATTTTCTACTAACATTGATACTTGCCCACTGGAGCTGGTGACCTTTCATGTGCAATGTCACTTTCAATCTTTAAGCACTGAATGAAAAGCTAATAATCAAAAGGGTTTTAAATAGGTTAAGGATTTACAATCTTTAGCAAACTAAAAGGCTGTACGACATGTCAGAAGTCAGAAAATATATTTCAATATATTATCCTGCAGTTGCTTGCATAGGAAGGTGTAATGTGGACTGGCAATACTCTCCACTCAGAGTCATTGTATAGGCCCAGTTGAAACGATGTGTAATTGAAAACAATAAGTAGTTCAAGAGGGTAATAAATTTCTTTCTAACACATCTGGAATGTGTCTCCCATTGAAATCAATCGGAGCACAAGGGGGCAATAAATACATGCACTGCCCGAGGCAATACATGTTTTGCACACGTAGGTCTCTCCAATCGTGTTCAATGGTAACATTTTCTTACAAATTCCATTCACCGATTCATATGATCTCTGAATAAAATAATGTCATGAATTCAAGCCATATATCTTGAGCTACTCCACAGTGAGAAACTATAGCTTGCGTTCGAAACAAGTACTGTTTCACTTCATTGTAAAGGAAGCAATACAAACTTTTTCTTAAAATATTTAAGAAAATTACCCAATTACTGCAAATAGAATGACACAATCCAATCTACATCTTGGTATCAATAATCTTTAAATGACTGTAGTGGTGATGTTTCTGTAATTTTTAATGCCATAATAACTGGAATCTCTCTGCTTCTGTTTTCTTCCCCTCCTCCCAACTAAAATTAGTATCTTTGAATCTTTGGCCAGGAAAGGTGGGACCTTTCAGCACATGGAATCTTCATGGGTACCTAACTCCATGGAAGGTACAGAAGGGAATTAGGGAGCTAATTTTCCTTCCCTCCCACAGATGAATCGGCAAAGACTAGTAAAAGTCATCCCCCAGGGAAAAAAGAACTGTAAATCACAATTCCAACTGGGATCGTCTGAGCATGAGTTATCACTCTAGTGGCATAGTGAACAATGCTTTGAAGCTTTTGAAAAATAGTTTTAATCCTGAAAGTTGCATAATGTTTAAAATGTTAATTTTACTATAAGAATATTTATGAACTTGTTTCTTAAGAACTTTTGAAACAAATAACGCATTTTTGCATCATGTGATGTTTTGGATCAGACTGAACATGACTGATGTCAGGAAGCACTTCTTCATTCAAAGAATGATCAATACATGGAATGGCCATCCAGTTAGGGAAGTGGAGGCAAAACCTCTGGAACTGTGCAAGATGCAATTAGATGCTTGAGCAGGGGGTGGAGACGATAGGCTTCTATGGAAAGATGAGGTTGATTTTCCAAACAGACTACCTTATCTATATTTATCTTTATGACATGTTCTGTTTTGTATAGAATCAGCCATCTGTTATGTGGGAGCTGTTTTTCCAGGGCATAATTGACAGTTTTCACATAGGACAAAGAATGAATAACCTTTAAATAGTAAAGGGTTCCTAAATATGTTGATTGTGTCAAACATAATGCCAGTAATGCAAATATTTGTTACTGCTATTCCTGTTTTTTTTCTATATTTATCGGCAGTCCAGGAGCTGATGTCAATTTTAAAGTTATTGCCTTGTGTTCATTCTAGGACTATGACAAATTGTCAAAGGGTAATTATGTACTCAATCATCAAGTTTATGTTTGTCCCCAGTGGAATTTTGGGTTGTAACCTTTCCGTTAGTTCAGAAAGTAAACATCCAAATTTAAATATAATTAAACTGAATTATAATATTAGTACTCCAGAGTTTTATCCAGCAACATTACAGAAATAGACCACTTGTTGGTGCTTCAGTTTTAAGTGCCTCTTTTCCAAAAGGAAACACAAGATTCTCATTCTTTTTATGCCAGGTTGCCATGAAAATCAAAAACAGATTAGTTATCAAAAACAATATGACCAATTGTAGTTGTGTCTTTAAAATAAAATTTCAAGCACATTTTACATTCTATTGACTTCATCGTTTTAGCCCAGTTTAACCCTAAATAATTGGTTTTATCATAACATTTCATGTTCCCAGATACTGCAGGTCATCAATTAGTCATTCACACTTCTCTACCTACACCTGGTGGAAGGGACAGGACTGGTTTAGGAGAACTTAACATTCAACCAGGCTGGGGATTACGGCCTCCACCATTGATTCAGCAGATGGATTCCTCCTTAGCTTGTGCATCAGCCCAGTGTTACTGGGTACACACAGCATCTTCAGTCATTCCATCTCTCTAGCTAACTTAGCTCTTCCCCATATAAAATGCCAGTTAGGGATTGATCTTCATTGCTGTGCAGTAATACTGTTGACAGACTTTTCAGATCTCAGTTCCTCTGAGACATTACGATGGACATGATAATTATGAAAACTCACCATTTGAAGTTATTGTCAGGAGTGCTGTAGATACAACAAAATATTCAATTCAAAGTAAGGGGCCTCTGGCAGCTCAGACATCAACCTGCCTAACAATTGGATTGTTTGAAATAAATCTTGGCCTGTTTCTTCATCTCTTCGTACGATACAGCCAACAAAACAAGTTCCAGCAGTCAGCATTAAATCAGCCTGCCTTGGTAAATGGTAAGTATGACAAACTTTAAATAATAAAAGGCAAATAAATTTTAGGTCCAATTAACTTGTTTGCTATTAAAAGAATGTTTATTGTAAATTTGATAAGTTTTTCAATTTTTGTATTTGCAGTAATTTCTTTCAATTATGCTGGCTGTATTAAAAGTAATGGGCTTCACTAGTAGGTCAAAGGATGTGTTCTGGTGATAATAGAGATCAAACATGCCTTGGAAACAGGTTCTCCAGCCCACCAGGCACATTCCTTTGATAGAAGCTATGCAGTTTGCCCTACCATGGACTCTACCCAACCCACTCAATGGCCAGAATTTTCCCTAACTGGGTGAGTTTGGTGTGGGCAGCCGCCATGGCTGGTCGTGACCCCGCTGCTGGCTCCATCCCACTCCACAGAATGACTTTACGTTAATGGGGCCTATTAAGCCTGCCCTGCACGTTACCTGGCCCAATTAACTGGTGCGGGTCTGGTGACGCCATCGATGACACGTTTTCAGCTGGGATATTTAAAGGAGCCATGGCCACATTTCATTTGAAGGTTCATCTAGGAGTGTGCAGGCAGCACACTGGAGGATTTGATTGCTCCAAACCGTTGGAGAGATGGCTGCACAGAGGCAGAGGGCTGCACCCAGGTTCTCTGATAACTCACTCCATATGCTTGTGGAGGGAGTCAGAGGATGCAGACCAAAGGAGCCTGGCTCCAAATATCAGGGGAGGTGAATAGCAGGGATGTCATCAGGAGGACCTTGGTGCAGTGCCGCAAACCCTTCAACAATCTCGTTCGATCAGGAAAGGTGAGTACTGTACATAGCCACACTCGCCTTCATCCTGCTGTGCCTGTCATCACATCCCCATCACTCAGTCTTCCCAACCCTACTCCTGTACATCATTACTCACACTAACATA
This sequence comes from Somniosus microcephalus, assembly GCF_052327205.1. Lineage (NCBI taxonomy): Eukaryota > Metazoa > Chordata > Chondrichthyes > Squaliformes > Somniosidae > Somniosus > Somniosus microcephalus. The sequence continues at coordinate 120,892,244 of NC_140998.1, forward strand.
CCTTGCACGTCCACCCATCCCTCTCTATCTACATTATCACATCCCCATCTGATCTGACTATCCACCCTTCACACTCACCCTCATCCTAGTGCAATCATGCCAACTAAAAATATTGCCACCCCACTCCATCATAGTCTCCCTCCCATCCATTCCTTACACTCATTCCATCACTCTCACTCAACCTTCTCTTCTTTCCCTCCTTGCAGGAGAAGAGAGCCCACAATAAGAGGGAGAGGGAGAGAACTGGTGGTGAACCTCCATCAATGGCCACCTTGAACACAGCAGAGGAGGCTGCGTTAGAGTTGGCGGGAGTTGCCGAGCACCTGGAGGTGGAAGACGAGAGAGGGGGACATCTCAGCAATCTGGTGACAGAATTACATCTCATACAGCCATACGGCATACATCAGTCACTCATATGGGGACTGATGTCAGCAGCCATTGAATGGTCATTGTGTGTAATGGTTTCTGTACCCTCTTGACTCTCCCACAGGTCCATCAAGAGCCCCCACCCACTGTCCTGGCGCAAGAGCAAGATGACTCTTCAGAGGAGCCTCCAGCCTCTGAGGGTGCACTGACACCAGCCATAAGCGCACCCAGCACCAGCGCAGATACTCACACCTTAGTGGATCCCATGCGAGGTAGAGTAGTGTTATCACCTGGTGTGTCACAAATCACAACCGAGCAAGAGCCGATGGTGGAGACAGGGACAGCAGTGGAGACTCCTCACCGGAGGGCGCAGGACACACCCAGCTCTGCTCAGCTGCGTGCAGACACTGAGCCTCGGGTGCCATCCAGAAAGAGGATAACCCTGGAGCTGCAGGAAGAAGTGCAGGGGGCTCTGACAGGTTTTGCTAGCGCAATGACTGCCAGTGTTCAGAAAATGAAGGGGTCCATCTCCAACATGAGCACCACCGTGTTGTAGGTGATGGTGACTGTATGTGCCACTCAGAGGAGCACATGGAATCTATGGAGAATAGATGGCTATCTATGGAGAATAGATGGCCATCTATGAATAGATGGCTATCTATGGAGAATACATGGCAGAGGCTCATAGACCTCCTCTTTAGGAGGGATGTAAACATACACTTGGGTCCTCATGGCCCCACTGATGTGCAGCAAGGTGCTCTCCAGCTCCTTGCTAGCAGGGAAGTGCGGGTGGCCCATGAGAGGGATGACGGTGAGAGGGGACATGGAAGTGTGGGCTCCTCTCAAAGCGCTTACACTTCTCCCCCATTGCCACCCCCACAGTCCGAACCCCTGATGCCTCCTCGGATAGCGATGTCCAATCTGCCCCTGCACAGTTGCAGGAGGAGCTGTCTTTGGCGGGGCCATCACAGGCTCCAAAACCCAGGGGATGACCGCCAAAAGTGTCTACGCAGTCGCAGCAGGGAAGTGAAGAGGCTGCCTCAACCTCTGCTGAAGCCACAGGGGTTGCACCTCGTAGAAGCACGTGTAAGAAAAAGATGCCATACAAGTAGATTTACAAGGCTAGTCACTTGGGTGTTATATTTAATGTTAATGTGAAGTTTCAGTTTATTTAATGTGAACCATAAATTTCTTTTATTTCAAAACTTTCCGGTCTTGGACAAATTTGTGTGCACCATTGGAAGTGGCTTTGTGAGTTGGAGTGAAGGGTCAGACATAACGTTACCGCCACCAACGGTGGTGACTGTGAAAGGAATGGTGTGGCTGTGGGGTGTTGCCAACCTGGCAAAGCAAGTGGCAGCCATATGGGTGGACTACGTAAAGTTAAGTCAATCTTGCTATGGTGAGGCCATCCCCGGCCTCCCGGGCAGTAATGTGCTCATGTGCTGGTACCATCTGCACCGCAGGTTCCTCCAGCTCCTCCTCCTCCTCGTCTTCCAGCTGATGCTCCCCCTGCTCCTCCTCTGAAGAGGCTGTGCGCTGAGTGCCTTGCTCCTCATGCAGCACTAATCCTCACTGCTTCACTGTGTTGTGCAGGGTGCAGCAGACCATGATGATTCTGGAGACCCTGGCTGGTGCGTACTGAAGGGCTCCTCCAGATCTGTCAAGGCATCTGAATCAGCATTTTCACCATGCCTATTGTCTGCTGTATGACACATCTGGTGGAGATATGGCCTCAGTACTTGGCCTCCTCAAGGGTGGCATGAGCCACATCTTCAGTGGATAGCCCTTGTCTCCTAACAGCCAGCCAGAAAGACTGTTTGGAGCAGCGAAGAGCTGAGGGAGGGTGGACTGGTGCAGGATGCCAGGGAATTTGGCATACACATGCATGATGGTCGTCCTATGGTTGCAGACCAGCTGCACATTGAGGGAGTGGAAGCCTTTGCGGTTGACAAAGACTCCTGGGTGATGATGGGGTGCCCTGATGGCTACGTGTGCAATCGATTACTCCCTGCACCCATGGGAAGCCAGCCAGAATGGCAAAACTGAGCGCCCACTCATTAACACCGGTTTCATCAGTGGCAAAGTTGATATCATTGGCTGACATGTCAAAGAAGGCATTGGTGACCTGTGTGATGCATCTGTGGGTGGCCGACTGCGAGATGCCGCAAATGTCTGCTGCAGATCTCTGGAAGGGGCCTGAGGCGAAGAAGTTGAGGGTGCAGCTAACTTTGACAGCCACTGGTAAGGCATGTCCACCCACTTCTCTGGGCTGCAGGTCCTCCTCCAGCAATGTGCAAATGTCTGCAATGACCTGACATGATAGCCTGAGCCTCCTTTGGCACTGCTGCTCAGTCATGTTGAGGAAGCTCATCCTCTGCCTCTATACCTTGTGGGGGTATTGCCTCCGGCGTGGTGCAGCCCTGTGCTGATGCCCTCTGTCCTGTGGAGCATCAGGGTGATGAGGAGAATGTTGTTGGTGCTGCTGGTGGTGGGGCTCATCATGGTACAATTCCGAGGACCAAGGTGAGACAGTATAAGTGGCACCCATGTTAATGTAATAGAAGGTAGGTCAAGTAGAGTTGACAGAAGCAATCTGTCAATGGTGAGAGAGGTTCTTCCAATGAGCTGAGACTGGATGGAGACTTTGCTGGAAAGACTCGCAGCCTGCAGAAAGCTCAATCTGTGCTGGGAATGTAGTCAGCAACAGCTTCTGCCTGAGGAAAGTGATCAACTGGCAGGTCGAGGTTTTAAACTACATTTGATGCTGTCAACTAATCAGCTGGATCAAAGACCACTCAACTCCCGCCTCAGGTTGACAGACATGGTTCCTGAGCTGCGTGAATCCTGAGGCCATGCAGGGAAATTTAAAATGTAGGGGGAAAAAGGCTCCCAAGGCCACGATTTTCCGAGTGGAGACGGGTTGGAGTCGGGTGGTTCCAGTTCCGCTGCTGGTTTAATCCACTCTGCATTAAGTATTTTGCCTTAACTGGGCTTATTTAGCCTGTCGCGCGCGTTGCCCGGCCCAATCAATGGGTTCGGGTCTGCTGCTCGCTTCTGCTGACGTCTTCCTTTCAGCTGCATTTAAGGGGTCCATGCAGCCTTGTGGTTTTTCCTTCATTTTCTGATGCTTTTCAATGTGGCAGATAGAGAGATGAGTGGGTCAAGATCAAAGGCCTCTCCACGATTTGATGATGACTCCCTCCATGCTCTTGTGGAGGGAGTGAGAGGGCGCCAAGAGGTACTGTTCCCCTCAAATGGACGGAGGAAGCCTCCTCAGCAAACCAAGGCAGCCTGGCTGCAAATTGCTGAGGAGGTGAGTGCCAGGTCTTTCTGCTCACGCACCTGGGTTCAATGCAGGAAAAGGTTCAATGATCTACTCCGCTCAGCAAAAGTGAGTATAACATCACACTCTGCTTCCCATCTCATCACCAGCACTCTGTATTGTCAACCTAATCCTGCACATCCCAACTTACCCTTACATCCCTTGCACCCTTAACCATCCCTCTCTTTCTATGTACAGAATCACTTCACTATTCTACTATGCACCCCTCACATTCGCTCTCACTGTTATGCAATGTCAACAACTAACAACACAGGGAGGGCCCTTGGTATTGGCACCTCACTCCATCTTTGTCTCCCTCTAAGCATCTATGCTATCGATTCTCTACACTCACTCCAACATTCTCGCTCAAACTCCACTTGTGTCCCTCTTTGCAGGAAATGAGAGCCCACAATAAGAGGGAGAGGGGCAGGACAGGATGAGGGCCACCTTCGATTGACCACCGCTGAGGAGGCTGCTCTCGACATCGTCGGAGGTGCTGAGGATCTGGAAGTGGGGGACGGAGAGACAGGCGCAGTAGAGCAAGCTGGTGACAGAATAGATTTGCAACCCTCTCATTTAGATTGCATGAGTGACTGATATGGCATCTGATGTTCATACAGATTGAGTTCTGATCATTTGCACAATGGGGATGTGTCTGCTACGTTAATATCACATGTCTAACTCATGCCTTTACTCCCCCACAGGACCATCGAGTGCCCCCCTCCACACTGTCGAAGAGGAAGAGCTGGAAGACTCCTCAGAGGAAGCTGCAACCTCTGAGGGTGCTGCGTCAGCAGAATTGAGCGCACCCAGCACCAGCGCAGAGACGCACACCTCGGTGGGTCATTCGCGAGATAGAGTAGTGTCGTCACCTGGTGTATCACAGCTCACAAGAAACATCAGCAGATGGTGGAGACAGGGACAGCAGTGGAGAGTCCTCGTCGGAGGCCGCAGGACGCTCCTAGCTCTGCTCAGTTGCATGTGGACCCTGTGCCTCTGGGGCCATCCAGAAAGGGAGCGGTGCTGGAACTTCAGGAACAAGTGCAGGAGTCTCTGACAGGGTTTGCAACCACTGTAACTGCGAGTGTGTAGAGAATGGAGGAGTCCATCTTAAATATAAGCAATGACGTGGTGCACTCAATGGCGAATGTAGGTGCCGCCATGGAGAGGGTGGCAACCTCCATGGAGGAGATATGTTGCCAGGCTCAGGAGAACATGGTGACTCTTCTAAATAGATGGTCTGCTATGGTGATAGATGGGCATCTATTGAGAAGAGGAACCATAGGTACATGGACATCCCCATAATGAGGACTGTCAGTACAGAGATGGGTCCTCATGGCCCCACTGATGTGTAGCAAGGTGCTCTCCAGCTACTTGCTAGAAGTGAAGTATGGGTGACCCATGAGAGGGGTGTTAGTGGTTGACAACAAGGAAGTGTGGGCTCTTCTCCAAGCACTCACACTCCCATGCCATTGCGGAGCCCTTGGTCAGAGCCCGCGATTCCTCACCCAACTGAGATGGCTATCGCAGCCCTTGCACAGCCAAAGGAGGAGCAGACTGTTGCCGAGCCCCACCAGGCTCCCAAACCCAGAAGACGCCCATCAAAGGCGTTGAAGCAGGCGCAGCATGGAAGTGAGCAAGCTGCCTCAACATCTGCTGATGCCACAGGGGAAGCACCACGTAGAAGCATGAGTAAGAGAAAGTTAACACACAAATAGTCACAAGGGTAGTCACTCGGGTGTTTTGATATAAAACAAAGTGATTATTACAATTGAAGTAATGATGAAAATCAAGAGATGCAATGGCAAAACTTCAGTTGGCCTATGTGTGCTCAGAAATGGAAGTGTCACAGTGAAGGATGAGGATGCCTTTCATCTGTAATGATGGTGCTGAGAGTGATAGAAAGCCACATTTTATTGTACAGATGCTCTGTGGTGTGTTAAGAAGTTCAGCCACACACTCATTTCCATGTGCCAGCCACATGTGTTGGCTACATAAACTTACGCGAATCCGGCATGGATTAGTGTATACCTTGCCTCACGGCCATCAATGTGCTTGTGTGCTCGTGAAACTGGCACATGCGCCTCCACAAGGTCTTCCTCATCTGCATCCTCCTCCTCCTCTGAGGAGGAGGAGGCTGTGCACTGAGCCACTTGTTCCTCAGGCAGCGGTAAGCCACGCTGCTGTGCGATGTTGTGCAGTGCACAGCAGGCCACGATGATTCTGGAGACAACAACAGAAAATGTTGGAAACACTCAGCAGGCCAGGCAGCATCTGTGGAGAGAGAAACAGAGTTAACATTTTCCTGGCTCGTGAGTACTGTAGGGCTCCACCAGATCTGTCGAGGCATCTGAATCGCATTTTGAGCAAGCCGATGGTTTGCTCGATGATGCTTCTGGTGGAAATGTGGCTCACATTATAGCGCTCCTCAGCTTCGTTTGATGTCTCCGAGTAGCCATCTGGAAAGTTGGATTGGCGGATTGAACAGCTGAGGCACAGTAGACTGCCGCAGGATGAACGAGTCATGGTAACTGCCAGGGAATTTGGGGCAAACATGCATAATGTTCTTCCTGTGGTTACACACGAGCTGGATGTTAAGGGAGTGGAAACCCTTGCAGTTGACAAATACAGCTGGGTTGTGATAGGGTGGCCACATGTGTGCAGTCTACGACACCCTGCACCCTTGGGAAGCCTGCCATATTTGCAAAGCCAACCGCACGTGCGGTTACACTTGCTTCATCCGTGGAGAAGTGGATGTAATTGTGCGACTTTGCAAAGAGGGCATCGGTAACCTGCATGATGCAAGTGTGTGCGGCCGACTGAGAGATGCCGTTGATGTCTGCTGCTGATCCCTGGAAGGACCCTGAAGCAAATAAGTTGAGTGCGGTGGTGACTTTGGCAGCCACTGGTAAGGAGTTTCCACCCGCTCATCTGGGCTCCAGCTGTGGGTGCAGATGTCAGTGACTAAGTCTCGCAAAAGTCTCAGCCTCCTTTGGCACTGCCGCTCACTCATGTTGAGGAAGATCATCCTCAGCCTGTAAACCCTGTGTTGGGGGTATCTCCCGCAGCGCGGTGCAGCCCTGCACTGACGCCCTCTGCCCTGTGCAGCATCAGGTGGATGAGGAGGTGGTTGGCACTCCTGTTGTTGGTGCTGCTGTTGTGCCTGGTTCTGCTGCTGCTGTGGCTGGTCTTCCTCCGATTCTGAGGACCAGGATGAGAAGGTATGAATGGCTCCCATTCCGCTGGTATATATCTCAGTTGAGGAATAGATGTTATAAGTGCTCAGTCAATGTGGGGAGAGGGCTTTCCAAGGAGGGTACAGTGCATATGGATCTCAGCTTAAACAATTACAAGCTCAATAGATCTGCAAAATGTGTTTCAAAACCTCAAAACACAAGTTCTGGCATCTGAAAGTCAGCCATATTGCAAGTCTGCTTGTATGCTGCAGGAGCAGCTGTCAAGTATTCAGCGAGTTGCTGAACCCGACACAATCAGCTGGCGTGTTTGTTGCACAACGTGCAACACGCTGAAAAATGTACTAAAATGGGAAGAGCCTGTAAAAATGTGATTATCTAGGCAGTTAACAAGCTGTTAACTGCCTTAAGTGCCTCTCCCGCCGTTTGATGTCGAGTCTGATTGGGACTCACAGACCCGATACTTTGCAAAGTTGCGTGGAGGCGGGATGGCGATGGGTTCGCAACCTGCCATCAATCATTTAGGTTTTTACTACTGACCCGCCTCCAAACCCACCCTCTGAGCGCTGGCAAAATCGCAGCCTAAGTGTCTGTAAACTACCCGATAATGATTTCAATTAGGTTGCACACCTCTGCCACTCGGGTCACTGCTGTTGTGTATGTAACCGTTTACCTTTAAGGGAACTATAGAATGTGACCGTTCGCCTTTAAGAGCACTACTTTAGGGGGGCACTATTTATTGGCTCATGTATACTGTAATACCGATAGTGACCACACCAGTATATAAGGGTTGTGATACGTTAACTAGATCAGAAATCGCCCAGACCTCTGAATAGTAAAGACCTGTTTTGTTTGTACTTCTAAAGTCTCTGAAGTTATTTACTGCACAACCTACAGACTTTACAGTGGCGACGAGTCCGATCGTACCCTGCGGCAAGACTAACCAGTAGCAGAGAGCTTCAAAAAGAAAACACGAGGCTCCGTCTACTAAAAGTATAGTACTTACTGGAAGCTGGAAGATTAACAGCAAAGCTGCGGCAGCAACAGGCACAGATTACCCTGCTACCACATCTTGAGCGAGCCAATCAGCCTAAAACAAGGCGGCCGAAGAGACTGTGAGTAGTTAAAACAAATAAATTTTAAAAAAACGGGGTAGAAGTATTTGGAGGAGAAGGGCAAAGCATTCGGGTCCAACGGCGTCGGGTGACAGCCGGACCGCGGGCAATGTGAGAAGCCGTGCAGCAACCGCTGCCACGAAGCGCTGAGCCTGCGAGTAGGCGCGGGAGTGTCAGAGCCGAGAGCCGCGCGAGCGGGGGAGCCAGAGCCGAGCGGGAGGCGTTGCAAGCCAGCGATCGCATCTCCAGATAAGGGCCGAGAGCCGCGAGAGCGATCGGATCTACAGATAAGGGCCGGCAGCCGCTTCGCGATCCAGCGATCGCATTATAGATAAGGGCCGCACTCGGGCTGACAGACGGCGTCGGGGGACCGGGTGAAGACCGCCAAACGCGGGAAAACCGCCATTGAAGTGGGCGGGGAGAGCGAGAAGCGCGGGAAAGCCGCCATTTTTCGGGGAAAACCGCTGAAGAAGGAAGAAGCGGGAAACCGCCATCTTGGAAATTATTAAGAATTTCAGAAAAGTAATAAGATTTTTCAGAAAGGCTGGTGTGTTCTCAAGAAGAGAGAAGAAAATTAATAATAAGTAAAGTAATACTTGTACTGTTCTCAAAAAGAGAAGATGCCTAAGCGAGGAAATATTAATGACTTTAATGCAGAAATAGAAGACTGGGCCACGTATGTGGAACGCATAGAAATATATTGCGTAGCCAACGAAATTGAGGATGACAACAAGGCAATAACTTTGTTAAATTCGATGGGAGCAAAAACATACGGGCTTTTGAAACATCTAATAGCACCAGTTAAACCAGTGGACCAGACCTTCGAAGAGATCGTAACAGTGTTGAAGGATCACTTGAACCCCACACCGTTGATGCTGGCTGAACGATTTAAATTTTACGCCAGAACCCAGAGGCAAGATGAAAGCAATGCGGAATACTTAGTCGAACTGCGTAAGCTAGCGAAATACTGCCAGTTTGGAGGGAATTTGACAGAGGCGCTGCGGGACAAGTTCGTATGCGGCTTGGCCAAAGAAGGAACGCAGAAGCGACTTCTGGAAGAAAACGACCTCACACTGGACAGGGCTGTCCTCATAGCTTCATCGCACGAAGCCGCAGCGAAAGGGACGGCGGAAATGCAGCTAAAGGCGGCGGCACTCGGGGTGGACCAAATTACAGCAAGCACTCCCAAATGCTACCGTTGTGGAAAGACAACGCACGACCAGAATCAGTGCTGGTTTAAGAACCAAGAGTGCAGGAAATGTGGCAAACTGGGTCACATCGCGAAGGTATGCAGGTCCGGAAAGAAGACCAACAAGCAAAGGAAGCCACCACCACAAGGAAAGTACAACAAGGTGCATCAGGTGGCTGAAAAGAGTTCAGACGAACAAAATTCAGACTCAGACCCAAACAGCCAGGAGCTGGATAGTCTGAGAATCCACCATGTGGGTAAAGTAACTGATCTACAGTTGATCTGGGTCACACTAAAAATAGCGGGAGTCCAAGTACGAATGGAGCTGGACACGGGATCAGCTGTATCCGTCATCAACCAAAAGGACTATCACCGGCTATTCTCTCACATACCCTTAAGAAATACCAAATTCGTATTACAGACATACACGGGGCATCATGTATACCCCCTGGGAAAAATACGAGTCAAGGTGAGAGATAGGGGTAAAGAACACCCACGAATGTATCTGTACGTACTACCTGAGGGAGGACCACCACTTCTGGGACGGGAGTGGATCAAGAAAATAGACATGGAATGGCACTACCGACAAGCAATGATGAGTGAGGACTCGGTGCAGACAAGCAGCTCAGACTCCGAGCCGGAAGACGATAAGTCCAGCTTATGTATGAAAAACAAGATTAACATGAACTCACGGACTAAGGTTGGGAAATCGATGGCGTGCATAAAGACAGAGAATTCTGAGTCTGTTCAAGCTACAGACATATGCATTACGGAGGAACACCGGGCTAGAACTCAACGTTATGTCAAAGTACAACGACAATTAGAACAGTTGAGTGCCCGTCTCCTACAAGAGATGGAAAAGGTGAAAAAGTTCTGGGACACCGAATGGGAGTCCCTGGAAAGACAACAGAGACAGCTCGCTCAAGCAGAGAGCGACCATAGAGCCATCGTGGCCAAGTACCAATCACATCTCCCTGAGGCTGTTCAGGAACTAGAATATACACAGAACGATCCAAAGGAAGAGGAATCTTCAGGAAGTCAGGATGGTATTCCAGTTCACCTCTACGACTTGTTGCAAGCAGAGTGTAACGAGTTGAAAGAACAGTATGAACAGGCTCGGACGACAATCCTGGAAGGGGTTAACTTGGCAACTTCCGAAAAGCTCGTGTTAGTGAAAGCATATGAGCAACTAAAGGTTGAACATGAACGACTAAAGGTTGACCATAAGCAAGAATTACAAAGTCTGCAGGAAATGTTTGATGAGCTTCAGGCCAAGGCTGACTCATCGTTAGGGATTCAATCCATAGGAAAAAAATTAGTGGTGGAAGACATACCAGAACAGGGAATACAGGATGTCCAAGAACTCGTTAAATTATTAAAGGAAACACAAAATAAATATGAAGCGGCAATGGCCGAGGTCCAACGACTTGAAGAACAGATGCAACTGGAAATCTTTTCAGTGGAAGAAAAGGGAACTGTAAGAAACACAGAGACCGTAAGAATGGGCCATGAACATGAGCTTAAATCGTCAGAGGAGAAGGGTTTGGAGCTCTCAAAAGTTATTGAAATAGCCGAGGTTGCAACACAGACTGAGAAGATGGCAGCAGAGCAACCCTTAGATACCAAAAGTACGCTGACTCATGTCAAGGTTGAACAACAGAACGCTGAAACAACTGCTCCGGTAGAGGGATTGAATAGTCCGATCAATCAATCTCCAAAGGAAGTTGAAGTATTAAAATCACAAATGAGGTCATTAGTAAACAACTTGCTGAAAGCCCATAAAAAGTTAGAGGAAGCGGAACACGTGAAGAAGTCTCTTCAGGAAAGATGTCTGGATTTGGAACAAAAGCTGGCTGATGTCCAGCTGGGTAGGGAGGACATAGAAGACCCTCTCGCTGGCCTAGCTCAGGACGACTCTGAATATTACTATGTCCTGTCCTGCCCAACTTGTAACTTCGACTCCCACCATACAGAAATCATGGAGGAGCACCGAAAGTCTACGGAACATCGGGAGAAGGTGGCTCTACTACGGAAAAAGGAGGAAGAGAAGGAGGAACTGCGCATGCAGCTGGCAGCTGACAGTGGAGCCCAGAGAGTCTCCAAGAAGCAGAAAAGGAAAAGTCGAAACAGAAGATGACCCATCTGAACCATTATTACCTCTACCAGATCACACACGTGGTCCCTCCGAACGGAGCCAATTCAGTTCGGAAGTTCAAACTGTTAAACCCATGGAAGGACTATTGAATGAGTCACTCCAGCAATGTGAACCGACTACACCACAGAGACTGAATCTATGAACTGTTTTCCACAGAGACTGAATCTGTGATCTGTTTTGACATGAAGTTATATATGTTATTATGTTATGTTAAACATGAAGTTATATGACGTTGACTCCATCGAGAGTATATCTGTAAATTGTTATATGACGTTGACTCCATCGAGAGTATATCTGCAAACTGTTTATATAAAATTGAAGATTGTATGTTTAACGGGATTCTGTAAGTAATAAGCTAGGAGGGGAGGAGTGTTGTGTATGTAACCGTTTACCTTTAAGGGAACTATAGAATGTGACCGTTCGCCTTTAAGAGCACTACTTTAGGGGGGCACTATTTATTGGCTCATGTATACTGTAATACCGATAGTGACCACACCAGTATATAAGGGTTGTGATACGTTAACTAGATCAGAAATCACCCAGACCTCTGAATAGTAAAGACCTGTTTTGTTTGTACTTCTAAAGTCTCTGAAGTTATTTACTGCACAACCTACAGACTTTACAACTGCCGCACCGGCAAACGTGCCCATGGGAAAGGCGCGTGGGAGCGGGATGACGGCGGGTTCCCGATCCGCATTGACTTTTTTCAAATTTCCCACCTGACCCGCCTCCATTCCCGCCCGCTATCACCCCAGAAAATTCCGGCCAATGTCACAAGATAGGTAACCAATCACACGTAGAAGATAAAGCTCAGTAAAATTTCTCCTCGACTCCTGAAGGTAATTAAACAGATACACAAGGTACCAATCCAGCTTTCCAACCCATACTTTTAACTCTAACCAATTGCACTACATAGATGACATATCCCTGGTCCTAGTACTACACTAAGATTTCCCCATGTTCAGCAAAATTGTAACCATGTTTTTGAAGGATGTTTTTACAATTCTTCTTCACACAATGTATGAGAAAATTACCCCCCTAAATATTTTGCAGTTTAGTTAGAGATGATTTTAATTTGGGAGGATCAGAACATTTACATTAACACCCCCCTGCAGAAAGCAGCAGTTTTCTTTCAATTGTTCAAAGCTCAATTTACTTTGACTGGTAGCTACAGTTTGTGTTCCAGCCAGGCAGAACTGTGTTTAGATGGACAGGCTCCTGCCTGGCTGGAACTGTAACAGTCTTGCCCAGGAGAGCGCTGTGGCACTATGCCTGGATATAGGGGTAGACATAGCTCTCTCCCCAACAGTTAAAAATGTAAACATTTAGAAAGCAGGGAGGAGAGAATCACCACTTTCTAAACATTTAGATTGCAGACACCCTCATCAGCACTTTGTAAACCAGGTTTGATACTGCACCGAATTTATAGTCCACATGGCATCAAACCGAAGCAGTACGAGACTACCCCTCTGGAGAATCTCATTCCACTTCACTCTAGAGCCAGGTCAGGCCCTGACTCTAGAGCCAGGTCAGGCCCTGACTCTGGACTTACACTGCCAGTTTAGTGGTAGTGTGAAACCAAAATTGCTTAACACAGATACTAAACTTGTGGTGTAAACTTAGAGTAGATTTTGTTTGAGTATAGTTTTATTTTGTATTGTGTACTTCATGTGGTTTTTCAATTCAAGGGTGCACTAGACTATTAAATAATATTTTATAGTTCAGTCCTTGGAAATCATTCTTGGATGGTAACAGTGAGAAAGCAAGTAATAGAAAAATATATTATTATTGGACTGAGAATAGAGTACTTATACAATTTACATAATGAAGACCATATCACAAAAGATCATGAGTGTGTTCATTATAGAAACATAGAAGATAGGAGCAGGAGTAGGCCATTCAGCCCTTCGAGCCTGCTCCGCCATTCAACGAGATCATGGCTGATCATCCAAACCCTAGCACCCGGTCCCTACACCGACAGCCATCCCACCCAAGCCCTATCCCCGTAACCCCACGTATTTAATCCCCCCTAACACTAAGGGCCAATTTTTATCATGGCCAATCAACCTAACCCGCACATCTTTGGACTGTGGGAGGAAACCGGAGCACCCGGAGAAAACCCACGCAAACATGGGGAGAATGTGCAAACTCCACACAGACAGTCACCTCCACACAGACATGCTGGAGAATTATTGACAGCTATCAGATAGATCAGTAAATAGTTTGCCACAAATAGACAAAAATTCAGAAAAATCAGATCTATAGACAGCAATATTTTAAATGGCTAAACATGAATATTACCTTCTGACCCTGAGACCAATATTTTTCAAGCATCTTATCAATTTTTTGGACTGACTGATTTCAACAAACTTTATTTCAGGTATTAAAACTAAGTCAAAGGGGCACTTATAGACTATTTTATCAGATTGCAGTGTACTTTTGCATTTTGAATAAAAAAGACAAACATGGAAAAGTAGTTGAAGCAGTGGATAAAGAGATCAAAAGAATGTAAAAGCAGAAAAAAATCCTTGTATGAATAAGGAAAATGAAAAAAATAAAAGATTAGAATAAAAGCAGAAAAATAAAGCAAACAGCAAAAACATGGCAAATGAGGGAGAGTGTATCAAAAAGAAATACAAGAAAAACATCAAGTGAAAGAGACAAAGACCAGCGGAGATATATTTTACAGATACATAACTGAATAAACAAATTGAAAAACAAATCAGTAGGAAATGAGAAAAAAAGTTATCAATATATTCCTTTGTGATACTCAATTGACAAAATTAGTTAACTAATATTTTTCTGATCTATAGGCAGCTTCATTTTAATATTTTAATAAATTCATGGATTATTTAAGCACTCTAAATATAGGATTTTTGCTAAAAGAATCAGCCAGATGCAATTAAATGCAACTTAAAATAAAGGTGACATACGTTATTTCAATTCACTGCACTTATGTAGAAATACCAAAATTGAGGTGCTGAAATTTAGAGAATGAATATGGCTTTGCGTGTGTTACAGCCCATTCCCCACTCATTTTCCCTTTATTTTTTATTATGTATACAATTATTAAAAAACCTTTATTGTTATGTAGCTTTCTTGTTTGACGAGCCATTGTAGTTCACATCTTATAATGGTTGCCAGTCACCACCATCTTGACCACTGAGTTTGGGACCAGCTATGAAGACAAATAGGGCTAGGAATTGGACCTCATTGTTTCCATTTTTACAGACAGAAAACGAGAGCCAATTTCGGGGACCAACGTCCCATACTCCAAGGTCTGACCTGATATTGGACTGGGCCATTTTTCAGGTGTCCCTGGCGGCCACCTAAAGCAGGAACTTGGACATCTCAGAGTGAGCTGGGGTTGTTCCGCTCGGGAATCTCCAGTGGTTGCTGTGGCCTAAGTTTGTTTTAAAAAAAAAAGAAAAATATGTTCCTGTGGAGCCAGGAGCAGAAGTTCTCCTCCGACTCCTCAGTACAGCAATCAGTCCCCCCACCCCTCTCCCCGCCCCCCTATTGCCGCTCCTCCTGTCTTGAGACTTACCTTTGGGCCACTGCCGGCAAGGCAAAGGCCTGAAATTTTTCAAATGGGCGAGCTGTCTGTGGAGGTGCAACAGGCAACCGGCAGCATGCCTAACCACTGTTAATGAGGCCTCAGGCCCAATTTCGGGCCAGCCTAGGGACTGGTTGGGGTGGTCGCTCCGTGCGTGGTACACATTTCAGTCTCAATTGCCTAAAGCAATCGCCACCCTATAATGTGGGATCTTTTCATATTGTAGGAAGAGACAGTTTTATTACAAAATAAAACGGCATGCTTTATGAGAATAGTCATTAACCATATATATATATATTTTTTTTAATTTGACATGGTTAAGTCTTATTATTTTTGTTTGCAAATGTAATCATGCATTATTTGAGATAATATTTTGTTTATGTAAATGGACACTATGTATCCAAGTGCATCTAAATACAGTAATATTTCAAAAGGTGCAGTCCAGCAAAACTGTATTGGGGTTTCATAATAATAGGCCATGTTTTTAATGACAGTGATCTCAATGGCAAATTACTTCGTTCTCCATTTGACCATTATCAGAGGAGCAAAATGAGTGGAAGTAGGCCACTATTATAGATAATCAGGAGTGTTTTGACTAGGTTATGAAGCAGGAAATTGATCCAACAACCTGCCAGGAGTTATGTCTTCCCTCAAGAACAATGTGCAGTCAACAAATACATAAATATATGTAGTGTGACAAAATTCATAAATAGTTACAGTGGGCATGTCATTAAATACATTCTGGTCTCTTTCACAGGATGACCCGAACTCTGTGTGCACTGTGTATTTTTCTGTTCCTGTGGGGTTTCCTGCTGGGTACCACTGAGGGAGCTGGGAAGAAGAGGAACCGTAGCTCCCAAGGGGCAATCCCCTCCCCGGAAAAAGGGCAGCCAAACAACTCCGAGCAGGCTGGGAACCGGAGTAATGTGGATGAGGTCTTGGAGTCAAGTCATGAGGCGCTGCACGTCACTGAAAGGAAGTACCTGAAACGGGACTGGTGCAAAACACAGCCCCTCAAGCAAACCATCCATGAGGAAGGCTGCAACAGCCGTACCATCATCAATCGGTTCTGCTACGGCCAGTGCAATTCTTTTTACATACCAAGGCATGTCCGCAAGGAGGAGGGCTCCTTCCAGTCCTGCTCTTTCTGCAAGCCTAAAAGATTCACCACCATGACAGTCACCCTCAACTGTCCTGACCTGCAGCCACCAATTAAGAAGAAAAGAATCCAGAGAGTTAAACAGTGTCGCTGCATTTCCATAGACCTCAACTAAAGCAACAAGAATACCACTAACATAACTCAGCAACTTATCACCTAATATACCACAGGCAAAAGTACTGGGACATGCACAGTTACACATGTTTGTATCCTCAATTACCTTTATTTGTTCAAGGACTTGGATTGAAATCCAAACCCCCAAGGAGATAATTTCCACTGTGTGGAATGTGAATAGTCAGAGAGAAGGATATGAATATTTAAATAATTATTTCAAAGCTTTTGTTCAGAATGTTATGGGTATTTAATAATTAATTTCTGTTTCATTGTGAGAGATTGTATTCAGCATAATTTTGCCCATAATATTACAAGGTTGACCAAAAGGGAGGTCATTCTGGCATTAATAAAGTTTACTGAAGATTAATTAAAAGCACGCCGCACAACCTATTTCGAGCAGCCTGAGTTTAAAAGGTATTTGAACTGATAAAAAAATCCAGTAGTTTGTTTTGGAATTTGCAGCATATCCTCACATGTGCTTCCATGATTTGCATTAGGAGTGTGAGAGGGCAGAAAAACCAACCAGCGCAGGCAAGGTTCACATTCTCATGAACATTTGAGCTCCCACTGTTTCGACTGGCTAGAGATAGCAGCAGATGAGCTGCCTCTGTAACCGACCGCCAAATGCATACAAAAGCCTCAGACTCAAAAATAAAACAAAACAGAATAATTGGCAAACCACTTACCTGCACTAAATATCCAACACGATCTGTTATGAAAACATTACTAATCAACAGGCAGTTTTAATGGGCAAATTGCAAAGGTGTTGTGCCTATTATCCACTCAGAACAGCAAACCTATGGGATAGAGTTTCACCTTCACCGCCTGGGTGGTAATATATGGTGGGGCTGATCACACGTCCTTTATACAACCCCCCTGATTTTCACTGTTCAAATCAATGGAATGAACATTAGGCAGGTTCTATAAAGGATGCGTGATCCGCTCCTGTCGTATATTATTACGTAGGTGGTGAAGACATAAATCTACCCCAATGTCTCATTCAATATCAGTTATTATTAAATGTCTATATTCTCCCTTTGGGTGTGTTTTTTTTTGAGGTGCTTGAAATATGTCCTTACACAGAACAACTAAAGAACGATAAGCGATAACTACCACAATTGTAAAAAGCAACAGTATTTTAGCTTTTAATTTAATGCCCTTAGTAGAAGTATATATTATACTTGCTGCTTTTCACTGTAAAAAATTATATATTTTTTTCCAGTTACTGCTGTTAAGTATTAAAATTCTGGGATGAACAGGCAGCACAGTGGCGGGATGTGGGTTACTGTCTGTAAAGCTCCATGTTACTGAAATCCTCATCTCAACTACGTTACAGCAAGGAGGTCTGGAGTAGAAAGCAGGAGCTTCCCCACAGTGGGAATGAGAGTCATCCTTAGGCCTTTAACATGCTGAAAACAGCAGGCCTTGAAGCAGCCCACTTGTCCTCTCAGCTGTACTTGGTGCATAGCCTGGAGAGTCTAAGGAAATAATTGAGAAAGATAAAATAACTTGGTGAATGTCAAAAATAAATTAAAAATAAGAGTCGGCGATGAACAACTGAGATTATTGGTAGAATGGTCTTCATTTTAGAATAAAAGTATAAGGTTGTCCATACTTCATTGCAAAGTAAAAGCTATTCATACCAGAACAATGGTCTTTATTTAGGTTAATAGTTATTCACCTTGGAATAATGCTCTCAAATCTTTGATCTCTACATTATATGATAGAATGTTGAGCACTGTAGATTCAAATAATACTAGTTAAAGTGAGATTTAACAAAATGAGTCTGGATTTGATGTCATTGCAAACATCTCTTTGACTTTGTGCAGTCAGTTTTGCTAAAATGCTAAAAAAAACAATTGGGAGCCAGCTCATTTCTCCCCAGCTCTCTTGGGGATTGCGAAGGATAAACCATTAAAGGAGGTGGGAAGAACCACTGCATTCTTATTTGACTGCATGATTCTGCAAATCTTACACAACAGTGGAGTCACACACTGAATGAGAATGCAATTACAGCTGACTGATCATAGTGCTCACCTATATAGTATATAAGCACGACAGTTCTGCTTGGTATAGCCAGGCATCATTAGTAGCAATTAATTAGTTTGAGTCAATAATATTAAACAATGAGCACTGTATGTATTTATGCTTACTTGTGCATTGTAATTACTGTACTCATTTTACTGCATGTACTGCAGATTTATGTTGAACTAGCTTATCTTCACAGCCTCATCCAGTTATGGTAAGCAAAAACCAAGAAGTCATAAAGATTTTGTAATTGAACAGAATCAGATTTCATTCCAAGCGTTTTATATGCCATGTTAACTCTTAGTACACAAATAAAAACTACCTTCCTAAGTACTGTGCTCCATTTTATTCTCACTAGGAATTTGCTCCTTGCTGTGATTTTAATACTTTGCTCACTCCTGTGGTTTCTTTCCATCATAAAATGTACTTAATTTATGACTAAGGGGCTCAAACTCATCATTCACTGTGCGTACTTCAAAACACATCGTATAACTGTGTTTGAATCAAGTACAGCTAGTACACGTACTTTTGGTAATTAAATCAAAGATTTCTACATCTTCAACTGCCAATGCGTTCAAGAAAAAGAAGAGCAGTTCTTGCAGTCAGCATTACAAAATAGTGTTCAACATTATCAACTGTTAATTTTTGCACTCAATACAACTCTAATAAGATGATCTAAACAAAGATCAAAGTCTTACCAAAAAATGTAAAGACATTAAAAAGTATAAATGAATTGAATCATCTTAGAATTATTCACTATATTTAAAGGAATCTCCTTTATAAAATATATTTTGAATGACCTACACAGACTCATCCATCACATCACTACAGTATTTACAAAGTAGCTTGCAGATTTTATTAGATTTCAAGAAATTTGAGATGCCAATAAAGTCATCACTGTTAGCGAAACACATTCTCCAGAAAGTGTAATATCAACCATTTAATCCTCTTACATTCTGAGAATTAGATTTTGACTTAGAAAAACAATTAACAGAACACAGAAAAACAATTTTGATGAAGGTAGGAAATGTAGATCTGAGCTTATGATTTAATAAAGTGCCCTCATTGTCACCACATAAGACAGAATGGCTGACATTAATTTTGAAAACTTTGAACTCAAAGATCTTATGTCAGCTTGTCTCAACTAGAGCATTTATGTTAGAGACATGTACAAAAAAAATTGTAGAGCGTAGTTGACAGGCTTTTGAAGCTTGGCCAAGTCTGTGTGCTGGCCTGATTTCACATTATGCACCTATTCTGCTTAACATTAGGTTTCAAATATTACAACTTCTCCAAGCTGAAAGTTTAAAGTCTTGGACAAGCCTATAAGCTCCCAGGTCACTTACAGGTTCAGTGGCCCGTTGTGGGCCTCTAATTTGTATTGCTAATGACAACATGTCTTTTTGAAGTCATAGAAGATACTTGCATATGCACACCGGATGAACTAATGACATAGGCGCTTAGCAACAATGTTAGATCAGTCAATTTCCAATTACTTATTGGAACCAACCAAAATGATGATAAAAAGCTTTACTCATGTCTAATTTCTAATACAGAATCACATATCAAACTTTCACTATGTTCTTTTCAATCTTTGTGTACTGCAAAATACCATTTGATTTTGTTTAGGTTTTGAAAAGAAAGTAGGCACATTTCAGTTTATTTTCATCATGTTCCTAAAGCATTGAACTGGCTCACATTAGGGCCAGGAAATTCGATAAGGCCCGAAAACAGATGGGGGCACCACAGGCCGAGATTTGCTCACACCCGTTTAGAAAGTGCAGACAGCACATTAATTGGGTGCTGCCTGCTAATTTAAATGATTTGAATGCACAGCCCAGTGACTATCACGCTGCTGATAGGCTGTCACTCAGCAGGAGGCCCAAGGTTGTGCCGCTGGGGTGATGCTGCATTTTTTAAAAAACAAGGCTGTCAGTTTTGAAAGCAGTCTCAAGCCCGTAAAAGGTGAAATGTCTTCTACAACAAAAAAAAATGAAAATAATTCCAAACTAAGCAGTCTGCAGCTCTTAAAGCTGAACTGCCTTCTGCACATAAAAGATGGTAAAAGTGCTCCAGCACTGACACAAATGGCTCAACAGGTCAGGGTCTTGCATGCACTTCAGCTTTGTGCAGGGGTCAACACTTCAAGAGAGGTCCTCTACCCACAGGGGCCAGGAGGCACTCCAGAATGAAGCATGTGGGACCAGATTGCCGAGGCAGTCACTGCCAGCAGTGTCATCCCCCAGGACCTGGCTCCAATGCCCAAAGAGGTTTCATGACCTCAGACGAGTGGTCAAGATCAGTGAATGCATCTTCAAAAGCCGTCTCCTACCAACTGCATCACTAGCCTCACACACTGCTCAATGCACGACACCCCACCCGCCCAATCACTCACCTACCAACAATCTCTATCAAACACGAGCCACACCTCCCATTCCTAGCTTCACCTCACCTCCTTGGAGGAGACTGTGCTAGACATTCTTGGCAGGGACATAGCTGAGCCCCTGGCCAGCACTGAGGCTGAAAGAATACGAGATACTGGTATCCTCATACGTTATCCTCCTTCTCACATTCCACTTCCCCCTCATCCCACAATCTCTTCTGATGTACAAGCTGCACATGGTGTAAGCATGCACCTCTTGCTTTCCTGCCCTCCCCTCACCACAACCCTACCCAAGTGCCTTCCTCATTTGAAACACCCAAGAAATGCAGCTGCATTAGCCACTGGTTGACCAAGAAAAGGGCGAGGAGAGTGAAGAAGAAACACTATCATTCGATTTCACACGCCCAGCCACCAGTTCTTCAAATTCGTCCTGCAAGGCCATCATGCAGTGTCCCCCCACTGAAAGTCTGCAGCATTCAATTCAATTAGTTATTTGTCATATATGCAGCAGACGTGTGTACTGCACAATGAAATGTTGATATTTTTTACGAGTCCTCCCAACATTGGAATAAATATGGCATAACAATGATAAAATACTAATAGAAATACAGTAATAATAAATAAAACAGTAATAAATAATAATAAATTATACGTTCATGAGTCTTATGGCCTGGGGGTAGAAGCTGTTTCGAAACCTGCTGGTACGAGACCGTATGCTTCGGTATCTCTTACCGGACAGGAGCAGGGCAAAGAGGTTGTGGCTGGGGTGGCTCGTGTCTTTAATGATTCTCAGGGCCTTCCCCCGGCACCTCTCGGGGTAGATATCCTGGACAGCAGGTAGTTTAATTCCTATAGTATGTTGTGCAGCTTTCACCACCACCTGTAGAGCCTTGTGGTCTGTGGCGGTGCAGTTGCCATACCAGGTAGTGATGCAGCCGGACAGGATACTCTCGATGGTGCACCGATAGAAGTTGGTGAGAATCTGGGGGGCCATTCCAAATTTCTTCAGTCTCCTGAGGAAGAACAGGCGTTGGCATGCCTTCTTCGTTACGACGTCGATGTGATGAGACCACGTTAAGTCCTCCGTAATGAATACACCCAGGAATTTGAAGCTGCTGACCCTCTCCACCTCAGCCCCTTC